>NC_081814.1:6221500-6842000 GCF_030704535.1 Vitis vinifera
TCACCTATTACTCATGCAGCGGAGGTAATAATAGAGGAGCCAGTGAACCCTGCCCCCCACTCTATTTCAAGTGGCCCCGGACACGTCGCGGGGCTGAACCATTCGGGGCCCTCCATGTCGGTGGTTGCCCGTTTGGCTACTTTGGCTGAGGAAGCTGCGTCCATAAACCATCCCGGCTCCCCCCATCCGGATGCTGATGCAGCTGAGGCCCTTTGCGCGGAAGCGTCGCCAATTACGGTGACCCCAATTATGGCGGCCCCAATTGAGGAAATGGGGGCAGAAAGTCAGAGTCTGCCCTCCTGCGAGCCAGGCCCTCTTGCCCTTGTACCGGTGAAGGGGCCAGCCTCAAAGAGACCGAGTTCGGCGAGGAACCTAAAGTCCGGGCTCCTCGGGCGGCTTCAAGATCGTTTTCAGGAGACCATCGAAGTCAGTTGCTCGTCCGTCCAAGATGACCATCCGGAGGAGAGCGAGACGGAGATGGCAACTGAGACCCCGGCCGCCCCGATGGTGGTCCCGGATGAGGGTACGCCCGGAGAGACCCATCTAGCTGGAAATGAGGGGGCCCTGGTTCCGGAGGAGGAGTCACCTTCCAACGCTTCATCTGGGGAGGGTCTTGTTGATGATGCGACTTGCATCTCTGCTGACTCTTTTAGTTACGCAGAGTTGGAAGAGAAGCTGAAATGGATTCCACCCGACTCCACTACTGCCATGCCTTCAGCAAAGATGTTTGAAGTGGTGGAAACGGTATACTGTACTTTGTGCTATTTGATTTTTGTCTTGCTGATGTGTTTGTGGTATGACTTCTAATTTCGCTCTTCTTGCTTGTGTACTTTGTTTGCATGGTCCAGCAACATGATCTATTCACTAACCTGTTGCGGACTGCTGATTATATGAAGACCTTCGCGTCTCAACGCAAAAATAGTGAAGATCAGCTGCGCTTGAGACTGGCGGAGGCCGAAGCCAGTTTATCCACCGCTCGGGGGGATAATGAGGCTTTCCGGGTGGAGTTAGCTGAGGCAAGGGGCCGGAAGGATTCGATGGAGGTCCGCTTGCATGAGACGGAGGATGAGGTGACTCTTCTGAAGGGGGAGGTGAGGCACCTCCGGACAGAGGCTTCAATTGAAAAGAAGCAGAAAGAAGATTTGCAGCTGCGCTTAACAGCGCAAAAAGAAGAGTTAGAGCGGGAGTTTGCTGCAGAGAGGGAGGAACTTGAAGCGGACTACCAAAAGCAAGTGGATGACATGTTCTTCTTTGGCTATCGCTGCTGTATGAAGAAGAATGTCATCAAGCGGGATGTCCCTTCGATTCCTCCGGGTGAAGAGAAGAAACTTTTAGACAAGCCTGCTCCTTGATAGCTTTTCTCTTTTTGCAATTTTTGCTGTAATCTTCTTTCTATACTTTCTGTGGTCCGGAGACCTTTTTGTACATACTTCACAAATATCAATAAAACATACATTTTTGACATTTGTATTTGTCTCTTACTTTTATTGATAATACTGCTTTAAATTCGACACATTCCATGGTCTGAGTAATGGAGTTCCGTCTAACTTTTGTAGATGATAGGCTCCACTTTCACTTGCCTTAGACACTATATAGGGTCCTTCCCAGTTAGCTTGGAATTTCCCTACGCCCACTTCAGTAGTGTTTTCAAAAACTTTTCTAAGGACTAGCGTACCATTTTTGAAGCTTCTGGGCCTTACTTTGCAATCGTAATGGGCGGATGCTCTTTGTTGATAGTCTGCCATCTGGATGGTTGCGCTTTCCCTCACTTCATCTGCCCAATCCAAGTTTCTTCCCAATTCTGTGTTTGCATCGCTCTGCTTTGCTGCGTCAGTCCGGATAGTAGGTAGACCTATTTCAGTAGGAATGACTGCGTCCATTCCGTATGCGAGGGCGAAATGAGTATTTCCTGTTTGTCGTCCGGGTGTGGTTCGATAGGCCCATAGGACGCCGGGTAGCTCCTCCACCCATTTCCCTTTGGCTTGTTCGAGCCTTTTCTTTAAGGTAGTGATCAGAGTTTTGTTTGTGGCTTCTGCTTGCCCGTTACTTTGAGGATAACGCGGTGTGGAGTATGAATTCCGGATATTCAGCTTCGAACAGAAATTTCTGAATGCGATGCTGTCAAATTGAGGACCATTGTCAGCTATGATAGTTTGTGGAATTCCAAAACGGCAGACGATGTTTTTCCATATGAACTTGGTGACATCCTTGTCTTTGATGCTAGCATATGCTTCAGCTTCCACCCATTTACTGAAGTAATCTGTGGCGACAAGGAGGAACTTTTTCTGGGCAGGTGCTGCTAGGAGGGGTCCCACTATGTCCATGCCCCATTGCGCGAAGGGCCATGGGCCTGAGATTGATTTTAATGTTGCTGACGGCATATGTGGAATGGGAGCATACCTTTGACATTTATCACATTTTTTGACATAGGCTGCCGCATCCTTCTTCATTGTTGGCCAATAATATCCTTGCGAATGGGCTCTATGTGCCAGAGATCGTCCTCCTGAATGATTCCCGCATACTCCCTCGTGTAATTCAGCTAACACATACTGGGCCTCTGAATGCCTGATCGCTCAGATTTTGTCGTTTGTTGGATCAAAACAAAATTTATAACCTAATTCACTCTTCTATAGCAATTTGTACCCGATCAAAAATTGGCTTTAGTACAAACTACTGTAGCATAGTGGTTTTTAGGTATCGTCCACAAGGATGGATTATTCTTGGTGATTAAGGCTTGAATGAGATGATAAGAAATGATTGTGAAAAAGTGAAATCAACTTGAAATTGCATGATAAACTTCCAAATTAACAATGTATTCAAATTGAATTGAAAATGAAGTTTAAAAGAGAAGAAAATTTATAAGAGGTGAGATTCTCGGAGTTAGGATTTTCTAGAGAGCAATTTCCATGGTGAATGGGTGTTAAGATCTAATTTTCATCAAGTTAGATTGAAAACCTAAATTTTCATCTAAACCGATTTTTGATTTAGCTTTAGATCTAGATCTAATTTCTCTTCAAATTAGGTAATCTAATCTAAGAGATCAATTTGAATCATATATTCAATTCATCTTAAATTATCTTCCAATGATTCACACAATGCAACTATTCAATCTCATCAAATCTAGCATTAAGAATTTGATGAATCTACCTAGTTTGCATTGTAGTAATCATCCAAGACAATTTGAAGAGAAAAATCCCCAAATTTCAATTAATCAATCAATTGGATCAAATTACCTTAGCAATTCAAGCTCAATTCTCTAATTCACCATAGATCTTGCCTCTAGATCCTCCCTCCTCCAAGAAAAACGAGATTTAGCCACTCATGCTTGGAGATTTAATCTCACAAGACATGTTTGGCTACCGAGAAAATAAAAGAAACTGAAAGAAAGTGGAGAATTGTATATAGAGAGAAGAAGTATGAAAAGTTATTACAATTAGAAAATGAATCAAAAGTCCTTAAATGAGAAAATCCCGTTTCTATTTATAGGCCAAGGTAAAAAGGACACTTGGCAACATTTTAGAGGTCTTCCGGATGCTTCTTCATCAAGGAATCTGGAGAGAATGCACTTTCGCACGAGCCCCTAGTGATCTCGCATGATGGTGCGAAATGAAGAATCAATCAGCTGGAATTTCGTTCTTCTGGAGCGTTTCGCATGACTGTGCGAAAATTTCGCATGATCATGCGAAATCACTTCTTCACAATTTCCTCATATGCTGCAGCCATACTCTCTCTGTTTCATTTCGCATGACTGTGCGAAAATTTCGCACAGTCATGCGAAATCGAAAATCATGCTATTCCGGTTCCTCTTTGCAAATTCTCTCATTTGTTCATGTTTAATCCATCTCCACCACCTTCAATTAAGCTCCAAAGCTTGGTCCAAGTGCATTTCCTCTTCCTCTTCATCCACATTATGTATCCTCCTCCATTCCATTTTCCATTTGTCACTCCATGCTTCAAAAATCACCTTAAAATATCTCCAAAACTCAACAAAGAACCATTAGAATCTCTTGCAAGGGTAGTAATGTATTACTTGGGCATATTAGGCATAATTACTACTCAAAAGGTGTGAAACTCATGAAAGTTAGTATCTAAAATATGTGGTTTTTGAGTAGTAATCAATGCCCTAGGCACCGAAGGTACGGTCCTGTGAAGGATCGTTTGTACAAGTGCCCCCCAATTAAGGTGAAACGGGCAGTTTGCACACGGATTTTGTGTGTCTGTTTGGGGTCTCCGGGTAGAGTGTCTGTCCGGAGATATTTATTAGAACTTATTAAGAAAAGTACTTACTAAAATTTGCATTTATTTATCTAAGAAATCTTTTTGAATTATTTAATTTGTAAAAAAGACAAATCATTAACATTGATAAGAGAGATGGGTATTAAGTATTAAGTTTTAAGTATTAAGTATTAAGTCATCAAACTTGTGTTAAGTGTGGCATATGAAATTGAAGGAAGGGTGGTTGTAATTTTGTGGAGAGAATATTGAAGGAATTAGAGAAAGATTCTAAAATAAATATTTCTTCGTAGCATTTGAAGACAAGTTCTTAGCCAAATCCATAGCCCCGAAACATGACAGCTGTGACCTTCAACTTTATTAATAGAATGCCTGTCTCTTCCTTTTGTGAAAGATACAGCAAAATACTATTCTTTTTATAATAAAAAATTATTTTAATACATATTGCCAGGTTGCCCTTTCTTTTTCATGTATATTTTCAAACTCCACTTATTTTTGGACTATTTGCTCTTCCCCCACATGGGCCTCCCATACCCATAACCCATAAAGAGTCCTACCAATTTCCCCCCTAATTCCTATTCCATCTTGTGTTTTGATTTTCTTGGGTCTTGTCCAATCACCAAAAAGCATTGAAGTGTCAATGGGTTTAAAAGTCAAAATAAGGATGAGACAGAGGAATAGGTAAAGAGTTTTTAACTAAGATGGTGGCTGTAGTTATGTCATGATATCTATTTAAATAATGACTTATCATCAATTAAAATATTATGTGACATGGTCATGCCCCCCACTAAATTAATTAAAGGCCAACTCAACCTCATGGGCCATGGCTCTCGATCATATCACCTAGTGGCCAAATCTCTAAGACGTAGTAGTTGAGCGCCAAAATGCCACATGCAATAGAAGAATTGGGCGGAATTAAGGATAAAATCTTAAGTCAAAAGGCAATGGAATACATTAGGGTTGTAATATGATATTGAATGGTAATTTTTTTTATAAGTATTGAAAAGATGTCATTTGTGTATATATATATTTTTTATATTTCTTTTTCTCAGGTTCTTCATGTAAAGGAGAACATTCCTTTTAAATAGCGATCATATGTGAAGAGCAAGAACATCTGTTTCATCACACATTATTTGTAGGTTTTTTTTAATTAAACGCTAAAAAGACAACGTGGTTTGTCAGGTCATGAGCTTGACTTAACCTGAAAGTGGTGAGTCTAAAGAGTACCTCATCAGCGATGGTGTCAAACCAACATCTTCTCATTTTGATGACATATTATAATTAAATATCCCCTTCCAAACCACTATTGATGATATCATGTATGTATCTTCAAATTTTATTTTTGTATATAATTCGATGATGTCATTCCTTAATATCTTATCTTTATCTAACGACAAAGATTTTACCACAATTTAATAATTTGGATGAATAATTTAATAAACACTAATTCAACACCATAGTGTTTTCTCACATTTTTTTCGGACTCACTATCTCTACTTGAACCTCAACCCATAAATTATTTCATTTTAAACTTCATTCGAGGTATGTTAGGTTTCAAAAAAGCAATAAAAAAAGAAGAGGGTGTTAAAAGAAAATAGTTTTTTTATATCTAATTTTATTATAAATAAATTAAATTAAATTTATTTAATTAAAGATTAAATAATTAAAATTAGTTAAAATTTGTACTTTTCAAATTAAAATAAGTTTAAATTACTTATAAAAATAACTAATTAATTTTCTATATATTTTTATTTTTTAATTTTTATTTTTTGATGAGCTTTAAAGCTCCCCAAGGTGTCCAGACCGACGCAATAAGATACCAAAATAGCAGAAAAATGTCATGTCCTGTCAGTGACTCTTGAGGGGTGAATACAAACAAGTTAACGACAGTGGGGAATACGCGGCATCGACAAACCAACCTTATGGATCTTGAAAACAACATCAAACAATTGACTGATGAAAAATGAAACCAAATTTTGGATCTATTTGTCCATGTTAATCGAATATGCCTTTATCATGCCAATCAAATTCAACTAGAACTCTCTTACAAATTCAGAAAATCCAATATGATTTACCATCACAATCCATATGCATTAAGCAACCAATAATCAAGGACACGTGCCTCTCTATTGACAAAGTCATTAGCGCCCTTAATAATCTCATGGGGCTTGTTTATCATATCACAGCCCATCAGAGGCCATGCCAATATGGGACTTACAAATCTGGAGAAGACGTTAGTGATGGTTTTGAGGTTTGTCATTCATATGCATTCTTAATGATAGAAGGGTGGGATATAAGTTGTACAGTCTTTGTCAGACTTTTGACAAGAGTACGGTAATTTAAAAAAATTATTCTTAAATTACAGTAAGAGAAAAAGTAATTCCAAATGTATGGTAGTTTTTGTTAGGTAGAAGAGAGGGTCCGTGGATAAAAATTTTTTTAAGCAAAAATTTAAAAATGGAAATCGTCTCTTGAAGAGACGATTTCCCATTAAAAAAAAATTAATATTACAAAAAATTAAAAATCCAAACTAATTTTTTTTTTTTAAAAAAACAATTTCAAAAGGAAATCATTTCCCATTAAAAAAAATTAATATTACAAAAAATAATTTTTTTTTAAATCCCAAATTAAAAAAATTTAATATTACAAAATTTAGTTTGAATTTTCAATTTTTTGTAATATTACCTTTTTTAATGGGAAATCGTCTTTGAATTTTTATTTTTTTTAATTTAGTTTGGAAAATCATTTCCAATTTTTTGTAATATTAAATTTTTTTTAATGGGAAATCATCTTTGATTTTTTTTTTTAATTTAGTTTGGATTTCCAATTTTGTGTAATATTAATTTTTTTTTATTTTGGGATTTTTTTATTTTTAAAATTTGGGATTTTTAAAATTATTTTTTTGTAATATTAATTTTTTTTAATGGGAAATCGTCTCTTCGAGAGACAATTTCCCTTTGGGATTTTTTTTAAATGGGAAATTTACCTTTGAATATATATATTTTTTAATTTAGTTTGGATTTCTGATTTTTTGTAATATTAATTTTTTCTTTTAATTTGGGATTTTTAAAAAAATAAAAAATAAATTATTTTTTGTAATATTAATTTTTTTAATGGGAAATCGTCTCTTGAAGAGACGATTTCCCTTTTGAATTTTTTTTTTATTTTTAAATGGGAAAATAGTCTTTTGAAGAGACGATTTCCCTTTGATTTTTTTTTTTTAAATTAGTTTGGATTTCCAATTTTTTGTAATATTAATTTTTTTTTTAAATTTGGGATTTTATTTTATTTTATTTAAAAATTTTATTTTTTGTAATATTAATTTTTTTTAATGGGAAATCTTTCTCTTTTGATTTTTTTTCCCATTGATTTTTTTTTAAATTAGTTTGGATTTCCAATTTTTTGTAATATTACTTTTTTTTTTAATCCCTTTTCAATTATTTTTTTTATTTCCATTAATTTTTTTTTTAAATCATCTTTTCAAAAGACGATTTTGCTTAAAAAAAAAATTTATTCGTGCCTCTCTCTCCTACTTGATAAAAACTATCATATATTGGAATAATTTTTTTTGTGATAATTTAATAATAATTTTTTTAAATTACCGTACTCTTATCAAAAGTCAAGCCTTTGTCCTCTTGCTGTGGTTCTAAGATTCACACACTACACCAACTTTAATATTTACTGTTATGGGCTTGGAGCCAAGCCCATTATCTTTCTTTAATAAAAGCAAACCTATCCATGGTGTGTGATCCGACTAAATAAAAGCCCATTTTGGGGTCTCATCTAGGGTGCCAATTTTGACATGATGCTATATAACACATTTGGAAACAATATGAAATTTAGGTAAATCTTTTTTAAAATTGTTCTTTAGGACAAAAATCTGTTTGGAAACTTAAAATATTTTATATTTTTAACCTATTTTTAAAATATATTTTATGTCTAAAACTTTGTTTTTAAATATTATACATATTTATATAATTATTTTTTATAATAGCTTTAAAAAAACAAGTGAAAATAACTGAAAACAAATAAAAGATGTTATCTGAAAATACTTTATTTTATATTCTTAAAAACATCAAACAAAAAACAGTTTCTCGTTATTAAAACGTGTTTCTTAGTTTTTTTATTCTGAAAAACAAAAAAATGTTCTAAAAAACAATTGCCAATAAATAGTCATATTTTGGTTTACTATTCAACCCATTTAATACCTTCAGTTATTCATATCAAATTCATTTACTTAACTTCGTCAAAGTGACTTATTTATAAAACAATTCATTAATCATTCGTCAAACTCATATCAATTTATTATTTTTATATATTTAAAAATTATAAAAAATAAAAAAATATTTATTTTAACTAATGAAGTGTTTGTTTGGATGTACTTCTTATTTTCAGTTTTTAAAATCTGAAAAATAATAATTTTTATGTAAGATACAAAACCTCTTAAAGGTTTGAATTAAAATTAAAAAGATTTTTAAAACATTGAGAAGTCAAAAAAATTTCAAACACAAATTTAAACATTTTTAAAAGTGATTTTTAAAGACATCAAATAAAATTTTACAAAATGTATAATGTGCTCTACTTTTTTAAAAAGGTTTCTAATTTTGAAAACAAAAAATATGAAATATATCAAAATAGATACAAAATAAATTTGGGTTAATTTCACCCACTTTGGATTGACTACATTTGTTGAAATTTCTTCAAATGTGTAACGAAACAAGATGTGAATGAAAAAAAAAATAGGAGAGTATTTGATGATATTTTAAACTAACGAGAATTAAGCATATTTAGTGAAAATTTGATGGAAGGTGAATGAAATTAATACAATAAAAGTTTATATATTTATTATAAAAATTTAAAATATTTTATAACTAAAACATTAAATAAAAGTATAAATGTATAAAATTAAAAGTTTAATTTATTTTTAAATTAAACACGTATTATAATTAAAATTAAAAATTTAAGTAAATATTTATTATTTCTTATTCTAACAAGAAATGTAAACAAAAAATAATGTACAATTTTAATAACATGTAAACTTAAAAACAATTAAGAGCACCTTCGATAGTTATTTTAGGAAGTGTTTTTTAGTCTTAAATTTTATTCTTTCGAACATTTAAAAAAAAAAACATTTTTTAGAATTATTGTCACATACACTCTAAAAATATAAAAAATGCATTTAAAATCATTCAAAAAAAAAAAAAAAAAAAAACATCATTGTAAACACCACTTCAAAGAATTATTTAACCAAAGATATGGGGGCATTTGAAAATCTCAAACCCAAAAACACATCGATGAGATCATTATTTTAGTGCTTCAAACATGGATCAAATCAAAGTAGGAAAAAAGCAACTACCAAAAATATTAAATTTAGGGGTAAAGAAGCAGCATTCGATGCAAACGGGTCATTATTTTAGAAAGTTTGGTGCCCAAAATTACATTTGGACAGGGATATGAGCCATTGCAATGATCAAATCATCCAACCAAAATCATGCCCCAAAGTCCCTCCTCCCCATCTCTCAAACTCACTCCTGGCTTCTTACAATGGACCATGGATGAACCGGAATTAGAAACAAAATTTTAATCATTTCCAACGCAATCTAAAATCCCATGGAGTCTTTTATCATTACAGTGAATTTAATATAATTGTACATCAGCATATCTATCCTTCTGCAAACTTGGGAAAAAAGAGAGAGAAAAAATTTAAAAAAAAAAAAAAAAAAACTCTCTACAAGACCCAACCCAATAAGCAATAGGCATGAATAGTAAAATCGGTGCATCAAAATCTGTTTGGGTTCACCTACCACCCAGAACTGAATCGGACAAAGAGGTCCAAGACGAGCAGGAAGCAAGAGACTGTCTGAAATCTTCATATGTTGGGTGTGACCCGCGGCCAAAGGTGTGTGGATACTTAGACCACATGGACTTGGATCTCATGCTTTCTAGCAGATACACATCCATCTCCTCTCCCTCTGATTCACAAACCTCATTCCTTCCTTCTAAAATCTTCACCACTTGCCTCATTGTTGGTCTGGCACTTGGATCAGGGTATGTACACAACAACCCCAAATGCAGCACCTTCTCCACTTCCTCCTCATCCAATTCTCCTCTGCTCCTTAATCTCTCATCCAGTGCTAGTACTAATTCCCCCTTCCTCATCAACTCCCACAACCAATCAATCAAATGCGGTTTTCCTTCCTCCATTGGTCTTCTACCGCATAAAACTTCTAAAATCAACACACCAAAGCCGAATACATCGGTTTGGGCTGAAGCTCGGCCGGTTCTAATGACTTCAGGCGCTAAGTATCCCACTGTCCCCACCACCCGCGTTGTGCTACCCACTTTGTCGTGGCCATGCATCCGGGCTAAGCCAAAATCTCCTAATCTTCCGTTCATGTCCTTGTCAAGCAACACATTGCTGGCCTTAATGTCCCTGTGCAGAACTCTGGACTCCCAGCCTTCGTGTAAGTATAGCACCCCTGAAGCCACGTCTTTGAGAACCCTGATTCGATCTTTGAAACTCAATATTTGGCTTTCTTCACATTCGAACACCCTCTTGTCCAGACTTCCATTTTCCATATAATCATACACCAACATGAAGCTCCCGTTTTCCCTCTTGCACCACCCCCTCAATGACACTAAACACCTGTGCTTCAGCCTTCCAAGGCTCGAGATTTCAGCTAGAATTCTCTCATTCCTTGGTCATTTTCGTGGGAAATTCGCTTCACTGCGATCTCTGCTCCTCCTTCTAAAACACCCTTGTACACCTTTCCATTCCCCCCAGTTCCAATCACATTTTCCTCCGAGAAACCATTGGTTGCCGCCTCGATTTCCTGATGAGTGATTCTGTGAGGCCAGTACTCCAATTCCCATTCTTCCATTCCCTCCCTCCTTCTCGCTCTTAGACGCTTCCATCTTATCAGAAACCATGAAAACACGGAGCAAAAGACTACACAGAAGAAAACACCCACTGTGATCCCTGCGATGAACCCTTTGGACTGAAATATTGATTTTTTCGGAGGAACAAATGATGGCAAACCACTTGTAATCAATTCGCTGCTCAAGGAGAAATTAGAATTGCTAAAGCTCCAAGCCAAAATCCTGTGACTTTCAACTAATCTGCCGGTTGCAGCAGTGAAGCCAACATACATGTCATCCAGAAAAACATCAGAGAGATTAAGAGCAACACTCAGTAAAGGGCGTTGAGGCCTCGTCTTGCCAGCCTCAGCCATGGTAACATTGAGATGAAGATCCAAGTAGTCAATCCAAACTTGATAATTCTTACCATTATTCAGCTGCAGCCTCTTGAATGACTTCTCATCTTCCTCGCTACTGCTATTGCCGCCGCCGCTGCTGATTTTCCCGTTGTCGGGCCAATAGCCCGCCTCATGTGCGCTCATAGAAGTGAGTGAATTGACATTGATGCCAACATGATTATTGCTTATATCGTCGAACTCTTCGTTTTGGAAGACATCGAACTCTACGCCAAAGACATGGTTGATCGAATTCCCATTGTTGGTGTGGTTGAGAAAGCCTAGATTTTGAGCAGAAGTGGTCCCTTCGATGCCGGTGACTGGTGCAAAGAGGAAAACGATGCCATGGCCGGGAATCATGTCCTTGTAAGGAGCCATGGAGAAGATGAACGAGGTGGAAAAAGGAACCACATGGGAGGAATTCGGGGATTTTGCAGGGACTTTCGATGGGTAAAGAGCTCTACCAATTGCGAATCTGGTGTGGTTTGTAAGAGTAAGAAAGCGAGATTCAATGTCGGCAACACCATAGAGTAGCATATCAGAGGAATTGAAGCCATTGAAGACGAAATCTACAGCGGATGCTAATCCGAAGAAAGTTGAAATGGAAAGTATTAGGAGCAGAAGAGGGTGGTGTCTCTTCATATTGTAGCAGAGCAGAAGAATAACGAAGAAGACAAGATATGGCTCTCATGTATGATATTGATATCTGAATGGAGCAGAGACACACGTAGAGAGATAAGTTGAGATTCTGAAGGAGTATTTGAGTTTACTTGTCAAACATTTGAGATTCATGTGATTGTTCTTTTTCAAGTACTCCAATATTTACAAAGGTGGTATTTCCCCTTGTTTATGCTAAAGGGCACTGTTTGGTTTCTTGAACCAAAATTTTAATGTCTCTTATTTAAAGTTCGATAAATACCGATTCAACATTTTTGTGTTTTTCTAGATTTAAATATATATAGTCTCTTTGATAATAATTTTAAAAAATGCTTCTAACATTTTTAACACTTACAAATTTTTATAATTTAAGTATTTAAAAAATTAAAAACGCTTTTTAAAATCAGTATCAAACACACTCATAATATTCTTTTAGATATATTATATGTCGTGCTCTCTCCATCTCTCCAAAAGAAAGCAAATAGTCATAATTGACCAAACTCCCACTATGATATCATTACATAAATTAGGATGAATAAATAATAACTAACCGTTTATCTTTTGGCTTTGAATAAGCATTGGAATATGATTTCTAAACTACGTGGGAAGAGTAAAAATAGCAAAAAGAAAGTATTTTCATCAAATACTACATGCTTAGATGTAAGTATCCTTCCATCTTATGCTAAGAAGAGTTAAACACCTGTGGCCAAAAACTCTAAGCATTACATAATCTAGTTTGAGATTGAAAATTTTCTCTAAGATACAATTTTATCTATTTATTAACTAAACCACTATTACAAAGGCATCATCCCAAAATTTTGACATAGATAACTAAGCTAGGAGAGTATGATAGATTTGATGATGTGTCTATACGTCGCTCAATGATACTATTTTGCTTTGACGTTCTAGAACAAGGGAATCTATGGATGATACAATATGTTTGGAAGAATGAAGTAATTGACCTATACTTACGAACCTAATCAATTTGGAGAGACTAACTTCTTATTAAGATGAATTTCATCAAGGTTTTTTGAAACTGATAAATGTTTGACAAAATTTAGACTTAGGTGGTGTTTGTTTTTTGACTGAATAAAAAAGTTAAATATTTGACTTTTTCTATTAAACTAAAAGTACCTTGTTGATATTAACCAATATAATTAAAATAAACTTGTTATTAATAAATTTAATTTAATTATGTTGGTTGATGTCAATAAGTTACTTTTAGTTGAATAAAAAAAGACAAATATTTTGATTTTTTCTATTAAGCCAAAAAACAAACACCACTTTAATTTTAAGGAAATAGATGCAAGAACATCTTGGATAGACCCTAGTGGTTAGAAAGCACAGGTTGCAAAGGTTTTACACTAATGTTAAAGAATTACAATGGTCCCTTGTATAGAAGGTAAACAAGCAATAAAAATAACAAAAGGTATTTACAATTGAAAATTCCAAGACAATTTACTTGTTAACATTCCAATATTGTTAATGAGAAAAACAACAAATGTACAGCTAACCAAGGACACGTGCCTCTACCATTGCCTCTTATGTTACGTGTCTATTAACAAAGTCATTAGCGCCCTTAGTAATCTCATGGGGCTTGTTTATCAGATCACAGCCCATCAGAGCCCATGCCAATGTGGGACTTATAAATTTGGAGAAAACATTAGTGATGATTTTGAGGTTTGTCATTCAAGGGTGGTTCTAAGATTCACACACTACACCAACTTTAATATTTCTTGTTATGGGCTTGGAGCCAAGCCCATTATCTTTCTTTAATAAAAGCAAACCTGGCCATGGGCCCATGTTGTGTGATCCAACCGAATAATCCTCTTTACTATTCCATATTTTGTGTGTATAAGTCCCTCTTGCATTTAATTTTTGGTACATGATGTTGGGCTCTCAACTAGGGTGCCAATTTTGAGGGGATGCCATGACACATTTGGAAACAATACAAATTTTAGTGCATTTAAATTAGTTAATTGCACTTGTATCATAATTTTGTCAACTAATATATCTTATTTTATAAACAGATAGTATTTTGGTCTAACTATTCAACCCATTTAATCCCATTTAGTTATTAATGTCAAATATATTTATTTAATTATGTCAAAATGACTTATTTATAACCCAATTCATTAGTGATTTATTTATTTCATATCAATTTACTAATTTTATATATTTAAATATTATAAAAAATAAAAATATTTATTTTAATTACAAATATAAATATCATATATTTTAAAAAATTAAATAACTAATTAAGTGTTCATTTTAGATACATTTCTTTTTTTTTTTAAATCATAAAATAATAATAAGTTTTATATGACATATAGAACCACAATTTTAAAAATTTTCAAAAGTAATTTTTAAGGACATAAGATAAATATTTACTTTTTGTATCATATGTTTTATTTTTATTTTTTAAAAGGTTTTTTATTTAAAAAAAAAAAAAGGAACCACATCAAAACAAATAGTAAATAAAATTGGATTAATTTCACCAACTTCACCTCAAGTTCGGATTAAATACGCTTAATTCAATTTATTTGAAGTTTCATTAAATACTTTCATCCTTTTAAGTGAATTGAAATATAAATGAAAATAACAAATAAAAAAAATAGAAAAGATATTTGATGATATGTTAAATCAACGTCGTGAGATGAATGAAATTAACCTAATAAAAGCTTATATATTTATTATAAAAATTAAAAAATATTTTATAATTAAAACATTAAATAAAATTATAAACATATTAAAATTAAAATTAATTAAAATTTTAAAAAAATTAAAGCAATTAAAATGTATTTTTTAAATAATATTTTTATAAATTTTGAATAAGTTAAATAAATTATAATAATATTAATAAAAATTAAATGGGTTAGAATCGTATTAACAGATTAAAATCATGTTAACAAGTTATTTATAGTAATTCATATATGGGTGATTTTAAATCATTTATTAAATGGGTTGTCTTATGTTAAATGTATAATAAATAAACCGGTTTGAAATCATTCAATAAAAAAAAAAAAAAAAAAAGAACTATTGTAACACCACTTGAATTATTCCACCATATCTACTTTAGATATATTTGACAACATCAACTATACCGATCGGATGCATTTAATATCACTTGAAAGAATCATTCATCCGCCAACAATATTGTAAAAGCTTTGGAAAACATCGGCATCAACCTGAAAACAAATTGAAATTTCAACATGTACGAAGCCCAAAACATCATAAATTCAATTGAAAATATCAACGATATGACCCCAAAACCAACCAATATCGTAATAAATACAGTTGAAAATATCAAATAATTGAATGCTTCAATCATGAATGAAATCGAAGTAGGAAGAAAGCAACCACCAAAAACATTATATTTAGGGGTAAAGAAGCAACATTTTTGGTGCCCAAAATTACATTTGGACAGGGATATGAGCCATTGCGATGATTGAAAACAACTGTTCACGGCAACAATCGTCCAACCAAAATCATGGCCCAAAGGGGCTCCACCCCATCTCTCAAACTCACTCACCTGCCTTCTTACAATGGGCGATGGGTGAACAGGAATTAGAAACAGAATTTTAATCATTTCCAACGCAATCTAAAATCCAGTGTAGTCTTTTATCATTACAGTGAATTTAATATAAATGTACATCGGCATATCTATCCTTCTGCAAACTTGGAAAAAAAGAGAGACAAAATTTAAAGCAAAAAAAAAATCTCTCTACAAGACCCAACCCAATAAGCAATAGGCATGAAAGGTAAAATCGGTGCATCAAAATCTGTTTGGCTTTACCTACCATCCAGAATTGCATCAGACCAAGACATGGACATGGAGGAAGCAAGAGACTGTCTGAAATCTTCAAATGTTGGGTGTGACCCGCGGCCAAAGGTGTGTGAATACTTAGACCACATGGACTTGGATCTCACGCTTTCTAGCAGATACGCATCCATCTCCTCTCCCTCTGATTCACAAACCTCATTCCCCCCTTCTAAAATTTTCACCACTTGCCTCATTGTTGGTCTGGCACTGGGATCGGGGTATGTACACAACAACCCCAAATGCAGCACCTTCTCCACTTCCTCCTCATCCAATTCTCCTCTGCTCCTTAATCTCTCATCCAGTGCTAGTACTAATTCCCCCTTCATCATCAACTCCCACACCCAATCTATCAAATGCTGTTTTCCTTCCTCCATTGGTCTTCTACCGCATAAGACTTCTAAGATCAACACACCAAAGCCGAATACATCGGTTTGGGCTGAAGCTCGGCCGGTTCTAATGACTTCAGGCGCTAAGTATCCCACTGTCCCCACCACCCGCGTTGTGCTACCCACTTTGTCGTGGCCATGCATCCGGGCTAAGCCAAAATCTCCTAATCTTCCGTTCATGTCCCTGTCAAGCAACACATTGCTGGCCTTAATGTCTCTGTGCAGTACTTTGGACTCCCAGCCTTCGTGTAAGTATAGGACCCCTGAAGCCACGTCTTTGAGAACCCTGATTCGATCTTTGAAACTCAATAGTTTGCTTTCTTCACATTCGAACACCCTCTTGTCCAGACTTCCATTTTCCATATAATCATACACCAACATGAAGCTCCCGTTTTCCCTCTTGCACCACCCCCTCAATGACACTAAACACCTGTGCTTCAGCCTTCCAAGGCTCGAGATTTCAGCTACGAATTCTCTCATTCCTTGGTCATTTTCGTGGGAAATTCGCTTCACTGCGATCTCTGCCCCTCCTTCTAAAACACCCTTGTACACCTTTCCATTCCCCCCAGTTCCAATCACATTTTCCTCCGAGAAACCATTGGTTGCCGCCTCGATTTCCTGATGAGTGATTCTGTGAGGCCAGTACTCCAATTCCCATTCTTCCATTCCCTCCCTCCTTCTCGCTCTTAGACGCTTCCATCTTATCAGAAACCATGAAAACACGGAGCAAAAGACTACACAGAAGAAAACTCCCACTGTGATCCCTGCGATGAACCCTTTGGACTGAAATATTGATTTTTTCGGAGGAACAAATGATGGCAAACCACTTGTAATCAATTCGCTGCTCAAGGAGAAATTAGAATTGCTAAAGCTCCAAGCCAAAATCCTGTGACTTTCAACTAATCTGCCGGTTGCAGCAGTGAAGCCAACATACATGTCATCCAGAAAAACATCAGAGAGATTAAGAGCAACACTCAGTAAAGGGCGTTGAGGCCTCGTCTTGCCAGCCACAGCCATGGTAACATTGATATGAAAATCCATGTAGTCAATCCAAACTTGATAATTCTTACCATTATTCAGCTGCAGCCTCTTGAATGACTTCTCATCTTCCTCGCTACTGCTATTGCCGCCGCCGCTGCTGATTTTCCCGTTGTCGGGCCAATAGCCCGCCTCATGTGCGCTCATAGAAGTGAGTGAATTGACATTGATGCCAACATGATTATCGCTTATATCGCCAAACTCTTCGTTTTTGAAGACATCGAACTTCACGCCAAAGACATGGTTCGTCGAATTCCCATCGTTGGTACGGTTGAGAAAGCCTAGATGTTGAGAAGAAGTGGCGCCTTCGATGCCGGTGACTGGTGCAAAGAGGAAAACGATGCCATGGCCGGGAAGAATGTCCTCGTAAGGTGCAATGGAGAAGATGAACGAGGTGGAAAAAGGAACCACATCGGAGGAATTCGGCGATTTTGCAGGGATTTTCGATGGGTAAAGAGCTCTACCAATTGCGAAGCTAGTCTGGTTCGTAAGAGTGAGAACGCGAGATTCAATGTCGGCAACACCGTAGAGTAGCATATCAGAGGAATTGAAGCCGTTGAAGACGAAATCTTCAGCGGATGCTGATCCGAAGAAAGTTGAAATGGAAAGTATGAGGAGCAGAAGAGGGTGGTGTCTCTTCATATTGCAGCAGAGCAGAAGAATAACGAAGAAGAGCAGATACGGCTCTCATGTATGATATATGAATGGAACAGAGATAGGGAGATAAGCAGAGATTCTGAAGGAGTATTCGAGTTTTCTTGGTCAAACGTTTGTGATTCATGGGATTTGGGTTTTTTCTTCCAATACTCCAATATCTACGAAGGTGGTATATTTCCCCTTGTTTCTATTTTTTTAGGGGTCACTCGAAAGAAGTTCCCAAAAGCCAATAGTCATAACTCTGACCAAACTTCCACTGGTTGTAATCATGCCACCTAAGACAATGGATTTTGATAGGGGCAGGGGACTAGGAAAGCTAAAAATAGCAGCAGAAGATGCTTCCCTTGGTGAGTGGGTGACCCCTCAACTCTCGTCTGCCAAATTTGAAAAATTGAGCTCTCACCAAAATCTCATTTTTCCTCACCGACTCCATCAAGGGTATGTCTGGTTATTTCTCAAACAATAAACCCCAAATCTCATCAATTCAAGGCCAAGAACAAAGCTGGCAGCTAGGCAGCTATGATCCGTTCGACGAAAGTCCCCAAAGAGAAATGAGAACACAGAACATGTAGTTGACTCCCATACCTCATTGCCCACGTAAGAATTTTTGTACGGAGTCAACCTGGCGGCCGCGTACGGCAGCTCTTCCCCTCAATATAAATAATATTTTGACTTTCTCAAATGTGAACTCATTATACTTTACACTTTGCGCTGATCCAAAGCCAGAATTTCGCGTCATTCCAGTTGTTGTTCTCTCCAAAATTTTAATTTTCAAAGTTTAAATTATACTTTTATATGAAGTTGCATGTAAAGATGGTAGGTTTCGGATTCAGATTTTTCAAATACTCATCCCATCTTGTTTCTAATAAAACAATTATAAAATAAATATAAACATATTTAAAACAGGTTTGAAAATTCTTTTATATCTCGTATTGAGATATGATTTTATCTTATTGATGTATGAGCCCGTCACAATTTTTTATTTTTTTTTTCTTTGAATATGTTAACGTACACGTTTGTCTACGTGCAAGTGCAAGTGGAAAATAAAATATTATGTCAAAACAAGGTTGTCATGCTTTAATTATGATTTTATTGAACTTTTGCAACCATATATTATACAAAATGGGTCACATATAGGCCAAAAAAAATTTCCAATTTAATAAACCTTCGATGTTACTAATTTTAAACATAATTGAAAAATAAATTAAATAAATTTAAATTTTATAAAATAAGTTGTAAACTTTGAAAAACTTGTAAGTAGGCCCATAGTCATTATATCATCATAGTGTTTTGATAACAAAGTTTACAATTAACAAAAGGTTCAATTAAAGAGGAATAATTCTAACATAATAAAGATTTAAAAGAGACAAAAAAAATAATTAAAAAAAAGGAAGAAAGAAGAGATGGTTATAATTCCAAGTAGGTGAACCCTCAAGATCAAGGGCCCATGATAAGGCAGAGTGGGGATAGGCAATTACATTATTTGAGAGGGTCTTTTGCATTTTAATTATGAAAGGTGGTGGGATTGAAATTCATGTCACATGACAAAGCATAATTGCATGATTGGAGCATCTTTCCTTGTAATTGTTTGTGCCTATTACTCCTTTTTTTTATGAAAAATATAAGACTTATTCAACCTCAGATGTTAATTATTATATATGAAAAAAAAAAAACATTTCGGGTTACCTTTTAAAACAAATTGATTATTTTATTGATAAATTTTTCATCTCAATTTGTGAATAAAATTATAAGTACAAAAATCACTTTGTTTTCACAACACAAAAACCTTAACTTTTATTGTCAAGAAGAAAATAAGAAAATTTGAAGAGAGGGACTTTTTTAAAAAAAGAAGAATTATTATTTTTTTTTTTAATTTTCTTAGAAAGAGAAAGAAAGAAGAATTGTGTTCTTTCTATTTTTTCTAAGAGAGAAAGATAATTTTTTTTCTTTTTTTAATTTATAATAATAGTTTCTTTTGATAGTTTTAGAACTCTCAAAAGAAACTGATCGAAACCATGCCCAACCCTAACAACATATTATACAAAAAAAATATATATATATACATCAATAAATGAAAATACAAATAATAAGATTAATATACAAAAAATGAGATCATATAAAAAAAATAGGATTAAAATATAAAGAAATAAAATTATGGTACAAAATAATAATACTGATTGTTCACACTTTTTGATACATATCTCTTTTATACTATTCTCCTAAACACTTTGAAAATAGCAGGAAGAAGGTGCGTTTCGGCCTAACTTGAAGACCAACATATGAAAGGAGAACATTTTTGACACAACAATCTGTGGGTGTTTCTCATAACCACCTACTGTATTACTTTTCATGGCTTACTCTTCCATGATGAAAATTCAATGCCTGCACTTTTAGAATTTAACATGTTGGGAGATAAACTTTGATTAAGCTTCTGAATTTTTTTGTAGCTGATGTGACCACAGGTTCATCGCAAGTGACTGATATGTGCAATTTTTGTTGGCACAGTCACAGTTACCCATCCATGATGTACAAGTAATATTGGTCCCACTCTCTTACACAAAAAGGTGTATTCAAAATTAAGGGTATGTTTCTTCCAAAAAAGGGAAAATGGACGTCATGTGTGGTAGGGTATGTATACCTTTAGCAGGTGCAGGTGTAGGAGGCTTTGTTGCAACCAATTACTCTCCCTTCCCAAGTATTGGAAGGGATAACATAGAAGTCATTTCCGTTATCCTCAATGTTTGAATACAAGTACTTGATGTAAAGATAACCTTAATATTAATTTGACCAAGTTTTGTTCATGGAGAAAGAGGCTTTTTGATTTTTCTATGGGTCCAAAAGATACCAGCCGTCCCACTTTGGGTGGTCTAGATACTTGGCCATATTTGATTATTTGGATTTGGTGCTCAAATTCAAATTGCAAACAATTAAATAGGAGGTGAAAGGTGAAGTGAAATTTAGAGCATTGACTGATGATATAAATAAACGAGACTAAAATACAATGGACTAAAAATTTGAAACCAAATTACCTATTTGGATGGTTGGAATGGTACCATGGTGGCACACTATGCCCAAACCAGATAAGGTCGAATTGGATTACTCTTTCAAAAACCCTCATCGAAAATTAAATCACTAAATTCAAATAAAATAATAAAATCTATGTGAAAGATGATGAAAGCTTTGAGCCAAATTCAAGCCCACACAAAGCAGACTATTCACAAAGGGAGGAAGGGAGAGAGAGTCAAATGCCAATGAGGCTGAATTCATTACTTGCTCAAATGGGAGAATAGAAAGTCAATCACGAGGGCTTCTTGCCCTCAATTCAACTAGGTAACAAAAATTTCTTCTACCCAAATGGAAATTTAGTTAAGATGCGACAGTTACATTGCATAAGACATGGAAGAGATAATGGCCAATAAAGATGATGAAGAACTCTTGACTCCTTTAAAATGGTAACATGCACCTCATGGCACCGGAAATATTGACTTGACGGAAATCATGAAATGGTAGGATATTATTAGTACTAGATTGTCTCTAAAAACAGGTTTTAAGATGGAAGATATCCAATATTTTGTGCATTTTATTATCAATATCATTAAGTTGAAAAAGTCTTTAGGTCACTGGTCATTTGTCAAACTGATTCAATGGTTCAGATCATGAGCTAAACAAAAACTAATATTATAAATGTTTTATTTAATAAAATTTAAAATTAATACATTTATATTAATACATAATTTAATTTGATACTACCAATAGTATTTTTTTTTTCATATTTGATATTATCAAATTAAATTATAGATTAATATAAATGTATTAATTTTAAATTTTATCAAACAAACATATATATGGAATTCTCTAAATATCTTAATTCCATATTATTCCATCTTTTCCCACTTGTAGAGGTGTGTGGATGTCTTTAGGAGTTTTTAGAAGCTTCTAACACCTCACTCCTCTTCTATAAAAGCTTAAGTGAGAATTACTTTGAGCATATTGTGACATTGTGCTCCAATGTTAGTAAGATGAACTATCCATCCTATGTCATAAAGAGATGAAGATAAAAAGGTGTTTAACCTCCACATTCAACCATGGTGCATTGTTACTCCCGAGCACTAATCAAAACACCTAATAAGTAATGTAATGTAATGTTCTGCCCCAAGAAAAAAAATGTAGAATTTAGAAATTCAATTGCGATGTTCTCAACCTGAAAACTAATTGGACCACGATTTGATCAATGGTTGCACCAATTGATCTAGTTAGTTTGGTTTGGCTTTTAAAATATTGGTAATAATTATATTATGGTCATAAACCAAGTTCATCTTAAGAAATTAATTGTTAATTATTTTCATATTATTAAAAAAAATTAAAATGTTGTTCTTTCTTCAACATGTGTTGTTTTGTGAAACCTTAATTTCATCATTCAATGCTCATTGAAAAAGCTCTTGGTGCACTAAAAAATCTACATAATTTGAAAAGAACCATAAAAGCAAAGTGGAGATGTATATATATAGATACTACATGTAGATATCTATTTGTCTCTATGTTCTATGCTTGATCACAAATAAATACATAATTTAATTGAAACTATCCCTTTATATGACTTTTCAAAGGATTCAAATGGTTATTATAAATTAATAATGTATAAGATTTAGTTCAACATGATACTATGATAAATTTTCAATAATTTAAAAATAATAATTAAATAAATCGTATCAATTTGTTAGTAGAAAGTTGTTTTATTATGTGCTTTTACTTTTATGAAAAGTAAGTTGTAACTTATTAAAAATTAGTCATATCTATTTTTAAAAGTTATATGTCAATAACTGAATGATATTTGTATAAAAAATTAAGAGGGTTAATGAGGAAGTCGATTTTCGACATATTGACATTCAAATTTCTAATTTTAAAGTTCCACATATTGATGATTCCTTTGGAGTAGGCTTAGGTGTTTCATAAGTTGTCGTGTGGTACTTAGCCGGATGAAAATAACTCCCAAGTAGTCATGTGACACTTAGACTATTGGAAATAATCGAGATGGCAGAGAAACAATTCTACAAACTCTAAAAAATAGGACATGGAAAATTTGAGAAAAGCCAAAGTTATCCTCTAAGCCAAATCTACTAGCAAAAAAATCCAAATTATACAAGCATAACATATCTAGAAACAAAATTGTAAACTCAAGCCTAATTCAGCAAACAAGGTCTAAAATCATACAATTAAATAGAAAGGAAATTGTTATATCTATGGTAAACCTAAACATCATGTTACTCAATATTACATAGGAAGAGAATTGAGAAAGCTAACGCTGAGGCTAATATGGTAGATATAGAGGTAATACCTATTGTAGTATTCTCTTAGGGTAGATATGGTCACCAAAGTGAAGGATTGGATTGTAAACTTTGGGGCTACTATGGACATATGTGTTAACAAAAGTGTATTCACTTCCTATAATATTGTAAAGGAAAGTAAGGATCAAATTCATGGACAACTCTAGACCTTCTCCTATGATTGCAAAAGGAAAGTTCTCCTTAAACCAATCTTAAGCAAAATACTAATTCGAAATGTTATCTTTATATGCTAGATATAAGTTGGAATCTCATGTTAGTTTTTCTACTTAGGAAAGTAGGAGTGAGATATTGTTTCAGTTAGACAAAATTGTACTTACCAAAATAATGCAATTAGGAAGGGTTCTTGTAATTAGGGTTTGTTTATATAGAACATTTTCAGATCATTTGTCATATTGTTTTTCTTCTACTTATTTAGTTGATTCTTGTGATATGTGGAATGGTAAATTAGGATATGCAAACCATTCATATGTCAATAAAAAATAGATATTTGTTTGATTCTTAACTATCTTAAGAAAATCGTGATAGATACGAACATGTGTTAAATCTAAAACCCCAAAAAGAACTTATAAAATTGTAAATCGAGAATCATAGTTATTAAGTCCAATTTAAAGTAACTTAGAAGATCTTAAAAATACAATGATTAAGAATGATGAAAGATTCAACATAATTTTTATACATGACTACTCAAGGTATATAAGGACAGTAAAAATAAAGATAAAATACGCTATAGTACCAAAATGGTATGTATCACATTCCAAATTTAGATTAAAATATGGTAAAATGTAGGTCGTTGAATGCGAGTGCAAATAATCGATATCAAATTACAAGAGTATAAGTAGATGGGATTCCGGCACAAACAACGGAGTGTGAAGATAAGCCTACCACCACTTGATTGATTTATTGATGGTAAAAAAAGGTACACTGTAATATTATTGGTGTACCCTAATATATGAGAAGAGTCGAAAATTAAAGAGGTAGGAAAATTAAGAGGCGCTGGAAGACTTGGACGGTTCCAAGTCTTCCACCTAATCAGCAACGATGAACCCTTTGGACTGAAATATCATTTTTTAGGAGGAACAAATGATGGCAAACCCTTTGTAATCAATTCGCTGCTCAGGGAGAAGTTCGAATTGCTAAAGCTCCAAGCCAAAATCCTGTGGCTTTCAACTAATCTGCCGGTTGCAGCAGTGAAGCCAACATACATGTCATCCAGAAAAACATCAGAGAGATTAAGAGCAACACTCAGTAAAGGGCGTTGAGGCCTCTTCTTGCCAGCCACAGCCATGGTAACATTGATATGAAGATCCAAGTAATCAATCCAAACTTGATAATTCTTACCATCATTCAGCTTCAGCCTCTTGAATGACGTCTCATCTTCCTCGCTACTGCTCATTTTCCCATTACCGGACCAATAACCAGCCTCATGTGCGCTAATAGAAGTGAGCGAATTGACGTTGATGCCAACATGATTATCACTTATATCGCCAAATTCTTCGTTTTTGAAGACGTCGAACTCGACGCCAAACACATGGTTATCCGGATTCCCATCGTTGGTACGGTTGAGAAAGCCTAGATGTTGAGAAGAAGAGGCACCTTCGATGCCAGTGACTGGTGCGAAGAGGAAAACGATGCCATGGAGAAGATGAACGAGGTGGAAAAAGGAACCACATGGGAGGAATTCGGAGATTTTGCCGGGATTTGGAATGGATAAAGAGCTCTACCAATTGCGAAGCTTGTGTGGTTTGTAAGAGTAAGGATGCGAGACTCAATGCCGGCAACACCGTAGAGTAACACATCAGAGGAATTGAAGCCGTTGAAGACGAAATCTACAGCGGATGCTGATTCGAAGAGAGTTGAAATGGAGATTATGAGTAGCAGAAGAGGGTATGGATGTGGGTGTCTCTTCATATTGCAGCAGAGCAGAAGAAAAATGAAGAAAAAGAGAAGCCACACCTATGCTAGCATTCAGCTGAGATTATGAATGAGCATTTGATTTTTCCTTGGTCAAACGTTTGACGCTTGTAGGGTTATGCTTTTGACCTCCAATTCTTGAATATTTACAATCATGGTATTTCTATTGTCTTTTGGGGTGATTAATAGGCGTAAGTATCAATTATTTGGGCCATTGAAGGGTTCTTTATGTCTCTCTTCTAACATGAATGCTCCGTATACAAAATAAACTTGTACATTACTTCCTATTGAAAATTAGAATAGAAAATTAAGTGTTCGTTTAGATACATTTCATGTTTTTTTTTAATAGTAGAAAGTAATAATAACTTTAATAAAATTAATCCAATATATTTTATTTTTATATTTATCAAACTTTAATAGATTTCGATGAAAGGAAAATGAAAAGTTAAAACTTTTTACCTTATTACTATGAGGATGAATTATATTTTTTATCTTATAATTGCATTTTTCGTATCAAGATCATATTTTTCATTTCTTAATGCCTTGATAACATTTTTCACTCTGATCATATTTCTTGTATTCAAATTACATTTTTTATATCTTATTCCTGAGTCACATTCTTCATATAAGTCATTTTTTTTTGTACCTTTGTATCTAAATCATATTTTTACGCCTGTGTCACACTATTCATACCTTAATACCTAATTTACCCTTTTCATATCTTAATATATAAGTTATATTCTTTATACCTAGGTTACATTATTGGTACATTAATACTTAAATCACTTTTTTTTTTTTTTTTTACTTTAACACTTAGATCATATTTCTCTTTCTTTATTATGTAGATCTTATTTTTTTTACTAAGACCATATTATTTGTATCTTAATATTTAAGTCACTTTTTTTGTACCTTAATATTTAAGTCACTTTTTTTTTTATCCTTAGGCCACATTGTTTGTATTTTATTATCAAGATCACTTTTTTTTGGTAGCTAGATGAGTTTTTTTTTTTTTTTTTTTAATATCTTAATAATCAAGTCACATTTTTTCTATGTAGATTACCTTTTTCATACCTTAAAATTTAAGTTATATTATCAATATCTCAATGCCTAAGTCACATTTTTCATAGTTTAATACCTATATCATATTATTTGTACCTTAATATTTGAGTCATATTCTTTTGTACATAACTATTTGTACCTTACAACTATGTTACACTTTTCATTACTTTTATTTATTTTCTTAAAATTTTAAGATTTATATACTTTTGTATTATGGATGGATAAAAATACAACAAATAAAAAAAATTATTCTAATATAAAAATGATCTTAATATTAATAACTCAATTTTTATAACTTTTCAAATAAATAACTCAAATTCTAAACTTATATTATTTATTTAGAAATCTTAAGTTGTTTCCATTAAAAAACGATTATACGGAATGCTATATCACATTTTTGTTGCACGATGATCAATTTTCTAATAAAAATGTGTTTTCTCGAGTTTGATCAATAACCCATTAAGAGTGTGTTTGATGATGGACGTGTTTTTAGAATAATTATTTATCAAGTATTTATCTAAATGATATATAAATAATTTTTTAATATTATAAGTGATTTTTTAGGTATTTAAAAATATTTTCTAAATTTTACTAAATATCTATTTTTTTTTTAAAAAAAATTACTTTTTAAACTAAAAGTAACCCAAATTATTATTACTAAATGGGCTCTAAATGTTTAAAACTTGATAGATGAATTTTTTAGTTAGTGTACCATTAGAAAAGATAACATGAGTTGTCACTCTCATTGTACCTTATCCATTTATTTCAACAACTCAAAATTTTGAATTTAATTTTTCAAATTTTCCATTATACTAAAAACAAATATATTTCATAAATAAATATTATAAGTTATTTAGTTCAATTTTTTAATTATATTACACATCAAAAATAAAAATAAAAAATTTTTAAATTTTCAAACTTATCCTAACCGTTTATTTTAATTTCAAATCCCTCCTATTTCGTTGGGACGAGTAATCCAAGAACTACCATTCGGCAGCCTCAATACAACCGTATAATTTTAAATTTACATCCAACCAATGGGCTATCCTGGATAAAAGGAAGAGTGGGCTGCCTGTTTCATCCTCCTAAGGAAACTCCGGTCATTGGGTCATTTCAAGAACCCACTAGAATTCTTGATCATAGCCATCGGATTTTGATTGCTCTGGTCGAGTGCACATTTCTAGGAAACTCTGGTCAGTCATTTCGAGAACCCACTAGAATTCTTGATCATAGCCATCGGATTTTGAATGCTCTGGTCGAGGGCACATTTCTAGGAAGGAGAGGCATCTTTTATATTATTTAGGGCACCTCACATTAATTTTTTTTGAGGGTAGTGGTCCCTTCGTGCCCCAAGTGCTTCCCTCCATGAGGGTATGACTCATTCTCAGGATACTAAATGCTTATCAGACTTAAAATCTTGACCCATGACTCCTCACCTAATTGATATTCCACGTGTAGGGTTGTTGATATGAACCGGTGCTTAATTGATATTATCTCCTTCGTGTTTGTTACACCCTATCAACTAACTCACTAGAAAAATCAAAATCTTTCATAAATTTTACGATTTTAGGTGGCGTTTGTTTTTTAATTTAATAAAAAAATTCAAAATATTTGATTTTTATATTTAATTAAAAATAATTTGTTAATATCAATCAATATGATTAAAGTAAACTTGTTGTCAATTAGTTCATATTAATCTATTACTTTTAATCGAATAAAAAAATGAAATATTTTGACTTTTTCTATTTCGTAAAAAAACAAACACTACAGATTGTGTTTAGTTCCTGGAAAATACTAAAAAAAGAAAAAAAATATGAAAAAAATACTAAGAAAAGAAAAAAAATACGAAGGAAAATAATTTTTTGAGGTTGCCTTATAAAAAATATAAAGGAAAATAAAATATAATTAAAATTTCATATATGTTTAAATTATTTAATATTTATATCGATGAGTTAAAATAAATAAAATGAGTTTGAAGTAACGAATAAAAATAATTTATTAAATTTTAATCTATTTTTTATTTTTCTTAATTTTTCTTTTCTCTCAAATTTTTTGAAACCAAATATAACCTCGTTAATCTGACATGTGAGTTGAGTTTTGTTAAAAATTTTATTACGTAACTTGATCATCAAATGGTACATTTTTTAGAAAGTGAAGATTTGTCTTCTTATATTAAAACATCGTTATATTGGTTTAATTTTTCAGTGGGAATTTATTAAAGAAAATAAGGTTATTTGATTTGAGAACTTGTTTGATTGTTTCGTTTTAAAAATAGAAAGTTATTTTTTAAAAGTTAAAACACGATTTGATATTGTTCTTTAAAACAATTTTTAAAAATAAAGTAAAATAGATAATAATTTTTAGAGAATAAATATATTTTTTTCAATTTTTAAAAATAAAATAAAAAATAGATGTATTTAACCATATTTTTCAAAACTTATTTTTAAAAATTCTTTTTAAGTTAAAAGAATAAAAAACAGTTTTTAAAAATAAGTTTTAAAAAATATGATCAAATCTGCCCTATTTTTTGTTTTTTAATAAAATTGTTAATTTGTTTTTTTATATATTGCCATTATCCGATTATTTTAATTAAAAAAAATAGCATTTGAAAGTGAATCAAAATCTTGTCAATGGTAAAAGTAAAAGTTAAAAGTTATGAACAAGTCCAACGTCTCCTAGTTTGCTAATTATCTCTAATTCCTTATCTCAGTAACTAATAACAACCAACAACAATCTATCGGATTTAAGTATTGATAATTATTTTGGAATTAAGATAAAATATAAAAGAAGTATAATTATTAATTTAATTTTTAAAAAATTCTAATTAATTTTTTTATTTTTAAATTATTTGTGATAATATCTGTAACTCAAACAATAATAGAAACTCTTAAATAATGAAATGGGCCATATAAAATTTTCTTAATTATTTTTAAAAAGGGAAAAAAATTAATAAAAAACTAATTTAATCAATTATGATAAACTTAAATTAAATTTCTTTAATTCGTTAATAATGAAAAATATGAGTAACAAAAATTATAATATATGGTTTAAAAATAAAAGAAAGCGGAAGACGGTCGGTGAAAATTTTGAATTTACAGCGGAACATTTATTTTTTATCCATGAAACAAACTACATGTTACCGGCTACCAACCACAATCGAAGATAAAACGTCGGCGTCAGTCTCGGATAGTGCGCACACCGCGCACTTTAGAGGCTCCAATGATTTTCTCGTGTTTTCACTGGGAGTTTCATATATATCGAAACGACATCCCGAAATCGAAAAAAGAACAGGGAAATTCCAAAAGAGGAGTCGGAGGCAAATCGCGATCCAGGATTGATCTCAGAAACCCTAGATTCAAACCCTCTGATAACAAATCCATTTTCTGGGGTTTCTTGAGCATCAACTGACATTCATGCCCACGAAAATTGAGTTTTTTTTTTTCTCTTCATTTAACATCAACGTGAAGGAACACTGAGAGAGGAGCGGATCGATCAATGGTGATTGTATCTGTGTGGTTGTTCCAGTGGAGTTGATTGAGGGAGTGTGGGAATTGAGATGAGAGGTGAGTGTTTGTGGGGACAATGAATGGAGGGTCATTGGGTATGCGTTCAGGGAGTTATGGCTCATTGCTGCAGCAGCAACAACAGCAACAACAACTTCAGAACGGTGGTTTGTTGCCCGTTCAAGCGACGCCGCTTCCTCCTCCTCTTCCGGGCTATTCCCTTGGCCGCAAGCCGCCCAAGATGGTCAAAGAGAAGGAGAGGTTTGTTCATTGGATCTGTAAGTTTGCCGGCCGCAAGAAGGTTGGAATGCTGCTGCTTTGCGTAGTCTCTGCCGCGGTTTTCGTTTGGGTTTTGTACGTTGGCAAAGGTTTGATTGCACCCACTTGGTTGTTGTGATTATTAACAGTAGTAGTAGTATTGTTGATCGGTTATTGGATTTGAATATTGCTTTTTTTCCTTGTGCAACAGTGGTTTTTGAATTCCGAGTGATCTGTTTTTGGATAGTCCAACGATGGAATTTGAATTCACAAACACTTTTTGACCTTTTAGTTCTCAGCCGGATTGAATGGTTTTAGTGATTCGAAAAAATTGTAGGGTTTTAACTGTTTCACATTTGTTGATTTGGATTTTTATTGTTGTGTGTTTTGTACCTGTATCTTATTGTCTAGAGGATTCAATTTGATGCCAAATGGATATATTTGCTTTTACTTAGATTCACCTTAACAGAATTGTGTTTTTGAAGTTTCAATTTGATATCTGTAACTATTCTTTTGTTTTGTTTAGTCTGAGGATATGATATGATTTATGGGTGGTTACAGGTGAAGTTGTGTTTTTAAAGTTTCAATTTTGATATCTGTAACTATTCTTTTGTTTTGTTTAGTCTGAGGAAATAATATGATTTATGGGTGGTTACAGGTGAAGATGCACGAGAAGTTGATAGTGTGGGAAAACTTGGAGCCAATGGCAGCCCGGCCTTCGTTTATACTAAATCTTTTAGTACACGCTCTCTTGATTTATACAGAATGAACAATAGTTCTTTTGTGAGAAGTGAAAGTGTAGCGCAGCCTCCTCCTCCTCCTCCTCCTCCTCCTCCTCCTGCCCCAGTGTTTTTGGGGTATAACCTTCCTCCAGGGCATCCATGTGAAAATTTTGCATTGCCGCCCCCACCAGCCGATAAAAAACGAACTGGACCACGGCGTAAGTTTTAGTTGTTAAAGCTTTTTGGGTTTTAAAATATAATAATGTGCTGTTGCTATCTCTCACAAACATGTATTTAGTTCCAAGATGGCATCTATGTTGTAGTTTCGTCCTAAGACATATTTATTTATATCAATAGATCTTCAAATTGCTGAGTTCTTGCTTCCTTATGTTTCAGCATGTCCAGTATGTTACCTTCCTGTGGAAGAAGCCATCGCCTTAATGCCAAAATACCCATCACCTTCTCCCTTACTTAATAATTTAACATTTGTCTATGAGGAAAATTTAACCAAAGGTGATTCATTTGGCGGCTCTGACTTTGGTGGATATCCTTCTCTGGATCAGCGGGCTAATTCTTATGATATAAGAGAATCAATGACTGTGCACTGCGGGTATGATGAAGGTTTTTTTTTTTTTTTTCAATTATTTTCTTAACTATTTGTATAATTTCTGGAGGTTGTTTTCCTTGCAAATTTAACTGGACTTATTGTTGCTCTTTGTTTAGTACATTCATGACTAATGATGTGTATCAGATTTTCTTTCAGTTCCACTCATTTCTGTAGTGTGTTTTAATTGGTGCATGTTTTAATCAGATTTGTCAGAGGAGCTATACCCGGTCAGCGGACAGGATTCAACATGGATGATTCTGACCTTTTTGAGATGGAGCAATGTCATGGTGTGGTTGTTGCATCTGCAATATTTGGTACTGCTCTATATGAATCATTTTAACCATTTTTCTTACCTTTTAAGCTGGTGGCTTGGTTTTCTAATGAGTTTATTCTTGATCAGGAAACTATGATGTGATACAACAGCCAAAGAATATTAGTGATGCTGCAAAAGAGAATGTCTGCTTCTATATGTTTGTGGATGAAGAAACCGAAGCTCATTTGAAGAATTCTTCTGGTTTGGATGACAACAAGAGGGTTGGATTGTGGAGAATTGTTGTTGTTCACAACCTCCCTTACAATGATGCAAGACGCAATGGAAAGGTAAATGCTCTGAATTTTAGCCAGTAAATGAATGAGCAGCTATACTCTTGTGTATATATATATATATATATATATAGATGTGTGTGTGTGTGTATTAATATATATTTTAATGTTTTATGTAGTATAAACTCAGAAGGAATGTAAGGATGATGGACCTAAATCCATGGTTTGAAGTTTTGTAGACTTCCACTATTAATTATATAAGGTAGAACCTGGAATTGAACTTAAAACAATTATGTTGATAGACTTGATGTTCTGGTTTTCATCTTCTGCAAGCCCTTGCTAGATTGATGCTGTCTCCGGAAGACCAATATGATTCAAAACCAAAGTTTTGGCCTTACAGAATCTTATCATGGAAAGCCACTGGCATATGCTTTATGTGCCTAGTGAAGAGAATTTTTTTTCAGAGTCTTGATATCATACCATCAAATAACTTAAATGAATTTTTTATCAATGAGTATTGGTTATTGTTGAACTCCTTTTAGAGCAACATAACATAACTTAGGTAACCATTTAGTCTATAGCCTTGATCTATATCTGATGTTTTGGTTTGAAACCTTTATCAGTTCCACTTCTGGTGGTCAAAGTTAAACTTAAGCTGAAACCTTAAGAAGCATACTGTGTTCCAACTTTTATAATGTTTATGAAACATTAGGTGAAACTGATGATGTGATTATGGTTTGATTTTTTTGAAATCTTGGAGGGAACATCTTATCAGTATCTATGGTGCTAATTGCATCACATATATTTTTTTTGGCCGTTTGAGAATCTGAGACTTGACAATTGATCTACCTGCTATTTCTTCTCTTTCTCTCTGTTTTTTTTTTCCTCTTCCACTGAGAACAAGTATATCAGTTAACTCAATTGTTCTTTCATTGCTTCTCCAGATTCACTTGCTTTGACCAGTTTACTGTAATATCACACTTCAAGCTCCTTTAGAAGAAGTCAAGTGATATTACTTGACTCAGAAACAGATTTCTCTCCCTTTTTTTTTTAACATGGATTTTCAGTCCATGCATATGCACACATGTATGCATACACACACATATACACACACACACTCATACATATATACATATGTATGTATGTATGCATGTATGTATGTACACACATGCACATGCACACATCCATGCATGCACACATCCATGTGTGTATGTATATATATCTTCATTCTCAGTTGTCTCCTGTAACCTGAGTTTGTCTCCATTGAGGTTCTGTTGAAATACCCTTTAAGCTTGTGAAAGTGTGGAGCCTTTAGGTCCAGGTGCTTATATACGTTCTTAGCAGGGCTTGTGTTCCTTTATTAGTGGTGACATTCATTGGAGTTCCTATTCTTGTCTTAATTTTCTCCCTTTTTTTTTTATTTACTTCCAAAAACTCTAAACCCTGGTTGCTGATATTTCTAGAGCAATGTAAGCTCTTCCAGCTTGAAGTCAGCATATTTCTTTCTTTGTTTTTCCCACAAACCCAATCCTCTCTCTTTCTTTGTGCTGATGCGTGGAGTCTTTGGTGTTTGAGCCTCAAAGTTTATGTTTTTTGAAGTACTTCCAAAATCTTATAACAACTAATCAAAACTAAAAGTAGGGAGTATAACAAGCTTCATGGATTAAAAGGCACAAGGCACACAAAAGGTTCAAAAGAGTCTCCTACAGTTTAGGCATTAAGGTGCAATACAAGGTGCACATACGTCATGACTTAAGTCAAGTGAAACGTGATGTAGGATGCATATCAATTTTATAAAATATGATCCAAAATATAATCCAATCAATAAAAAATTTATGATTCCTAACTTTTAAAGAAAATATTCAACAAAAAAATATCAGAACTTTATAAATTTCAGTATGCAATTTGAAATTCAAAGAATAGAAGTGTTTAAAAAGAAAAAGTAAAGTAGCCAAGGCGCGCCTCTTCAATACGGTGCATGTCTTGGCAAGCAAGGCGCTATAACTAGGGCTTTTAAAACTATGACAAGCTTCAAAGCCCAAAAGAAAAGGGAGCTATACAGCTTAAGCATGTAACGAAAATGTACATATGCTCCTTAATGTATCCTCTTTTGGAACCAGAAATAACAGTCATTACATAGGAAAAACTGATTCTGGTCTGACTTATCAACTTCAAATATCATCATTGTTAAGCTAACAACTTTTTTAAAAGCTTAAGCTTTCATGTGCAGTCTCATACTGTGGAAAGACAGGTCAATAGTAGTTATTAATTATAGATAAACAGATGAGGGTATAGGCAGTAGGATAGATAAATAGATGGGGGAATAAACAGTATGAGAGACTCAAACTTGAGACCTATTGTTAATCAGAGCTTTGATGCCATGTTAAGTTGTCAACTTTCCTAAAAGCTTAAGACACTTTTAGGATATGAGCACACAGTATATGACAGGCTAACAATCATTATTTATGGTTGTGCTTCAGCCTCCTTAGGCTATTTATTATGAAACTATATCAGAATTTATTCCTTAATAAAGGCTATTTATTCCTTAATAAAGGATTGTATCCTGTTGATTTTGGTATTTAATAGTTTAATTTGAAACTTTTTGTAGTTTGCCATATGCATTTGTTGTAAGTGCTTGTGGTAAGTGGCCCAGACTTATTACTTCGGTTATTGACAATACTGTCGATACATAATGATTTTAGAAAATAATGCTTAACTGCATGTGATAGTGTTAGATGATCCATGATCATGGTACTTCTCAAAAATTTAAAGGGAAAAAAAAAAAAAACAATCATGTTATGGAGGGATTGTTGTTGGTCTTAAAGCTGGGTTTGACATGGAGTATGAGACTTACGTTCTATCTTGTCCTTGGTTGGATATCCATGGCAAGAATTTCTTTTTTGTCTTTTCTACTGTACTTGTTGCCATTCCTTATATTAACAGAATTTTGAATAAAGTTCCAGTTTAGAGAAAAAATACTTAGTTGCTAACTTGCATTAATGTTTCATCAAGGTGTATTTTAAACCCCCTTTGATCCAAATGGTTTCCATGGCAGGTTCCAAAGCTTCTACTGCATAGGATGTTCCCTAATGCTCGCTATTCTCTGTGGATTGATGGAAAGCTTGAGCTTGTGGTGGATCCATTTCAAATTCTTGAAAGGTACAAATGAGCCCGTGGTCATCTGCCCATTGATATATCTCTCATTTATGTAAAAGTTTGTTCAAGTTTAACAAAATTTGGGTGATAGAACTTATTATAGAATTCAACATGGCTAATCAAAGTATGATTGACTTATTCTGTCAGTTTCTTTCAAGATCAAGAGTATTTATTTTTTGTCTCGACGTATGCTGCAACACATGGAATATAGATGCATAATTTGGTTCCTTTGAAGTTTAAAAACCTTGTGGTATGAATCTAGATTACAGTTAGTTATGGAAAGAGGTTGGATTTTCAAATGGTGAATAATTTGGTTCTTTAAAGCCTTCTACTGTGACTTTATGGATGTAGTTAGGATGATGTCCAAATTCTTCTATTTGAATGAATAATTTGACTGCTTGCATTTGTATGGTTGAATAAAAGCTATGATTTTAGCTTCTAGATGTTCTGTTTCATGACAATTGATGTTTGGGTACCTTAATCCTATTCTTTTCAGGTTCCTGTGGAGGAAAAATGCCAGTTTTGCAATCTCGAGACATTATAGACGCTTTGATGTGTTTGTAGAAGCTGAGGCAAATAAAGCTGCTGCGAAGTATGATAATGCATCGATAGATTTTCAGGTTGAGTTTTATAAAAGTGAGGGTTTAACACCATATTCTGAGGCTAAGCTTCCCATTACAAGTGGTAGGTCCAAGATCATTCTTCTCTTTGTTTTTATTCGGTTTTATCTGTTCCATCTTTCATTCAGTTTTCTGGTTTCATGCTGGGTTTGCAGATGTGCCTGAAGGGTGCGTGATTGTAAGGGAACACATTCCTATTAGCAACCTATTTACTTGCCTTTGGTTCAACGAAGTTGACCGTTTTACTTCCAGGGATCAAATAAGTTTTTCCACCGTAAGAGATAAGATTAGAGCAAAGACAAATTGGACCGTCAATATGTTTTTGGACTGTGAAAGGCGTAACTTTGTAGTTCAGGTAATCATTTTATCCTGGTTATAGCTTTGTTCTTTTAGAAAGAAAATCACTGTAGAAAAGGCAGGTTCTTTGAGGAGGGGCATTGCTAAGTAGAATTTAATTAAGAAAGTAAATTTGCATTTTTACTTAACTTGCATAATTTTAAATATGATTTATTTTATTATTTCTCATTTGGGTGTCTCTTGAGATTGAATTGCTCTATTGCCTTTATGTATTACGATAAGTATGAATCCATAATCATGGATATGCCTGTTATTGAAAATGGCAGCCATCTTCATGGTGATAATAAATTATTTAACAACTGTTTATTTGTTGAAAACTTACATTGGCTACTATGGACATGGATTCCGTTTTCTTCAACAGCATATTCTTGATAATGAGTTTATGCAATCTCTGTTAGTGCTGAAAACTAGGTGCCAAGGAACTTGGTCAAATGTGGAAAATGTTTCCCCAGGACACGATTCCTAAAATTTAGGGGGGTTTTGAAATGCTTGGAGTACATCTGGAAATCATTTCCGGTGTTCAAGAGAAACATGTTTTGTGACCAATTCTAGTTCTTCTACGTGGGATATTTTGCATATGTTCTTTGCTCCTTTTTTTAAACTTTGCTGCAAGATTCCGACTCCTTTTTTTGCTCCTTTCATGCTTCCAGTGTATTCATTGGACTGCAATTGTGGCTTTTTGTTTCCTGTATGTGCTTTCCCATTGTGATAACTCTGCTCCAGGCATGCCAATAGAAATTCACTGAACATTTCTGTGGAGTGCTTTTTATCATTTTAACTTTCGTTTTGGGGTTTCATGTACTGATTTTTTACCGTTTTCTCATCTGTTTTGCTGACGTTTCATGTTGAAATCTGCATCTTGTTTCCATTTTTTGTTTGGGCCACATTGATTGCTCTTATTGTCCATTTTTGCTTCCTTATCTGGTAACGGTGATCTGAATATGCCCCCATTCAACCAAGCTTTTCTCCTTTTCCTTTCCTGGGTACAGAACTCCTTGGCAGGCTTGGCTCAGTCCCTCCCATGAGTCGAGGCCTTGGCCTTGGCCTCTCTTGGGGAGCCACCACTAGACTACAAACTCTCATATTAAGTGTGCTTGGGTTTACTATTCTTTCTCCCTGCCGATTGAGTTTACTATTTCTCTATAAATTTTGTCTGGTTTCACCATGGGTGAATGTACTCAGAAGGTTTAAGTAAAATCAGTGACCTTCATTAAATGTTGTTTTAATGGCGCTCTTCATTTCCGAAGCAATCCCCTAGGACAATAAGTCAATGTGGATTGCACCCTCTTATGTATATATATATATTTGTATTTCTTAACTGACAATTTTTACGTGTGGATACATGCAGGGGTACCATAGAGATGTACTAGAGCACATGGCTTCTTCAGTTGCTCTGCCTCCCCCTCTTGTGCTGGCTGTTGAGCCCCCACCGTTGGTTAATAAACTGCCTGTGCCACCACCACCCCCACCACCGCCACCGCCTCCTGAGATCTCAACTGTGAGGGTTGTAAGTAATCCAGTCACAAGGGTCCCAGCAAAGCGCAGCAGAGAAAGGAGATCCAGTTCAAAGCGTCACCGGAAAGTTGTGGCCGGTGCTAAGGGCATTGATTCAAGTTAAAATTTTGTTAAGGTAAAATTTTATTCTTTCCTTCCCTGTTTCAAATTGGACGCGGGGCTGAAGGATTCTTGCAAGGATGAGTGTTGTAATTCTGTTTCTTTGCAAAGAGAAGAACACACTATTTCTTTCCACATTAGTTTTTCTTTTTCTTCTCACTTTCTTTAGGTTCTGCAAGTCTCTATTTGTATTCATTTTTTCTTGTATATATACTCTATATTCCAAATAATTAATTATAATATATGAGTTGCCACCAATGGGTATGCTTTTCCATCGACTATTTGGATAAATTTTAGCACTATAATAAATTCAAAATACACAAATAAAAACAAAAAGAAATCCCGTGGAATTGGATAAGGTGCACTTAATAAAAGTGGGACCAACCTACAAAGCAATGCAGGCAGGCTTCGGAACGCGCCAAGTGAAGTGGACCCACCGCAACGACTTTTTAACCGCTAAGGCCACCTGAGGTCCCACCCAACCCTGCCATCCCTCTCTGTCGGCACTATTAAACATCCGCCACGTGTCCCTAGTCTTTGAATCTCACACTACTACATGTCCACTCTCTCCATCGCTCACAATTCTTGTTCGTCAAATATTATCAAGGAAAATGAAAATTGAGAGGCTAGGGTTCGATTTAGGGTTATGTTTGGGTCGCCATCTTCTTTCTTCAACGGAGGTTAGGTTTTTAGGGGTTTAATCCTGTGCGCCATGCCAACACTTTCGGTCCTTTGATTTTGATTTTCGTCCCCGCCTTTTTTCTTTTTCTTGGTGAAATTTCCATGACCGTACAATCAATGGGGTCATCCTCGGGGTTCTTCGTGATCTGCCTCCTCCACTCCATAATTGCGCTCACCTGTGGAGGCCTAATGATGTTCTACATGAAGGAAATCTACGAATTCGGGCACGGACCCGAAACTGCAACCAAGCTGCTCGGATCCACGCCCCATGATCAGCTCTTGATCCGGACCTCCGATTCATTTTCGGGTTTGCTTCTGTTCGCAATTGGATTCCTTCTGTTCATGGTCGCTTTCGTCAGGGACCGGGACTTTCAGTCGTTTTTCGCCAAGGGTTGCATCGTTCTCCATGTTTCCATGGCTCTCTGGAGGTTTTATTTCGAACGAAGGGTTGAGGATCTTGCTTTGGATTGGCTGAGACAGATTGTTGGAGACATTCTATTGGCGCTCTCCTGGGTGTTCTTTCTCGTCTACTCTTGGAGAGAGAAGTATGATTAGCCATGTTTTCACTGGTTAATCATGATTCCGCCCAAGGTATCGTATGCATTTGAGTTTTGTGGGTTTAGAAAAATCGGACACCTGGGGGTTTTTGTGAAGGGGATGCTTATGCATTATAATGTATGATTACTCGGTCTGAGTCAAAATCTATGAAAATTGCAATTCAGGGCGGCTCCAGATTCGGGTTAGTATGGTTGTTTGAGTTTCATTTTAGTGTTGTCTTAAATGGGTTTTTATTTTCTTGTTTTTATTACATTTGAGTTCCACTTCCCGTTTCTTGAATAGTCTAGTCTGTAAATTTTTGTTTGTCAATTAATAATAACACATTACGTTTTGGTGCTAATTCTAATTTTGTTGAGCATAATCTTTCTAAATTTGTGGGTTGTCATCAATGGTACTTTTGGTGCTCAAAGTATTACAGTACTATGTCAGGGATTTTTTATTTATTCAAATATTTAGTAGATTGAAACTGAAAAAAATTTTCTTCCTAAATTAGATGGAGGTTGGATAGGTTTATCCTTTAAAAATTAATGATGTCAACAAATTATGATATCAATTCAGTTAACCTACCTCAGCAATCAATCTCAATTGAGAAAAAAGAGAAGTAAAAAGATGATACATGTGAATTACATGGAAACGCTGTAAGTTATTAATCTACCTGTCAAGTGGAAAGACCATGGGCTTAGGGCTGCAGATTGCAGAAACTTCCGCTAGTAGAATTAAAGAGAATACACAATTTTACCAAACCCTGAGTATCAACATCCCAACTGTGAAAGCAGCTCTACTTCAAACTTTGCTTCCCTCCAATGCTTCTACTCATTGATGATTCTGCCAACCTTCTGTGCTTTTAGTGAGGTCTGATTTAGAACTCCAGATAAGTGGATTTTTTTTTTTTGATAAGTACGAACTCCAGATAAGTAGATGCCTTGGCCTCCTTTGAACTTCACCAAGGACTTCATTCTTCTCCATGGAAAGTGGTCACAAACCCATTGTGATGAATAGATTGAAGTCAGTATTTTTGTTTCCAAAATATCCGTGGAGACACAATAAAATCCTTGTTTTGAAAACCAAAAAATCTTGGGGCGAAATTCTTTCCCTTTCAATGGGAAAAAGTCTCATAAAGACAAAAATAGGTTTCATATGCTTTAGGTTCTTTTCACAACATGGAAACCTTAAAGAGTTGAATTTGAAATTTTCTGCTAGTTTAAAATTTTTTAAAAACTCTCTAATCAAACTTGCTGAGGCTCAAATGTGGGTTGCATACGGGGTCAATCAAATGTCTTTGAAACCAATTTTGGAATAAATGTGTCTTTGAACCAATTTGGACGTGTGTGTGTGTGTGTGTGTGTGTGTGTGTGTATATCAGCCTCAAGTCTCCTGAAAAATTAAGTCAAATACAAAGGGTCTTTGGAAAACCAGTTGTAACTTGAACTTTACAATGCGTTGTAAATCAAATTTATGAAGCTTTGGCTGGAAAAAAGTACCCAGAAAAGGTTCCAAACTCCTCATCCCTTCACCTAGTCTTGAAATGAAGATGAAGTTGTCAACTCATCTATAGCGTGAACAGGGGATTTCCAATTACAATTATTTTGGACGACGTCTTTGGCATAATTTTTTTTTTTCCAAAGAAGGTTTTCAGTGAGCGAATGTCAATGCCAATCAGTATTGATGTTGGGAATTATATAATTTTAATTTGTGGATGTTGGGGGAATTCAACCTTAAGGCTTTGTTGGTCCTTGAAAAGAACAAAGAAAAAAATGTGTTAAAAAATGCCATAGAATGAACAAATTCAATTAAAAATACCTAAAAGAGGCACAACCAAATCACAAGTGGTGTGTATGTACTACGCCCTTAGGCATTTGATTTTCTTTTCTCTCATGTCTCTGAGAACCCGATTCAGTCAGATTCATGTCTTTTGCCATTCCTGATTTTCAAAATTGGTTTGAGGTAGCTGTTTGGGAAGGAATGAACATTTAAATAGAGCCATTAAGGTATTTGGCAATGTATAAATTGGAATTTTGGGACAGTTGGTAACTGCTATCCCACTCTTTGAGATTAGATTGACGAAGTTATTTAATGCTCATCATGAATATATCTACTGATAAGCAGGCTTAAGATTCTGATGGCTTTGAAGTTAAATTGTTACATACACATGCACACATTTATGAATGTTGATCAGAGATAAACAGTTAATTTCATGGAGAATGAATAAGATCAGAAGCACGTGCATAAATTAAAAACCAACTAAGAAAAGAACGATGAATTTCAAAGGGGGAATTATGTTTGTTGTCACTAGAGTCCTGTTTTCCATTCTCATAAATATTGTTAGGTCATTTCAGCATATTGTTTTCTTTGACATCAATGTTTCCTTGAAAAAGGGGTATTGTTTGGAAATTAAATTGTCGAACACTATTTTTTTGACCATTCTCAATAACATGGCTACTGTAACCATGCTAGAAATCTCATTATCTTTTTTCTTTAGTAGATAGAAATTATATTATCTTTGAAATTGCTTTATTAAGGGCTTGCAGGGTGTATCTTTGAAATTATATAAAGGGCTTGCAGGGTGAAATGCTGGAGAATATGGATGCTTATGCGTTGGGGGTGCCGTTCACAGAAGAGGAGGTGTATGGTGCGTTGTTGGGATGTAGTGGGGATGAAGCTCCGGGGCCTGATGGCTTTTCAATAGCTTTTTGGCAGTTTGCTTGGGACTTTGTGAAGGATGATGTGATGAGTTTCTTTAGGGAATTTATGAACACAGTAAATTTGTTAAAAGTCTAAATGCAACTTTTTTTGGTTTTAATACCAAAAAAAGTGGGGGCTGAAGATTTAAGGGACTTTAGGCTCATAAGCTTAGTGGGAAGCTTGTACAAGTGGTTGATTAAGATTCTAGCCAATAGGCTAAAAAAGGTGGTTGGAAAGGTGGTCTCTAAGGCTTAAGGGGCTTTTGTGGAAGGTAGACAAATCCTAGATGTAGTGTTGATAGCTAATGAAGCTATTGATTCGGTTCTGAAGAATAATGAGAATGGGATTTTGTGCAAACTTGATATAGAGAAGGCATATGACAATGTGGATTGGTCTTTTCTTCTCACAGTTATGCAAAAAATGGGTTTTGGTGAGAAATTGATAGGGTGGATTAAGTGGTGCATATCCACTGCAAGTTTTTTTGTGTTGGTTAATGACACTTCTAAGGGTTTCTTTCAAAGCTCAAGGGGATTGAGGTAGGGTGACCCTCTCTCACCTTATCTTTTTGTGATTGCCATGGAGGTCTTTAGCTCTTTCCTTAAAAGGGCTATGGACGGAGGTTTTATGTCGGACTGTAGGGTGAAGGGTAGGAGCGAAGAGGGGGTTCAGATTTCCCACCTGTTGTTTGCTGATGACACCTTGGTGTTCTACCAAGCTTCTCAAGACCATCTGACTTACCTAAGTTGGTTGCTTATGTGGTTCGAGGCCGTGTTGGGGTTGAGAATAAACTTGGAGAAGAGTGAACTCATTCCAGTAGGGAGAGTAGAGAATATTGATGATCTCGCCTTGGACTTTGTTGTAGAGTGGGTAGTCTCCCGTCCACTTATTTGGGCCTTCCCTTGGGTGGTCCGTTTAAGTCAGTATCAGTGTGGGATGGAGTGGAAGAGCGATTTCGTAGAAGATTGGCCATGTGGAAGAGACAATACTTATCTAAGGGAGGAAGAGCAACTCTAATCCGAAATATTTTGTCGAACCTTCCTATTTATTTTATGTCCTTGCTAAGCTTACCAAGTTCAGTTAGTCGGAGACTAGAGCAAATTCAAAGGGATTTCCTTTGGGGTGGTGGCAATTTGGAGCGAAAACCACATTTAGTAAGATGGGAGTTGGTGTGCTTAAGTAAAAAGAAAGGGGGTTTGGGGGTCAAATGTCTTTCCATCCTCAATAAGGCTCTTTTTTCCAAATGGAATTGGCAATTCGCAAACGAGAGAGAGCTTTGTGGAATCAAGTGATTAGAGGGAAGTATGGGGAAGATAGAGAGGGTTGGTGCTCTCGGGAAGTGAGAGAGGCGCATGGTGTGAGGCTTTGGAAAGGAATAAGGATGGACTGGGAGTTGGTGGGTGCCCGGATTTATTTCAGTGTTGGCAATGGGAAGGAGGGTGAAATTTTGGAGGGATAGATGGTGTGGGGATTCCCCTTTGTGTGAGTCTTTTCCTTCCCTTTTTGCTTTGTCTGTTGACAAGGAAGCTTGGGTGGCGGATTTTTGGGATCCCTCGGTTGAAGGGGGTTGGGGGGATTGGAATCCTTGTTTTTCAAGAGCCCTAAATGATTGGGAGGTGGAGGAGGCGGAAAGATTTTTGGAGCGTCTTTACAGGAAGAGAGTGCTTGGAGATGTGGATGATATGGTGGTTTGGACTGAAACAAAGAGTGACAAGTTCTCGGCCAAGTCTCTCTACCTTGCTCTAGAAGCGGACTGCAATTATTTGTTTCCCTCTACCCGTATTTGGAATGTGTGGGTACAACCCAAAATTAGTTTCTTTGCATGGGAGGCTACGTGGGGTAAAGCCTTAACCCTAGATCTTGTTCAGAAAAAAGGATGAGCCTTGACAAATAGATGTTTTATGTGTCTTGAGAATGAGAAGACAATAGACCATCTTCTTCTTCATTGTTAAAAAACAAGGGTCCTATGGGAGTTACTCTTTACTTTGTTTGGGGTGTCTTGGGTGCTGCCCTCTTCAATTAGAGAGACTCTCTTTAGCTGGCATGGTTACTTTTGTGGGCAAAAAGCGTAGGAAGGTGTGGAGAGCTGCTCCTCTTTACATATTTTGGACAATTTGGAAGGCGAGAAATAGATTGACCTTCAAGGATGATGTGTTATCAATCCAGAGATTGAAATACTCTTTTGTTTATTCTCTTTGGTCTGAGGCTAAGTTGTTTATAGTTGAATACCCTCTAATTATGGTTAATTTTATTGATTGGTTGGGATCGTATTAAGGTTGTTTTTTGGGCCAACTGGATGTTGTTGTTCTTCTTTTTCTTTGGCCTTTTTGGTGGTGGGTGTATAGGTTTGTATACCTTGAGTCGCTTTTTTGGCGTTTCTTTATATATGAAATTCTCTTTACTTATCAAAAATAAATAAATTCCTAAAAAGAATAGTGAAGATAAAAATATAGTGTTTAAAGAAGTAACTTCTAGAACATATTTAAAGGGCTTACTTAAGCAGTGATTTCTAGGTAAACTGACAGTAAAATGGTTAAGTGATTGTGAAGATTGTATAAAAGGGTGGGATTTTGAAATATTTGTTTGTGGAAATAACGCTTCAGAACTTTGTGTGTTTTTCCTTTATTTTATTTTATTTTTTATTTTTTTTGGGTCTCTATATCAGCCACAACTTCATAGTCAGTAGTTTCTCTTTTTATTTGTTTGTTGTGCCTTCTCTTTTAATACCACTGTTTTGTCAATAGCCATTCCTTGGTAGTGGTCCTGCCAAACTGGGTTTCTGTGAAGGTGAATTGTATGTGGCTTGTTACTACATTTTTTCAATTACTCTTGAGACTCAAAGTGGGGCTTCATGGTTGGGTCTTGCTCTCTAATAATTCCTTTTATTCAGAAAAAAAGAAAGAAAAGGACAAGAAAATTGGAAACCGATGGTGTATGTATGATGATATGTCCACTTCTTTGGTGCCATATCTGCATCCCCTGTGCATGGCTATATCTAAACATCTTCAAAGGTGTCACTGTATGATGAAACCTTCTGAACAAATTTGTACATGTCAAAGCACAATTCCATGTCTTTTAACAAAACTATCCTTTGTGGTTAATATGAAATCAGACAATCCCACTTAATGCTGCTTTTTATTATATGTACTGCATGACTTTCCACTAATAATAATAATTATTATTATTATTTCCATGTCTTTTAACAAAACTATCCTTTGTGGTTAATATGTGTTAGCTGTATATATCTGTACTTACCATAATTAAGTTGTTTCCTTTCTTGTAGGCTGATTCTTAGGGATAATACCTTCCTAATTTAGGACTCTCAATTGTATATATATGTGTATTATTCTTCTAATAAACATATAGTAATTTCTCCAAAATACCTTTGTTGAATTACATGGTATCAAAGCCTTTGGCTCAAATTTTGGGTTTGTTATTTCTGAGTCACTAATTTCCAGTGACATTTTGCCATTCTTTGTTCTTCTTGGGTCACGGAATAAAAGTGACTTGGTAGTGTCACTGCCTACTGAGGGGAAAGCGTGGTGTCAGGATCGGCCGGTACTCGAAGTCCGGCGACCGAAAGCTGAACGCGTGAAGCTCACGCGCCCTTAGAAGCAGGACGTGTCAACTCACGTGCTGGCGCGTGGAGGAGCGTGGCAGCTTCTTGCATTGTAGTGGCGTTCTTGATGGCTTCTAGTTCGGCTTCAATCAACGAGTCCTTGGTCTTGGTGTTTCCTTTAATCAGAACATCGTGAACTCGCAGCTTCACTTTCTCACTCGCCAATCGTCGAAACATGCTCTCCAATTTGCTACCATCCTCAACCAATCTCAATTCTCTTGATTTTTTGCTCCCTCCTTCTTCTTCCTCATCCTCCTTCGCTTCATCTTCATCTTCGAAGTCGCCAACGCCGTCGGCCAGAGATTCTTCTCCTCCTTCTTCGTCGCCGTTAGGGTTTTCAGAGATCGCAGTCTCCTCTTGGTTTTCTTTCAGTACGGAGATTAGAGGCGGAAACAGTAATTTTGCTTGTACCAGTTCCATTGGCGTCGCAATCCTGTTTTCCGGCCAATGTGTGGTGCGGTGATCTCGTTCTTGGATTGTGAGATTTTGTTCTTGGGATTTCAAGTGTTTTTGTTACTATTTCTGTTTGGTCTACAAGAGGTACTTGTCTCTTTCTTTCTTCTTGCTGTGGTGAATTGCAATTTCTGGTCTGAACTGCTCTTATCTGGGTGTAAAATTACTTTGGAGATTGATTTTTATTGCCATGGAAGAGAATAAGAATTTTGTTGTTGATATAGTGCCTGTTGTGTCAAAAATAATTGAACACAAATGAAATGGGTCTAATTATATTGAATGGAGCAAGACGATCAAATTTTATCTGAGAAGTGTTGCTAAAGATGACCACTTGACTGAGGAACCTCTTAATGATAACACTAGAAAACTTTGGATGCAAGATGATGCATGGTTATTTCTGCAGATTAAAAACTCTATTAATAGTGATATTGTTGGTCTGCTGAGTCATTGTGAATTTGTTAAAGAGCTAATGGATTATCTAGATTTTCTTTACTCTGGAAAAAGAAATGTATCTCGGATGTATGATGTATGGAATGCCTTCCATTGTCCTGAGAAGGGAGCTAAATCCCTCACTGCATCCTTTATGGACTTCAAGAAGGTATATGAGGAATTGAATGCACTTATGTCTTTCAATCCGGATGTTAGAGTACAATAGGCTCAACGGGAACAGATGGCTGTTATGAGTTTCTTATCCGGTCTCCCATCTGAGTTTGAGACTGCAAAATCTCAGATTCTTTCTGGTTCTGACATTGGTTCCCTTCAGGAAGTGTTTAGTAGAGTTCTACGAACTAAGAATGTCCCGTCTTCTCAGCACACCAATGTTCTTGTTGCAAAAGGAGGAAATGCAGAGAATGCAAGGAGGGTGAATAACAGGGGCGGAAACAGGGCATTTGAAAATCGTGGCAATGATTCAAGTACCATTGTGTGTTTTTACTGTCATGAGGCTGGCCATACCAAGAAGTACTGCAAGAAATTGCAGAATCAAAATCGGAGAAATCAAACTGCCAATGTTGCTACATCTTCAGACTCCTCAGGCAAGATCGTCACAATGACAACAAAAAAGTTTGCTAAATATTCACAGTATCAGGAAGCACTGAAAGCATCTACTCCTGTTAGTGCTCTGACAGAGTCAGGTAAAACATGTCTTGTCTCCTCCTCAAACAAATGGGTAATTGATTCAGGTGCCACATATCATATGACAGGTAATTATAAAACTTTCTCTACCTTCAGAACACATTCTGCTCCTCCTGTTACTGTTGCTATTGCTAATGGTTCTACCTATGAGATTAAAGGGTACTGTGAAACCAACATCTTCTATTACTTTATCTTTTGTGTTAAAGTTACCATATTTGGCCTTTAACTTAATCTCTGTCAGTAAACTTACAAAAAATCCGAATTGTAGTGTCTCATTTTTCCCTGATCATTGTGTGTTTCAGGATCTCATGACGAAACAGACATTTGGTAAAGGACATGTATCTGATGGACTCTATATTCTTAATGAGTGGGTACCTCGACCAGTTGCGTGTGTCAGTAATGTCTCTCCTGTTGAAGCTCATTGTCGGTTAGGACATCCTTCTCTACCGGTGTTGAAGAAATTATGTTTTCAGTTTGATAATTTACCTTCATTAGATTGTGAGTCATGTCATTTTGCGAAGCATCATCGTAGTTCTTTAGGCCCAAGGATTAATAAACGGGCTGAGTCTTTGTTTGAGTTAGTACATTCTGATGTTTGGGGACCTTGTCCTGTTACTTCTAAAACTGGGTTTCGATATTTTGTTACCTTTATGGATGATTTTTCTCGAATGACTTGGATTTATTTTATGAAGAATCGTTCAAAAGTATTTTCACATTTTTGTGCATTCTCTGCTGAGATTAAAACCCAATGTGATGTGTCTGTGAAAATATTAAGAAGTGATAATGGAAAAGAATATGTGTCTAACTCATTTCAGAACTACATGAGTCACAATGGGATTCTTCATCAAACATCTTGTGTTGATACTCCTTCTCAAAATGGGGTTGTTGAAAGAAAAAACAGGCATTTACTTGAGACGGCTCGTGTACTCATGTATCAGATGAAGGTTCCGAAACAATTTTGGGCTGATGCAGTTTCCACAGCTTGTTTTCTGATCAACCGTATGCCCATTGTAGTGCTTAAAGGTGATATTCCGTACAAAGTAATACATCCACAGAAATCACTCTTTCCAATTGAACCAAGAATTTTTGGATGTACATGCTATGTTAGAGATACAAGGCCTTCTGTTACTAAACTTGATCCTAAGGCGTTAAAGCGTGTTTTCTTAGGGTACTCAAGACTGCAAAAGGGCTATAGATGTTTCTCGACTGATCTCAATAAGTATCTAGTATCAACGGATGTTGTGTTTTCAGAAGACACATCCTTTTTCTCTTCACCCACAAGTTTTGCAAGTGAGGAGGAGGATGAAGAATGGCTTGTGTATCAAGTAGCTAATTCAAGACCAACTGTTGGGCAATCAAGTATAGTTGATTCTGATGCGTCTCTTGCTCATTTGGGTACTGTTGTTGATGTTCCTCCTGCTCCAGTCAAACCACCAATTGTATAGGTGTACTCTCGGCGCCCAGTGACAACAAATACATGTCTTGCACCAGCTCCTTCGTCATCTGATCCTTCCAGTGATCTCGACCTTCCCATTAGCCTTTAAAAAGGTAAATGACAATGCAAATCTACCTATTCCATTGCTAACTTTGTGTCTTATGATCACCTGTCATATTCCTCGAGTGTTTTTGTAGCCTTTATAGATTCTATTTCAGCACCTAAAACTATTACAGAGGCCTTGAATCATCATGGTTGGAAGAATGCAATGCTTGAAGAAATCCGTGCATTGGAGGACAATCATACATGGAAACTTGTTGATTTGCCTCAAGGAAAGAAAGTTGTTGGATGCAAGTGGGTCTCTGCAATAAAAGTTAATCCTGATGGCTCTGTGGCAAGACTGAAAGCCAAGCTTGTAGCTAGAGGATATGCTCAGACATATGGAGTAGACTATTCTGATACTTTCTCTCTAGTTGCCAAACTGAATTCAATTCGACTATTTATTTCTATTGCTACTTCCCAACAGTGGATGATACATCAGTTAGATATCAAGAATGCTTTTCTTCATGGTGATCTAGAAGAAGAAGTCTATATGGAGCAACCTCTTGGGCTTGTTGCTTAGGGGGAGTATGGGAAGGTTTGTTGTCTGAAAAAAGCTCTCTATGGATTGAAGCAGAGTCCTCGTGCTTGGTTTGGAAAATTCAGTAAGGAGATTCAAGCATTTGGCATGAACAAGAGCAAGAAAGATCATTCCGTTTTCTACAAGAAATCAGCTGCTGGTATCATACTTCTTGTGGTTTATGTCGATGATATAGTTATTATAGGAAATGATCATGCAGGAATCTTTAATCTTAAGGCATTCATGCATTCCAAGTTTCATACAAAGGACTTGGGTGAACTAAAGTATTTCCTGGGATAGAAGTATCAAGGAGCAAGAGAGGGATGTTCTTATCACAGAGGAAGTATGTGCTTGATCTACTTGAAGAGACTGGTAAGATAGAAGCAAAGCCATGTACTATCCTGATGGTTCCTAACGTACAGCTTATTCCAGATGATGGAGATCCCTTCTACAACCCTGAGAGGTATCGGAGGGTGGTTGGGAAACTGAATTATCTCACCGTGACGCGACCAAATATTGCATATGTAGTAAGTGTTGTTAGTCAATTCACATCTGCGCCTACAGTAAAGCATTGGGCAGCTTTAGAGCAGATTTTGTGCTATCTGAAGAAGGCTCCTGGTCTAGGCATACTATACAGTAGTCAGGGACACACTCGCATTGAGTGTTTTTCTGATGCGGATTGGGCAGGTTCTAAGTTTGATAGAAGATCCACTATAGGTTATTGTGTGTTCTTTGGTGGGAGTCTAGTGGCTTGGAAAAGTAAGAAGCAGAGTGTTGTATCCCGTTCAAGTACAGAATCTGAGTATAGGGACATGGCACAGGCTACTTGTGAAATCATATAGATACATCAACTCTTATGTGAAGTGGGAATGAAGTGCACAATGCCAGTGAAGCTTTGGTGTGACAATCGGGCCGCTCTTCATATTGCTGCGAATCTAGTCTATCATGAAAGAACCAAACACATTGAGGTCGATTGTCACTTCATTTGTGAAAAGATTGAGGAAAATCTAGTCTCTACTGGCTATGTGAAGACTGGAGAGCAACTTGGGGATATTTTTACAAAAGCTCTAAATGGAACTCGAGTTGAGTACTTTTGTAACAAGCTGGACATGATCAACATCTATGTTCCAACTTGAGGGGGAGTGTTAGCTGTATATATCTGTACTTACCATAATTAAGTTGTTTCCTTTCTTGTAGGCTGATTCTTAGGGATAATACCTTCCTAATTTAGGACTCTCAATTGTATATATATGTGTATTATTCCTCTAATAAACATATGGTAATTTCTCCAAAATACCTTTGTTGAATTACAATATGAAATCAGACAATCTCACTTAATGCTGCTTTTTATTATATGTATCGCATGGCTTTCCACCAATAATAATAATAATAATAATAATAATAATAATTATAGTGGACATTATAACTGATCCTTCTTTGAAGTTGGTTGAAATACCTTTTAAAAACACCTGGATCTCTTACGCACTGGGAATATAAATTTTTTTCTCATTTTTCATGTAATGCCTTCTTTTGAAGTTGTTGAAATACCTTTTAAAAACACCTGGATCTCTTACGCACTTGGAATATCAAAATTTTTCTCATTTTTCATGTAATGCCTTCTTTATTTGTATCACTTTAACAAAAGTTTGGGATTGGAATACCACTTCTACTGTGCTTATTACAAAGCATGCTCATGTTTTGGAACATAAGATTATTTTCCTATTAGTTTTGTGGAAAGATGTAAAATCATATGAAAAATGTGTATGAGTCATAACTTTGACTCTTCCCATCGGATTGCAGGACGTGATAGTCTGATAGAGCACAAGGTTTCTTTGAATCAATGTCATTTTTAATTTTGAAGAATGGGCCGATTTTAAAGAATAGGGCAACATCTTATATGGTTTGTTTTTCATAATCAATATGCTGATGGAAAGGGGCAAAAGTATTGCATATTGATTACAAAACCAATAAGGAACATAAGAATATCTGGTTTGCTTTTTATTACAGGAAGTCGAGGGGTTTGGTTCAACTGGAACAATTGTTATTGCCACAGCCTACTTCTGTACCATTGTTTATGACATCCTTGAAAGTTATTTTCTTTTCTTCATCCACTGCTAGTTATGTTTAGTTAGGTTGAGGAAGAGAGTGAAACACCAAATCATCTAGGCTCCTCTATGATTCCCATCTCATAAGATAGTGAGTTGTGATTTCACTATTTACACACTGCATTAAGGTTCTTGGGAATGCTCAAACAAAGCTTCCTTTCAGGTCTTGGCCTGCCTGGGTTGGGCTGACTTTCTATGGTAGTTTATTTCGTTGGTTTCAGTTGGCCTTTGTGGTATTTTTCTTCCCACTGCCAGCAAATTTAAGGTGTAATTGATAGGCAAGGGCTATGTTCAGTGGCACATTTACTTGGTTTTTGCAGCTCTTATATACATTCCTTTTTCTGTTTGATGAGTTCTTACTCTTAAGCTGCAGGTGACTTTGTCTGTCCAGTGATGACAACATCTTCTAATATAGAAACATTATATGCATTATCCAACATAAGGGAACTGGACATAGCATACAATTTAGAGGGAGAGCAGGTAGCCTTTGCCTATGAGAGCAAAATTTGCATGGAAAATGTTTCTGAAGAGGAAAAAATATGAAGACAGCATACACGAGAAAATTCATAAGTGGATTTTTTTTCTTTAAGGGGACAATTTTGAGGTAAATTGGTATATGTTTCTTCAATTGGTGGGGTGGATAAATGCAGTACAAGCTGTCAAAACAATGAGAATGGAGCCTTTTACTTTGGGTGGCAATCATCAAAAGACTTGTTTTTATTGAATTTACATCGTTTTATATGTTTGAAGTTATTGTGAATCTAAGCAGCAGTTTCCCTCTTTCTTGCTTTCACAATGTTCATTTCTGCTGCCGTCTTTTGGAATTTGTTGATGAATGAACAAGACCGGGATCAATGGTTTCTAATATCAATTTCAATGTTCAAATTTTTAAGGGCCTTTTGGGGTTTGCAGATCCGTTTTTGCAATTTTCTGTTAAAAACTCATTTTTCTTGATGAAGCCCCTCTCTGTTTGTGTGTGCACATATGTCTGTTTTATGTATGTATCTCACTCTCTCTCTCTCTCTATATATATATACATATATGTATATATTCATTTAGGAATTCTGCCTGGTTAATGATGGGATGACTTTAACAAGCATATTCTAGGGTTGGACAATATGCTGGGTGAGCTGAATGGTGTAGTAGGATTTTTGTACCTAACCCCAAGTAGCTGGGAAGAATCCTTTTATCAGTAGAATTAAATATCTTGAATACTCTGGATTTCTTGAGGAAAGGAACCATCCTTCAATTCTAGCAATTAAAATTGCCCTTGAGGCCTGCTTCAAGTGGTAAAGGGTTGGGGAGGGTTGTGGGTAGTTCCTGGTTCAAAGTCCTAGGATAAACATTTACTTATCAAAATAAATAAATAAATAAATCTAGCAATTAAAATTGGTGGATGTGGTGATTGGGGTTGGGGGAAGGAAAGGGAAAATGGTTTTTGAGAACACACTTTCAAATACATCTAGAGGAAAATAAGTCCTACAAAAGTGCAGTCCAACTAGCAGATTCTCCTATTCCATGTTCCTTTTAATGTGCAAAACACATTAAAGATGCATATTGATGTAGCATCTCACCTAAATAGCAGAGTTATAACTTATGATTATTAAATGAAGCGTTTATTTGGATCAAGACTTGAAAATTATGGGTTGGGTGACTTTTCTATTTAATGCCTTATTTATCAAAAAAAAAAAAAAAAAAAAAAAAAAAAAAAAAAGAAGAAGAAGAAGAAGAAGAAAAACGAGCCTTGAAAGTTATGAGGAATCTGAAACCAGAAAACTAAATTCCCCAAGAATTTCTGTTTTGCTGTTTGGATATGTAGTTCAATGGATCAGTGGAGTGCGGTAGTATTGCTGATGGCAGTGAAGAGTTGGAAGTAGAGTGAAATGGTTGAGGTGGCCAAGTAACAGCAGCAATGGTGACAATGCATTAGTAGCAGTGGTGGGACAGGAAATGATATAGGTTTGTAACCAAATCCTTACAAAGGAGGACCTAAAAATCAATCTATTTAGTTTAACGCTTCAATTTGACTATTAGAAGTAGTGAGACTGAATGTGTGCTATATACATTAATAAGGTGCAAAGCAGCATTGTTTGCTTGTTTGTTTAATCTATGCTAAGAACTTGCTTGAATGATGTCCATAAAGATTTTTTATCAATAGTTGAGTGCTTGAGTCTTGTTTTGGTGTGATAAAAAAAATGAACAGAAATTATGAACAGCGTGAGGTTGAGGACTGTATCATAGGAAGGGTCGGTAAATTAACATGATTTTCTACTTTGACAGGTATAAAATCCAGACTCAGTGGATCAAAACAAGGGGACACCAGGAATTGTATGGCAGGATCATGGATCTCTCTCCAGCAGTAGATATCTCCTACAACCTACCAACTCAAAGGAGTGTTCAACTAGAAGAATTTGCAGGTAATTTTTTACTTTTGCTCTCTCTCTCTCTCTTATTTTTAATTTTTTTTTTTTTTGTCTATTTATGATTATTAGAAACATAACATTTTCATTAAAATGGATTAAAAGTACAAAAGAAGGATGAGAAATCCTTCTCACAATTGCAAAATCTGATCAAACAGAGGTAGAGAATCCCTCTCCAAAAATACATTGGAAATGATACTCTGTTAATTTTATCCACTTGATCTACATGACTAAAGCCAATCAATTTGAAGGATATTGAGTGGAATGCCTTTAAGAGTGGTAGTGGTAGTGATAGAAGCCTAAAAGGAGGAATAGAAGTAAATTAGATCCCATGTCATCTTAGAAGTCCTCCATTTATCCTCAAAGATCCTTGCATTTCTTTCCCACCATACTATCTAAATCAACGCAAGGCAAACAATATGCCATAGAAACTTTGCCTCTAATGGAGTTCTCCAATCCCCTAAAAGAGATGGTTGTCATATCACTAATACTTCTTGGAGAAACCTTATCCAATCTGGTTAACCTAAATAGCTTGTACCATAGCTCTAAAGTCAATAGACAATGTAAAAAAAAGAAAAGAAAAAAGGTAACCAATTGACTCTCCGTTTTCCATATACAAAGTGAAACAATTAAGACCGAGGGCTTTGAAGGGTCTTCTCACCTAAAGCAAGTCATTTGTATTAACCTTCTTATTTTCCACTAACCAAACAAATGCTTGATGGGGCTTTTGATTTCCAAATGAATTTTGTAGGAGAGAAAAAGGTTGGAGTTGATTGACGGGATATTTCCTAATTATAATTATGCAAAATTAAATTTAAAAAATTTGATAAGATTAACCAAGTAATGTTACCAAAATTTAAGATTACATTATTAGTTAAAAAAATATAATTTAGTATTATGTATTATAATATAAATTAAATAAAAATTACCATAAATTTAGTTTATCATAACAAATTATTCAAATTACCTTCAACATAAATCTATTTTTAAAATTGTTACTTATATAAAATATATTATATAAGCAACATGGAAATAAATGATTATAAAAAGGTTAAGAAAAATGTTGAAAGTGACACTTAATAAAAAAAAATATTGATAAGGACAAACCTAATAGAGATAAAAGGGGAACAAATAGATAAAAAATTTGATGGTAAGATAAAAATGCAGCTCTTGGTTGTGGTTTTATTGTTTAGATCTAAATAGTAAACCGTAGCCAAGCCCAAGAGCTTATAAAGGGTAAAGAAACACAACTCACAACTGTCTTTCTATTTTCTTTTAACAAATAAAAAAATAAAATGCCTTGGCCAACGTGGATGTCCACATGGCCAAGGCACGCTAAATAGAGAATATTTATTCAAAATTATTTTGGCATTTTTTTTTAAACATCTATAATGGGCCAAAACTCTTTGTTTACTTCATATTTGTGTGGTACATTTTATTGCTTTGATGAACTTTTAGAGTTGGTATTTGATGATTAGGATTATTGGATTCTATAATATTATTTTATTCTATATCATTCTAAGTTTCTTTTGATCATGCATCCTCATTCCAACTCTTGGCTCACTGACTGTTACAATGCTGTATTCTTTAGTAATTTGTCCTTATTGTTCTGTGGTCATTGTTTTCCTTAGGTTGCACTGTTCATTGGCAATTCAGCTTTCTATATTCAGTATCAACCTCAGCTCTACTTAGCAAACTTCCTTTCTCATAGTTCCTTCTCATCCTACAGCACCACTGTTTGTTTATTTTGTAATTAGATCAATGATGTAAACATAAAAACCAAATAAAGAAAGAGAATTTTCTAATGCATGTCTTACATATACAAAGAGCCTTTTTCAATGTGTTTGAAGTAGTGTCTTGTATGGAGGTTAGTCGGCTTGAGGGTGAGTTGTATTAGATGAGGAGAGAATGGAGTACTATGAGAGGAAGGTAGTGTTGGAGGAGTTGGTAGTGCACTCCAAGGGTTGGAATGTTGAGGATTGACTTAGATAGACCCCTGACTCTGAACTTGATACCCTCACAGAGTGGTTAGGGGGGTTCTAATCCTCTATGTCACTGCATTAAGACAAATAATGGGTCTTGTTGCTTTCAGACTTTGACAGCCAGGAGCTTAGGGCTGTAGATTTGTTTTGTAACAGGGCTGACAAAGTTAGGTGGCATGTAGTTTGTACCATGTTGGGGATGATGCCTGCACATGGGACAGAGATAGATCCTCAATTCCTCTCAAACAGGTCAAAGCAGGCTCCATGAATGCTATGCACATGAAGCTCTGTTTATCTCCATAAACCTCTAGCTCTAGCTGTTAAGTCAAGATCCTCAAACCACCCTAACAATGGAGTAATGGATCATAATGCTTACGACCTGTGTGTACTATATTGAAACCACTTGGACCCTGCTCACTGTTTGAGCAGGTATCTAAGCATGAAGGGTTTGGGCCTTAGGCACCTTCGAAGAAGGTAAGAGATTTCCCAGGGGGAACTTCTCTGGGAAGCCGCTCAGCACCAGCATGTGGGCTTCTAATTGTGCAAATCCACCTAAGGAGTTGGTGTCTGCACTGACATGCCATCATCCCTTGGCCCCCTTCATGGGCCTTTGGGGTTTTGACCCCCCTTTCATGGGCCTTCAGAGGTCCATATGTTATGACAGGTATTCAGTATTACTAGTTAGTAAAATAAATAATCTACAGAGTGGCCACAAACAATGCATAAAGTAAGTAATCCAATAAAAACCTAAGAGGGGCAAGCCCAAGAATAACTGCATTTACAAGTCACATCACAAAAAAGAGGGCAAAAAAGTGTAAGGTTGCAAAATAAGACTAAAGGAAACCAGCACCTTATCACCAACTCCAGCTCCAAACATGTGTTGGAAGAGTCTTTTGGGTAAGAAGTCATCAATTTGAACAAGCCTAAATTGTGCTTCACAAGTTTTGATTTTTGTTTGACTTTCTCCCAGTGATAGATATTGAAGAAATTGGTTTCTTGATGGAATGAGACTATTCATTTCTCTATTGACGTGCTAAGATAGGGGAGATATAAAAGGATGCACCTGTAAAGAAATTAAATGCATATAACATATTTCTTTTTTCCTGTTGCTGCCTTCTCTCTAAAAGAGATTTATTCTCACTTCCTAGTTCCTACATAGTGAATACAATCAATTACTGAAAAGATCTGCAGAACAGGTGATCCTTTAGTTCAATCACACTGTTATACTATTTGGTATGCCTTTACTAGTAACCCCGGGCCCTGAGCTTGGTATAAGCAGCTTATATGGTGAAATGCCAGCTCCACATCTGTTCCTACGGCTTGTATCAGCATTCCTTTTCTCAATCTCCTTCTCAATCCTTCTGATTTCCACTGAGAATCTGTAGAATGCTTCAATGATCTCAGTGTCACCTGACCAGGTGGACAGGTCTTTTCTTTCTCCAAGATACTCCTCATCGGGTGAGTGTGCAGAGATTATTTCAATCACAGCCATGAACTTTGTTGCTTGAAGCAAACTTGGCAATGATGACAGAAAGTAAGCCTGCGGGTCTTCAATAAAATCTACATATACAGGATCATGCTCCTTTGGCACTAGTTGCCGCATTAGTGGTGGACGTGCAGGGATGAAGCCACCATATGGGTACTGTCCAAAGTTAACTGCTGCGTGTTGTCCTGACACAGTCCAGATGATGGTGGTGAGAATGGATGTAAGATCATTTGGAGTGGAGAGTGTGGGCCACCAGCTAGCATGGCAAAGATCCGCATGGCCCACACTTCTAGACTCATTGTACCAGGCCTGGAGCTCTGTGTCAGACTCAATCATTTCTGCATCTGAGTAGTAGTAATTTACGTAGGTCTGGACTAAGCTCTCAATGGAAGACCATATTAGGAGGCCATCATTGGCATAAGGATAGTCTTCAATGAGTAGTCTTAACCCATGGACTTTGGTTGTGTCTGGTACTGCCACCCCTCTTCATAAAAATGAAACTAGAGTTAGAAAAGTTCGTTACTTAAAAACATTTTGGACCAGCCACTTTGAGAATCCCTTTTTTTTTTTTTTCTTTTTCCCTTCATGCTTTGAGAGAAATATATTGTTTGACATAGCAAAGAGGAATAAGGTCGATGACAAACCTTCTAATGAGATCTGCTGGAAGGCCCTCCAAGTCAAATCGCCACCAATCTCGGTAGGCAGCACAACTAATCTCCATACAGTATTTTCCAGGAGTGAAGAAGCTCTCAATATTCCCTCCAGCATTGATGAGACTCTCTCGAGCTAATGCATTTATTTTCAGCGTATATCGCATGTGGGGCTTGAGAAGCTTGAAGATAGGGTGCATTCCACTCAGTTGCCGATGAGCTGCTATTATAAATGGTTCAATGCATGCATGGGTCCTCAACCTGTTGGATCACAGAGAAAGCTTTTTTCTATCAGGAGCATATTTTGGTGATTTTGCTTCACTCATTCTGCTGCTTAATAATTAAATACCATTACTTCTGTGAAGTTGAAGCAGGGTGCATATAGTCTAGATTTTAGATAGATAGCTTCTCTCATGATTAGCGACTAGTAGGACTAGGCCTAGTTGAAGGAAAACCTATGTTCCATAACTGAACATGTGCTGATTTAATTTACAGAGATGTGCTAGAGCTAGTCCAAACTGGAGAATGACCAGGTATTAGTTCCTTGATTTAATCTTGAAATGGCCCACTGCCAATATGAAACTCATCCTTATTTATTTATATGTTTTCCTTTGGGACCAATGTCCACCAGGCTGTCTGTCTAGAGGAAAACCCGGTTGTTCCTTGGAACCTACATGGTTTTATGTTTGTCTAGGAATTCTATTAGCTAAGCAGTTTCATATGTTCATTCCTTTGATTGGTAGTCAATAATTGTGCATTCAACTCAAAACTCAGCTAAAAGGATTAAAACTAAAATAAAATATTTTGGCTTCTGCAATTCCCATGAAATAGATAACTGAGGTGGCTATACATGGTTAGGTCCACTCAAAAAATAATTCTTAGACAACCCTAATGTAATGACCCACTCCCAACCTTATAGATATTATCCTCTTTGGGTCCAAGGGGCCTCAATGGTTTTAAAACATATCTATATGGTTTAGAGGAGTTCATACATATATAGCACCAAAAACTTCTTCCTCATTTCTGATGTGGGATATCACAATCTCCCCCCTTCATATAGACACAACATTCTCATTGTATCGTACAATATTTCGAGGCCAAATAGATAGACATTCCTTGCGGGGTCAAACAAACTCCCACACCAAGGTTAGGTGTTGGCTCTGATATCATTTATAATGACTTACTCTCACATTGGATAGGGGATAAAGTTTTTGAAACTATATATGTATGGACTTCCCTTAAACTTGTAGACTCGTTGTAAAACTGTGAAGGTCCCTTAGGTGTAAAGTAGATAATATCTACACAGTTGAGAGTGGATCTTTACAAATGGTATCAGACCCGATCCCTGACCCTGGTGTAAGAGTTTGTTTGGTCCTACAATCTCATGGGGCACAAGGATGTTGTGTTTGCATTGGGGGGGTGGGAGGTAATTATGTTATCCCACATCGGATAGAGGAAAAAGTTCTTGACACCATATATGTATGAACTCTTTTTAATCTTATAAATGTTTTTTAAAGCCGTGAAGGCCTTTTGGGAGCGGGTCGTTACACTTGTAGTTGTTCCCTTATATTGGCCTATCCTAGTTTTTTTAATTTGGGTTGTTGGTTTAAGTCAACCTTCAAGTAACTCAAGTTTTTAGTGGGGAGCTTCAAACCTAATCAGTTGGTTTAAATTGACCCATGGTTGTCAATGCATACCAGTGGTGAATAAGTTGATGAACACCAGCATCATTTGAGCAGACATGAGCTTTGCCAAGTTGCCAAAGCCAACTGGTGGTAGCATCGACAGAAGGGGTGAGAACCTGCTTCAGCGGGCAATTTGGGTCCGTTGGTGGAAGGCTGAGCTCAATTGCAATGGGCTTAAGAGTTCCTACTGTGGTCAGGAAGAAGAGCGTGCGTGTTCCATAGGCTTTCCGGTCATCAAGGGCATTTATCCGATTGAGAAATGGAAGATAAATGTCGTGATAGTCCAGTATGAACAACTTGTTTTCATTGAGTGCCTGAAAAAAAAAAAGGATACCAAGAAAGTTAAACTATACTATGTGTACTAAAAAAATGATAATTTTGTGATACAAGAAATTAATTTCCCTTGGGAAAATTATGAAGTTTGACCTATTATTGTTTGTGTTGGTAACTCTAGAGAGCTCTTGCTTACTGTTAACCATTATTATCAGTTATTCATGACAAAGCTCCATAATTTTTTCTACCTTTCCTTCTCGAATAATCAAACCACCCCATGTTTCTGACATTTTCAGCAACCTATCCAAAGGTTTTGGAAATATTGTCCTTCCCTATCAGATTGCATAAGTCAAAGGTGATATTTTGATTTTGGTCTAAAAAGGAGCCTAACCTTCTTAGTTAAGCTGATGCTTGGAGTATGATAATGTTGATTGCCTACAGTACTTTTTTCCTTTCTTTTCTTGTTCTTTCACTGGAGCATGTTATCATTGTGGGACAGATTACCTGTCTTCTTATGAATGCTTAAAGACGCCCAACTAGAAGATATTAGAAGAATACATCAGATCAGTGTTAAAAGACTCATTATTCAGAGTTGATCCCTCTTGAAAATAGCCTCCAGTTTCCATGAGCTTGAAATGGTCTGCTCACCAATTTTGAGAAAGAAAAGGTAAACTTTTTGGTGTGTGCGCCCCATAGGGGTTGCACAGGGAGTTCAGATTCCACTCAAGAACATTTTATTTCTTTTGTTTCAATGTTGCCAACTGAGGGCATCATAAATATATTAACGAAGGGGAGCTTATCTTCCCATACCTGTTGCACAGACATTCCATCTAGATGGTGTATAATATGTTCCTCTTTGATTGCTGACTCTTGTGGACCGTAGATAGAGGGATCAAGTTTGCTTATAGGTGGGAAAACCTGGAGATAAAATGCACAAGTTGGGATTGCTTTTATTAATGGAAAAAGGAAATCTAAAGGTTATGTGTGGTTCTCGGAAAATTTGAGAGAAAATGTAAGAGAAAGAAAATAGGGAGAAAACATATGAGAAAAGAAAAAATGAAGAAAAATAAAAATAGGTTTAAAGTTAATAAATTATTTTTATATGTTATTTCAAACTTATTTACTTATTTTAATTCTTCCATGTAAATATATAATAATTTGAAAATGCATTAGAGTTAATTATTTTTGAATTTTTTTGACATTTTTATAATGAGAAAATATTTTTTTTTTTTTAATATTTTTTGTTCTTTCTTTAGTAATCTCCAGGACCAAACTTAACCAAAGAGGATATATAAGGACATAAAGACCCCAAGAAAAAGGAACATTGCTAGAGGAAGTGTCCTTGCTCCTTTGCTTATACTTACCTCAAGCCTCTGTATGGTTAGAGGGTTTATTCCCGCAACTGCTTGACGGCCAAATTCATCATCTCGCAAGCTGCTCAATGTGTACCCTGAGAGTGAAGTGATGTTCCCGAAAAATCATTAGTTTCAATAATGTCACTGTTTACTTCATTTTTCAGAGATGCAGTGGCTGAAAATTTATGTCTGCAAACTGTATTTTAAGAAAACAGAAGTTCCCACCTCCCAAGGTTTGAGGAAACTTTTTGTGAGGCAGGCAAGCAGCAAATCATTTTATTAATGCCACTAAACCTTTTTAGAGATTTTTGTTTAATGGCAATTACTTGTGTTAAGATTTAAAATTTTTTTAGCCTAGATTGAAAAGCTGATCATTATATATTAGAATATGTTTGACAATGATTCTTGGAAGTGTTTCTAACCTTTCTAATATTTGAAAATGTTAGAAATGTTAAAAATCTTTTTTAAAATCACTGTCAAATGTACTCTTAATCAGGATGTTTTTCTTAAGAGTGTTTGGTTCATTGATCATAAGGGGCTGGTAAGGAAAAAAAAAACATGATAGCTTCAAACTTGAATGATGTTTCAAATATCTAAAGTGAGATCATTTTAGTTTGGCTGCCTGAGATAGTGGACACCAGAGATTAGCTAGAATTATTATGTACCACCTTTAGTAAACCTAATACTAGATTAGTAGAAAAAGAAAAGATTTTTTCTTTTCTTTCTTTTCTTTTTCCCCATGGTTATATAGGCAGTTTTAATAGGTTCATTAAGATTTAGGAATAGTAGACAACTATGATTAGGCCAGAATGAGAGTCAGTCAGACAGAACGCTGTCCAACATTCCAGCCCTGAGTTCCTACCTGCAAACAACACTAGATATATTTAGAAAGGAAGCCTTTTGTATATGCATCTCTGCCAATTTTTTTTTAAAATAGACTTAACTCTCTTTCATTTGTATCCTGAAAAATATTTAAATTATGAGTATGATTACAAAAGAGAAATAGCTTCCTGTAGTTTTCCTAAAGCACATTGTTCAAAGATGAGTTCCTTTTAAATTGTATTTAATTAGAGTAGTTTACTGTAGTTTTCAAAGATGAGCTCTTTTTTAAATTGCATTTAATTCCCTTAAGATGTTAATGATTTTTAAGGATAAAGAGAAAGCATGAGTGGTGCTTACCAGAAATGACCTTTGGAGGCTCAAATTTGAAAATTTCTTCTATGGGCTCTCGGATTTTTCCAAGAATATTTTGCAATGAAAGTTTCTTGAGAAATTCATCCTGTGACTTAATTTTAGGAAGTGGCCTGTCTTTATAGAGGTTATCGATGCCTGAATACTCCTTAATGACATCATCTTTAGTAGAGATGGTAGCTGTTAGAAAGGGAACCATATTACGGAGCACTCCCTTCAACTTCCCTACATTGAAAGCTTCTTGCTTGGATTCCCCCAGTGCTTCATCTCTAGGCACATAAATTGGCGTGACAGCATGCTCTCGACTCTCTGCTTCCACATCTGTGACAATTTATGAATATAGATATTTTAGATGTTTTCAAACTGATCTTTAACTCATCAATAACTCTTCTGAATTCAAATGATTAGTGCGCTTTCCCTAATTTCTAGTTGAAAACATGTAATGTCCACACCCCAGTTTCCTTTTCTTTTTGGAAGAAACAGCATGTTGATAGGAATAGAATGTACTAGGAAGGATGAATGGTCCTTCAGAGAATAACCTAGGGAATTAACAAAGTCTCACCCACCAAAGCACCCAAGACTGCCACCCAACAGAAACCCTTAAACATATCTGAACTTGAGAGGAGAAAGTCCACCCACAAGCTGAGCCTGAGGGAAGGAAGCTCTCATAGCTAAATGCCTTCCCATATAGAGGACCTTGAGAAGACTTTTGATCATGTTAATTGGGATTTTTTGTTAGCAGGCTTAGAAAAAATGGGATTTGACTTTAAATAGGTAAGGTTGATTAAGTGGTGCATTTCTATAGCTCGATTCTCTATATTGGTTAATGGACCCCATCAGTTTTTTTTTTTTTTTTCAGAGTATCATCGGTTTGAGGCAGGGAGTCACCCTATTCCTGCACCTTTTCATTTTGGCCATGGAGATCCTCTCTTGTACCCTGAGTGGGGCTAAAAAAGGTGGCTTCTTAGTGGGTTTCTCAGTAGGTGGAAGAGGAGTAGATGTGAAGGTGCCCTATCTACTTTTCACTGATGACACTTTCATCATCATTTATGATGCCTGTAAGGAGCATATGAAGCAGTTGAACTGGGTTCTCATGTGGTTTGAGGCAATGGTATGTCTAAAAATCAATTTAGAGAAGAGTGAATAGATCTTGCTGGGGGCAGGTTGCCGATGCAAAGGACCTTAGGATTCTAAGATGCAAGGTGGGTGTCCTCCCTACGAGTTTTCTAGGCCTACCATTGGGAGCCCCTTTCAAAGCTTTTTGGGTTTTAGATGTGGTAGAAGAAAGATTTTATAAACAGTTTGCTAAGTAGAAGAGACAGTACTTATCATAAGGATCAAGAAGACTAATTGTGTTAAAAAGCACTCTCTAGGCTCCAAATTCATTTCATGTCGTTATTTGTAATCTCGATAAATGTTAGCTTAAGGTTTGAAAAGATTTAAAGGGATTTTTATGGGTGAGGGAGGTGCCATGGAGAAAAAGCTTCTTCTAATGCATTGGTCAACAATTTGAATGGACAATAGGAAGGGGGTTCGAGCATTAGAACTCTATCTAACCTCAATAAGGTGCTTTTAGGTCAATGGTATTGAAGATTTGCTACAAATAAAGAATCTTATTTAAAGTAGGTGATTACAAGGATATATGGAGAGGAGGAAGGATGGTGCTCAAGAATAGTTAGAGAAAGGTATGGAGTGGAAGTGTGGAAGACAATCATAAGAGGGTGACAAAATGTCAACCATAAGATTGGTTTTAGAGTGGACAATGGGCTCCCCCACATGATAGTGGATAAGAGGCTTGTGGGATTAACGCGAGGGGGTAGGGATGACTAGAAAAATAGAGCATCTTGTAGAGGTCTTTGCTAATGATTTTCAGGCAATGCTATGGTTGTTCACGAAGGGTGGAATTCTGGAAGGATAAGTGGTGTGGTGAAATTTCTCTTAGAGAAGCTTTTCCCACAATGGTTTCCATAGTCACTACCAAAAATGCTTAGGTAGTTGAGTTGTGAGACTAGGAAGGGGAAAGAGGATGTTGAAGTGCTCATTTCTCAAGACAGTTCCATGAATGGGAGCTAAAGGAAGTTTAGGCTTTTTTCAGGAATTTGAAAATGGTTTGGTTGACTGAGCTCGATGTGGTGGGTGGAAGTTGTGTTTTGTGTATCCCTCCACTTGTTTATGCCCTTTCGGTATCTTTGTATACACTGTGTATACTTAGTGTGCTTTTGTTAGGTGCAATTAATATTAATGTTATTGCATATATATGTATATATAAAGCTATTCAGCTTCCTAGGAAGCCCAGAATACAAGTTATACTTTAATATTGCATAATATACATAAATTGCATTGCACTAAGTTGGCAGTAAAACCTCTCAACCTACATCAACTCAATTAACTTAGTTTGATTTTACTCTGATTTATGCATATTTTTAGTTCAAGGATGAGAGAATGAAAATAGAACGTAAGAGTAGGTGTTGCTCCATAGACGTCAAATTGGGATAATAGAATGTAAATTGAAGCTCCACATGGAAGTGCCTTGAGGGTACTCTTGCACTTCAATTAGTATTTCATTAGAGTTTATGGTATGTAAAGTAAGCTTCAAGTGATTATACTCACCATTCTTTGTAGGAGGACGTCCAGTCCGGCAACGTCTGGGATGTGGGTTTTGCCTACCTCCAAGTGTTGGCCTTGCATATTCAACGCCCTTATCTGGATCCCCCAGATCATTGTACGTATCATAGTCATATATTCTATCAGACGGTATCCTGAGTCCCGTTCCATCACCCCTTAGTTCCATCAGTTCCTTTTCTCTTAATTCTTTCAGGCCCTCCGGTGTTTGACATGGTAAATATGCCTGGAAAAAAAAATCAAAATCATAACAAAAAAAATAATAAAATAAAAAAGTTGGAAACGTTGTTTGATTTCCAGTTGGTAGGATCACAAATCAGGTTTTAAGAATATCCAATACAATTTAGATGCATTAGACGATTCACTATATTTTTAACGCTCTTGAGCTAGACATGCAGGAACTGTTATCGCATGATCATGCAATAGTTGCAAGGGTTTTAACCTCATGTGTAGAATTGTGGTGGTCTTTCCCAGTTTGTAGGATCACATCAAACTTAAAGAATCCAAACAGATTTAGTTGGAGAAGGCAATTCATTGGAGGGCTGGTTTTAGTCTCTTGTACTTCATTTCCTATGATACCATTCAAGAACTATTTTTGCACAAAGATCCTGTTTCAGCCATATGGGTGATGGTATCTTATGCCAAGTAGCAGTATGTTTTTAGTTTTTGGATATTGTCAAATGCTAGTAGACTGATAGTTGAATATTTTACAAATGATGGAATCACATGTACAAATTTGATAAATGGAACATGGTTCACATCCCAAGAAAAAATCTTTCACTAAATGAACACTGAAAGACTTTATCAAAGTTCCTTGTCATAGCTTTAACATTTGTGTTGATCAGGCATAAGCACATGAATTAAACATGTCACTGGACTTGTGAAGAAGGGAATTGAATGTCTATTTATCCTTTGACCCTCCCACAGTATTGGATATTAAGTAAGCTTATGGTGGGCTTGACTCGGTCCAATCAAGCTCACTATAAGCTTTGAGTGATTATCTGTTCTCATAGTAAAAGCTACTGGAACTTTGAGTGATTATCCTTTGTACTCTGAAAGAGGTAATTAATTTTACCTTGTTCACAAAGAAGATCCTTTTCTTTGTATTAACCTTTTCTGGTTGAACCCAAGAGTTGCAGGCAAAATGGACAAGTCCTTCAAACGTGATGCTTTCCAAGAAGAACTCCTCCTGATATTTGTTGTTAACTGTGATGGCTCCTGGCACACCAAAGTTCACGACCATAAATTCAACTTTGTAAGTAATCCTATCAGCTGTAGTTTCTAGGGTCTTGGACCAGTCTAACACTGCTTCATTGCTCAGCTTCGGCTCCAATGTCTCTGCAATATAAGAAATGAAAAGGAATTACTACTAATTAAAGCACTGAAAAAGGAGAAGAGTAGCTTCCTTGATGAGGACGATTGGGAATTTTGTGCACCCGGGATTAAAAATGACATCCATAACAAGACTGGGCAGTTCATCATCATGTGATCAAGTGTAGTATAGATCAGTCTGATTTGTTGAGCTGTAACAATCTTATGTAGATATTCTTTATGGGACTTGATTCTTGGCTGTTAATAAAGTTTTGGTCACAAGCAAGTGGTTTCTTGTGCTTTGTCTGGGAGGTCCTGGTTGTTGTTTACCTTTTGTTATGATTATGATTGGTATATGGTGAATTCAGTTTTGATCCTCTCTCCTTTTCAGGCTCGAGTATATCTCACAGGGAGTGTTGTTTCCATAAGCTCTACAGGCACTTGATGGAGGATGGATTGTAAATGCCAAGATTTTGAAGGAACTCATAGTTTGGTTCTGGAAAGTATCCGGAAAAGAAAAAAAATATTGAGAAAAATGGTTTTATCATGTTTAGTTTTATCAGGAAAAATATGCAAAAGAAGTCGTCCATAATTAAAATTTCAATAGTCCCACATCGGAAGAAGATAAGGACTACATGATCATTCAATGTCGATGTGCACATCATAGGTGCCTGCTCAATGGGTGGGCTGGGGCGTCTTATTGAGTGGGCCATGTGAACTCCTTATCGAAGTAAAGAACAAAAGGAAAAGGCAGCCCCAAACCGGTGTTCCGGTTCACCGGCTCAGCAGTCTAACTGCCCGTCTGTAAAAAGAAAAAAATAATTTTTCAAAAAAAATTATTTTAAATAAAATATTATTATTTTAACTATTATTATTTATTTTAAAAATAATAATTAGCCAAATATCTATTTTTTACAATATTTATTAGAATAATATCATTATTTAATAAAAATGTATAATTCATAATTTTATTATGATATTAATATTCAAAATTTTGCTAAAAATTGTTTATTTTTAATTTATTTGTAATAGTAAAACTATTTTCATTTTTATTTTTATTTTTAGTTAGACTTGAACTCAATTGAAATGATATTAATAGAAACTGTATTTATAATTTCTTTAACAAAATCAAAATAAAAAATTATCTTTTAAAAGTAAGTAAAATTGAATTTATTTAAAAAAAAATCAAAATAAAATTTATTTGAACTTCCATCCTATTCATGACGTGGAAGAAAATCTTCTAACGAATCCTCTCATCTATTTCTTTCCTTTAAAATTTTTTCTCACATTTTTTCATGGCATCCAAACATAAAAAAATCTCTTCACATTTTCTTTTCCCTTTTCAAGAAGAACGTGGTGTTGGAAGGAAAATGCATGGAAGAGGAAAGCAATTACTTACTTGGATCAAGTTGAGTGCTCACAAGCTGCAGCACGACACCCCCCTTTGTAGGAGAATTGAAAGCATCCAACCAATGGAGCGTCATCTCCTTCATGCGCTCCATATGTTTCTTCCTCACAGTCACCAGAGCTACAACCTTGAGTGCCACACCCTGCTCCTCTGCACCACATTCAATCAAAGGCTCCTCAGTCAGAGCCATTACAGACGCTCTCACCCTCTTCCTCAAATGCATCATTCCTCTTCCCTTCTTCCCGAAAGAAAACCATATGGGTGACAAAGGAAGCTTGCTCCGCTGGTTTCGGAAATGGCATTGAAGAAAAGACTTTGAACTAGGGTTTAAAGAATGCAAGTTCAGCACGGAAAACCCCATAATTTTTGCACCTCCTGCAACCATTTCTGCAGCCATAGCCAGCTCTTGATATGAAGAGGAGGAGGGCGAAAGACGTGGGTATATTTGCTACTAATATACTTATATAGGAGAAAAGATAGATGCTTGACGTAGTAGCACTCTGAATTGTGAAACACGTTTGGATATATCCATGCAGGGTGTGGGCCTGGATGCATATAAATCTTGCCACTCTTAAAGGGTTGGGTAAACGTCTTTCTCACAAGGACCTATATGGTTTAAGCTCAGAAACACGTTCGATCTGCAGTCATATGGCATTCGTATATATACTACTACTATAGGTCCGGAACTCCTAGACTGATCTGCCACTGTGTTTTCATAGAAAATGATATGAAGAGGAGGAGGGCGAAAGACGTGGGTATATTTGCTACTAATATACTTATATAGGAGAAAAGATAGATGCTTGACGTAGTAGCACTGTGAATTGTGAAACACGTTTGGATATATCCATGCAGGGTGTGGGCCTGGATGCATATAAATCTTGCCACTCTTAAAGAGTTGGGTAAACGTCTTTCTCACAAGGACCTATATGGTTTAAGCTCAGAAACACGTTCGATCTGCAGTCATATGGCATTCGTATATATACTACTACTATAGGTCCGGAACTCCTAGACGGATCTGCCACTGTGTTTTCATAGAAAAACACAGCAGCCCAGTGTGACAATTAACTCAATGGTAAAATTCCCAAAAGGTTGGGCAGGTGGTGATAATGACAGGAAGGATTACTCAGTCTGGTCAAGTCTTATAAGGGGTAAATATACTATCCAAAAGTCATCTATGTAAATAATTATAAAAATACTAAAAATAACCTTCAACTACCCAAAAAATAACGAGACCCACGTGGAAAATTTATAATATAAAGATACTAACATTACAATATGTTAGGATAATGCTTAATATAAAAAAATTGAAATTGTTTTTCATGATAAATATAGCATGCTTTCTAGGGTTTTTTTTTTTTTTTTAATTTTATAAATATCATTAAACAATTTTAAAATCATTAAGATGATGATAACACATTGGTATGATTTGTTGATATTAAAGTCAATAGGGTATTAATGGGTATTTCTAAAATTGTTAGAGATAATCACTTTCTCTTGAGATATGACATACTAATGGACTACTCATTGATTGAGAACGAAAGGAAAAAGGTCACTTGCATATAGACGGAGTATAATGAATTCATTAATATGCACATTGTTCCAACAATGTTCATCTTCAAATAATCCCAATGAACCTTTACTAAAACATCGTACTTCATCTATCCTCCATGCTTTGATAAATGATATCCCAAACTTCATTATCATTGAATATCATAAGTTGTGTTAGAACTTTCTCCTATATTTTGCTATATTCTCTAAAAAATTATAAGAAAACATTTTTAAGTTATTATTAGTCCATACTTTCCAACAAAATACTCAATTATTTCTTTAAAAAATCTGACCTATATATATATATAAAAATGCAAACTCAAGATTTATAATGGTTTGACACAACTTGACCTGCATCTAGTATCCTCAAGCTTCTATACGAGTAAGGGTTCAACTAATTAAAACTCTCAAGCCTTTAAGCTTTACAATTGAATTATGGTTCTAATAAACTCTCTTAGATACTTATGGCTCCTAGCACCTTCTTGGATTATGGTTCCACACATCTTTTACAATTACCTCAAGAAAACAACTCTTGAAAAACCCAGGTGCTACACTATATTTAGAAACCCTCAAGTATTACCCTATACTTGAGCCTATCTCACAAGATATGCAAGAAATGATATGATAAGAATATAACTCTTAGTTTACAATTTGACACAATGGAATACAAAGAAATTAAGGTTGAATGGTACACTAAGATGAAATGCAAGTTAAAAAACAACTGCATTTCAAAAACATTTCCTCAAGGCTTAAATATTATTTAAGAAATGATTTAGAACTCTTCCTTATTCACTATAAGAATATTCGAGTCTTTATATAAGAGTTGGAAGTTCAAACTAGCCGTTAAACACAATTTGGGTTTGATTGTTGCTATTAGTTGTTGGGGTTACTATTGCCCAAACAACTCAATTGCTTACTTAAATGGTTGAGGCTCAACCTCAAGCAATTGAGGCTTAGCTTAGATCGATTGATAAAAAGTTCTGCTAGTTTTGATTATTTTTTGCTCCTTTTGCCTGATTGAGCCTAATCTCCTTAAATGATTCCTTTGTTTCTTAATCGGTTGTATTGAATACTTATTTTTAAGATAGGATTAAGGTTGAGAAACATCGGCCAATGGCTCCTTAATCTTTGAAAAACCTTTAAAAAGATGTTAGCCACATTAAAATTTAGGATTTTCCTCAAATCAATTTTTTTTTTCATCCAATTTATAAGAGAATTCAAAATAATTTAGCACTTGGATAATTTTATGTTCTCAAGTAAAAAATGGAATGTATGATCATAATGCACTAACAACTTTACAAAGTGATCATACATAAATCGTGTTGATTGATATTCTCTTTGAAGTTTTCTCTTTCTTCTTGATTTTTTTTAGTTTGATTTATCTTTGTGATTGTCATTTTGAAAATCTTATTGTTTAAACATACTAATTATTACAATAAATCATTAGTCCAAACTTTATTTTGTTATCATAAAAAACAAGATTAATCAAATCTTAATTTCACGCATGATTTTAAAATTTCAGTCTAAGAGTTCAAAATAAAAAAATAATCCCCATCGGGTGCCCATAAAAAATGAAATCCATGGAATACCAAAAGTGCTCTTAAACTGATCTTTACTGTTAGATACTCCATTGTGATCATCATATTAGACTTTGATGACCATACTCCAACAACTTCTCTTAACACATTGGAGTCTCATCATGCTTCCCTACCTCAATAGAAAATTTGGTTCCAAATCTCTACATTCTTTCTTATTCTTTCATTCCTTATCCATTTATCTATCTCTGCAATAAAAACAACTCTATTTCAATTTTCTCGAGAAAATGCAAGAAAATATAATCTCAACAAACAAACAATGATCCATAAGAGATATTCCTAAATCAAAACTAGTGAATGAAGCCCCTATGATTACAAAAACTAAAAAAAAATATATGAGAGTTTATTACACGATAGGAAAAACAAAGAAAAATGAGCAAATTTACTCGATAAAATATTCATTTTCTTGAGAAAATAAGACAACTCCAAATAAGTTTTTCTCACTTTCTCACCTTGTAAGATGTGTTTAAAGGCTAAGGAAAAAAACCATCACTCTTGTTTTTTCTTCTCTCCCAAGTATCTCACCCAAAGTGCATCTCTCTTCTATTTTTATTGACCCTATTTTTCTTCTCCTCCAAGACCCAAACTATAAATCAATTGTCTTTTCCAAGCAAGTTTTCTCTCTTCTATTTCTATTTACTAATTTTTTTCAACAAAAAAACAATGGACCCATAAGAGACATTCCTAAATCAAAACTAGTGAATGAAGCCCCTATGATTACAAAAACTAAAAAAAAGATACATGAGAGTTTATTACATAGTAGGAAAAACAAAGAAAAATGAGCAAATTTACTCGATAAAATATTCATTTTCTTGAGAAAAAGAAGACAACTCCAAATAAGTTTTTCTCACTTTCTCACCTTGTAAGATGTGTTTAAAGGCTAAGGAAAAAAACTAACATTCTTGTTTTATTTTCTCTCCCAAGGTATCTCACCCAAACTGCATCTCTCTTCTATTTTTATTTACCTTATTTTTCTTCTCCTCCAAGACCCAATCTATAAATCAATTGTCTTTTTCAAGTAAGTTTTCTCCCTTCTATTTTTATTTACCCAAATTTTCTTCTCCTCCAAGACCCAACCAATAAATCAATTGTTTTTTCCAAGTAAGTTTTCTCAAACAATAATTAATTGAGAGTATTTTTATTTACCCTATTTTTCTTCTCTTCCAAGACACAACCTATAAATCAATTGTCTTTTCCAAGTAAGTTTTCTCCCCTCTATTTTTATTTACCCAATTTTTCTTCTCCTTCAAGACCCCACCGATAAATCAATTGTCTTAGAAGTGTGAAAGTCAAAGATAGAAGAAACATTATAATGACCCACACCCATTGTCTTTTCCAAGTAAGTTTTCTCCCTTCTATTTTTATTTACCCAATTTTTCTTCTCCTCCAAGACCCAACCAATAAATCAATTGTCTTAGAAGTGTGAAAATCATAGGGTCAAACAAACCCTAAGATCAAGGTCAAATAAACAAGCTCCTATGATTACAAAAACTAAAAAAAAATATATGAGAGTTTATTACATAGTAGGAAAAACAAAGAAAAATGAGCAAACTTACTCGATAAAATATTCATTTTCTTGAGAAAAATAAGACAACTCCAAATAAGTTTTTCTCAGTTTCTCACCTTGTAAGATATGTTTAAAGGCTAAGGAAAAAAAACCAACACTCTTGTTTTATTTTCTCTCCCAAGGTATCTCACCCAAACTGCATCTCTCTTCTATTTTTATTTACCCTATTTTTCTTCTCCTTCAAGACTCCTTGTCTTTTCCAAGTAAGTTTTCTCCCTTCTATTTTTATTTACCCAATTTTTCTTCTCGTCCCCCTAACCAATAAATCAATTGTCTTAGAAGTGTGAAAGTCATAGGGCCAAACAAACCCTAAGATCGATGTCAACTCTAAATATCATTATAACTATTTGCACCCACCTATATTGGTATTATCCACTTTGAGCCCAAATGGGTTCTCATGACTTTGAAAATCATTCACATGATTAAGAAGAGTTCATGCTTATATAGTACCGGAAACTTTCCTCCTTATTCCGTGTGGGATATCATAAACATTGTAAAGAAATCAAATTGTTTGGGTATAGATAAGGTGTTTGATGACTTCAGTTAGGAATGACAACATGACAAGTTTGGGATGGAGCAACCCTATCCTATTCTTGTTCCAATTATATAATCCTTCCTCATCCCCATCCCAAACCCGGGATGGGGCATATTGATAAAATAAAATTAAAAAAAAATAATTCAATCCCTACATCATCTCAACCTGAATGTGTATTTCTATGTGGATAGGTAAGATGACTTTTCCAAAACCAACAATATTACATGAATCCACAAAATCCTCAATAAATAAATTCACAATCTTCATGCATGGCTTTGATACACTTTTATGAAAAAACAAAAAAAAAAATACCACAAAAATTTTGAGAGACCACAATGACCTTCAAAAAGAAAATGTTGGAAAAAAAAATGAATGGGTTTGCAACCTGAGTCAGATTCACACTTAGAACAACATGAGATGAAAGTTGATTCATCAAACCAAAAATTAAAAAGAAAAAAAATCCAAAATTTCTTCAAAAAATCTAATATCTCTACACAATTCAACGGGATAAACCCCTAAAATATGACTAAGTCACTCAATGTTTGTGGAAAAGAGTGACCTAGTGCCTATGTGATTGACAATGGCTTGAAATATAAGTTGTCTTTATGAACAAAGGGAGAGAATTTCTTCATGTTATATCATGTCACAAATATGGAACCTAAAATTATTTAGAATGATTCATGCGTCAGATAACGTAGATCATATGGTTGAAAATGATATGAGATCTGACCCTAAATTTGTCTTCCTTTTTTTATTGTCCGTGAAATGATCTTTTCAATGGTACATCAATCATCATATAAGTTGAATTAATAATGTTCTTAGAAAGCTTTAATACAACTATTTTAATCATCACTACTAAGCATACTTTTTAGCTGTTATTATTAAATTGTGAAGTGAAGTGGACCACGCCTTAAAATATTTTAAGATTTTAGACATTTAAGTTTAAAAAAAAAACGTTTTTATAATGAAAAATATTAAAAGAAACTTTCAAATTAATTAAAGTTATATATGATTTTGAAGAATCACGTGTTCTTTTAAGAAAGCATTTTAGAAAGGACTTGTTGAATACATGCAATACCCCATCTCATCAAAAGGGCAAAAATATTAAAAATAAATAATAAAAGAGTTTGTAAATATTCAATTTAAGCAATGATTTTTTTTAATCTTATCTAACTTTTATTTTCACTCGTGTTACATGTAGTTGTTGGATATAACAAAAAAATTAAAATATTTCTTTAACCTTTTAAAATATGATTGATAAAAAATTGAACTTTAATTAATATAAATAAATAAATAATATTTTTATACATTTCATAAAACATTGAAGAGAAAAAAATTTATTTTTTATTTTTTAACTTTGAATTCAATGTCAAGAAGATGTCAAGGATTATGTTGGATCCTTTAAGAAGTGAAAGAAATTAAGGCTATGTTTGGTTCCATAGAAAATTTGAAAAAAAAAATATAAGTGAAAGAAAATAAAAAGGAAAAATAAAAGGAAAGAAAATAAAAAATAAATTTAAAATAATAAAATATTTTTATTATGTTATTTTAAACTCATTTCATTATGTTAACTTTTCGATATAAAGATTAAATAATTTAAAAATGTATAAAATTTTAATTAATTTTAATTATATTTGATTTTTTGTATTTTTGTTGTAAAACGAGGATAAATATAATGCAAATGAAAGTAGAGACAATTATATATTACTTTAATAATAATATATATGATGAGGACGAATAAATCACAAAAACTAGAGAAATGAGAGAGTTAAGAAAATGAAAGATAAGGAGAAAGAAATAAAGAGAGAATGGGAGGAAAATAGAATTTCTTTATTATTCGAGGATACATATTAAAGGAAATGGAAAGTCTTTTTATAGTTTCCAAATGACTTCATTAATATTCTCATTAATCAATATTAATTGAAATCATAAATAATATCAATTAACATTCATAAATAATATTAATTAATATTTAATGTAATAAATACGGTGGCATTTATTACATCATTTATAATATTTTCCACGTTATAACCAAATATAGCCTATGGCCAAATGGACCGTTCAAGGGTCGTCGATTGATTTGACCAAAAACTACTTAGGTTATCCACTTGTTTGACCCAAACTCCTTTCTTCTAAGCCCACTAAGAACCTTGCATTTGTACTCAATGTAGAAGGCTTTTATACCAAAAATTTGTTTTTTAACATTGGACGATGTGGGAAAAGAAACTTTGCTTGAAGGGGGGCTTTTAACCATGGACCTTTGGTTGACAAAACAAGATATCTCCTGAGCTATACCACTAATTTGTAAGATTATACATCAAATATCTATATATTTCCTTTTCAAATTGTTATTATATAAAACATTTAAACAAATATAAATATTTATATCTACATTTATTATTATAATAATTATTAATGATAAATATGAAAATAATATAAATTAATTAATATAATGATTTTTAAAATAACAAAATACATAAATATATAGATAAAATTAAATATTATATTTTTTTTTCATCTTAAATATATTCTCATCCTCATTTAATATTATAAATTTATATTTATCTTTATCATTTAATTTGATATATCAAATATAAAAAATGAAATATTACTAAAAAAATTAATTATATATATAAATATATATATATTTAAATTTTAATAAAATATAAATTATATTTTTATTTGAATCATGGTAACCTTTTCGATTCAATTATCAGTCGATTTTTAAAACATTGACTTTGTCTACCACACTAATAGTTAACTGAAATAGCACACTCGGACTAAAATGCCTAAAAATGGCACTCCAGTGAACAAGCAAGAAAGGAAGCTTAGGGGGGATAGGATATGAAATTTATTTTAGGGGGGTGCGGGCGGGAAGGTCAAGATATCAAATCCCTTTTCTTACACAATTTTTTCCTAAAATTTCAAGGGGGACATTTACCCCTCTTGGGAACAAAGTGGCTCCGCCCCTGGCTGCAAGCACAAGAATAGTCAAAGATTATGATTCTAAGGCCTATAAAATTGTCAACCTACATAGTTTTCAAAATTTGTTTTTAAAAATTATTTTTTCGAAAGATTTTAAAAAACAATTATCAAATAAGGTATTAATCACTCAATGATTATATACGTTCAAACATGAGATTCTATCGATGTGTCTGAGTCGCCTTACATGCATGATTAGTAAAAATCATAGGTTAAATAAAAATATTTCATAAATATTAGAAACTTTTAACTAAAATAACGTGGGGAAAAAAGTTGTTACTTAAACAATCGATCAATAGTTGGTAAGGTCGTTAGATAAAATAAGCAACCCATGGACAAGCTTATGCTCCAAACCTATCATTGGTTGTTTAAACAAATGAAGTTCAACCTTCAAATTTAAGGCGAAATACTTTCAAAGCTTAGGTAACTAAAATTTGTCTTAGCTTGGTAGAGTTGAGTAGGCTATGAAATTCAGGTAGGTGTCTTCCAATTTAAGATATTGTTTGGTGAATCAATTAAATGACTTAATAATTTAATTTAAGTTATTAAGTAGATTAACCATGTTTAATAAAATAGTTTAATATTATAACTTAAAGTTATTTTTAACTTTAAGTATTAAGTCAAAACAGTTGACTTATTCTTAATTTTAAATTATTTTTACCTAATTTGCCCACATTAGATAAAATATATTTTAAAATTATGATTTCATATTTATGACTTATTTTTTATAATATATATTTTATTATTATTTTACGTTTTTACAATATTTTAAATATAGATGTTTTATAAATAAATTTAGTACTTAAAATTAATGACAATAAATACGAGTTAAAATCATTGACAATAAATATTAATTAAAATCAATAAAGATAAATATATCAATTTAATAAATTAAAATTAATTTTATCAAATAACCTTAATACTTAAAACCCATAAGAATTGATCTGTTGCTTACCCCAAAAGCAAAAAGCCCAAGCCTAAACAGTTGCAGAGAACCTTAACCTATCTTTAAAGAGATAGGGAAAATGTTCTGTTTTTTTTTCCCAAAAACAAGATTTGGCCTCAAAAAAACTTGTTCCACAATGCCAACACGAGCCTCAGTATTTGAAAACACATGAAATTTATCAACATTATGCATGTTTTGGGAGTTTTATCCTAATACTGGAAGCGGCCAACGGTGGGTTCCAATTCACATGGGAGGCAGCGGCTGACCCCATGAAAGGCCCCATAGAATTATTAATACGACATCGGTGCCACCAGCAAAAGTTAGTGAGAGAGAAAATGAAGGAGGCTGCAGCATGCACGCAATGATGATTTGGGACAATGATCATGAATATTTATGCAAGTGGGGATACAAGAAGCGCATGTAGCTTTGAGTGGTACTTTTAAAATAAAGAATTGAAGCTTATCTGATTGCATAAAAGAGCTTAATGATCCTTCCTTCACCGTGTCTTTTAAATGGATTTTATTGCAATTTGCAATGTCTATCTCCTTTAGGTAAAGCTAAGGTTGACAATGTGTTAACAAATAGGTATTTTATTATATGGATCAACTCAAACCCAATATAAATAGTAATTGATTAAAGACAAACTCAAATATTATCTAATTTAAATAATTCATTTAACCCATTTAATAATTAATATTTTAAGCATATTTATAATTCTATTGATTTATTTATTTAAAAATAAATTTAAAATGAATCAGGTTAAATAGTTTAAACTTATAATTCAATTGATCAACATAATTATTAAATAGTTGTTACCAAAATTGAAGTTACTAAAATCGAAGGAATCTATAGTAATTTTATGTCTAATTGCTCCACATATAATTCTTTGAACCACATTTTGTTAAACGAATTAGTGCTAGTTCGAATTGATCTGGTCAGAAATCTATAGAATGAATATATCTATTTTTCAAATGATCTATATTGTCAAATATACTCATTTCAAATTTCATTCCAATAAAGTGATCCACAACTATTAATATTTCTTATAATAACAAAAATATAAGTTAATTCGAAAATTATCTACTCATCATACAAATTATGCAGGTCGATATGAATTTGATTCAAATTTAATCATATTTAACCTAAATCCATTAAATATGTCTGATTCAACTCGTTTTAGTGATTAACACTGAACTTCCTCACCCTAAACAAAGCCATTAAAAATAGCAAATTGTGGTGTCAAGTGAATAATACCACACGTTAAGCCAATTAAAGGGGAAGAATATATGACGAATAGGTAATTAAAAAGCCCTCGACCACAGGATACTCGACTCCGTTTTCAACTTCTTTTCTAAAGGTTAAACACCCCATTGGTTGGATATGGTAATCAAATTTTTTGGATCATTGTTAGATTTAGTAGGCCTGCAGGCCTCAAAAAGCTATTGGTCTAGTCATGATCGGTTGGTCACGTGGCTTTTTGGGGAATCCTAGACTTTGAGTACTAAAGCCCACACACAACCAACCAAACAAGAACACATCACTTTGGCTATAAGTATGTTGGCTACATGCTAAAGCACTTGACATGTAAGCCATACACCCACAAACAAGTATACGGCTTAAGACAGCTGACACAAACCATATATAGTTGATTTCATACGTCGGGTCTAAGTTTGGATCAAGCCTGGTCGTGTAAGCACATTTGATCTCGTCCATGAATTTCCTATCCAGAAACTTTTAGCTTTTTCGATTATTTTATTGACAAACTTACTATTTAAAAAAAAGAAAAAAAAAAAAAAGAATCGTATAACGTATTCTGTAATGATAATTTCTAAATAGTTTTAAAACTATCATAAACTGTTTTTTTATTGGATCGGCTTCGATCAACCCATTTAGACACCCAAATCCAATTCCAACACCTTTGAATTGATACCAATTTTCTTTTTTTGTTTTCTTTTGAATATTTGAATGGACTGCATCAGTGGCATGTCCTTCACGTGAAAAGCTTTCTCACCATGTCATGGGAAAAATGCATCTCTCATTCCAAATTAAAATTCAACTCAATTAATGATGTCCACCCCACTCCTGGCTTTCTTGTTTGATTTCTCCTTCCCTTTCACTGGAGAGGAGAAGAAAATTGCTGTTAGCTTTATTGAATACTATAAACATGTTGGTATTGGTAACTTTATAGTTTTGTTTGCTTTCGGAAGTGGGGAAGATGTGGACGAGACAGGTCTTCTGCCCACCCTCGGTCTGTACTTCTTGTCTCCATGGCCAAATTGAAGTTATTTTTCTGGAGTTGGAACAGCCAGCCTGGTTTTGGAATTTTGGGTCAAATTAGAAAGACACGGTTTGTATGGGAATTAAAAATTATATTTTAAAGAAATTTTTAAAATTTGGAAAAATGTTTGGTTAGAGATTGTTGGTCAATGGATATTTTAAGAGCCAGCCAAACTCCTGGCTTTGCCATTAGTAGGAGTTGGAAATTGGAGGCATTGGTGGCTGTCTGAATTGAAGGGCGCTTTATGGGACACTTTATGATTGAATGGGTCTAATGCAACATCTTTTGACTATTATTTATTCAATTTAATTGCTCTGTTTGGTTGTCGGGTATTTTAATATATTAATATTTAAACAACAATTTTCCACATTTTGCCATCTTTATATTTATTTATAAAAAAATGTGTTTGTGTTTTTGTTCAATAGAAAAAAAGTAAAATATATATATATATATATATATATATATATATTTAGTTATAAGTAATATATTGATATTTGTTAATATAATTAAATTAAATTTATTGATGATAAGCTCACTTGACACGTTGATTAATATCAATAAATTATTTTTAATTGAAATTAAGAGTCTATTTCATCACTGTTTTTTAAAATGATTTTTTATTCTGTAAAATAAAAACCTATAAAAATATATTTGACAATAAAAAATTATTTTTTATTTTATATTTTATATTCTTAAGAACAAAAAAATAAGGTGTTTGTAAAAAATATCTTTTAATTATTTCATTTGTTTTTCACTTGTTTTATGAGGGTTATTTTAAAAAATAATTATACAAATATGTATAATGATTAAAAATAAAATACTATATATAAAAATTATTTAAAAATACTAAAAATAAATTAAAAATATTTTAGATTTTCAAACAGATTTTTATCATTAAATAACAATTTCAAAAATTATTTTTTAAAACTATTTTAAAAAACAATTATCGATTGTACCATTTTCACTTTTAAATTCCAACTTTTAATTTAAAATCTCGTACCTAACCTAAAATGTGAGGGGTGTATGGCACATGAGTTTTTTGCTAGAACATTATACTAATAATTTTTGGGGGCTTATAATTTTTTTCTCAAATGTCGAGGGGCAAACCATGAAAGGCCTGAAAATCTCTTGGGAGTGAATTTTTTTTATTAAAAAAATTATAAAATAATTTTCATATTAAAATTTCATTCATGAAAATGTATGTGATTCTTGGATTCTTTAGGTGTCGTTTCACCATGAAATTTTATTTTATTTTATTATAAGTAAGGAAAATATAAAAAAATATTTATCTATTTTTGACATAAATATTATTTTTTATTTTAAGTATTTATATGTAGGTTTTAAAAAAAAAAGAGTTATTTTTATAAGAAAATAATGATGATATTTTTGTCCAAATTATACCAAAAAAATGATGAAAGATTAAATTTTAAAAATTGGGTTTTGAGGCCTTTAATCAAATAACCCAAATACAAACGTGGGTAACAGGTTGAGTTGGTCAAAATGTTTGACCGATCATGATAAGGTATGGAGGACAGTAGTAGAGAATAACCACCCCAAATAACGGGGACGGGCAGCCCAAAAATACGAAGCCGTGAGTAAGCGGAGAAGTGGGAGGCAGAACGTGGCGGGATGATCCCAGCATCAAGAAAAGGGAGGTAAGAAAAAAAGACCAGAAAAAGAGAAAAGTTCGGTTTTTTCCATTCGAGTCCAACTGCCTTACCATAGGAGGGTCTGCCCGAAAAGCCTAGAAGAAGCCAGAAGGGAAAGTTATTTTTTTTAATGGAAAAAAATATTTTTTTATGGTGTATTAGGACCTAAAAATAAATATGGATTTTAATAGGTGTTTAAAAAAAATTAAAATTTTATAGTAATTTTTTTTTAATAATATCTCTTCCAATATCTTGTACCACGTTTAATTGCAGTTATAGACAATGTCATGAACAACCTAATACTTGAATGATACGATGGGAATACCGAATACGGCATCAAATACGCTTTACTGCGCCTTGTCGTAAAGAAAAGAGAGGAGAAGGCACACACGTACGCGTGCGGGCCGTACGAGTCACCGTGGGGTGGGTGGTCCGTACATCATTCGTTGAGAGGGACGGTTGGATTCTCCTTTTTAAAATCAAAATAAAAATCATTCTTTCTCTCTCTTTCTATACCGTCTTTTCTGACTTTGGGGAGGTGGGCACCACCACCACCACCTCACCCTCGAGACTTCACCAAAAAAATCGGGTCCATTAAGTCTACGGTCACCGGTTTCCTCCGTATTCCATACGTATAATCTTCGGATTTTCTCCTGTACTCTTTTGGAATTTAGGATCATCACAGGGTTTCTCCTCAGGATCCTCATTTGTTTTCATGGAATAATCATCATTCGACGTTATCGGTAAGGTTTTTCCTTCTTCTTTTTTTTTTTTTTCTTTTTTTAATTTTGTTTGTGATGGTTTTGACACAATGATTGGGTTTCTTCTGTGTCTAATGGGGTATATAATCATGGGTGTTTCTTTATTTTCACTGTAATTGGTATTCTCTCTTTTTTAAATTGTGATTTGTTTATTTGGGGTCTGTTTCCAGGCTTTTACGGAAGGTGGTATTTGACTTTGAAGCCATAAAGAGTTTGTTGTTCTGATGGAGGTGGATGGGTCTATGTATTTGGTGGATTGATGAGGTAGCGGCTTGATACAGCTCTTTTGTTGGTGGCTTTTTGTGATTTTGAATGGATTTTTTATTTTAATGGAGGCGGAAAATTGATTTGTGTGTGTCTGATTTCTAGTGGTTTTTTTGTGAACGGGTTTTGATGGGTTTGAAGGAAATTCCTGTTTGGAGCTTTGCAACATTAGGATCGTTTGAGAAAGAGAATTCTGATCTGAAGGGCTGTTTCTGTGCTGAGGAGGAAGGAGAAGAATAAGGAGGTTTGAAGTTGTAAAGCCTTTTAGGGTTTTCAGGGCGCTTCTGGGGCAATGGAAGACGCTAATTCTTGGATTCGAAGAACAAAGTTTTCTCATACTATTTTTCATAGGTTGGATTCGACAAGGTTGGCCTCCTTCCCTTTAACCATTAGCCCGGAAAGAAATTCGGGTTTGAAATCGAGGCCGCAGAGAGGTTCTCTAAATCTTAAATCGGAACCTAGTGATCCACAGGGTAGGAGAAATGCTTTTACAAACAAGCAGAGGTCTTTGTCGCCCCTCCCCGAATCCAAACTTTCTGATGAGTTTAAGGAAGCTCGGTCTGATCGGAAGAGGTTCTCCACTCCAGTTCCTCGAAGAAAGGAACACGAAAAAGGAATTATGGGCAAATTGTTTTCCAAAGATTCACAAGACCCCAAGGCAAGCAATTCAAATAAACAGTCCAATACTAGCCCTCTTAGGCACTTGACTTCTACCAAAAATCATGATAAAGCAAAGTTCAGGAAGGAGCCATCTTGGATAAAGTATTTCGATCATGGAGGGGGGAGGGTTACAGCTGTGGAAGCTGCAGATGAATGGATGGCTGATCTCTCTAAGTTGTATCTGGGGCTTAGGTTTTCTCATGGGGCCCATAGTCGATTATACCATGGGGTTTATGAGGAACAACCTGTTGCAGTGAAAGTTATCATGGTGCCAGATGAAGAGGAGAATGGGGCCTTGGCTTCTAAGTTAGAGAAGCAATTCAATGGGGAAGTCTCTTGTCTTTCTCGTCTCCACCATCAAAATGTCATAAAGGTAATCGAACTCTTCTATTTCATTCCTTTATATTATGTGGTCATAACTGGTGAATCAATTAATCTTTTTTCTTAATTAACGGATGAAATCATGATACTTCTGATTCAGCTCTGTTTCATGTGTATTCCTGGATGCTATCACTCTGTATTATGGTGCTTCTTGTTGAAATCCGGTTTATTCAGTAACAGTCTAACCCATTGTAATTTTAACTGTTGGATACCAATCTTGAATCACAGTCACATATTCTATTGTGAATAAGGATGCAACTGCTGCCTCTGTGAATTCCTTCTTACTGTACTCACATTTGGATCCAATTATGCAGTTTGTAGCAGCATGGAGAAGGCCACCTGTTTTTGTTGTCATCACGGAGTATCTTTCAGAGGGTTCATTGAGGGCATATTTGCACAAGCTTGAACATAAGTCTCTTCCCTTGGAGAAACTAATCACCATTGCCCTGGATATTGCTCGAGGAATGGAATACATCCATTCACAAGGCATCATTCATCGGGATCTCAAACCTGAGAATGTCCTTGTTACTAAAGACTTCCACATGAAAATTGCAGATTTTGGGATAGCTTGTGAAGAAGCATATTGTGATTCTCTGGCTGATGATCCAGGGACTTATCGATGGATGGCTCCTGAAATGATCAAACATAAGTCATATGGACGGAAGGTTGATGTGTACAGTTTCGGACTTATCTTATGGGAAATGGTGGCTGGAACTATCCCTTATGAGGATATGGCACCCATCCAAGCTGCTTTTGCTGTAGTGAATAAGGTATTGTCGTGAATTCCATGCTTCTTGCCTAGATATTTTATATAGATATCCAACGGTGCATAGCTGACCCTTTCTGTTTCTGTTCTTTGGCTCTACTTAGCACATGCATATTGTGTTGTAAAAATTAATAGTAGTTGTTGAAGTTGTCATTTTAGCTTCAAGTTTATTTTGTACTACTCCTCCCAACTAATCCGAGGCTGGCCCCTTTACCCTTCTTTGCTTTGCCTTCTAGAAGCGGTTGCTATTGCTACTTGCAAGTCTTTATGAATGAACAACATGAAGTCAAATCACAAATTAATTATGTTGAAGTACTAGGTATACCAAAAGACTTGTGACATGCAACAAGGTGACCACTAGGCATGGTAACTGCACCAAATAAATATCTTGATGAGTTTGGCATGTAAGATTTTTTTTGTTTTTCTTTACCTTTTTTGTTGTTGACTTCATGATGCTGGTGTTATTTTCTCTATGCTATCTCTTGTTGCTATTAATTTTATAAAATTCTCTAGACTATTTTTAATTAGAGTTGATATTAGATTTGTGATGATGAAATAATTTCACCATATTTTCTACAGTAATTGTTGGCATCCATATGCTTAGTAACTAGATTCAATTACAAAAAGGAATCAAACAGGTCATCTCTAAAAGAGAGTTGTCACCACTTTTTCAAATTTATGGATGATTGTATGCAACTAGTTGGATTCACTTCAACGGACAAGTAAAAACAAAATAGAATTAGTTGGAATCTTAAGAGAAGTGCAGCATCTTAGGTTGTATTTCTTTTTTCTTTTTCTTTTTTTAATTCTTATTCTTTTTTGGTTCTGTTCATTTTCTTTATTTATTATTTTCCTTTTTTCCTTTCTGTCATGGAGCTTAATGGCATTTGAATTTTATTTTTATTTTTTACATTTTCCAGAACTTAAGACCCGTGATTCCAGTTGACTGTCCCCCTGCCATGCGAGCTCTGATTGAGCAATGTTGGTCCTTGCATCCAGATAAGAGACCTGAGTTTTGGCAGGTTGTGAAGGTATTAGAGCAATTTAAGTCTTCACTTGCTCTTGATGGAACCCTGAACCTGGTACGATATGCAACTTGTCAAGATCATAAGAAAGGCCTTCTTCATTGGATACAAAAGCTGGGTCCCGTGCATCATAATACTTCATCCATGCCTAAACCTAAATTCACATGAATCTTCTGTATGGCCTGGCTTTTGTAGTTTCCCAGGCTACAATGTAATTAAAAAGGTTCGTCTTTTAAGCCTCTTTTACTTGTATTCCTCTGTTTCATATTCATGCCAGCGTGAATGAATTGATTGGTAAAGTATGCATTGAGATCAAATTCACTGCATTTACAGTTTACATACACAACACATGATCTCTAAGCTGGGGTGTCTTGAACAGTATAAAATAGTTGGTTGTCTTGAACCTTATAAAATCATTGGTGAAAATAATTTTCATTTTTCTAAATTGATTCATTTTTTTAATCTTCTTTACCTTTCCAAATCTTTGGATTTCCAACATAGTACCCCACTGTTTTAAGTTGTCATGCCCTACCATCCTATAAGCACCTTTAGTGATACAACTGCACTATTTTGTTGGAATTTTTGCAGGGGTGATTGTTACTTGTTGGTGTAACATTTTATTGTTACCATTTACTATCTGTAACCGTATTTGTTAACTATAGTAATGAACAACCGCTGTGTGTTGGATTTCCCATGGAAAGTAAATTTTATTAATCTTGTTTTGATTAGTGAGTAGCATTTGAAATGAGTTTGCCTTTTCCTTTTTCTAGAGTAAGATAATCCAAGGCTTAGTGTGTATAGGCTAGAGCAATTTCAATAAATGGCTAAGTATGGTTTCATCTCTACATGATCTCCAACCTCCTCTTTTGGGAATTGTCCTTCTAAACCCTCCTCCTCCCTCTTGTTGTAGAGAACAGTTCGCGGTTGTTACTCAGTTTTAATCTCTCTTAAAAGACACTGTTATGTTTTCCATTTGGGTTTGCCTGGACTTCCTAGTGATGCTCATACATCTTTATTCTCAAGATACCAGCCTTACCAAACTACTTGGAATTAGTAGATTCGTTTCTGACGTTTTGATTTCCAAAGTGTGTGCCACCTCATCATTTCAATGAAAGTTTTATCCATGTTATGTTTGGGATGTTATTAATCCACTTTACACTTCCTACCAGATTTTAGTTGTATCCATGTTATTATTTGAAGTCTAGTGCACTATAGAACCATTTCCTCTTTCTTCTGCTCTTAAAACCTCTTTTAACTTTCTTTAGATGCCATTCATTTTCCATAGTTCCATGTTTTGCCATTCATGGATTATCACTCTTTACATTTCACTGCTATTTTCTTTCTATTCTTTTGTTATACTCGGTTGCATGGATTTATGGATAGAAGAATTGACAAAAGAAAAAAAGGGAGAGAAGGAAAAGAGGAAAGAGATGCTCTTACTAATGCCCACATTCTGTTGATGGGTCAGCCTCTTAGTCTTTTTTACATTAAAGAAGGGGCAGGTGGGATCATCATCTGATCATGGAGAGAGAGAGAGAGAGAGAGAGAGATAGGATAGGATAGGATATCATGGTGTATGCTCCATGCATCTCCAGAAAAAAGAATCAGGAAAGAAAAAGGCATAAGGCTGTGCAAGATGTCACACTCCTATCCCATCATCATTAATTAGGCTTTCTCGAATGTAGGGGGTCAAGCCTCATTTTTTGGGTAATTTGTTTAAAAACATAACCTCACAAGGAGTAAAACGCAAGGAAAAAACTGTTTAAATATTGATTTCAACTAGGGGAAATTTAAATTTTGTGAATCTTAAAGCCCATTTGTTGCCTTTGCAGATACCCAAAAGAACAAAGATCCCTACTGGAAAGCTCCATGGTTGGTGGGCCAATTAGTTGAAATAAATCCTGTCTAGAAATGCTTAGAAATTTGACTAATGAAAGGCCCACACACCCCTCCTCATTAGTGGGTTCCTTGTATTTCACCCTCTTTGTTTTTTTGGATTAAAAGTAACTGAAGAAATGAAAACATTGAAAAGAACCAAGAAGATTCACGGCTTCCACTTTGGGTAAGCTAGTAAAATAGGAATCTAAAAACAGTAACCAGAAAACCAATTAAGAAAACAGCCTGATATCTGGGGCTGTACGAATCTTAATCATATTTTCTTTGGTTCCTGTCCCTTTATATGCTTCAATAACAAAATATCTCACCCTTTCATGAATTGCTCATAACTAGGTGGAGTTCTCATGCACAAGTTAACCACACTGTGGAGACTTACCCAATCATGACTGGATCAAGCTCTTCCTGCCTTTCATCCAACAGACAACTGGAGACAAGCCCACCCCTGAATCAAGAATCAAGGATTCAATATACATCATGTGATTCAAAACTCATACATTATATATCAATACAAATGTAGAACATATATCATGTGATTTAACGCTCATGTATTATTATGTATGTTTGCTTAGTCCATTTTGCCCCCTTAAAAAAATTATAAATCTTAATACAAATTGAAAAATAAGATAATGAATTTTTTATTATCCATATTCCTATACTCCATGATAGGATTAGGAGAAAAGTAATTTCATAAATTTTAAATAAAAATAGCAAAAAATAAATAAAATGAATATTTTATAAAATTTATTAAATAATTTTTTTATTGTAGTTTCTCATGTTTAAATATTTTGGACTTTAATGGCAGTCAATTTACATTGACATGATCATGTTATAGATAATTCTTCCATAAACGTTTTATCTCTCAACTAATTATATTAACTATTTGAAAAAATTATTAAATTTATAAAAATTATTGAAAATTTTCCAATTATTTTGAAATTTTCTTTAAAATTTTATAAACATTTTAATAAATTTGTTTTTTTTACTTAAGTTTTCATGTTTTGTTCTTTAAAAATTTTCTAATTATTATTGACGCTTGTTTTCACATCAGTGTCATTTTGTTCTTTAAAAAAAAGGGGGAGACGGAAAATCTTCCTATCTATAATTATAAGTTTTTAGCAGTCGCCCCTCACGTCAATCTGTCTGGCAAGGATATGAATTTTAGGGCGGCAAATTTCTTTCAAAATTGGCTGTGATTTGACATCATTTTCAGGCTATAATTGTGTGCTTGGGTCCACTGACTAGGTCTTGGGTCACACCAGTGCATTGATGATGGACCTCACATTTGGATGGGGTTGGATGGACATGGTCCATGCCCATCTCACTCTCAAAATAATGGTGTGTTTGATTGCGAGTGAAGGGTGACACTTCCAGGCCTTTCATTGGACGCTGTGGCCGGTGGGCAAACCCACCATCCTCCGCTTCACTGCCCTGTTTTTGGTTTATTCATTTAGTTGCGGGTTGTATTCGGATTGGTTGAGTGGATTGAGCGGATTGAATTTGATTGATGGGATTGATTAGTTTGCATGATTAAAACACCATTGATGGTGGTTTTTTAAAATTTTTATATATTTTTATACTAAAATTTAAATAATAAGTAAAACATAATTTTAAAATAATAATAAGAAGTGAAAGTAAATTTATATATTTCTAAAAAATTGAAAAAATATATAATAGGATTATAATTTGATATTTCTTTTAAAATCTAAAAAATAAATAAATATCATTACAAAAGATAATAGAAATTATAAATATTATAAAAATATTAAATCGAATTTGGGTTAAAATTAAATTATTTAAACCGAATCCAATCCAAATAGAGTAAAACTTAACCAAAGTATTGAAACTTCTTGTCCAAACCTATCCAAATTTTAGGTTATATTCAGGTTAAGTCAAACCAATTCAATTCAAATTAAGTTCTGATTGAGAAAACTCAATCCTAGTTTAACTCGAGTATTAAAAATACTTGTTCAAATTGATCCAAATTGCATCTTTACTAGTTCGGATAAAATTTGAATTATTCAAATCTTAATTTGAGTATAATCCAAATTGAGTTTTAATTGAGAAAACTTAACTCAAATTTAACCCAAATATTGAAACTCTTTGTCTAAACCCATTCAAGTTTTAGATTATATTCAATTGACTCAAACCAACCCATCCAAATATATATAAAAAAGTAAGATTATACATATATTTTATTAAAAAAATTTTACATTTAATAAAATTATTTAAATACTTAGAATTTATTTTTCTTAATATAAAATAACAAAATCGTTTTTAAAAATTAAAAGAGTCAGCATCCTCTACTGTGAGGAAAAGATAAGACAAAATCTTCTTAAAGATAAATGACATGTGAAAAATTAGGATATGAAGGGTTAAGAGTACTCTTACAAAAAAACCACACATGGAAATCCTCTTCACCATTTTTTTCCATCTTGCTGTACTTCCACGTGGTTTGCAGCCAAACCCATTCACACTCACAAGCCTTACCAACATGGAAGGAAAGGAATCAACAAATGATGTGGGGCTCAACCCCGCACTATCGCTTTCTACCCCCTTTTTCTTTTCTCCAACAAATGTTCATATGTCGCAGAGTATTTGCATGGAAGATGATTTATGTGATTCCTTTAATGGTGCTGCTGCTTTCCGCAAAGCAGGGGATGAGTCGGCCAACATATACCAATATTCTGCTTATTAATAATAATGATAAGTTTATGATAATATACTCTCGGAATCTTGTACTTTAAACATGAGAATAGGGTTAATTTACTAAAATATTTAATGAAAATGATGAAATAATTCTCAAATTATGAATTTAATTTTTCTCATATTTTTTTAAAAAGTAACCGATTTTCAATATAAATGTTTTTTTTATCATTTCAAGTATTTGCACGTAAGTTTTTAAATAAAATATTATTTTTACAAAAAGAAATAACGAGGACATTTTTATTAAAATAAGATAAATAAAAGACAAAGAGTTAAATATCAAAAATTGGGTTTTCATGGGCATTTCTAATTAAATAACCCTATTTTATTTGTTTGTAACTTTTGAATAAAATATTTAATTTAATATAATTTTTATTCATCAATGTGTGCGGATTATTTTTTGGAAATAACAATAAAAATCAAATATTCGGTATTATTTTGATTCCTATTCTTACATATTAAAGCATCTAATATTTATTTATTTATTTTTCTATATCATGGATGTTATTATTAAGGTGTTTCACAATTTTTTTTTGAAAGCAATTAAAACTTGTTTTAATTATATTTCTCAAATTTAAACCTTTTTTTTTAATTAAGAGATGAAACGGAAGTTAAAGTTATAAATTTTAAAGATTTTTTTACATAAATTCAAGTAAATCTTTTACCATAAGTAATATTTTCCTAACTTTTATGTTAAATTTTTTATCCATAACTTATTAAAAAATAACATTTATTTTCTTATATCTAAACATCACTTTCAACTTTTATTTTTGCTTTTAATTATCTAAGCAAGAAATCAAAATCCAAAATTCCACATTTTCCCTATTTTTGTTTCTCTTTTATATCTTCCTTATTTTTCCTTTTCATTATTTTATTTTTCTTATTTATTTTATTTTTCTTATTTTTAATTTAATGGTGTAACTTGAACGGATTGATCCAACCCAACTTAAATTGAACCCGATATTTAAGTATACTTAAACAATTGGATTAAGTTTGAGTTTAGATGGTGTTTGTTTTTTTACTTAATTTTAAATAAAGCTTTAATGCATAATAGTGTTAAATATTAAGTTGTTTATTTTTATAGTATTTTATTTTTATTAAGTATTAAAAAGTAAAGAAAAACCAATATGTTTTTTTTTTATTTAAAAAAAGTTATATATTTTGACTTTTTATATTTAATAAAAAGTTTATAATAAGTCATTAAAAAAAAAAGTAGAAAATCAAACAACCTAAATTCTGAAATTAAATTACTTTTAACAAAAAACCAAAAACATAAATACCATTTTTTCAATTTGGATTAGAGTATAACCGGATCATCTCAAATATGATCCAAGCTTAAATAAATGAGATTGAGTTGAACTTGATTGAATGCCTCGATTAGAGGTTAGGTTGGATTGAGTTAGGATTGCATCAAGGTTAGCCCATCAACCCCACCAATCCACTCAAATTACGGTCCTACATTTTCTTCCCCTTCCCTAAGGCTAATCCCATAAATTCCAACCTCACTCGGGGGGTGTGGTTTTTTGGTCTACTCTTATTCTTTCTGAACTTTTTCACCGCGAAAGAGAATGAAAATTTCTAGTGAACAAAACCTAAATCGAACTCTTTCCCATCTTCTATCTTCATCTCCAATGACCCAACAAAGTTTAACCCCCCAGAATTCCCAGATACCAATATTATTCTCTTATGCAGTGGATGATTCACTAGATTTGCAGTTGCAGGTGATGATGGCTTCAGAAAAGGTGGGTGGTTATGGGGGATTTGAAGGAGATGGTTGTTTCAACATTCAACAGATGGGTGCTTAAGTCTAGAGATGGCTTTGATGATGAAGATGAAGATTGAGATAAGGATTACAGACGAAGAATGATGTGATTGCTGTCCTTCAATTGTTACCTTGGTCCCCCATGGCCCTAGTTGTGTAAAAAGATGGAAAATGTAGATGCAGTGGTCATTTGGCTTCTGGCTTCTCATAATTAAAGGAAAGATGGTTTAGTTAGGTTGGAACTTGGAAGATGCTGATGGAAATTGGGATAAGGGTGAGAATGTCACATCACAACTTGGGAGGATAAAAAAGAGCCAATTAGGATGTTTGAAAAAAATATTTGGTTAAAAGAGATGAAATAATCCTTAAATTGGAAATCTAACCCTTTTTATAATTTTTCTAAAAAAGTAACTCATTTTTAATATAAATACCATTTTCCATTTTAAGTATTTACGTATAGGTTTTAAAAGAAAAAGTTATTTTTACAAGAAAATGATGAAGACATTTTTGTCTAAATTATACCAAAAAAAAGTGGGAGGTTAAATTTCAAAAATTGGATTTTGAGAGGTCCTTTTAATCAAATAATCCAGTTTGGAAACTTGTTAATATATATTGAATATTGATTATTGATTAATATTAAAATATTACGTGATTATTGATTTATTAATTTATAGATAGATGAACATTTGTTAAATTAGAGAGTATTATGTTTCTTATAGATGTATAACTTATAAATTCAAACACAGAAAGGAAGATGATTACTATTTCTATAAAGAACTTCTAAAAAAAAAAAAGGATATGGTGTCAAAACTTAATTCTCAAACAGATAAAGAGATTTTAAATATGTGATGATTTTGAAAACAAAGTTGAATTCAGAAAAATAAAAGTAAAAATTGTAAAAGTTAATTCTTTATTATGAATTTTTGTTTCCTATTTTTATGTAATTTATTAATTATTAATTTATATTTCCTTGAAAATTTAAAATTTTCTAATAAAAAATAGTATATATATAAATGAAATGTAAAGTATAAAGAAGAATAAAGAGAAATATGCAAATACTCTCATAAATGAATAAAGGAGAAGAGAATTGAGAAAAACAAAAAGAAAGTTTCTCCCTCAAAATGCCCCGTAGAAAGGAGGAGAGATCTTTTATAGGCTTTATAAATGATTTCCTTTTAATATTTATTTTTAAGATAACTAAATGACCCCTTTAAATGGCTACCACATTTAAAAAAAAAAAAAAGTCTCATTAAAACCTTATTAGAAAAAAAAAAAAAAACCCTTATATGCATAACTTAGTGAAAGAAAAAGAGTATAATATTCTTATAATTCTTTAAGTCATTCTTAGTCTCTTATGACCTTCTCGTTAAAAATATTGTCAATAAAACACAATGAGACAAAATCTGGATAAAAGGAAAAATATTATGATATACTAACATCCTTTTATAAACATGTTCTCCTTCATATCGATATCCTTGAGTTGATGTATTATAATCTTGTGCATTAACCTCTTGAATGATGAGATTGACAATGATTTTGTGAATAAATCTACTAGATTATCATTTGAAAGTATTTGTTGAATGCAAATTTCACCAATCTTTTGGAGTTCATGTGTATAAAAGAATTTTGGTAAAATATGTTTGGTTCTATCTGTTTTGTATAATCCTCATTTATAGGTGCAATGCATGCAACATTTGTTGGGAATCCCGAATTACTTCATTTATTGGCCCTAGATTTCGTGAAGTGCATGCTATCCATCCTTAGGACTCTAAATCTAACATAGTAGAAAACAATGGTTTCAAAAACCATATTAAAACCTAGATCTAGAGATTAAATGCTCAAGCTTGTGATTTTGATATTCCCAAATCGAATCTCATCTAATGAAGATGTCAAAAATTATGGTAGTCATCGTAGAACCTGTCTACCCAAGAATCTTCTACCCAATTTCTCACTCCATGGGTCTAGGCACAAACGAAGGGTGAACTCATCTTTTCCATGAGAGCAGCTAGGGTTTCTTTCTAGAGACTCTCTAGAAGATGACAGACAAAAGTCTTAATACTAAATCCTTATGAGAGTTTATATAAGGCTCCTTGTGGGTTTAAGTGACTTAAGCCTAAATTAAGTTTAGGTCACCTAATCCTTCCTACTTTGATCCTAATTAATTAATTAGTTCCATTAAGATCCAATTAATTAATTAATCTAATCCAAAAGGTCTATTCATAAGATTTAAAGCAACCTTTTGTTTTTATCAAAACACCTTTATGCACACTTAAGAATAAAAACGCCAAATTCCTCAAACAAAATATGCTTTGAAGAATTAAGAGCTCGAACAAGGACCATTGAGACCCATATAAAAATATTGACTTCATCATAATCTAATTTTGAAGTTAACTCTAAAGAGAGTTAACTGTACTTCAATATTTTATGAAATTACAACGATGTAAAATTCAAGTTTGTGACCTACTATTTATTGCATACAGACTCCTCATGAACTGATGACCATAATCTAATAGGATAGTGCTACCAACCTATCAAGATTACCTTTTCAATCATTGAGTTATCAATCATCTTATTATGTGATCAATTGACATACTCTAACTCATAAAGGGCATATGTCCAATTCCATGTAAAGAATTATTACGACTATAGATTTTATAATCATATGACCTTTGAATCATCCGAATTGATACACTTTCTTAATTCTAAGAAATATCTTGGTATTTCTATTGAGAATACCCATTGTCACTAACCTTCATCAATAATGCGTCGATTCGTAAGGTTATATAACCATATTAGGGTCTTATCCATAAGTCAAAGTTTTCTGTTGATTTCAACATAAGCTCAATATCCTCTTAAGGTTAGGAGTCCATGCAATATAGTAGCTTGGTGAATCATGCAATCCGATAGTCTTATGTCATGATTCATTGTAACTCATGTCCAATGTGTAACCATACATATTCGTGAATTCACAATGGGAAACTCATCCTGATGGCTAAAACAAGTCATTCATCTAATTATGAGGTAATACTGCACTATAGTCTCTACTGAATTACGCAAATTCATGAACCAACTATGAACAACTTATCATCTTGTAAAGCCTATGACTTGTATCCTCTATCCAATTCCAAACATATCCAAGTCATGTACAATGCAAGTGATATGAGTTGAATACTCAAATCAATATCAATGCGTACAAAAGATAAATGAGTGGAATCTTAAATCTAACTTTGTTACATCATGTCTTGCTTTTAAGAGCTCTATCCTAACGACATTGTCATCATATAATATTGTCAAGTTGAATTAGAATGGTCCATAAAATTCCTAATTATATTGGATTATAAACCCTAGTTGTGTAGATATATGATTTGCTTATGAATTGTAAGTATTTTTAAATGATTTAATCATGACTACTATTCATAATTTGACAAATTTCCATTAAATAAATAGTGCTTTGATAATCAAACATATACCCTATTTGTGACTATACTTTGGTTTGAAATTAGGTATCATACATTTGCATATATAGGAAATTGTAACTTTGATTTTCTTGAATAAAATAGACTCATATCAATAGATTTGTGAAAATAACATAATATATGTTTGATATCATTTCAATGTCTTTAGGTTGGGACAAAACTACGTGTTGCTTATAAATTGATAGAAAAAACAATGTGTAAGCATGTATAATTGACAAGCTATATAAGTGCACCAAAAGCACTAAAATATGATACTTCAAGACCTAGTAATTCTTCACCATTTTCATAAGGGCAAAATGAGTTTTTTTTTTTTTTTTTTGTCTTTTTCAAGTGATCAAAAAACTATTGGGGAACTTAAAGGGATGTGTTTTATCCATATGAAAACGCTTCAAAATTTTCTTAATATATGTTGATTGATGTATTAAGACTCCATTTAGAGAATGCTCAATCTACAAACCAAAACAAAATTTTGTTTTTCCAAGATATTTGATCTTAAATTCCTTTTTGAAATAATTTGTTGTTCTTATAAGCTTTTCAAGAGTTCCAACATGATTTAAGTCATCATCATACACTATAATAATTGTAAATTTGAGGTTTCCAATTTCTTTAATGGAAATACATAGACATATAGGATTTTTCACATAATCTACTTTTTCTAAGCATTTGTCAAGGTGATTGTACACACATGTCTTCAAATCACTTCAATCCATACAATTGTAGTTTTAACTTGATTGATTATATGTTGTGAGGTTTTCCATCATTTGCTTCAAGTAATTTAAATTCTTTAGAGAATTATTGGTTTTAAACATTTTAAATCCTTTAGGGATTTGATTATTTTATGCATTTTGAATCCTTGTAGGGATTTTAGCATACCTATGGTCCATTTAAATATATTGCAGCTACATCATAAAGTATAATTAAGTTCTTTAAAGACTATTGATCATATTATTAAATCATTACGGGAGTTGATACTCAGTCTCTGTTAAAAACCTTATGTCATTAAATCGCATTTTATATCTTATGATATCATTTTTCTCTCATTGTACTTTCATACAAATACCCATTTGTACCCAACAAGCTTAGTGTCTTCATGTATTTGCATTACAGGTCTAAATACTTCTCATTTTATTTACGAGTTTAACTCTATCAACATAGTTTCTTTCCATTTTTCATCAATTATGGTTGTGTTGACATTCTTCCATATTTTGTGGTTTAAAATCTTCATCATTCTTATAATGTCAAAGGCTACTTGGAAAGTGAAAGTATTGTTAATCATAATATTATTTTGACCATATTTTTCTCATGTATGTACATAACTTATTGAGATCTCACTATTTTCAGATACTCGCACCTCTTCAAGGGCTATTCATTTCGTTTGTTTCTTTTCAAGGGCTTCTTGTTTCTTTAAGGGCTATATGTTTTATTTTGCCTCTTCAAGGGCTATAAGTATATCGGTTTTAATTGATTAGTCATTTTTGTGCCAAGTTTTCCTTGTGTTCTCCCCTATCAGGGAATTACATCATTTGAACAATAAGTCTACTATGCTTCAAGCATATTTTATATTCATTTGTTAATTGTCTTACATGGACATCAATCCATGTTGGAGTATTTGCAGTCGAATTATATGATTTTATTACTTTTTTTATATTAATGAATGCATATGGTAATTGGTTTGTAAGATTTTGCAAATAAATTATCCTTTGAATTTTTAGTTCACATTGACTTGTACAAAGATCACAATGAGACAAAGTAGATGCATTCCAAGTAATTTCTCACGATTCTTCTATAATGGATTTTTCTTACCTTAATAATGGAAAACCACTTTCATCAAAATGGCAATTTGTAAAACAAGTTATAATAACATCACTTATCAAGGGTTTAAGATACCTTATAAAAACTTACATAAATCTTAAGCTTTCATTTAGAACCCATTTTAGTGCATTGTGTAGGTGCAATTAATACATATACTACTGATTACTACTCAAAAAGTGTTATTTGATAGCTTGTAATTAACTCTTTTAAACACTTTTCAGTAGTAGTTATTACCTTTTAACTCAATTAGCATATTAAGGACCTTTGCAATCATTTCTAATCAAATTGTGTAAGTTTTGATGCTTTTGATAGTAATTTGATCACCAAAGCAATCCAAGATTGAGGAGAGTTCTATGGAATCCATGACAAAACAACTGGAAGCTCATTAACATGAAGAACCTAAGCTTTGAAGCTTTATAGTCCTTTGCCATATGCAAATCATGAATGCAAGGAGGGAAAGCAAAGAGAAAAATCTAACATGAAGAATTCAAGAGGACAACCACTGTTGGACACTTTTGGAGCACTTTATGGAGCTCAATTGATGCATGCCATATGTCGTTTCGAAACTCGGGAAGCCAGTAATCCAATGCTTCAAATGATACACAATTTGGAGTTGAAATGAAGAAGTTAGAGCCATTGGAAGCTGATCACACCAAGCTGAAGGCCAATTTCGCAGGCTGCGAAATTAGCCTTTGGCTACGAAATGGTGTCCTTTAGGTTGCGAAATTTCGTAGCCATCTTGCACGCCTTCAAAATTCTCCTAAGTGCTTCTAGATATTTGCGATCGACATTTTTATATTTTTTGCTTCAGATATTTGATGTCTAAATCCCCATTTTCTCCTTGTAATCCACCTCTCATAGGATTCCTTAGTCTTTAAGTAAGAAAAAACGGTAAATAGCCTCATATATATTGTTTTGTAATTTTCATCACAGACATATCTCAGGAGCTTGTTCTCAGAGACATCTTTTGTATAGTTTTGGAAGGAAGTAAAATACAGAGTTTTGCTCTACCTTACCTACTCAATTTGATTGTATTGTATTTATTTTTTCTTACTAGCCAAACAAGCTCTGAGGATATTTCCTCAGAGAATGAGTGGCTAGGCTTTTAGTTCCTTGGAGCTAAGGTAGCCGGGTAAGGGCCCGAATGCAAGAATTAGAAGTTTTGTTGTTTCAGCTTTTAATGAAAAGAAACTGTGACCCGTTAATGATTTCTATGTTTTTAGTTAACTTAAAACGCCTTCAATTCACCTGGGCCAACACTTGGTAAGGCAAGTAATCTCCATCCATGGAGATGCACTAGTTTATCTCTTGTGAGCCTTTGGGAGGTGACTTGAAGGTAGGATTTTCTAGAATAGCCAACACTTGATAAGCTTTTGGACTCTAAGGAGACATCCATTAGTTATCTCTTGCGAGCTTGAGAAGGGAAGTCCAAGGTTAATGTTCACCTTGAATGGCGAATGCTAGGTGAGAGGCACGAGCCATTGCAAGTTGCATCAGTGAGAGGAAATTAGTGCTGAAATCCATTAAAGGGAAGCATCTGTACAACACTGGTTAGAGAATTAACTATATGTTAATTTTCTAATACGAGGAAAAGATTCAAGTGATTGGAGCTCTGTTTTTGCATGAAGAGCCTGACCCTAGTGATCCTAAAACTCCAAGGAACGCTTTTTTTCATAAGTAATTCCCATTACTTTTTTTTAGTTAGCTTAAAACAAATCCCTTTTCAACAAAAGTTTATGTTTTCTTCTTAAGCTAACCTTGAAATGAAAAAGCACCAATTCAACTTTGAATTGGTATCAGTTGTAAGTTGAAAACTCTTCCTAGTGAACGATCTTAGAGCTTTTAGAGTTGAGGAAGGAAGTTTTGTTATTAATGCTAAGTTAGTTTGGTAATTTAGTTGATTTTTGTTTAATTTTAATTTTTTTTTTAAAGTTTTTTATTCTACTCTCCATGGGTATTAAGGAAAAATTTTCAAATTGAAATGGGAGAAATTGAATTTTTGTCTTTTCACGTGACTTAGAGTTTGTATTATGCTTACTAAAGTTGGTGAATTGTTGAAACTTCTTTTGAATTCAAGTTTAGTTCTTCCACTTTAAGTTATTCACACACTGTGCACAATAGGTTTCAATTATAAGATGAGAAACTATTTCCTTCTTGACTTAGGAAAATTTAGACTTGGTACCTTTGACCTTATTTTAATAGTGTTGGGACACCTTATAAAATGTCAATAAGCCTTTGAAAAAAAAAGAAAAAAAAAAAAAGAAAAATGTTTGCTTGCCTTGAAACCCGAGCAAGGTTTGAGGGGTATATAGTGAAAATCTTTAAAACCTAGTGCCGTAAACCTTCATTGGTTGGGAGTCACCGACCTCAATGCTCGTTATAAGGGTGAATAGGTGGAGTTCAACATACTGTAGGTGCTTGGGTATTAAAATTCATTCTCAAAAGTCCAGGGTAAAATCCGAGGAGTTAGTGGTTGAAAGATCCTTAAAACTTGATGCCCTAAACCTTAATTGGTTGGGAGTCATCGATGGACCCCCGTTACATGGACAATTTAGAAAAGAATACCTTTAAGCCTTGTACTCCTACGATGAAAAAAATTGTGAAACAAAATGGTGCGTTCTTAGCCTATTGAATTTGGTCAGTTTGCTAAGTGTTGAAAAATAGCTAGGTTGGGGGAAGAGATTAGTTTAGCATACTATATTCGGAAACTATCAACTAACACTTAGATTTTTGTGGAAGAGTAAGGTTTGGTCCTTGGGAAGTGGAAATGATTTTAAAGCTTCAATTTGCATAATGCATTCTCTTTATGAATTGTGATTAGCAAAGTATTTGATAATTCTTGTTGAAATTTGAGTTTATATTTCTTTAATGTTCTATGTGAAAGTTTGATCATCATGCCACTTAAAATTTTTTGAAGTGATCAGCATGATCTTGTAAAGTATATTACTATTTAGTTTTCTTTTTCTCTCCTTTATTGCTAAGGGACTAGCAATATGTCGGTTGGAGGGAGTGATTACTACTCAAAAAGTGTTATTTTGTAGCTTGTAATTAACCCTTTTAAACACTTTTGAGTAGTAGTTATTACCTTTTAACTCAATTAGCATATTAAGGACCTTTGCAATCATTTCTAATCAAATTGTGTAAGTTTTGATGCTTTTTATAGTAATTTGATTACCAAAGCAATCTAAGATTGAGGAAAGTTCTATGGAATCCATGGCAAAGCAAATGGAAGCTCATTAACATGAAGAACCTAAGCTTTGAAGCTTTATAGTCCTTTGTTATATGCAAATCATGAATGCAAGGAGGGAAAGCAAAGAGAAAAATCTAACATGAAGAATTCAAGAGGACAGCCACTGTTGGACACTTTTGGAGCACTTCCTGGAGCTCAATTGATGTATACCATATGTCGTTTCGAAGCTCGGGAAGTCAAAAATCCAATGCTTCAAACGGTGCATGATTTGGAGTTGAAACGAAGAAGTTATGGTTGTTTGAAGACAACCGCATCAAGCTGTGCGAAATTTCGCAGCTACGAAATGAGCTGCGAAAATTTGGCAGCCCAAAGCCCATTTCGCAGCTGCGAAATGAGCTGCGAAATGAAATCCACTTGCGAAATTTTGCAAGGTGTTTTGAAGCTGCGAAACCACCTCCAAGCACACGTGTGCCACTACGCAAGTTAAAACTCCATCTTCGCAACTGCGAACCACGTTGCGAAATCACCTCCAAACTGCGATTCAAGTTGCAAATCATCTCCAAGTTGTGAAATCACCTCCAAGTTGCGAAATCACAAATTCAACTTACAAAATCAAAGTTCAAACTTGCAAAATGGATAATTCAACATGTGAATCACCTTGCGAAATCCACCTGTGCAATCTCAGATATTTGCTACCGACTCAGTTAGATTTTTTCTCAAGATATTTTGTGTAAATTTCTATTTTCTCCTTGTAATCAGTCAAAGATGTTATTGGGATATTTCTTAGAAAATATCTTCTCTATATATATCTTTGAACCAATGTAAAGAAGAGGAATCCATCATATAATCGACGATAGTAAGAAATATATTTTACAGAGCACTTGCTCTGTTTTTCCTTCATATTTTTGTTTTCTCATTATTTTTATTTCTAGCAAATCAAACTCTGAGGATGTTTCTTCAAAGGATAAGTGGCTAGGTTTTTTTTCTCTTGGAGCTAAGGTAGCTGGGTAAGGTGCCGAGTGCAAAAATTGGAAGTTTTGTTGTTTTAGCTTTTAATGAAGAAAAAGTGTGACCCGTTAATGGTTTTTATGTTTTTAGTTAACTTAAAACGCCTTTAAATCACCTGGGCCAACACTTGGTAAGACAAGTGATCTCCGTCAATTGAGATGCACTAGTTTACCTCTTGCGAGCCTTTGGGAGGTGGTTCAAAGGTAGGATTTTCTAGAATAGCCAACACTTGGTAAACTTTTGGACTCCAAGGAGACATCCATTAGTTATCTCTTGCAAGCTTTTGACGGGTAATACAAGGTTAAAGATCATCTTGAATGGCCAATACTAGGTGAGAGGTATGAACCCTTGCAAGATGCATCAGTGAGAGGGATTTAGTGGTTGAACTCATTAAGGGGAAGCATCTGTACCACACCGGTTCGGGAAATAACTATATGTTAAATCCCCAATGCGAGGAAAAGAAACAAGTGACCGGAACTCTCTTTTTGTATTAGAAACCTGAGCCTAGTGATCTGAAACTCCAAGAAACGCTTTTCTTTGTAAGTAATTTCGGTTATTTTATTATTGGTTAGTTTAAAACCAAACATTTTTCACTCAAACATCTTTATGTTTTCTTTTAGAGCTAACCTTGAAATGAAAAAGCACCAATTCAGCTTTGAATTAATATCAATTGTGAAGTAAAAACTCATCTCAGTGAACGACCCTAGAGCCACTATGCTATGCTAGCTGAGGCTATTCTAATACATGGTGTAATAGGTTATAAATTTTGTTGATTACTCCCGTCTAAGGACCACAATCAAGGAATACCAGCTGGACACGAATCAAATGGCACCGTTGTCAAGGACCATTGAGAGGACATGAATCAGCTGATACACCATTTGGGAACGAATCAACTACACAACCAAAGTTTCATACGTAAGAAACATTTGGTTGTTTTCCAAGTAAAAATTGTGAAGAGGAGTATTCAATGTAACCTATAGGTTGAAAATGAACTAAAATTGCAATATGCATAATAACATATCCCTAAGTAGAAGTGGGTAATATGGTTTTCATGAACAAAAAAAGACAATTAGAGTAAAATGAGTGCATAAGGCAAAGAAGAATGCAAAAAGGGAAATAGAGAGATACAAAACAAGATTGTTAGCTAAGGGCTACAAGCAACAACAAGACATCGATTATGATGAGATATTTGTTCTTGTTACACATTTAGAAACTATAAGATTAATCATTTCTTTGGCCACTCAAAATAATTGAAAGATTTTTCAAACAGACATAAAATCTGATTTTATTTTTTATTTTATTTATTTTAGTTTTTTTTTTTATATATATATAAATGGGCATTTTGAGGAAGAAGTGTATGTGGAACAACCTATTGGTTGTTTAGTGAAAGAGCATGAAAACAAATTTCTAAAATAAAAAAGAACCTTGTATAGTCTAAAACAAGCACCAAGAATATGAAATAGTAGAATTGACAAATATTTTGAAGATAATAATTTAATTAAATGCCTTGATGAACATACTTTCTACGTAAAGGTGATATGTTACTTGTTTGCTTTTATGTGGATGATTGTATCTTCACAAAACAATCTAACCATGTTTGATGAGTTCAAATAAGTAATGGCTCAAGAGTTTGAGATGACCAACGTGGTCTCATGTCATACTATCTTGACATAGAAATGAAACAAACCAAAAATGATATTTTTATTTCTCAAGAAGGCCACACACACAAAAAAAAAGAAAGTTTGATATGAATATGTGTAATCCAATGAACACACCAATAGAATGTGGAGTTAAATTATCAAGATATAAAGAAAGAGAAAAGAGAGACCTAATACAATACAAAAGTTTAGTTGAAAGTCTATATTATTTTACTTGTATAAGGTTATATATTCTTTTTGGAGTTGAACTTATTGATTGTTGGAAACACCAATGGTGACTGACATGAAGATTATTAAGCGAATTCTTTGTTATATCAAAGATACAATTGATTATGGTTTATATTATTCACCTTCTAACAATTTTAAACTTGTTGAATATAGTGATAATGATTGAGGCAGAGATTTGAATGATCAAAAGAACACCCTTGGCTTTGTGTTTTTATGGGAGATACCGCATTCAGTTGGACCTGAAAAAACAACCTATCATGACACTCTCAACTTGTGAAGAGGAATTTGTTTCGACAACATCATGTATATCATGCAATTTGGCTTAAAATTTTGTTAAAAGAACTTAATTTGCCATAAAAGAAACCAACAAAGATTCATGTGGACAACAAATCAATGACTGCATTATAAAAAAAATCCAAATTTTCATGATTGAAGCAAGTACACCAATTTAGTATATCATTTTATTATAGAATGCATTATAAAGAAAAATGTGCAATTAACTTTTGTAAAACTTCAAGATCACACGGATATTTTCACCAAGACTCTTAGGTTTAAAGATTTTAGAAGGTTGAGGATGCTACTTAGAGTCAAAAATCAAGTTTAAGGAGACATATTAGAAAGTGAACTCAATTTAGGAACTTTCAAAAGATTACAATTACATTTAGTTTTTAAAAAGTTAAGGAGAATATTTTATTTTTGAATAGTTATTTTAATATCTATTTTTGAGTTATCAAATCCTAGACAATTTTTATATTTATTATTAGGAATTTCTATTTTATTACATGTGAGTGTATATAAATAAAAAATTATGTAATATTTGAATAAGAAAGAGTGATGAAATATAATAAAGTTTAGTTTTTCTAATTTTATTTTCTTTTTTTTTTGTAATTGTGTGTATTTTTCTTTCAACCTTATTACTCCAACAAATTAATAAAAACTTTATGTTAGCCCAAGGATTCTCCTAATTGTATTTTGATGATAATAAATTATAGTCAAGTTGTTAATCATTTCAAGTGAGTAGAGACTTGGAGGGATTGTGTAAGAGTCCATTAAAGTCGAAATCCAAGTGTAAAAGAGTTGAAAGTTTGATTGAAACTTCAAGTATAGTGGAACCCTTATTCGATTAAGAGCTTAAAAAGAAAAGACGTAGGCAAGAAATGTTGAACCAATATAAAATTTGCTTGAATTTATTATATTTAAAGAAAAAAAATTAAAACCCAATTCACCTAATGCTTAGGTGTTTTTCCTAATTAAGTTTAACCTTTATTTTCTCACTTTCGAATACTCAATAAGAAATATCCGGAAAAGATTAACACTCAATTTTCAATCCTGGAGCAATGGGCATAATTGAATCAATGCTGGCATGAGTTTTTTCGGTGCAACCATAATTATTTTTACTAGTCATAAATTCGTAGATATGTACAACCCTTAAATATGTGAAACTTCGTCTCCATTTGGGTGGTAATAGAATTTGGGAAAATATGAAGAAACAAGTATTACATGTAGCTAGGAAGCAAGTGACCATCTAACAGCTTCTGCTAAAAACTGATGTATTGGTTAGATCCTATAATTGTTTGACCATGCTATCTTATTCCGACACAAAATTTGGTATTAATTAGATTTACAAATTTTTCCTTCAGTATTTTGGGCTAGGTTATGACGATATATATGAGCGAAATATCATATATTATATTATGGAATATTAGCATGCCGACCTGGGTAAGGGATGAACCATATGTTCTTTCACACGCTTTTCATTTGATTCAAATCTCTGAAGTTGGTTTGAAAATTAGGAAAAAAAACTGTCTCAGCTAAATTCCAAAGCAAGAATAGTCCAAAAAGGCAAAGTAGAGGAAGAAAACGTTCCCCGTAAAGATGGAGAATTTAATTTCCAAACTGCAGAATAAACGCTTTAGTTGAATTCGAGATGGTGACAAATATTCGACTAAAAATTTGAATTTAGACTTGCCGCTTCAATCAAGCCGCAATGAGTTTGGATGAAGATAACAAGCATTTATAACCAATATTGTTTTTTCATGCTTGGGGTTGTGATTGGTGTGAATGGATGGATGTTGGGCGATGGTGTGAATTTGTTGATAGTCGACAAGTAGCAAAAATATTTCCATCTTCAACTCAGCAGACCTTCTGGAAAATGGCCTGTTTCATCCAAACTCAATCTTCTAGAAATGGGTCACCCCCTCCCACCCATCGCCTTCAAAGCAAAAAAATTTAGACTCTTGCTAAGAAAGATCAGCTACCCATTTTAATGGAGTCAAAATTTTAAATTTGTAGGTACAAGCAGGCCACTAGCTAAAATATTTTCAGAAACCAAGTCTGTCACAGGTGATGATCTTCCTTCATCCAAACAACCCCCAAGATATTGGAGCATGTTAGCTCTTCCATAAAAAGAATATTAAAATTAAGTAGAAGATGAAACAACAGAACCACCCAATATGGTAACAAATTAATATTGAAAGGACACCACTAAAATGCTAGGGTTATGAATCAAAACAGCACCCAAAGGGCAGAACCTTGAGTAACAAGACACATGCAGGATGCCATAATCCATATCCAACCCTCTTGGATTTCCCTGTGTCCCCTCCTTCCACAGAAAAATAAAGTCAGTCAGGTGGTTGTTCGTAAAGTTAGAAAGTAAAGAGCTGTGGTGCCATTGTGCCAGATTTTCTAGCTTCCTTCACCGACCACTTAATCCAAAGGTGCATGGCCCGGTCCCCATTTAGTTTTGCAGACCTAGTTTAGTCACTGTCACTGTGTCACCTACAATTATTATCTTTTTTTTTCTTCTCAATCTCCCCCTCCTGTGTCAATGGAACCCAAAGCCACTTTAGAGGGGAAGAGAGAGATGAAAAGAGATAATCTCTTTTTCACTGTTTTTCATATAGTGCTCTTCACGCCTGTTTCAAAGTTTTCATATTGAACGGACAGATGGAGTCATACTGCCGTTCCTTCAGAATGAGAATACAGATGAATTAGTCAACCACGTGTCGCATGTGACATGGGTAGGGCTCACCAATCGACAAGCTGCACCCATCCACATGATCCATCGATTCCAATGGCAAGTTTCATCTTGGAAGAGTACTAATAATGCTGAACTCGTCTGACCAGAAATGTTCCTACTAACCGCATCCTAATCATATTACTATATTTGTAGAAAGGGGATTTTGACAAAAAAAAAAAGAAGTTAAAAAATTAGTTGCTTCCAGAAAGATAGTATTATGTTTGCTTTAATGATGATCTTATCGGTTTAGATATGTTGTTCAAATAAAATTTTATTTCTAATAATCGCCCGTTACCAAAGTTTCAGATTTTGAATCAAATTAATATATAATTTAACATGGTATTAAAGTCTTATATTATCGTGGATCATACTTCAATTAAATTGGCATTAGGATTGTAACCTCGGTGAACATAAATAAATGTTTCTTCTCTAATTTTATTTGAGGTTCTTAATTACTACTCAACATGTTTAATCAACATATTTAAGAGGCATGTGAAAAATGAACAAAGCCTCAGTGTGCAAAAGGTAAAAATGCAAATGATTGTTATAGGAATAAAAAATAAATTTTCACATGAGAGAGAAAAAATGGAAATCAACAGCAGCCGACTAAAAATTTTGTCAGATTTTGAGGAGAAAGGCAATTCTAAATAATGTGTGTGAACCAATTTTCTTGAGTTCCCATATCAGACACAATATGAAATGGCTGCATTTATTAAAGTTCAGGAAAAAATGAGGCTGAAGTTCTCCCCCCCATCACCCATCTAAATCTGAATCTGGACCAGTCAAAGATTTCGCCATACTTCAATTAAGACCATAATAATTCGTGGACAATAAGCATTGATTAAACCATGTTTATGACACTAATAATTAAATTTTAAACTTAATTAGGTTATTGAAGCCGAAATTTGAACAGTTTTTCTTATTCAGTACAAACAAGTCAAAAAGGGTCCATGCAACCCCACAATGGATAGCTCAGCGGCCCCACCTACATATCAAATCACCCAACTTTTATCAACGGCTTGTAATTAAGTGATTCTGCTTTAAAAACCTTTGGCTGTGGCTCGGCTTATAAAAGCCTGGATCATTATCACCATACTTGTGTGAAAGTATGATTATCCATTTCTGTTGAGGAATGAATTCATTTCTACATTGATGGAGAGCAATCCTAGTTCATCTAGAACTGATAGAAAAACTATAGAGAGGAATAGGAGAAATCACATGAAGTCCCTCTACTCCAAGCTCAATTCTCTTGTACCCCATCAAACCTCAAGGGTCTCTTTCTTTATCTCTTCTCTCTCTCTCTCTCTCTCTCTCTCTCTCTGAGATACAGACACTGAATATACATGCATACTGATTATATATTGATGAGGATTTTTGTTGAGGTTGCAGGAAGCCATCACACTGCCTGATCAACTGGATGAAGCAGCAAACTACATAAAGAGATTACAGGAAAAATTGGAGAAAATGAAGGAGAGGAAGGACAACTTAATGGGATTTGAAAGGCCGAACACAAGTCCTAACAGTGGAGCCATGGTGGGATTAAAACCACCACAGATTGATATTCATGAAAAGGGTTCTGCTCTGGAGGTAGTTCTGATAACTGGGTTGGATTTCCAGTTCATGTTCAATGAGACCATTCGTGTGCTTCATGAAGAAGGTGCTGAGATCGTCAATGCCAGTTTTTCTGTTGTTGATGATACAGTTTTCCACACAATACATGCACAGGTGGGCTAAAATTGTTTTCCCAGTCACATATATTCATGTTGTGATAATTAAATTTAGTTTGATGGAAAGTATAGAAGAACTAATATTTTTTCAATATTTAAATGTTGTAGGTTGAAGGGCCTGTACTGGGTCATGGAGCTGCAAGGATATCCGAGAGACTAAAGAAGTTTGTTTTCTAAGTTAATATGTTTCTGTTTGAAGCATAATGTTGCGTCTTAATGGACGAAAAAAATAAGACCTCCTTGAATGTGCTTGCCCAGTTGTTTTAAAAACCACTTTTATGGATGTTCTGTGGTGATTTAAGAATTTTAGTTGCTGATAAAATATGTAGTTAGCATTTGAATGTCAGCTATAGATTTCAGAAAATGCCCATGTTGATCACAGGCTCAAAATTGCAGCAGGCTCACATTTTCTCTTTGGACGGCATTTATTAGATGAATTTGTTGAACTGCCAATTTTCCTACTAGTTTAAGATTGCAGGATTTGGATTCACTATACACATTATGTTCCATATCATACCATGTGAAGAGAGGGGGCTCAAATCCATGACCTCCCACCAAATCAAACTTTGATATCATGTTGAACTACCAATTTTCTTAAAAAAAATAAATGATTTGGGTTCACTATATATACATATCATGCTCCTTAACAAAATCTGCTATTGAATTTTCATTTTATGTTAACAAATGATAGATCAAATAGCATATATGAAGTGACCACTGCATGAGGATCCAGAATGATATATGACCAAAATGATCAGCATGAATCACACTAAATATATTATTTTGGTAAGAGGTATAAATAGCCTGCAGTCTGATATACCATGGTCTGTCCAATGTTGTGATTCAGGCTTCCAGCATTCAGTTTCTTGGTGTTTTGGCAGACAGAGGATTTCCTAAATGCTGCCTTGCATACCAATCTGGAATATTCCAGTTTAAAAATGTTTGTTGCTCTACTTGTTGTCTGGTTTTGTCCCAACTCAACATGGATGCTAGCTGCTAATCTAGGATTCTAGATCCTGGTTTGGCTTTCCAAAATGATCTTATATATCTTCTCCTATCAATAGGACAGCCCTATATGTCCAGTAGCATTGTATATATGGGAAATGTGTGGATGCATGAGTGCTTGCAGCTTCAGAAACGTCATGAAAATGGTGAAAATGTCTTAATTTACATATTGGTGGTAGCATTTAGATTTGAATATTTGGAAGACAGATGTGTTTACAATATCATCATATTCATAGTGTATGATCACTGCATTGGTTCAAAGTGCACGTTGTCCATCTGTTTTGATTATGCTTCCCAACTCAATGGATATATGTTAATGTTAATTTAGATTCAGGTTTGGTTGTCGTTAATTAATTTAGATCAGAGTTTTGTTTTGGGCATCCATGGATATATGTTGATGCATGGTACAGTTTCAGAAATGTAACTCAGATGTATTTCATCATGAAAGTGGTGATGACATTTAAATTTCATCATGAATGGGTTATTTTAATGATCGAATTGATCTATTTGTCTAGGGTTTGATTTCTGATTAATTATCTTAAATTAACTAGCTAGATTAATATAAAGTGGACTCTACTGAGGATGATAGGGAAATGTTTAGCTGCATGTATAAGTGCAGTTTCAGAAATGTATGTGAGATGGACTTCATGAAAATGGTAAAGTGCTTTTGTGTGTAGCTTAATTGGTGAAGGATGAAGAGTGAGTGGCGTGAGGAAAAAGAGATGTAAATATCTGAATCTTGATCAGACTGTATGGTTAAGTAGATGATGAGTGCTCTTTTGGAACTATAAGCTCATTAAGTTTTCTTTTCTTAATGAATCAAAATATGATGACATTAAGTTAGATTTATTTTGAATAATGCAATACTTATTTCCTCTTGTAACCTTATGCTACTGAATAATACAACTTAGAGGTCAAAGCTCATAATGATCAAAGATATGCAACCAATTAGATATAGATTTGTTCAATCTCTCAAAGCAACAATTTTAGGGCTAAAACTTTAGGAGTATCGGGTTAATGAACCAGGCCTAATTAAATTAAACTAGTTTTGAAAATCACTCACCCCCTTCAGACCTAAAGCAACAGCTCAAAATCGACCTGGCCAATTTACATGTCCCAACCCAAAACCAATAAATATGAGGTCTACCATCCACTCGATTCCTTTCAATTTAATATATTAAAATCTTTGTACAATTTCAATTTAATAAACCTAGAATGTGGTCCACGGTTATGCTATGAATTCATGAAAGGAAGTGTGTTTGGAAGTAAAGAAAAAAAAAAGAGAAAGCAATGGAATCAAGAAATAGACATTGATTTGATAAACCCATTTTTTGTTTAGCTTTTGTATAAAGTTGGAATCTTACACATTGAAAAACTAAACTAAATACTATTGTATATATATGCACTCAATTTTAATGCTAATTGATCTAACAAAAGTCATTAAAACACTAACAGATTTCTAACTAAATGAAGTTTCAAGAAGTATTGATATGGCAAAAGCTTTTGGAACTGCTTACATGGCTGAAACTATTAGCTAGACATAGCTAAGATTGCCTTCACATGCCCCTTCAAGCAAAATGGGGGATTCCTTCAATTTGAGTTTGGCCTTGAGCTTTAAGAACCAAGTGATTGAGAGTGGTTTTGTAAAGAAATCTACTCCTCAATCAACTCGAGGCGTAAATTGTATATCTAACTCCTCTTGAATTACTTCATCATGAACAAAATGCATATGAATTTCAGTATGCTTAGTTCTATAATGATAAACAAGATAGGCAACTAGTGAAGTTGCACTTTGGTTATCGCACTAGATAATCAATTTAATCCTCAATTGAAGTTTCTCAACTTTGTCAACAAGGACTTGAGCCAAATTAACCCATCTGCTACATGAGCTAAAACCCAATATTCTAATTTTGAGTAGGACTGAGCAATAATATTTTGTTTCTTTGAACTCTATGAGATAAGATTACCTTCTAGATACATGCACTAATGACTTGTTGATCTTCTATCATCCGAACAACTAGCTTAATTTGCATCTATGAATCCCATGAGATTCAAAGATTTGTTTGACTAAAAATGCAAACTATGAGTGATTGTTCCTTTCAAATAGTGTAGCACCCTTTTACAAGCCTTCCAATATATCTCCATTGGACTTTGCAACAACAAACTTAGCTTGCCAAACACATATGAGATATCAAGTCTTGTGATAGTAACATATTGTAAGGCTCCAACTATACTTCTATATAATATTGGATTGTCCATAGGATCACCATCTTATTTAAAGAGTCTTTTTTCAAAAATGGCTAGTATTGGTAAAGGCTTTGTTGCATCCATGTTTATCTTCTAGAGCAAGTCGGTAACATACTTAGATCGAGTTAAAAAGAAACCTATTTGATCTCTAAAAGCTTCAATTCTTAAGAAGAAATGTAAAGAACCAATATCTTTTAGAAAAAAAAAAACTATTATTAAGGTCATAAACTAATTTTGAAATTATTGTACTACTATTTCTAGTAATGAAGATGTTGTCCACATATACAATTAACATCTACTCTTTTGGACTTGTATAGGAATAAAGATACACCAAACTTTGAGTTTTGAAAGCCCCACTATGATAATGCATTTTTTAAGTTTATCAAGTCAAGCCTTTAGGGACTATTTGAAGCCATACAAAGTTTTCCTTAGTTTGCAAATATAATTGGGCTTGGTAGGAAGAATGAAACCTTCTGGTTGACAAACAAATATCATAAGGTAAATTAGGTGAGGTATGAATATTTGAGATTGCTTTAGGGGTTTGAGTTAGTTGTAGTAAATGATGAACAGATGGTGAGAACCAAATGGGATGTTAAAAGCAATTGATAACAGAGAATGATTGGATTGAAATGAATTAAAATTCACTACATTATTGGAAAGTTGTACTATACTTGGCTTCATCATGTCTCTCACTATAGCTACATTACCAAAACAAAAAGATGTAGACAATGATATGGAGACTTTTGAAAAGATACTATGTAAGAATTATTAGATGTGGGACCAAATAAGTTAGAATAAGGGAATTTGAACTCATCGAACACTACATTTTAAGATATGTAGACTTTATCAAAAGGATGTAGATAGAGGTAGCCTTTATAAGTTGAATTGTAGCCCAAAAAAGCCATTTGGAAGAACAAAATTGCAACTTATGAGATTTGTAAGGTCTCAAATTTGGAAAACAAGCACATCCAAATATTTTGAGGAGGAGTTAATCTCATGTATGACCAAATAACTTCTAGAATGGTGAAATATTGGAAAAAAAAAAAAAGTGGAGTTTGTTAATTAAGTAAACAAAGGCTAAAAATGCTCCCACCACTAGGAGAGTGGCATAAATGCTTGAGCTAATAAGGTAAAGCCAAGTTCTATAATGTGATGATTTTTTCTCTCTGTTTTACCATTTTGTTGAAGTGTAAAGACAAGAATGGTGAAACTGTATCCCATTTTAAGCCAATTTTTTTTTTAATATGTATGTGTTCTCTACCCTAATCTATTTTAATACATTAGATGGGCATAAATATTTTTTCAATCAAAAGTTTGAATTGTTTAAAGATTGAAATAGACTTCAAATTTGAGTTTGAGAGCATAAATCCTTGTGTACCTAGTATAATTGTCCAAGAAGTCTATGTAGTACCTATAACCAGCAATGGAATTTACAAGTGGTTCTCCCTATATATCTGAGTGAATAAGCTTAAGAGGGGCAATAGTTTTGATTTCTGAACTTGGAAAGAGTAGCACATGACTCTTGCCATATTGGCAAGCTGAACAAAAATTTGGAGTTTTATTTATTGAAGAACTACAAACTTTTTAACGCTTGACTTGGAATTCTATCAGAAGGATGACCAAGCTTTCTACGTCATACATTTGAATTGAAATTGGAAATTGTCATTGAACAACAAACTGAATTACAAGGTTTATTGGTATGAGAATTGTTAATAGACTTGGTTGAGGTTTGACATGTAGTTGTAACAAACTGAATTACAAGGTTCACTTTGAGATGTAGTTGTAGGTTGAGGTTTACTCAACATGCATATATATACCATTTTTAAGTCTCCCTCGTAGCAACACATTCCTTGTAGTTTTGTCCTTTACAAGGCAAAAGTTATAGTAGAATTCTACAAATATATAAATGTCAAAAGTAAGTTTGGATATGTTGACTAAGTTTTTGGTAATAAGGGTAATGAATTAGAGCTAGGTATTGACAGATATAAGTATTGATTTAAGCCAAAATATGTGCTCCAATAACATATAAATAATATGATTTATGCATTATAAATGACTCGAATCATTCAACTTAACTCAAATTGATACTAAGACTCTAGTTATAGATCTAACTTTTATTTTGAGCTTATTGCAAGTTCAAGAGATGAAAAGAATGTCATTTTCAATTAAGGTAGAGGAAATAGTAAAAAATCAACAAATGAGAAATTTGAGATTTATGAAGAATAAGGAGATCTAAGTAAGGACAAAACAATTGGATCATGGGCATAAAAGATAAGCAACATATATTATTAGGAAGAGAATTAGAGAGCAAACAACTATGGGAAAGAAAGTTTAAAGCAAATGCATCAAGCTTAAAATCGAATTTGGAACACAAACTTAGCGCTAAGATATACCCTGACTTTAAAGTGAATTTTGGAGCATTTCCCATAATATTTTTAGGTCATCTAACATATAATTTTGAAGCTCAAGAAGTCATCAATCCAATGTTTCAAACGATTCATGAATCAAAGCTTAAACAAAGAAGATAAAAGCAATTGAATCAAACTACATATGAATATGTGAAATGCATAAAAGAGCCAACTTTTGTAGGAGTTGAGAAACTTATAAGAATTATTTTCATATAAGCATGCGAATTTTCCTACGACCATGCCAAAACCACTAGAATTATGTTGAAGTGTCGCCAACCATTTTCATTTCACATGATCATGTGAAATTGGTGATTCTCGTGTGAAATTTAAGATTTTATTGTTGTATGTCTTTTTTAGGGTTAGGCTATATATATGTGCTTTATTTTAAGGTTTAAAAGGGAAGATGAAATGGAAAATGAGATATTGAACTCCTGTTTTTAAATTATTTAATAAAGCTTTAGTTTTCTTTATTTTATTTTATTTTCCATCTTTCTATTCTATTTTCTTGCCAACTAAACATGGGTTGTTAGGAGAAATCCTCCACCATATTTGGCTAACTTGATGAATTTGGTGAAGCCAACATAAAGGTGAAGAATTCAAAGAAGGAAAAATTTTGATTAAGTTTCTTTATGTTTTCATATTTGAATTGATAAGAATAAATCATTAGTGTTAGCTCACCTCTGATAAAGTATAGAGGATTCTTATCAAGATACTGGTAATTCTTGGAAAGATTTTGATCACTAATTCACTTAATTTGATCTTACTGTTAAGAAATCTAAGGGTCAAATCTATAAGATGGATATAAGCTTTTGATAGAAAAAAACTAAAAACCAAAATTAACCTTCATATTTAATTGGTTTAAGAGATCCATGTTTCAAAAATAAAATCTAAGTTTTAGATTCGATATTAACCTTAGGATTCAATCTGATCTTAGATTAACTTTAATCATAAATCCTAGATTTTACAATTATATTTCTTTACGAATTTAATTTTGAATTGTTAAACTCTCTTGGACATTTTCTTTTATTTTATTCGTGTTATTCAATATTTTAGGAAATTTTATCTATATTTTATTATTATTTATTTAAATTAGGTTATATTACCTTCAATAAATAATTAATCCTTTTAACCTAAAAATAATTGAACACATTAGTGCTAATCCTAAAGGACGTCAACCTGAAATACTACAAAGTCATGAAAACTCTACCTCTAGTTTTTCTTGATCAAAGTTGTCATGAATTTAGGATTTAGTATTTTATTACGACAGAAGTGTGTGGTCAAGTGTCTTATGTGTGTGATATTAAGACTCTTACCATTCTCAATCATCAGCTCCTAGCAACCTTTATAAGGTGTTTTTATGGTAAAATTATTCATCTCAATTGTGACATTATTTGTAGCTCCACTCAACATACCAACTGGAGTCAATCACTACCTCTAATGTGACTGTATAGATTATTATCATATAGTCGTCATTAATATTGATAAGAGGTGAGATAGGCTAAAAATTCTCATCCATTCTATGCAAACAATTGAGGGCTACATACATGACCTTATTTCTCACAAATTTGACAAACATGTTTATTGTTATTACTACAACCAAGAAATCCTCTATCCATTCCTCTGTCTCAGGCTCGAGGGTAAAGTTGTCTTTTCTATGACCATGTTTTCCTCATTGGCAGATATATGGTGTGAAGTTGTTGCATTCAATTTCTCAATTATACTTTCTTAATTTAGTAGTAAAGCATGAATTTCCTTGAGAGAAAGATGATTGACACTACTGCTAGTTGTAATATTGCAAACAATTGGATCATGCTCTTATCCAAACCCCACAAAGATATACAACCAAATTTTCTTCACTAACAAAATAGTTAGCCATGGCACAATGATTTGCAATATTTTCCATTTTTGTAAAATGATTACTCATAGATCTTTTTTATTATTATTATTGATTACAATTGCATCTTTAGTTGTAGTAATTTTGCCTTTGATCTTGAGGCAAAGAGATGCTCCAGAGCTATCCATAGTTCATATGAACAACTTGGCTTAGAATCACATTCGACAAAGATGAAAGTAACCAACTCAACAATAATTGATCTTTTTTGTGACATTACTCAAACTCGGGATTGATACTTCTAATAATGTTTCCATTTTCATCTTGAGACTCCAAAAATTTTTGTGGATATGGATTTGTGCCAATCAAGTAGCCTCCAATGTCATAGCCTTGAACAACAGGCAATACTTGAGATTTCCATAGGAGAAAATTATCACGATCGAGTTTGATTGAGAATGTTGTGTTAAGTATGATTGTAAATGGAGAACATGGACTTGTTTTTTGCAATGAGTTCAGATTTGAAGCAGCAAAGAGAAAATGTGAGCTCTTATACGATGAAAGAAATGTGTTTAGAAGTCCAGAAAAAGGAGAAAACAAAGGTGCATGTGTTGTTGTCTAAGAAGAATACTTAAAATTGCAACGTGTTAAGATATTAGTGAGGCAAAAGGGAGCATAAATGCGAGGCCTTGGGCCATTCTGGTTTAGTTGAGGTTGATGCAGCCCACCAGAATGGCCCAATATGCTAGGCCCAAGAGCAAAAAGGGTAATAGTGATCCAACATGCAGGCCCATTAAGGGATGCTAAAAGCCCACAATTCATAATGACATTTTATTCAGGGATGCTAAAAGCCCATTAAGGCCCATTACTGCTTTTATTCCTCTCCTCCGAGATTTTTTTAGCATTCAGGGACTAAATTATATAGACTCTATTTGGAAATTTTTCTTAAAAATAATTTTCTACTTTCTAAAATAAAAAATAAAAAATAATTTAGGAAATATTATTGATAAACTTGAAGACATTTTTTTGAAAAGAGATTATTTTTAGAAACAAATTTTAAGTAATTTTAATAAAATATTTTTAAGTAATAATTAAAAATATGAAAAATATTTTGAAGACTTTTATATTATATATAAATATATAGTACTTTTATTAAAAATAAGTCAAAAAACTATTTTTATATTTAAATTTTTAAATAAGATTATTTTAAAAATAATTGAAAATTGTTTTTAAAATTATTCTAAAAAATATCGTTTGATAATCTTTTAATTCCTATTATTGATGATTTTTTATAAAGAAAATTAAGGATATAAATATGAAAATAAGGTTCTATGTGTAATTTTAATATATAAAAATTATTATTATTTAATTATTAAAGTAAATAAGCGCATGTAGTACTGCAATTGGATCAAAACCGTGAGACTTATAAGTTATAACTAGGGTTTTCTGCTCATTCGGAATTTCACTGCAAAACCCTAAATCACAATGGTCGGCGGCTTCGAGGTGGGTGCTGTTCCCTTCAACCCCGACGGATGGGGGCCGCCGGAATCAGCCTCTCCTCATCTTCCCAACCACCCCATCAACGTCCCCTTTGCCCCCTTCTCCCGCTCGGATAAGCTTGGCCGCATCGCTGACTGGACTCGCACCTACAACAACCCATCTCGCAATCCTCTCCGCAACCCCTCCGATTCCGTTTTCGACTTCACTGGCGATGATTCTTTCGGCGCGGGCATCGCGGCTGACGAGGACTCCTCCTTCCGCCTCGTCGACGGAAAGCCTCCTCCGCGCCCCAAGTTCGGCCCCAAGTGGCGCTTCCAGCAGCAGCGACAGCTTCCCCAGCGTCGCGACGAGGAAGTTGAGGCACGGAAGCGCGAAGCCGAGAAGGAGCGGGCTCGCCGGGACCGCCTCTATAACCTCAACCGCTCTGGGGGTAACAACCAGCGACGCGAAGCGGCGGTATTCAAATCGTCGGTGGATATTCAGCCTGAATGGAACATGCTGGATCAGATCCCTTTTTCGACCTTTTCGAAGCTCTCGTTCTCTGTGCCTGAGCCGGAGGATCTTCTTCTCTGTGGAGCATTGGAGTTCTATGATCGATCTTACGATCGTGTTACTCCGAAAAATGAGCGCCGGCTTGAGCGTTTCAAGAACCGGAATTTCTTCAAGGTTACCACCACTGATGATCCGGTGATTCGCCGACTTGCCAATGAGGATAAAGCAACCGTCTTTGCCACTGATTCAATACTTTCAACCTTAATGTGCGCCCCCAGATCGGTTTATTCTTGGGATATTGTGATTCAGCGAGTTGGGAATAAGTTGTTCTTTGACAAGAGAGACGGGTCCCAGCTCGATTTGCTTTCCGTACACGAGACCTCTCAGGAGCCCCTACCGGAGGCCAAGGAAGATATCAATTCTGCTTATTCTCTGAGTGTGGAGGCTGCATATATTAATCAGAATTTCTCGCAGCAGGTTTTGATTAGAGATGGGAATAAGGTGACTTTCGAAGAACCAAACCCGTTTGCTAATGAGGGTGAAGAGGTTGCTTCGGTTGCCTATAGGTATAGGCGGTGGAAGCTTGATGATGATATGTATCTTGTTGCTCGGTGTGAGGTTCAGAGTGTTGTTGAGGTTAATAAGCAGAGGTCATTCTTAACCCTGAATGCTCTTAATGAATTTGATCCCAAGTATTCCGGTGTTGATTGGAGGCAGAAGTTGGAGACCCAGAGGGGTGCTGTTTTGGCTACTGAGTTGAAGAACAACGCCAATAAGTTGGCTAAGTGGACTGCACAAGCGCTGTTGGCAAGTGCGGATTTGATGAAGTTGGGGTATGTGTCCAGGGTTCACCCCCGTGATCATTTTAACCATGTGATACTGGCTGTTGTTGGATATAAGCCTAGGGAGTTTGCAGCCCAAATTAACTTGAATACTACAAATATGTGGGGCATAATAAAGTCTATTGTAGACTTGTGCATGAAATTGAACGAGGGGAAATATGTTCTAGTGAAGGATCCATCCAAGCCACAAGTGAGGATTTACGAGGTTCCTGCTGATGCATTCGAGAATGATTATGTGGAAGAGCCCTTGCCAGAGGATGAACAAGTGCAACCTCCTGCGGAGGAGGCAAATGGTGGGGAGGCAAATGCAGCCATTACTGATGTTGAAGAGAAGGAAGTTACTGCTGAAGCTTAAAGGGTAATAATTTTCAATCCAACGAAATAGCCTTTGTGTATTGGAATTCCTTTTCTCATTTTTGTTATCAAGTCTTTCTGTTATTTAGATACTGTTTGATTGCCCTGGCGCAGCAAGACCCTTATGACCCTTGTGAAAACAAATGCCGGGTTTTTGTTTTTTTTGGTCATATGATTATAAACTGAAAGTGGATGAAAAGTAAACTACCATTTGGTATGCTAGTGGATAGTTGTATGCTTGATTTTAATAATATTCTAAATGTCATTTTAAACAGAGTATATATTAAAGGTGCTGAACAGAGGGGGTGCCCTTATGTACATAGGTTGTATACAAAAGGCTTCAAAAAAAAAAAAAAAAGGCACACCAAAATGCATTTAGGCAGGACAGCCTTCATCAAGATCTATCTAACCACAACTAAGGTCATCTAAGAATCCCAAAATTGTGTAATTCTTCAGTCGCAACAACATGGTGGACCACTCCAATAGAGATTTAATAAAGTTTTCCTTAAACCTTTGATCTGACTGGTCTTCTTCATTGAAAATCCTTCTATTACCCCTTTTTCCACAATCGCGAGAACAAGCATCGAGGACCCAAACGCCAAACCTTCCTTGCCTACTTTTAATACTATTCTAAATGTTTTGAAAACCTGGGATCCTTTTTTGTTTTTACCTGCTATAAACTCTGGGATATTGGGCACTTCTATGATAGTGATACTTGAATTAGTTTTGCCCAGCTATGATGCTTCATCTCTAGGTGTACAAAGCATAGTATCCAACTGCAAACTAGTATGTTGGTGATTTTTGTTAGAAAACCCATCTTTTGCATATATTTTCACGATTATGTATATCAAACTATATATTTGTGTACTTGGTATTTCTGTATAATTACAGAAATATATTAAATGTGATTGCTTAAGAGTCATGGCAAGGGTTGCTGGGATTTGGTTGAGGTTAATTGCACCACAATTGAGGTACAAAACCCGGAGTGGAATTCGGCTCGGGCTGAGCCCCAAGATTTCAGGGGTGAGAAGGAGATAAATTGGGAGGAAAGTAGTCAGGCCAAATTTAGTAAGTTTTTGGGATTTCCAACAAAAAGCCTGGAAAATGAAATCTTGGGTTTTTTTATCAAGATTAGGAAAAGGCGGGAAAGGATACACAACAAAGGTATGTTGGAGAAATCGAAATTTGAAAGGGAGCTCAAGAGGCTAGAGTGTTCAATCAATTATGAGGGGGAAATTAAGAAGAAATGTCATCTTAAGGGTAGAGGGGGTCAACTAACGATTGGATAATGAATCTCAAACTATTGAGTTGGAATGTGAGGGGTGCGAATGACAACTCTTAAATGAAAATAATCAAGTCTTTTGTTTGAAAACAGAAGGTGGACTTGCTTTGTATCCAGGAGACAAAAATCCAATTAATGTTTGAAGGGGTGGTGAAAAGTTTAGGGGCGGGGAGATTCTTAGATTGGAGAGCTTTAGAAGCTTCTGGATCGGCAAGAGGTGTTTTGATTTGTTGGGACAAAAGGTCTCTGGAAATATTGGATTGGGAGGAGGGCCAGTTCTCAATCTCCTATAAATTCAGAAATGTTGAAAATGGGGTAGTTTGGGTGTTTACGGGAGTCTATGACCTTTTCACCAAAGAGGATAGGGAGAGCCTGTGGGATGAATTTGGGGCAATTAGAGGAATTTGGGGCAATTAGAGGAATTTGGGGAGAACCCTGGTGTGTAGGGGGAGATTTTAATATTTATTCTATCCCAAGGGAAAAGGAGTAGACAAGGGAGGATTACCTCAGCTATGAGGAGGTTTGCTCAGGTTATAGATGACCTTGAATTTGTTGACCTCCCTCTGCAAGGAGGATCATTTACTTGGAGTGGAGGTCTTTATAATCAAGCTTGGGCCAGGTTGGACAGATTCCTTGTGTCTCCCAGCTGGCTTGATCAGTTCAGTGATGTGATCCAAAAAAGATTGCCTCGACCCATCTCGGATCACTTTCCTATTCTAATTGAGGGGGGGGGGGGGTGGCATAAGAAGAGGTCCTTCACCATTTAGGTTCGAAAATATGTGGCTTAAAGTGGAAGGGTTTAAAGACCTCATACGGAGCTGGTGGTAGGGGATGTCGGTCAATGGAAGGGCTAGCTATAAGCTGGCTACAAAATTAAAGGTGATTAAACAGAATTTAAAAATCTGGAATAGGGATGTGTTTAGGAGTTTGGAAAGTAATAAATTTGCAGCTCTACAACAAGTGAAATATTGGGATCAGGTGGAAAGTGAGAGGAGATTGACAGAGGAGAAAATTTCTATTAAAAAAGAAGCCAAAGAGGGATATGCTAAGTGGGTAAACCTGGAGGAAATACACTGGAGACAATTATCAAGGGAGTTATGGCTAAGGGAAGGGGATAGAAACATGGGTTATTTTCATCGTATGACAACTGCACACCGGAGGAGGAACTCCATGGACAGAATAAAAATTAATGGGATATGGTTGTCAGAGGAGCAAGAAGTAAGGACAGGGATTGCAGACGCCTTTAAACAGTTGCTAACGAAAGACTCGGAGTGGAAGGCGGATATAGGGGGGCTAAATTTGAACCAGATCAGTCAGCAAGAAGCGGAAACCCTGGAGTTTCCCTTCTTGGAGGATGAAGTTCATTCGACCCTAATGGACATGAATGGGGACAAGGCTCCAGGTCCGGATGGCTTCACTGTGGCATTTTGGCAATGCTGCTGGGAGTTCGTGAAAGAGGAGGTTTTAGAGATGTTTAAAGAGTTCCATGAGCAAAATTCTTTCCTCAAGAGCCCCAACAACACGTTTCTGGTCCTCTTACCAAAAAAAGGAGGGGTGGAGGAGCTGGGGGATTTCAAACCTATCTGTCTTTTGGGGGGGCTGTACAAATTATTGGCCAAGGTGCTGGCCAATAGGATTAAAAAAGTGATTGGCAAAGTGGCTTCCTTGAATCAGAATGCATTCGTCGTGGGTAGGCAAATTTTGGACGCCTCTTTAATTGCAAATGGGGTGCTTGATTCTCGGCAAAAAAGGGGAGAGAAAGACCTTATTTGTAAATTAGACATTGAGAAGGCGTATGACAGCGTTAATTGACATTTCTTGATGAGGGTATTGCAAAAAATGGGGTTCAGGTCTAAGTGGAGGGACTGGATGTAGAGTTGTATCCAACTGCTAAGTTTTCAGTTCTGGTAAATGGAGTGCTTGCTAGGTTTTTCTCTAGCTCAAAGGGGCTATGTCAAGGTAACCCCCTATCCCCATACTTGTTCATCATGGGAATGGAAGTGTTGAGTGTTCTTATTAGGAGGGCTGTGGAAGGGGGTTTCATTTCTGGGTGCAATATCTGGCAGGGTAGTGGGTTGGTTGCCAATATTTCTCACCTTCTCTTTGCCGATGACACAATAGTGTTTTGTGAGGCAGTGGTAGGAGATTGACCATGTGAAAAGGAAAATGTCTGCTAAGAGAGGAGGCAGATGTTGGTTTGCTGTAGAATCAAAGTCTTATGAAATCACGGCAGAGGTGGCTGGGGAGAGACTTAAGGGTATTATTGTGGAAAGAAGCAGAGGTTTTACCTCATGGATTAGATTTGGAAGCCTCAGCTTGTGTTGCTTATTGGAAGGAGTGGAGGCTTGTTGCAGGGGTGTGTTTATGCAAGGTCATGTTAAAAGTTGGGAAGATGGAGGAAGAAGGTATAAGTTGGAGATCCGTGCAAACGAGGCTGGTAGGTATATTTTATGCTCTGTGGTTGACTCGGAGTTAAAGAGATTTTGTTTAGTGTTTCCAAAAGGAAAAGGTGTATTGGGAGGGTGGGTCTTGTTGGCCAAAAAACTTCGCTTTCTTGGAGTTGCGTCTTGGGAGAAGTCCAAAGGAATTGCTGCATTTTATGGGAAAGGGTGTATAAATGGGGAATCTGTGAGGAAAGACAAAAAATCCTATGCTGAAGCGGTGAATGCAAGAGGGAAAAAGCTAGGAGAGGCAGTGTGGCTTCAACTAGGGGAGGACGAAGTGTCAAATGAAAGGAAATTTCTGGGACGGTGTCTGGTGGGAAGATGGGGACAACCCTCAATGATGGAACCAGATATGCAAGCTTTCGAAAGTTGGGGGAGATCGGTGTGGAATACTAAAGGAGGGGTGAAGTTTTCGAGGTTGGGAGGCTCTCTGTTGTTAATAGAATTTGAGACTAAAGAAGAGGCAGAAAAGGTGTTGTTAAGAGGACACCGGTGGTTTAAGGAATCATTCTTGAACTTGGAAAGGTGGGACCCAAAGGTGGAGTGTTCTCATAATGGCGAGAGGGATAAGAGTATTTGGGTAAGAGTTGTGGGAATGCCATTGCATTTTTGGAGTCAGGAGATTCTCAGAAAAATCGGTGACGCTTGTGGGGGGTTCTTCGCGGTGGACGAAGACACTGCAAAATTTAAGGAATTGAAATGGGCCAGACTACTAGTGAGATCGGAAGGCTTAGAGTGGCCGAGTTCGCTGCAAGTGGTAGTCGGGTCCATTTGTTATTCAATACAGCTATGGTGGGAGGTGAAACCAGGGTTGACGGCAGTGATTCCGGCGACCAAAAACGAGATGGGCAACGAGCGAGAGGTTAGGGATGAAGGAGAAGGAGACTCACGCGCTGGTTTCAAAATGACGAAGGTACGGACGCATGGAGAACCTGCAAAAGTGGACGTGCCGTGTGAAAGTGGTGAAGGGGGATGCAGCAAGGCAGCCGTGATCTCTGCAGCGATGTCGGAAAAAGCAGCAGATGGTGTCGGGTCCTCAAATGGCCAGCAAATAGCGTGGGGGAAGAAAACTGTTCGCGGGCCTGGGAATAGCTTTTCGCTGGGCCAGCAAATGGGGGTGGACTTGGGGCGAAGGCCCGCAGGGAAGGGCCAAGTGACTGAAGGCCAAAATGACTTAATGGGAATGGGCCGGCCCAAGTCTTCACTCTATAAAGAAACTGAAACGGAGTTGGCCCGATCCAGAGAGGCTAGGGCTCCCGACAGGGAAATGGGCGGCAGTGGAGAGCTTGAGGGGGAAATGATAGCCTCTCAGATGGGGTCGCGATCACCGGCCGTCAATATCACAGAGTTCACCAACGAAGCCTTGCGGGAGGAGGCGTCCAGGTACTCAGATCACTTTTATCGTTCTTTGTCTTTGTTGGGGAAGCGGGAAAAATCTCTTTCTTCTACTCCTTCTGTTCGACGCGGGGAAAGCGTAGCCATGGCTGGGGTAATAAATCACAGTAGTAGCTCGGATGAAGTTGGGGGAGAAGTTATGGGCCCCTTAAGAATGATATGGGCGGATGGGAGGGAGGCCGAGGTATTGGAAATTGCGGGGATGGAAGCCGGGGTCTTCGGAGAGAAATCAGAGGGGGTTACGGATAGGACCATTCATGAGGATATGGAGGAGAGGGAAGAAGAGGAGGAACCTTGTTGGCAATCCAGCAGTTTGGCTAAGTTTAGCCGCTATATTGGAATGCCGACGGAGGGATTTGAAGGGGAAATCCTGTTATTACTAAAAAGAATGAAAGAAAGGAAGATTCACAAAGGACAAGTGGATGGTAGAAAAAAGAAAAAGCTGAAGTCTTCAAAATTTGAAAGAGAATTGAGGAAATTGGAATGGATAGTGAACTATATTGGAGAAGGAGGAGGAGAAGAAGGGGAAAGCACGTGCAGGTCTAAATGAGGTTCCGGATGCTCACTTGGAATGTAAGAGGGGCCAATAATTGTGACAAGAGGAAGGTTATAAAAGCATTGATAAAGAAGCAGAAGGTGGACCTGGTTTGCCTTCAGGAAACTAAGATTCAAGACATGTCAAAGGGGATTATCAGGAGCCTAGGGGTGGGAAGATATCTTGAATGGGGGGCAGTGGACTCAAGAGGGGCAGCTGGTGGTATAGTGGTGTTTTGGGACAACAGGGTATTGGATTTGGTTGATATTCAAAGAGGGGTGTTTTCCATTTCCTGTATTTTCAAGAACAGTGAGGACGGATTCATGTGGATGTTCACAGGGGTATATGGCCCAACATTGAGGAGAGAAAGGGAGAGTTTTTGGGAGGAGTTGGGGGCCATTAAGGGGCTCTGGAATGGGCCATGGTGTGCTGCAGGGGACTTTAATGCCATCCTAAGTCCTGAAGAGCGCGACAGAGGGGGGAGAATGAATTCGAACATGAGAAGGTTCTTAGAAATCATTGAAGACTTAGAGTTAAAGGACGTGCCTTTAGTTGGGGGCCCTTTTACGTGGAACGGAGGGGTGAATAATCAGACATTTTCAAGGCTGGATAGGTTCTTGTTTAATGAGGGTTGGGACAACCACTTTGGTGACGTGAGGCAGTGTGTCCTTCCAAGGCCAGTCTCTGATCATTTCCCCATTCTGCTGGATGTAGGGGGTGGGAGAAGAGGCCCTTCCCCTTTTAGATTTGAAAACATGTGGTTGAAAGTGGAAGGTGTTAAGGAGCTTATGAAGTCTTGGTGGGAGGGGGTTAGTTTCAATGGATCAGCAAGCTTTATTATGGCTGAAAAAATAAAAGTTCTGAAGGTTAAGCTGAAGGAGTGGAATAGAGACTCATTTGGCAGGATTGAGCTCAGAAAAAATGCTGCTTTGGAACAGGTACAGATCTGGGATGCAAGGGAGAAAATTAGCAGACTGAACTTGGAAGAGCTGGAAGCTAGGAAAGAAGCGAGGGAAGACTATAAAAAATGGGTCTTACTTGAAGAAATCAGTTGGAGGCAAAAATCTAGGGAAGTGTGGCTGAGAGAGGGGGATAGAAATACGGGTTACTTCCACAAAATGGCTAATGCCCACAGGAGGAGGAATAACGTGGACAGAATCAAGATTAATGGAGCTTGGTGCATAGAGGAGAATGAGATTAGGGAAGGGATTGGCAATGCTTTTAAGGTAATGCTGTCCAGTTCGGGGGATTGGCGTCCTTCTATATCCGGGCTGCAGTTAGAGACTTTGGATCAGTTGGATGCTAACACTTTGGAGAGCCCGTTCACGGAAGAGGAGGTGTTCAATGCATTGTTAAGTTGTAATGGGGATAAAGCTCCGGGGCCAGATGGACTTTCTATGGCTTTTTGGCAATTTGCTTGGGATTTCGTGAAGGCGGATATGTTGTGTTTTTTCAAGGAATTCTATGAAAATGGAAAGTTTGTTAAGAGCCTAAATGCAACTTTTTTTGTCTTAATTCCAAAAAAAGTAGGAGCTGAAGATTTGGGGGATTTTAGGCCTATAAGCTTGGTGGGAAGCTTGTATAAGTGGTTGGCCAAGGTCTTAGCCAATAGGCTAAAAAAGGTGGTTGGAAAGGTGATTTCCAAGGCCCAAGGGGCGTTTGTGGAAGGAAGACAAATCCTAGATGCAGTGTTGATAGCCAATGAAGCCATTGATTCGACTTTAAAAAATAATGAGAGTGCCATCTTGTGCAAGTTGGACATAGAGAAGGCCTATGATAATGTGGATTGGACATTTATTCTCACAGTTATGCAGAAAATGGGGTTTGGGGAGAAATGGATCAGGTGGATAAAATGGTGCATCTCCACTGCAAGTTTTTCTGTGTTGGTCAATGGAACCCCTACAGGATTTTTCCAAAGCTCAAAGGGATTGAGGCAGGGTGATCCCCTTTCCCCTTATTTATTTGTCATAGCAATGGAGGTCTTTAGTGCTTTTCTCCAAAGGGCTGTAGAGGGAGGCTATTTATCGGGGTGCAGGGTCAAGGGGAGGAGTGAAGAAGGGGCCCTTATATCCCATTTATTGTTCGCCGATGATACTCTGGTATTTTGTAAGCCGTCTCAAGACCACTTGACTCATCTTAGTTGGTTGCTTATGTGGTTTGAGGCCGCTTCGGGGTTGAGGATAAATTTGGACAAAAGTGAACTCATTCCAGTCGGAAGGGTAGAGAATATGGATGACCTCGCTTGGGAGTTTGGTTGCAAAGTGGGTAGCTTGCCGTCCACATATTTGGGGATGCCCTTGGGGGCTTCATTCAAATCAACATCAGTTTGGGATGGAGTGGAGGATCGATTCCGTAAAAGGCTAGGAATGTGGAAAAGACAATACTTATCCAAGGGAGGGAGGGCAACTTTAATTCGAAGCACGTTATCGAACCTACCAATCTATCTTATGTCTTTGTTGTGTTTACCGAGTGTAGTCAGACGGAGACTAGAAAAGATTCAAAGGGATTTCCTTTGGGGTGGGGGGAATTTGGAGCGAAAGCCTCATCTTGTAAGATGGGAAGTGGTGTGCTTAAGTAAGAAGAAAGGGGGCTTAGGGGTAAAAAACCTATCAATTCTCAACAAGGCTCTTCTTGCTAAATGGAATTGGCGGTTCGCTAATGAAAGAGAAGCTTTATGGAATCAAGTGATTAGAGGGAAATATGGAGAAGAGAGAGGGGGTTGGTCCTCTCGGGAAGTGAGAGAGGCTCATGGCTTGGGGTTGTGGAAAGGGATACGGATGAACTGGGAATTAGTGAGCAATAGGTTGGTCTTCATTGTTGGTAATGGAAGGAGGGTGAGGTTTTGGAGGGATAAATGGTGTGGGGATTCTCCTTTGTGTTCGTCTTTCCCGTCTCTATTTGCTTTGACTAATGATAAGGAAGAAAGTGTGGCAAATGTTTGGGATTCTTTGGCGGAGGGGGGTTGGGGGGGATGGAATCCTTGCTTTGTAAGAGCTTTCAATGATTGGGAGGTAGAGGAAGCGTCAAGTTTTATGGAGCGGTTACATCATAGCAGAGTTATTGAGGATGTGGAGGACAGGGTATCCTGGACTGAAACTAAGAGTGGGAAATTCTCGGTTAAATCTTTATACTTGGTTATTGAGGCGGGGGGTTCGGCTCGGTTTCCTTCAAGCCTTATTTGGAATGCGAATGTGCAGCCTAAGATTAGTTTTTTTGCATGGGAGGCTACATGGGGCAAAGCACTAACCTTGGACAAGATACAAAAAAGAGGATGGGCTTTGGCAAATAGATGTTTTTTGTGTCTTGAGAATGAGGAGACCATAGACCATCTCCTTCTTCATTGCTCAAGAACAAGGGTCTTATGGGATCTTCTTTTTACTATTTTGGGGGTATCTTGGGTGTTGCCTTGTTCTGTTAAGGAAACCCTTCTAAGCTGGCATGGTTCTTTTGTGGGCAAAAAGCGTAAGAAGGTGTGGAGAGCGGCTCCTCTGCACATTTTTTGGACGGTTTGGAAGGCGAGGAATTGTTTGGCTTTCAAGGATGATATGGTGTCAATTCAAAGATTGAAATACTCCTTTATTTTTTCTCTTTGGGCTGAAACAAAATTGTTTATAATTGATTGCCCCTTAACTATAGCTAATTTTATTGATTGGATGGGCGCTAATTAGGATTGTATGTTGGGACTTTATGTTCTTTTAGCCTTTTCTTGATGAAGGGTGTATAGGTTTGTATATCTTGAGTCGCCTTCTTGGTGTCTCTTTTTTAATAGAATACCTCTTACCTATCAAAAAAAAAAAAAATAGTGTTTTGTGAGGCAAAGAAGGAACATCTAACCTACTTGAGCTAGATTTTATGTTGGTTTGAAACTGTTTTAGGGTTAAGGATTAATCTGGCTAAAAGTGAAATTATCCCAGTAGGGGAGGTGGAAGAGATACTTGAGATGGCTATGGAGCTTGGATGCAAGGTAGGTCAGTTACCATCAGGCTACTTGGGGCTGCCCTTTGGGGCGCCCAATAAGGCCTCTTTTGTGTGGGATGGAGTGGAAGAGAGGATGAGGTGGAAACTTGCCCTTTGGAAACGACAATATATCTCCAAAGGTGGAAGAATCACCCTCATAAATAGTACGTTGGCTAGTATGCCTTTGTATCAATTGTCCCTTTTTTGTATGCCTAAAATAGTGGCAAGAAGGCTAGAAAAGTTGCAAAGAGACTTCTTGTGGGGAGGGGGAAATATGGAAAGAAAAGCTCATTTAGTCCATAGGGAGTTGGTGTGTGCGGGTAAGGAGAAGGGGGGGCTGGGCTTGAGAAAGCTAGTCCCCTTGAACAAAGCCTTGTTTGGAAAATGGGTTTGGAGATTCGCTCGGGCCAAGGATGAGCTGTGGAAGCAAGTGCTTACAGCGAAATATGGGCAAGAAGAACTTGGGTGGAGGACTAAGAAGGCAAATGGGGCGTTTGGTGTAGGGGTTTGGAAGGAAATTCTGAAGGAATCTGATTGGTGCTGGGATAATATGGCTTTCAATGTGGAAAAAGGCACCAGAATTAGATTCTGGACTGATCCTTGGTGTGGTGATGTGGAGTTGTCCCTAAGGTTCCCTCAGCTCTATGTCGTGGCTGCCCATAGGAACGCCACAATGGGAGAAATATGGGACCAGAATCCTGGTCAAGGAGGCTGGAATTTAAGGTTTTTCAGAGACTTCAACAATTGGGAGTTGGACTTGGTAGGTGAATTACTCCAAGCCTTAAGGGGCCAAAGGATTACCTTGGAGGAAGACTCGGTCTTTTGGAAGGGAGGAAAAAACAGGCAATTTGGTGTTAAGAATGCGTACAGCTTGCTGATCAGCCCCATTGTCTCTGTTTTCCCCAAAAATGGCATTTAGGTGGATAGAGTTCCAACTAAATTAGCGTTCTTTGCGTGAGAAACCACATGGGGGAAGGTTCTTACCCTTGATAGACTTCAAAAGAGAGGGTGGCAGCTTCCTAATCGATGCTTTTTATGTGGTAGCAAAGAGGAAAATGTAAATCATTTGCTCATACATTGTATAGTGGTCAGAGTGCTGTGGGAGATTGTCCTTGGTTTGTTCAGTGCCTAGTGGGTTATTCCAGAAATTGTAAAGGAGGTACTACTTAGCTGAAAGGGCTCGTTTGTAGGTAAAAAGAGGAAAAAAATATGGAGATCCATTCCGTTATTTATTTTTTGGACGGTTTGGAAAGAGAGGAATAGATTAGCTTTTGGGGAGGGGGGGGGGGGGGGGGAAGTTAGCTATACAGAAACTTAAGAATTCTTTTGTTTGTAATGTGTGGGGCTGGGTAAAATTGTATAGTGGAGCAGAGTCGTGCTCCTTTATAGGATTCTTGGAGTGGTTAGCCTCCATTTAAGGGTTGGTGAGTTTTTTGTCTCTTTTTGGTTGTGAGGCCTTTGCCGCCTTGTATACTCCCTGTATGCTATGCGGCTTTTATTGCCTTGTGTTAATATATTCGTGTTTGCTTATAAAAAAAAAAAGTCATCAAGTACAAAAGTAAAAAAGGATAGCATTGGTCACATCCCAATGCCCATAATTTTTTTTCTTTTTATGGTTATAATTAAATCTTAATCTAAGCAAGTGGAGCATTAAACCAATACACTGCAGTTTTTGAAGATTGGATAAGATTAGATTTGATTAACTGTTTGTGCTACCAGAGGATTTGTGTGTGGGCACATGACCTAATCAAATCCTTGAGATTTCAACTACATACCCGAAGTTGAATTTTGTATTGCTCACTGGCACAATCAATCACAAAATTTCATTACGAAATTAGGATGATTTAATACAATGCATTTACTTATTTACGATCTGTATTAAAATTAAGATGTGAATTTATTTAAGTTATTTGGGATTCTTCTAAAAGATTTTTGGAGTAACGTGTAATATATATATTTCATAGCCAAGTAAATTGTAAAGTACACGACAGTTGATTTGAATGTTGCTCCATGTTATATGTCATATGCATATGTAAGAATGTTTATGGGTCAGCTAGTGACCCCTCTTTTTGGTTTTGTCGTGGGGGATGGGAAGAATGTGAGTTTTTGGAAAGATAAGTGGTGTGGAACCACCCCTTTTTTTGAGGCTTTCCCTTCATTATTTTCTTTAACAACGTCAAAAGAGGTTTGGGTAAATGAAGTTTGGACAACCGAGGGGGAAAGGGGGAGAAATTGGACTCCTCGTTTCAATAGGCCTTTTAATAATTGGGAGATGGAAGAAGTGGGAAGATTGCTTTGTTGCTTGGATGGGAAGATGGTTAGGGTGGATGAGGAGGATAGGGTGAGGTGGATGGATTCAAAGGATGGGGCTTTTTCGGTAAAATCGTTGTATAGGGCTTTGCAGCCGGTGTCTATTGCTTCATTCCCTATGAAGATTATTTGGAATTCTTATGTGCGGCTCAAGATAAGTTTCTTCGCATGGGAGGCTTCTTGGGGAAGAGTTCTAACCTTGGACCGTTTACAAAGGAGGGGTTGGGCTTTGGCAAATAGGTGTTTTCTATGCTAAACGTGTGGGGAGTCAATTGATCACCTCTCCTTCATTGTGAAAGAACAAGGGAAGTGTGGACGTTGTTCCTCTCTTTTTTTGGAGTTTCTTGGGTCTTTCCTTATTCGGTAAAGGAAACCCTTTTAGGATGGAGGGGCTCTTTTGTGGGCAAGAAGAGGAAGGTGGCGTGGCAATTGAGACTGTTATGCTTGTTTTGGGTCATTTGGAAGGCTAGGAATACAATTGCTTTTAAGGACGGTGTACTGTCCATTCAAAAGTTGAAAGTTTCTTTTGTGTATTTTCTTTGGTTGGAAACCAAATTGTAGATAAAAGATGGTCCTTCGACCTTAATAGATTTTATAGATTGGGTGAGTTTGCGATAAGGGAGAAAGTTTTTTTATGTTTTCCTTGCTGTTTGGGTCCTTTTGTAAGGGGGTGAGTTTGTTTATACTGTAATTCTGTGAGTCGCTTCTTTAGCGCCTCTTTGCTATACAATTTTCTGCTTATTGATCAAAAAGAAAGAAAGAATGTTTGTGGGTCAGTTTATTGGATTTTCATTTAAGCTTTCTAGACTGATGCTTTATGCTATCGCCATACAAGTACATGCATTGTGGTCGGTTTGTTGGATTTTCCTTTGAATTGCCTATATATGTTTGTTGTTTTCATTCTCCATGATGCAACAGTTGAACTGCTATCAATAATGAAATAGGAAACTGTAAAATGCATTTCAAGCATGTACATTTCTGTGTGTATGTCGGTTTGTTAGATTTTCATTGGAATCTCTAAATATGTTTCCTTCCTTCAGTTCTATAGTGCCCATGCTACTGATTCCAACTGATGTCCAAGATGAATTGGAAACCATAAAATTCATTTTCGTATGTATTTTTTCTGTCTCTGTAGGTTAGCGTGTTGGATTCAAAATGGGTTTTCTTCCTTTGGTTTTCTAGTGTCCAACTGCTAGATATATTGAATTAGAAATCATAAAAACACATTTCAAAAGATTATGCGATTACATGAAAATTAGCAAATGCTGCATGGATGGGGAACACGTCTCAAACTTTTGGATATGGGTGAATGCAACCCAGAGTATCACTGGATATGTATCTGATGAATAAGTTAAATCTATTTTAGTTTGAATGATACCTAAGTTGATGATAGGGATCTCTTTTCTTCAATAGCCCCATCACTCATTGTATTTGTTGATTCCCTCTTTTCTTCAAAGAAGCATTGCTGTCATTGATTTTAACAGGGATTGATGTTATGCATTACTGATCCCATTTCCATTAAAATTTGGATAATAATTACTGCTGTCCATAGTTCTACCTTGGAAAAAGATGCTGCAGTCTGAAGGAAAGGGAAGAAATAAATGAGAAATAGAATATAAAAGCTTTTTACTGATCATTAATCTTAGCTCAATTATTGGATGTACAACTTACTTGGTTTTGATTGGTGGTGGGAGGTGTGATCTCAATAGGTTGGTCAGGTTCTTCTTCTCTCCAGATAACCATTTTTGTGAAAGGCCAAAGTTTTTTATTAATTTAAGCTTTGGTTTTCTTCTTTTTTTCCCACCTTCTTTTCTCCTTGTTTATTTGGGGGACCTTTCGATATTATAGTGACTTCTTGAATGTAACTCAATCCCTATATGCTTGTCAGAAAATGAACCAGCAACAATTTATATGTTTCATTGACAAGCTGATGTGCAAATCGACTAGTTTGAGGTTAGATGAGGTGCATTTAGGGTTGGGTATGGTGGGGGAGTGTGATGTGGTGGTTTGCTCAGCTCATTGACCTGAAAACACTTTGGTGGAAATGAAGTTTTTGATTGTTTCACTCTTTTTGGCCCCTAGATTGGAAAGCTAGGTTGTTTAAATAAGAGCAGTAATTGCATTAATTTCAGGGAATGAGATAATTGGGAAATCATGATGCTGTATTTGGATTTTAAATGAACAATAGAAAGTGTGACATTTAAGGCTAGACCTTTTATTTAGATTAATGTTTTTTTGATAGGCAGGTTTAGATTTAATGTTTTAACCGGTGGACATGCTCTGATTGAAATATAAACCCAGTGTCAGGCGCCATGCATGCATGTGATAGTACTGTGCATGTTTGAACTTTGCTTGAAAATAGTATATGCTCTTTTTTTTTTGTCCTGAATAGACTAGTTTAGTTTACTTGAATTAATCATCACAAATGGGTTACTGCAAAAAATCATGGCTATCTTTACAGATCTTGAGACGGTGGGGTTTGCATGCCTAAATGTCTGTTGAAACTAATAAAAACAGTTATAGTCACTTTCATGATAGTATGTTAGGAGTATGGAGGTGCACTTTACTTCCATGAATTTATGAAGGGATGCACTGGGTGGGAAATAATGCAAAGACCAAAGAATTGCCTTTATTTTGTCTTTAATTCAAGTGTCACATTCCTAACAGAAACATAAATAATTCATCTCTTGAACTCACAGGATAATTTCATCAGAAGTCTAACATTCTGAACGGCACAATATGTTCTATGTGTGATAGTTACTTTGACTAGCTTCTCCAGTCCTCTTTTGAGCATTTTTACAGAGCATGCATATTAGTTTATTGCATTTTTTGTGTATACTTTTTAAATGTTCTATTTGGTCAATTTTTGTTATGGTGTTGACTGAAATTTTAATCTTAAATTTCCAGGATATGGATTGAAAAAGAGCTAGCTATGGAGGGAGACATTTAAAACTCAAGTTCCCTGTTGAGGAGTGCTAAATTTAATCTGAAATTTTGTTTTAAGCTATTGTCTTATTTCAACAAGCACCATTTTCTCCTTGCAGTTTTACTTGGATGGTGGAGGATGATTGTTGAGAATTAGATTGGAGAATTTTGTTTTAACAATCCATTAAAGTTTAATTTTGATTTTATGAGGACTTGCAAGTTTAGTGGGCTAGGCTTGACCCATATGAAGTTTACTTGGTATTTTTGAAGTGTACTTGGAATTGGGGGTGCAACTTGGACAATCATTTTTAATATTTGATTGGGTTTGGGTTAAGTTTTTTAATCCAAATTTAATTTGGATTGGGTTTGAAACAAACTTTGGACTGTGGGAGCTTTAAAAAAAAAGAGGTTGGGTTGGGTTTGGGCTGAGTAACTTGGGTTGGGATAGGTTAGATTTGGATTGATTATTTTTTAATTCAGGTTGGGTTGAGTTGAATTTGGATTAATTATGCTTAATTTGAGTTGGGTTTAAATCAATGTCTTTGCAGTAGGCATGAGCTGTAGTGCTATTTGTATGAGTAACATTTGTGGCTATCTGGCCAAGTCTCTAAAAATGAAGTTAGCATGCAATTTGTGGAAGAAAGGACTGTCAAGAATTTAGACTTGGTGTGTGAAAGGGTGGAGAATGTGAACAGGATGTGGTGGATGTGTGACCAGAATGTGAACACCATTGGGCATATGCTGTTCAATCGATTTTATAAAGGGAAAATCCAAAATCCATCTGTTGGGGTATATGCATGTGATATGAGGATCTAGCTTGCTCACTACTCCATGAATTTTTTATTTTTTATTTTTTGGGTTACTGCAAGCAGCGCTGATCCAATTGTCAAAACTGCTTTAGCAAGGCCATTTCAATTTCACCCCCAACACTTTGCCCCATGCCCCACTCATAAATACTCTATTCCTTTAAGCCTTTCATACCTGTTTCCTACTAAAACTTCGATTAAGTTAGTTCAGGAGGGTATTTCTCATGACCATTTTCAATTTAATTCTCTTATAGGACCGTTCTACTTTCTAGTGGGTAAAATGTCATAATTCTAATTCAAATTCAAATTCAAATTCCAGTAGGGAACTGTTTCCTTACTCCCCACTTTTTCGGTTGGAGTGACTTGAGTTGCAACATGCTTCACCAGTCAGTGCTGTCACACTGATGACATATGAGGTTTCTGGAATTAACTCCACCGCTCGCTCTCCCTTTTCCATTTTTGAATTTTCTTTCTGGCAGAGATCGCTGTTGAGTAAAGTAGTTTTCTTTTTTACTTGATTTTGTCCAAATGCGAGGAAGCTATCTCACCTGATTTTAGAGCAGAATTCAAAGTCGCGCTCACAAATGCTTAATTAAATTAGTAAATTAGGCAAGGGAGAGGTGAATCCAGAGGATTGATCCGATGAAATAATAAAATGGCTAGGCGATGAGTGAAGTCAATGACTGAATTAACCCGATCCACGAGGCAAAATCATAAGATCAACCTTAATCAATGCCCATACTGTTTTAATATAGAGGATCATAGCTGGCTCCACATGCCACAACTTTAGGGGAATTGAAGGGTCCTCTCCTCTCTTCTACCACGTGGGCTTTTATTGGTTTATCATCATTCTTGCCCCTTCCCATCATCCCAACGTCTCATCCATTCCATTTCTTAAATCACAGCCGTTGGATTTTTTTTAATATAAATTACCAATGGCCTTTTTTGACCGCTTTTGTGGGCATCCAACGTTCCCACTCTCAAAATCTTTCACAATCACGCCTCACGCTTCAGTTTTTGGTAAATTTTGCTTATATATCTCTTTACTTTGTCATAATAGCATTTATACCCTCCTATTTTTAAGGTTTTACAGTTTCGAACAGAAGTCGTAAGGGTTAATACAATATATTGGCGTTATTTTGGGATATTGTCACGCCTAGGGTTTCAAGTATTACACCACTAAATTGATAAAGCTTAAAGCAACAGGCACAGAAAAAAACAAACCTTTTATGCATGAAAAATAATAATAAATAATATTTATTTTGGCTAAAGTTGAGCCGTATTTCAAGGACATTCAAGATGGGACTGACCGGGGAGGAAAACTTGGCCTAAAAAACCCATAGGGTACTACTCTACAACTAAATAAAGGACAAAGTCCCTGACTCCCTATTGCTTGCGATGGACTCATCCAGCAAGGACTGGGTTTAGAATTAAGGTTTAAAACTGGACAACAAAATTAGATTTGGTGTTAAAGCAAGGAATGCATTGGAAACTTCCATTAAAAAGCATTGCAATATGTGCAAAATTCCAAATCCAAAGGCTACTTGCCCCCATGCATGTGAAGCCGTGCACCACTTGTCTATCTCCTGCACCGCTACTACACCCTAAAGCATTTTTTTTAAAAGCAACCCCAAAAATTGTTTTTTATATTTCAAAATTACCTCCTCTCCTCTCCTCTCCTCTCCGGTTTTCTTTCTAGTCTCTGCTTGTGTGGTAGAAGCCCCAGCTGGAGTGGGTGTCCACCATTTTAAAACTCGCTCTTTATCAGAGAATCCTGCCCCTAACTCCTATAAATTCAATCCTTTTGCTAGCTCACTTCGCTGTGTCCTGAGAAGAGACAAAGATGAAGTGTTTTGTGGTGTCTCTGCTCTTGCTGAGCTGCTTCACCACTGTTTTTGGTGAAGAGGCTGAGGCTATCATCGATGGTGCGCTTCCACCGCACCACCGTGGTGGCTCTTACCCCCCGGTAGAAGCCCCCGCTCCCAGTCACCACCACCACCACCACCACCACCATCACCATCACCAACCCCCTACTCACCCTCCTGTTCACCCTCCCACTCGCCCACCAACTCATCTTCCTCCCACTCACCCACCGCATCACCCTCCCGCTCATTATCCTCCCAGCCCCCCTCCGATGCACCCACCAGTTCATGTTCCAAGCCACCCTCCAACTCACCCACCAGTTCATGTCCCTAGCCACCCACCAGTTCATCCTCCTATGCACCCTCCAACTCGCCCACCAGTTCATGCTCCTGGCCATCCCCCCGCACACCCGCCAATTCATTTCCCCCCTAGGAGTCTTGTGGCTGTGCAAGGTGTTGTTTACTGCAAGGCCTGCAAGTATAGAGGGATTGATACCCTTTTGGGAGCTTCACCACTTTTGGGTTCGTTTTAATATCTCAAACTCATACTATCCTATGCATTTTTACTCATTTCAGTTCAGATCTGAACCTTATTCACCACTTAAAACCTCTCTGCTTTTAGGGTTTTATCTCGAATATGTGCTTACATGTTTGAATGGATCGATGGATGGATGCATGCATGCATAGCATGCATATTTCCAAGCATATGCACACACATAAGCTTTCGTCCTTTTTTCTAGCTGCTGACACTATGCTTTGTGATTGTCATGAAAACAGGTGCCACTGTGAAACTACAATGCAACAACACCAAGTACCCACTCGTCGTACTAGGCAAAACAGACAAAAATGGCTACTTCTTCATCCAAGCCCCAAAGAAGATAACCACGTTTGGAGCCCACAAGTGCAAGGTGTCTCTAGTTTCATCATCCTCGCCTACATGCAACCTAGCAACTGATCTTCACTTCGGATTGAAGGGTGCGATTCTGAGGCCCGAGAAGCCACCTGCTGGGCTCCCACCCCCTCCATATGTTACCTTCTCGGTCGGACCATTTGCCTTTGAGCCTGCCAAAAAAGTCGAGTGCCCCCGCTGATCATCTGAAGTCTTGTCTTCACTTTGTGCTACAGCTTTCTAGGATTTCGTAGTGCCGTAAATTTGGGTTTCCCCACTGCATGCGTTGTATTGTACTGTAGAGGTTTGCGTGACAATAAATCTTATCTCTCTACATGTTATATCAATAAATAAATTATCTTTCTTCTTTTTAATCTTTTCCTGTTTTCTTTCTTCAAAGCAAATTAACGGTCAAAAAAACAACTGTGTCACTTATGGCAGACATGACATGGAAACACTTTTTTTTCCTGGGGAAAAACGCTAGAGTTTGTAGCCAAACAGTGCATTGGCTGGTGAGTTTTGAAATTTAATTTGAACTGGAAATGTACTGCCACCGATTTGTGAACTGTGCTTCATTGCCTTCATCCACGTCTTTCTCTCTCTTTCAACTTTAAAAATTTGAACTTAAAAAAAAAAAAGTAACATTTCTTATGCTATGTTATTAACGTACGATATTTTCTCTGTCATTAACGAAGGATATTTAAAAATTAACTCAAAATTTAAATATTTATAGTTGTTATCATTTTTATTAGAACATAAATAAAATGACATAAAAAGTATTTATAAGATAGAGTCTATTATTTAGAAGTCAATTTTTTTAAATATATTATAAAATTTGATTGTAAAAATTATTATAACTCATTTTCAATCAAATTTTTATAGGAACTATACTCCAGTCTCTTTTTATATATTAAAAATAAAAATCTAATATATCTGATTCATGAAATATATAAAGAAAAAATAATAAAATATAGAAGAAAAAAATAGATTAGTTAATCAATTATTTTTCTATATTATTTTAAATTTTTATTTCTTTTAAATTACATAATTTTTTAATAAATTTTAATTATATTTCATTTTCTTTCACATTTTGTATAATAAAATTAAACATTAAAAAATAATTTCTCAATATTTGTTTTTCTGTTCTTAGTTTTTCTCATGAATCGAACAAAATATTAAGATTTGAAATGAAATTCCAAGAAATGAAAGGTTACTCCTTGACCCACTAAATGTTCTAATTTGAAATGAAAATAGAAAAGAAATGATACCCATTGACCGACTAAAGCGAAAAAGACCTCCGATGTTCACCTTATCACCCTCGCATCCATCATCAGACTACCAGAAAGCCCCCTGGCCCAGATTGGTTGTCGTGGACAATGGCCAAAGCCCATTAGGGTCTGTTCAAGACTTCAAGTATGGTCTGATACAAGTTCCATTGCAGAAATTCAGTGGTATGCAACAAAACCAGGTCCTCCAAGAACAGTACAGAGACAATAGTTTTCACCCGTAAAATAATTTCAAACACTGGTTATGTCCAAACGGAAGCCTAACTAAGCTCAATCGTCCTCTCGAGTCTTCACCTTCTTTCACCAAAATTCAAGAAAAGAAGATCACCGGAAACTTCATCAAAAGGGAAACCAAGAAACTGGTCGAAGACACAGGAAAAAGAAAGACATGCAATGCTAATGGTACGAGCAATTTGATTGAAATAATGAGAGTGTTGGCCACAAAAATTTCTCCACCGAAAGTGCTTTTTTTTTCACTTGTACAATTGGCATCATGAAAGGGCCAAGTGAGGAAACTGAGCACGAGAGAGAGAGAGAGAGAGAGAGATGTAAAAGCAAGGCACATGTTTAATTCACTTCTTGAAAAGCCCCTTTGATGAAACATCACTTTTTCCCTCTCATCATTTTTATCGACACATCTTTGAACTTCTTCCCAAGATAAAAGAATCCACGTACAAAATTATCTGCTGGGGTGAATTAATAGTTGAAGTAATTTACTTCAATTTTTTAGTTACTCGAATTTTAATAATGGCACTGATTCCAACAATGAATATAGTTGACATTAAGGACGCATAACAACATTGGATGAAAGGAGAAAAATCAACCATAGAGTCTTCTAAAAATTCTATGGATGTAAGTAAACTAAGATTAACGGGTCAAATTTAAGCAATCGCAAATTTCTAACATATCTACTTCATCGTAAATTAAATGACCTATTATTAAAAAAACAAGTATATTATTGCGATAGATTTAAGCATGCAAATCAACCAACATACTTTGTTATAAAAGCGATTTATCTATAAAAAAAAATTAAATAACCTTTTGCTATTGGTTTTCTTAATGAAAATAATTATTCAATAAAATAGTGTTATTATAATAGATACTAGTCAATACAAATAGCAATATACATAATTGTATTGAAAATAATTTATTTGTCATGAGTATGATTTTTTTTATAATGGTTATATATATAATATGGAGATGGATAAGATAATATAATGATGATTTTTTTTTTAACTCTATACAATATTAATAAATACCAATTTATATGAGAATATATTTTTTGATCATAACATTTTTAATATTTCAATATTTTTATTATTTTCATAACAACTTTTTTTTATCCATTTTTAGAAGAAATTATTTAAAATATTAATGTATTCTAAAATATTTTTAAAATTTAATTGTCTTGTTGTATGATATTGATAATATATTTTATTTATATTTTAATCATAATTTGATAAATAAAAAAATATGGGTTTTTTTTTATAATTTCTCATATGATAGTTTTGTAGAGAAAAATCCATGATTTTTAAAAATGTCATATCTTTAAGAGAAAAAAAACTCATAATTTTTGCCAAATAATAATAATAATAGCAATAATAATAATAAAATTGATTTAAAATTTTCTTATATTTTTTTTTAAAATAGATGTTGTATCATTTTTTTAAACTTTTCATAATTTACTATCGTAAGATATTAATTATCACTTAATAGTTAATGGCGAACCTATATTATTTTTATCATAATATTTTTTAAATTGTAGATATTTTATCATTTCTCTTCCAATATTTATTTTTATAGAAAAATCATAAAATATTATTAATATAACATTCAAATATATCATAATTTTGTATGATCTAATTCAGTTAAAAGTTTCATAAATTTTTATAATACAATACTAATTAAATTTGATTTTTAATTTCTATTTCTACTTGTATATTTTAAGAACAATGAAATATTTATAATTCTTTCTTGTCCTTTCTATAATTTCTTATTATATTGTAAATAAGTGTGAATTTAGAAACCCAAATATTCTTATGTGAGATATCACATATGTGCATTTTATATTCCCTGTCTAATGAAATTTGTATTTTTTTTTAATTATTGGACAATATTTTACCTTTTAATCATATTTTCTTAATGGTTAATGAGAATAACATTTTCAACAAATTTAGGGGTTCCATTTTGATTGGTGGCTTGATATATTGTATGTATTAGTTAGCCCTACCCTTTTTTTTTTGGTCCTTTTCTTTGTCCTAATGTCTTGCCTCTTTAGTTTTTTAAAGTTTTTATTTAAAAATTACATTTTTTTTTTGTTGCTAATTTTTTTTTCTTTTTTTCTTTTTTGGTTACTCAGATTGAGTTTGGTAATCTAAGAAGTGTTATCGAATTAAGAAATTTTCAACCAATTCTCCTCCATATATTATTAAACTTTTATTATTTACCAATAAGTTGTTGGTGTACAATTTGCATTAGTTAGCACTAATCTTTTTTTTCTATTGTTTCCTTTTTGTTGAAAAAGATTTCAATGCTTAAAGACATAGCTCCTTCGCTCTTTCACTTAGATTTGTTTCGGTTATTAATTTAGTAGAAATATTAGTTAATTGATTTTAGTTTAACTATGATCTTGATTATAAGCTTTTAACTTCTCTTTAAGGAATTAGAGAAATGAGTTCGAGTATAATTGTAAAAAAATAAAAATAAAACTCAATTTGATAATGAAATATACATAGATTAAAATTGGTTATGTATAGTTTGAACTTCGAATAATATTTGTGCTATAATTTTTTTTATTAGTAAAAAACAACTTGTAACACAAATATTTATGTTACAAGAGTATAAAAAAGATTTAGTTTAGTTCAAATGAAATATTTAATTATTTATATAATTACATAAATTAAATTATTTTGTTTGGTTGGAAAAATGTATTTTATTTAACTCTTATTGTATTATGATATTTTAATAACTTATTTGTTAGTTTTATTTTATTTCTTTTAAACCGATGATAAGATTTTAATTAATATTACAAGTGTTACATAAAAAGATATGTAATCAAGAAAGAAGATTTACAGAAGAATATATAAATGTAGCATTTAAGGTTTAGGTTTTGATTCTTAAAACTTTGTGGATTGAATGAACATTTTTGTGGTGGAGGAATAATTATTAAAATTTATACTAGTTTTCAAAGATGTTATTTAAATATTTAAACATATTTTATATTTGTGTATAGATAAATTTAAATTCTTATTATGTTCAACTATCGAGGGTTGGGGTGTCGAGGATTACATATGTAGTCCACACAATTTGTGCCAAAATTTTATCATCCAAGTTTTAATGATAACAATGATTCAAATAATGGATATAGTTAAACATCAAGTACACACAATAACATTGATTTTATATGGATAAACCATTGATAGAGTCTGTTAGAAACTAAGTGAGTGTAAAAAACCATAGGCCGATGTAATGAAATAAGTTGTACATAGTATTAACTGACCTGATGTGGCTACTCCCAAGGATCCAATATCAATCAACACCTAAACAACCTTCCATGTCCACAATTAGCAACACATGTTCCTTAGTGGATGCCTCAACCTTCTATTAAGGCTAGCAAATCGTTGTACCTTCTATTTTGTCAAAAATTCTTTCAATATTGGTTTTGAAAACTCTAAGAGATGGGGAACCAAGGTAGAGACATGACTATCTTATTGCACATGTTTTCCAACTTTAGAAAATTCTATTTTTACATCAAAACCCTAAGAGAATATTTTAGAGGAATTTTTTAAAATTAAAATTACCAAAATACCATTTAAAAACGCAAGAATCCGGGTATACCCTGCTCCTAAGGATCTAATTTCAATCAACATCTAAATAACCCTTCACATCCTCGATGTAGCACCACATATTTCTTAGCAAATGTCTCAAACTTCTATCTAGATTAGTAGATTGTTATATCTTCCTTTTTATCAAAACTTCTTTTAAGATTACTCTTAAAAAATTTGATTGAAGGAAAATTAGGAAAATGAGATGACTATCTTTTTGTACTTGTTTTTCAATTTTAGAAAATTCTATTTTTACATCAAAACCCAAGGAGAATATTTTAAAGAGATTTTTTAAAATTAAAATTACCAAAATACCACTTAAAATTTTTGAAAGGAGAACCAAGGTAAAGAGATTACTATCTTCTTGTACTTATTTTTCAACTTTAAAAAAATTCTATTTTTACATCAAAATCCTAGGAGAATATTTTAAAAGAATTTTTAAAAATTAAAATTACCAAAACACCACTCAAATTGGGGTAATAACATGTGAACGACTATATGAGACATTTGAATGCCCACTAACATGACGTTTGATCATTTATAGACATTTAAACGCCCCAAACATGATGTTCAAACATTCAAATTTCAATTTGCATACTTGACTCAATTTTTCGATAGTCCTTCCAAAATTTTACCTAATGCACATGTAATAATCCTTTCTTATTCTCTAATACATTCAATGTATATATAGCTTGAATATGAATCAACTCTGAATTAGCTCAAACTCGATTCCAACCCATAAAATCCTCTACGTCCAATTTAATATTATAATAGAATAAAATTGTCAAACTAATATAATGCATCAACAATAATATTTATCAACCCAAATGAAAGAGCCTTGCTAAGGTAAGTAAATATACTATTCAAAAGAAAAAGAATGTGGGATATTTAATGGACAATGAAAGCAGCTTTAGAAATTAATGGTACAAGGAAAATATCTTTTGTCTAATTAAAAAAGACAAAAACAACCATAAATAAGTTCAAGATACGTTCAATTCATGGGGCAATTTTCACTAGCCATCAAAAGACAATCAATTGTAAGGAGCATAGCATGTCAAAGCAAAAGGCCCAAATAAGCTTACCATTCAAGTCCCGCCATGTAGTCCAAAAATCCAGAAAAAATTGACCCAAACTCAAAGATCCGCACAGGATTTCCTGGAAGCACACAGCATACATACACGAGAAAAACCATTAGCTGGGACTTGTCTGCTGGCTTCTGGTCTAAGAAAATTGCAACAAGTCATAATGTGGACCTTTTTTTATATCCACGGGAAGCTTCGTAGAAGTCATACCCAATTCATAAATATCATCCTCACCATTCCCATCAATTGATATCCCATTTTGCCATGAGAATTTTATTTCTTGATATTTTTTTCCCCACGATTTCTAATTCATGGTAGTTGCCTTGAGTGGCGGCATCTAGGGTTTTTCAATAAAGTTGGAGTCCATCTCATTATATCATCACTTGGACTTGGACCTGAAAAAACTTACACAATATTATAACAATAACAACAACAATAATAATAATAATGATAATAATACATGTTTTGATCCTTAGATCATCATTTTTGTTCCCGGAGAAGTGTAGGACTTGATGAAATGTGGTCCCTTCCCCCTTCTACTTTCCACAGCATTTGCTTTCATTTTAGAAATGAGAATTTGATTCACCTCTCATTTTCACTTTTTTTTTTCCCCCTTAGAAAGATCCCATTTAGTGTCAATTTGAAAGTGGGCATATATCAATATGCATGTTTGACTTGTGGGAAAGCTGTATGGTGCACTAATCAAGATTGCATCTCTCATCTCTCACCTCTCTAAATTGGTATAGTTCAAAAGGCTTGCCATTTAGCCTTAGCCTTTTTTCTCTCCACTTCAAAAAGAACGACTATAAAAGGACACCCCCACCCCCATTTTAGTACAAATTCTAAATACTTGTCCTACTCTCTCAGTGCATCCTTCGATTTTAAAAGCATACCTTTACTGGGATTAATGGAATTTATGCGTGAAATACAATCTCTTGTTGGAAAAATAGATGATGCAATCCTGCATATGTTGAATTAGTAGTTGAAAAATATGTAGGAGAAGGGGTAAAGTTCTTGTGGGTGACTGACTTACAACCCATTGCTTCGATTTGGTCCATCAAACTATAATGAGTTTGAGATGGTATCATTTTATTGAAGTAGGAGTGATCTTAAAACTTAAACTTTTTGTATGATAACATGGCATTTAAAATATGAGATGAAGTTGTAGAGATTGAAAATGGGTGACATAAGAAACAAGGGCATATGATATTATGGCAGAGTCAGCCAAGATGAAGGGCCCTTCTAGTCAATGCCAAACATTGAACTCTTTTTGACTATTTCCTCACTCCCACACCCACACCTCCCTTCTCATCTGGTCTTATATTCCAAACAGCACCAATGGCATGTTACCACTTGGGGCTGTTACATCTTACTCTTTCTACCACGCGCTTGTGTGGGGAGTGGGATACTGTCATGGGTTTTACACATCAGCTGACAGGTCCACTCTGGTTTTTTAGCCATTGGAGGGTGTTGGGCACGCTCTAGGGAGGGAAGTGGAGTGGTCCAAACTCCAAAGTACCCCCACCAAAACATTTCTTACCAAACCAAAAGAAAGTAACAAAAGACTCGATGGGTGCCAAAGTCTCATCCTATTCTCTCATCAAAGCCTCTCTCTTTCTTCTTCTTCTTCTTCTCTTCAACTTTTTTTCTTTTTTCTCTCTGGGAGCCTCGGAGACAGACAGACCCATCAATGGAAAACTCGCCAAAACCTCTGGAAGGGCAGAACCCAAGTCTCATACCATCTCCAAACAGCCACAGCACCAACAGTAGCAGCAGCAGTAGCAGCAACAGCAATGGACTCCACCACCCGCCAACTCCCAAACCTATTACCCGATCCGAATCGAATCCTTACCCGACAACCTTCGTTCAAGCAGACACCTCCTCCTTCAAGCAAGTGGTCCAAATGCTCACCGGATCCTCTGAGACAGCCAAACAGGCCTCGGCTTCCAAACCAGTCTCCGATCCGAGGACCCATATTCCTCCCATCAAAACGGGGGCCAAGAAGCAACCAGGGTTCAAGCTCTACGAGAGGAGGAACAGCCTCAAGAACCTCAAGCTCAGTCCTCTCATACCTGGGTTTGTTCAGAACAATTCTGGATTTTCTCCGCGGAAGCCCGAGATACTCTCTCCTAGCATGCTTGATTTTCCGGCTCTGGTTTTAAGTCCGGTGACGCCGTTGATACCTGACCCGTTTAATAGATCTCCCATGAATTCTTGTAGTTCTTCTGCTTCTGCTAATGCAAATTTGGATTCTGAAGCTGAGGAGAAGGCGATCGCAGAGAAAGGCTTTTTCTTGCATCCATCGCCGGCGACGACCCCGAGGGACTCCGAGCCTCGGCTTTTGTCTCTGTTTCCGGTGACTTCCCCCAGAGTTCCAGGTTCTTCGACTTCTTCTTGAATAATTTTTACGCTGATTTTATGTAAGAATATAATATTGGCATTCACGAGGAAAATGATCAATTTGTAATGGGATATTTGGAGAGAATTGTAAAATTTGATCTCTGTTTCTTTTTTTTCCTTGGGTTATGTTTGGTTGCCGAGAAAAATCTGATGAAAAAAGAAAAGAAAAAGAAATTTTTTTGTGTCTTATTAATTACTTGTGTTGTATGCCATGTTGTTTTCTGGTCAATGAAAAGCTCAATTATTTATTTGGACCAATTCAATGGCATCCTTTTGCTTCTTCTCCTTCTTTCTCCCTTCACTAAATTTCCAAATAATGGAAGATTAAATTCAAAATCTTGCCCTTCTATTTTTGGTCTTATTTATCAATTATCATAGAGTGGTTCGATCCATGAGGAGGAAGCTGAAAATCCCGAGAGGTGTGTTCCCTTATTTTATTTTATTTTTCAAATTTTCACGAACTACTATGCATATATATATATATATATAAATATATGAGAAATGAGAATTCTCTCTCTCAATCAATGAGTGAATGAGTGAGATCCAATTCAGTTGCATTTACTTTACAGAATTAATAAGCTTTGTAAGAAGTGCATATGAATTGGGGAAAGTGTGTAGCAGTGGGCAAAGCAACTGAGCTAAGCTAGCTGTGGAAGAAAGAAAGAGAGAAAGAGTAGATAAATGGGCAAGGAATCTTGACCCTTTTGTTGTCTTTCTGATTGATGAAAGGGCCTGTGGGAAAAGATGCCCAAGGCAGGCAGGGCATTCTATGTGCTTGACTTGTAAGCACTCTCCACCCCTTTTTTTTTATCTTAATCATTCATACTTTGTACCTTTATCTCTATGCTATTGGGTTGTACTACTGTTTCTCAACTTTTTAAGGGCATGCTGTGGATCTATCATCATTAATGAAAAATAAGCTTCTACCTATTAGTGTCATTATCCCATTTAAGGTCTTTTTCTACTATCAAGCAAGATAGCCTCTTGGATATTATTGTCTATGAGATGAGATTTTTTTTCTCCATATTAAGAGAACGTTCTTTGGGATTCGGGTTTCTATTGCAAGCTTGAATTGCTTTTTGTACCATTACCATTATGGTATTAGGCTTGTACAGGCAGGTTCACTGAGCCTTTAAAATCAAGAGCATGTCCATCTTGGAGATGAAACTGACTCACTGAGCCATTTGACTCTTCCATTTGAGATCTTTCTATATAGTCAGGCAAGAATTTGGGGATGACTTGGTTTGATGTACTGTATGTAGCCTTGACCCAATTGGAGGAAAATCTTAACAGGAGGAGGAAGTTGTTTAATTGAGATCCATAAAAATTGGGGATGACCCATTTGGGTTTTCAGGGTTCTCCCATTAATACAAGGTTGAATTGATGTAAAGGTTATCATGCAAAGGTGGTTGTTCTTTCTATGAATCCAAAACTCTTTTTAGAGGTCGCCGTTTGACTGAAAAGAGACCAAACTGTAATCAATGGGAACATGAGAAAGTGAAGGTGGGAGTGGGGGGGGAAGTGGGACTTGTGATGATGGAAGAAAAGAAAAGCAAAAGAAAGAAAGAAAGAGAGAGAGAGTGAGTGATGAAAATAGGAAAGCCAGAAAACATGGTGGGGGTTTCCTCTTGTGCTTTGTTTGCTTGTTTGTCTTGTTCTTTTGTGTGGGTATGGTTCCTGTGGACTTCGGACCCCCTATAAGTTGGTGGGGCATTAATTGGAAATTTGAAAGTCTCATGTGCAACTGTTTGGACACCCTTTGCCTAGCCCTCTTTGCTTGCCAATCATCACTCCATCTTCTCCCTTCCCCTTTAATGCTAAGATCATCTGTCTTTGTTTCACTAACTCTTTCACCGGGATGAATAAGTGGTTGCCATGCATTTATTACCTCATGTTGCAGAAAAAAAAACTCATGGATCCAATCTCAAGTGATAACAAGTTGTCATCTAAGGTGTTACAAGTTGATGGCAATTAAAGAAAAAAAGAGTTAATGATGTGAAATTTAGATTGTATTCATTCACGAATGATGTATTTATAGAGCTAATTAGGAGCAGTGTTATGTTATATCTTATCATTCAGCTTTGCCATCTTAATTTTTCAGTCACCATGACAAAACATTCTAACCAGTAAAGAGGTACACAGCGAATTTGGTCTCTGGCCCCCTGGGTGGGTCGTTGTTACCTGTTAGAAATTGAGAGGCTTGGCAAAAGGCAAGATTTGAAAAAGGACTTCCAAGTTTTTTCCAACCAATTTTATTTGATTTTTCTCAGTGTGGGGAGGGGTTTCCTGATTTCTCATTGGAAGCATTCTGCCAGAGTGTATGGGTCAACGGTTGGCATCATATTCAAAAAAGCATAGACAAATTTAATTCAACCATGGGACCTGCCAACGCCTGTGAGCCATGAGTCTCAAAGTGTTGGGGATGGTTGCACTCAGACTTAAAAAACACTAGTTTGTGTTTGGTCCAATCTCTAAAGGTTATGGGAGCTGCATTAACATACAAACATAAAGCATCATGGTGGAGGGTTAATGGAAAAGTGGGCTACACGGCTACACCACTGATTGATGTGTTAAAAAGAGAGATTCTTGTGCCAAATTGATATTGATATTGATGTCAGCAACAACATCCAAAGATGAAGGGAACTACTGACCTTCACTTTCACTCACAATTTATAATTTGGGGATATATTCCCACCCTCAGATTCCCTTTCATCCAAACTTTGTACAACTCTTACTCATCTTTCTAAATAGTAACCATGAAATAGAGAATAAAAATGACATCAATTTTATTATCATTTATTAATGTGTTGGAGGACTTTTTAAAAAAAGGAATATGAAAATCATAACTCATCTTCATTAGGATTTTAATTCATTTCGGTTATGTTTAGATCTCGGAAAATAATAAGAAAAGAAAAAAAATACAAAAGAAAACGATGTTTTCATGTTTGATTGTCTTATAAAAAATATTAAATTAAATTAAAAACCAGTTAAAAGCTTATGTATTTTTAAATTATTTAATATTTATATTAATAAGTTAAAATAAATAAAATGAATTTAAAGTAATAGATAAAAATAATTTATCAATTTTTAATCTATTTTTATCTTCTTTTACTTTTCCTTTTGAATTTTCTTTCCCTCAAAATTTTCGAATCTTTATATATATGATAACATGATTTACCTTCATTCTAATCTTATTTACCAAACGCACCCCTTGTTCTCTAGCCCATAACCTTTTCGATGATTAAAATCTAGTCTAGCATACCCTCTTTATAGTTGTAGCCAAGGTATTTGAAATTAAAGGATGGCTGTGGCCTAAAAGTTCTTTCCACCAAGTAAAGAAACTGAATGCTTTGGCCAAATCCTTTCAAAAAGTACATTTAATTTTCTACATTTATCTTTCTCACATGTGAGAGAAGAATTTGAAAGATACTCAAATTGTTTATATTTAATTTTTTTTTTTAGAATTATACATGTGATATGTTTTAAAATCATGAGAATTCTTTTTAACTTAAAGCAAATAATATTTATTAATAATATTTACGTAACTGAGTACTTGTTTTTTAAAAGAGTTTGTTTTGAGTTTTTGAAAGGAAAAAAAAAAAATTCAAGCTTCTGAATCAATTAAGGACAAATAAAATATACTCTGCGACTCCCAACTGTGAAAAATTAATATTGAACCAACTAAAAAACGTACCAATTCGCAGGACCTCACCACTTGTGTGTCAAAATTATAATAACTTCTGTTATTAATTATGTTAATATAGTTTTCCAGGCATTCACTGTATATCCTGATCAAACAAAAGCGACAAAGACAGAAGCTGCTATTTGAGGTGGTCACGGTGTCATCCAGCATTGTACCATGTCTGCACCTTTAGGGAACAGTTGTTAAAGATGATGTTGTAAAGTACATGTGCCTGTGTTCATGACTTGATCCTATCCTACGCAATTTGCTACTAAAAGATAAAAGAAATCAATGTAACTGGCTCTACATGTAACAGTTTAATAAGGAAAACAATGGAAATCCAGGTATGGGAGAAGGTTTATTTTTGTGGATTTTTGTTTTAATTTTTTCAGAAACATGATTGATATATATAACCATTTTAGGAATGCTTTATGGGATTCTTGTTCCCTTATTAATTGTACTCTTTCAAATTATTACACCCAGTAGCAGAGAAGTAGATGGGAGGAGGAAGAAGACATAGGGGAGGTTCATGCATGCATGCATGCAAGCAAGCAACCATAGAAACCCTAGCTATCTGCTGAGATTTTTTTTTTTTTTTCTCATAAAATAATACATATTATAATGGGAATAATGTTGGGGAGAAAACACCACATCATGTAAGATTAAAAGGAGTGAGATTGAAAAGATTCATACATACTGATCAATAATGGACATTATCTGGTTCTTCTTCTTCTTCTATTTTCTTTTTTTTTTTTTTGGCCTCTCTTCTTCTGTGGACTTATTAATTTCTTCAGTCTGTGAACCTGTGACACTTTGTGATGACACTGCAACCACGTCTGTAAGGATTAGCCCTTCCACCTCTCCTACAGTTGTAGTATGAGCGGCCACGACGGTTGCATGGTACTTGGTTCCTCCTCAGGGCTCCATAGCTGATGTACCTTCTGCGTTGGGCCAGTGATCGTCGGTTAGTCTCCGAATCCATCATCATCTCGTCGTCTTCATTGATACAATCACCGACTGCACCGTCGCAGGGAGCGAAGCCATCGGTGGCATTCACTTGGGTGCCATCAACCAACTGGATTTGGCTATCATCCCAACTATCATCTGCAAAGGAAAATGACTCCACCACCAGGGCAAAGCCCAGGAGGAGGAAGATGAACCCAAGTCGGAGACCCATTTGGGGTTCCAAGAAAGCAATAAGTCGGAAGGGAGACAGAGGCTTAATTGCTTCTGTTGACGCTTATTCTCTACCCTTCCTTCCTGCTAATGGAGAAACAAGGTAGGAAAAGGTGGTAGGAAGATAAGTTTACTGGTATAAAAGGCAGTTGGTAGAGCTAGAAATTTGGAGAATATGATGTGTCATTGTCTTTTTGTGATTTAACCTTAATTTGGGGCGTCCGTTTATTACTCATTTCTAGTGGATTTTGTTCATTAAGGGATGTTTGTTGGGGTTTGTGTGATTAGCAGAACTTGGCTAAGGATGATGGAAAGTTTCTAACCGCCAATGTACCTGTAATTAGAATCTTAAACCAAATCAAAATTGTCATACATGCTCGTATTCCCATGGGTGCAGCTCCAACCTCGTTACACTGGACCACCTTGCGGTTTGAGTGTGTTCTTGGGCAAACTCAAGTCTCAAATCCTAACACACGTAGACATGGTTGTTTAATACTTACAAATTCGATTGAAAGATACGAAATCAAACTTTATAACATCTCTAAGAATTTGACCTCTAAATGATTTACTCTATATTACAAATTATAAATATTTAAATTATGAGATAACTTTCAAATATTCTCCGTTAATAACATAATATAAACAATCTATTATATTATTTTTATATTACCTTTAATCTCTAAACTTAAGAATCTATTATTCTTGTCAGCTAACTTATCATCTCTTAAAACCATACAATCCATTTAGCATTGAAATACCAACTTCACACTTACATTATTAAAGTTCTGTATAAATAGCTAAAAATAATGTTCTAATGCCCTTGCCGTTTTCTTCTTGGTACAGACCTAATAACAATGGTTTCCAAAATTTGTTTAAAAACAATATATACTAAATTTTATTAATTTATATTTTGTGTTATATGATTAAAAGAAATAAAACAAGCATACATTCCAACTTGTAAAAAATATGAAATATACACTTTTTGGACAAATTTTTTTATTATTAATTTTTTTATCTTTACTGCGAATTCAATTGTGTGCAATTGTGTGCGTCTCTTTGTCACAAATATTTCTTATATTTTTAAGAGTCTGTGTTGGGCTGTTAGTCTCCAATAGCTTTCCTTTGGGCTAGAACATGGCATGGGAGCTACGCTTGAGGGTTGGGTCCATGGGGGTACGGAATTCAATTCCTTCGAAGTCTAGCCTTTTGCATTTGGCCCAATTTTTATACCTGTAGATGGAGAGCTCAAAGCCCAAACTTATAAATTCATATTTGTTTTGTTACTTAATTTTAAATGAAACTTTAACATTTAATAGTGTTAAATATTAGGTTATTTGTTTTTATAGTATTTTATTTATATTAAGTATTAAAAAGTAAAAAAAAAAAAAAAAAATCAATACGTTATTTTTTCTATTTAGAAAAAAGTTACATATTTTAACTTTTTTTATTCAGTAAAAAGTTTATGATAAGTCATAAAAAAATAAAAAAAATAAACAACTCAAATTATAAAAACAAATTACCTTCAGTAAAAAGTCAAAAAAACAAACATCACCTAACTTAATCATACATTAATTCTCATGTTTTGATTGATATTTTATAACAGTTTCATTCGATCAAATATGACGATATCGACTCCGCTTTCAAAATAGCTTTTGTGGAGCGAAAAAAAGGTTGGACCAACCAACGTATGAATAGCATGATCAAGCATTACATTATCACTTTCTTGCCCCATGGGAAGACAATTTCCATAGAAAGTTGGAAAAAAAAAGACCAACATTTCAAAATGTCGAAAGATATTTTTTCATCCTTTGAATTTGGCACGTACCAAGGAGAAGGATTACCCCTAAAATGCCCCAACCAACCATGCCTTTTGCCCTCATAATTAATGAGCTGGGCCCATAAGCTCCCCAAAATTAACGTCCAGGGCCCCCCTCCAAATGTGCAATTCAAATAATGTCTACAAAATAGTAGAAACTAGAAAATATCTCCCCCTCGACGGACTCATTCCCATGAGAAAAGACCCACAATAAGGGCACCCCCACCTTTCATGTTTCGCCTTAAGATCATAATCACCATTTCCCACCTACCCACATTTGAAGATAAATCACTCGATCATACGGCTGTCGGGGTGCAGAGTCACCCTGACACCCTGTCCACGTGTTGCAAATGTGGAAAATTGAGGAGCTTTGAATATAGCCCAAAACGGATCAATCACCAACCTAACATCATCTCCAGAGACCCGTCTCAGTTTCCTTGGACTTTCCTCTGGATTTTTTATTGAATGTGCTCAGATGGAGGGCCAGGATGTAGCCCTTGACTCTTTGTTGTGATCCTGGCCGTAACAAGAGTGTTTGTAATTGACCCAAGTGGCCATCCATCATGTACGACAACATTATCCGTAGAAGCTTCCCTTGTCTTATCCGTGACTAACAACATTGATCGACCCCTCCACCACCCACCATCTACTCACCAAGTCCCCATACATTCTTGGCCCATTTTCCTCTGGTACATATCCACCCAACTCTATGTAGAAAAAGTGGAACCAAATTTGACTTGATACTTGATTTGATTCATGTCTAATACAATAATTAAACACAAAGTAATTAATGTATCTTTGAGTATAAGTTTATCCATATTCCACATTTGGCAACTTCATGTCTATTTTAATAAAAGGGAGCATAGTCCATCTTGGGGTCTGTTTGGGAAAACCTTTTGTTTGTAAAGTTTTATTGATAAAAATATTAAAATTGGACAACATCTTTTATAAAAAGCTTTTCATCCTTACACCTTCCAAACCACCCCAAAGAAAAATACAAGAAACATCTTTTATGAAAACATCTCATTAGCTCACAATTCTATGTCCCTATCCGACTTGCAATATTAGCCATAGGCCCATAACAATATATTATGAAATTTAAATTGTTGGATAATGGTAGAAATATATCACATCATATATAAATAAATAAGATTGAATACAAATATATCCAACTCAAAGGAAATGAGGGATTGAGGGGTTTTTTTTTTTTTTAATATTATTAAAATATAGGTATTTAAAAAATAAATATAAAAATATGATATATTTTATCATTTCTTTTGCATTAAAGTTGGTTTTCCAAAAGAGGAAAAAAAAAGATGATTTTATTTTTTCTATTGAATTGGTCTTTTTAAAAATAAATTGTCCTTTTACCTTTAAATTATATTTGGCTTTTAAAAAATATGAAGGGAAGGAAAAAAATGTTAAAAAAAATAATTTCTTAAGATTAGTTTTGAGAAATATAAAAGAAAATAAAATATAATTAAAATTAATTAAAAATTTATATATTTTAAATTATTTAATTATCATAAAAAAAAAGTAAAATGAGAAAAAATATATATAAAAATGTGTTATTAACTTTGAATCTAATTTTTTATTTTTAAATTTTCAGACGAAACATGCACCGTTTTTCCAAAAGACGGGTTTACTATATTTGACTTATCTTTTAAAAAGACTTATTCTAAACTTATACAGTATATTTGAAATTTAAGACTGCGACGGATTTAGAATTATTTTTGGAAATGAGATATTCAACGATGAGGACAAATCAAATAAACCCACTAGAAAAGCTACATTGGAATTGTTTCATTTTATGACCTGTTATGACATCAAACCTTAGATGAAGGGTGATGAAGAGGCGGCACAACTTAAAACGGTGCACGTAAAAGCACTAGATGCAGCCGAAATCTGGATGGAGCTGGCTTGCATTGCAAGGGATCTTCCTTCAAATTTCCCTTGATAAAAGTCAGGGGAACTGATGACGATGATGACCCGCTTTAATTTATTCCTGCTTTTTTAATATAATATAATAAAAAAATTAAGGAAAATAAATAAGAGGGTAAAATAGTCCTAAATCGAATCATAATCCGCCACCTTTTACTTTGTCCGTTTCGCAACAGAGCAGTTGAGTTGTCTCATTTCTTCTTGCAGCTTCCCTTCCCCGCGCTTCTCTCTCTAAAACTCTCTCTCTTTCTCTCTCATCGTCTACTTCTGCAATTGGCCTGTTTAGGGTTTTGGAGTTCAGGTGCTGCTTCAATCATTTGGAGTGACTTTGATGGGGTTTTCTTGTTGACTGTTATCCTTTTCTTTTTTCTTTTCTTTATTTTTTTTTATTTTTTTTATTTTTTTTTAAAATTGTGTTCTTCAGTTATACTTTTTGATTTTTCTTCCCTTCTCTGGACTATGTTTCTCTCTTTGTGGTTTTTGAGGTTAGAAAGACTTTGCTTGGCGATACCTTGTTGTTTAATTTGACGTGGGTGTTGTTTCATTGTTGTTATTTGTCGTTAATTTTGTGATTTTTTTGTCTTTACTTTATTATTATTCTTATTTTTAATTTTTTCTATATGGGTACTGGAGAATTATGTCCCGGTGAGGTTTTGATCCACTGATTCTCTGTTACAAGTTGTGGGTGTCTAATGAATTGGGCATTCAGACCACTACTGTACTTGTCCTAGGCATTTATGTTTTGCAGTTCTAATAATGTTTGTGAAAGGAGCTCATCTCTCTCATATAATGATTTGATTGCTATAGAAATAGTTGGAGTTTTTTTTTCTAACTGAACTGAAAATTTTACAGTATGCTCGTTTTCTCTTGGGATTGGTTTGTGATATTTTTCAAGTTGAGACTGTTTCCATAAATAGGGTTTCCTAGTCTGAGGTTACTGAGTGAATTGATAAGTATGATTAGGTGCCCTGAATCTCAGGAAAACCTTCTCAAGGGATGTCCTGAGCTATTGTGATCCACAGGTGAATATACTCTCTCTTAAGGTTCCAAATTTTCTCAAACCAGTATTTTGTGTCAGCATCTGCTAAATGTTCTCTAAGAGTTGTAAAAGTCATTCTTTTTTGTTGCAGAGGGCATTTTTTATGAGTGCAATTTTGTTTCTAATGCCCTTTGAGTTGAGTCCATCCTGTGTTATGCATAGGGTTGTGTTCAGGCTTTCAGGACATTTCATCAATTATCATTTGTATTTTTTTGTTATCTTTTTTTGGCATTATTCCACTTTTTCAAAATGGCACCATGTTGGTTCTTAATGACTCCAAGAGAAAGACACAAATCCCATGGAGATCAAATTGATACAATTTCATTTCCTTGAGATTGCCAGGTCCCCATCACAACACTTTCATGAGGATGTAGGAAAAAATGAGATTACTTCTATAATTTGGGATTTGAAACATGCTACATAATTTTATCCTTCTCTGGATGGGATTTTTATGACTCCCAAACCTTCTCCTCATGACTCCAACATGATACCCATGAATGTAGGTTTTTGCGGTTGTTGTTTGTTATCCTCCTTATAATTTACTTCTCTTTGTTTTCTATCTTCATGCCTCTTATAGTAATGTTTTTGCCAGGATTAGAGTGCACATTGGCTGTCGATCCAAAACATACTCTGAAATTCTTGACTACATGTATTTTCCAGGTTTTTATTTGTTTTATCCCCTCATTTTGATGGATGCATCATCAACTAACAGGTCTGCTATATTATGAATATACACCGTTTGTGTTCCACAATGAGAAGATAGGGTATCATTGAACCAGTTCTTCCTTTGTAAACATGGGTACTGATTCACTCATCCCCCTTAAAGATCAGAAAGGAAAACAGAGTTTTTTCACAGAGGTATCTTCTGGAGCTGCATTTGCATTTAAATTTTCACATAGATTGGGAAAGTCTTTTGTACCATTTTCTCAGAGTAACATTCTTGACTTTCTGCAAATGTGTTTTCAGGTCGTTAATACAGAAAAACAGTTGTGGGCATTAATCCATTCCAAAGGTTTATTGCATTCTGAAACTCAAGACTTGTACCAAAAGGTTCGTTCTAGTTATGTGAAAATCATCCTGAATGAACAAGAAACAGAACAACCTCAAGATATTGAATATTCTTTGTGGAAGCTTCACTATAAGCATATTGATGAGTTTCGTAAAAGAATACGCCAAAGTTCTGCTAATGGAGAGAGCAAGAAATCCACAATGCCTCAGAATGTTGCTAATACACAGAACAGCAATGATAAATATTTAGAAGGATTTAAATTGTTTCTGTTGGAAGCTACTGAATTTTACCAAGACTTGATCAAGAAAATAAGAAGATGTAATGGGCTTCCAGAGGAACCATTGTTCTATAGAAAGTCTGGGATCTATGGTTCTGTTCTACCAACAAAAATGCATGATTGCCAATTTTCATGCCATCGTTTTTTTGTTTGTCTTGGGGATCTTGCTAGATACAGAGAGCGTTATGAAAAACCTGATGTTCAGAGTCGCAACTGGTCAGTTGCTGCTACCTATTACTTAGAAGCAACAATGATTTGGCCAGATAGTGGAAACCCCCAAAATCAGGTATTTAGGGCACTTTTTCTAAATTTTAAATTTTATCATTTCTTGATCACCCTTGGATCTTGACATTTGCCGATTCTTGAGAAACAAATTATTCTATTTTGGAGATTATGTATGTAACTAACTGTGCTCGTTTTCATTTGTATCATATGAAGTATGTCTACATGATTCCAAGCACTATTCTATTTTGGAGATTATGTATGTAACTAACTGTGCTCGTTTTCATTTGTAGTTGGCTGTATTGGCAACATATGTTGGTGATGAGTTCCTTGCTCTGTACCACTGTGTAAGAAGTTTAGCTGTTAAAGAACCTTTTCCCGATGCCTGGAAGAACCTCATTGTACTGTTTGAAGAGGTAATAATTTCTAATGTCAATGTTTTGTTGCTTATAATTGTTAGATTTTTCAGATTCATGTTGATTTTTGCTGTGTATCTTGGGGTCCTGAACTGCTTCCTATGCTCTTACAGAACCGGTTATCCAATCTGCAGTCCCTTTCAAAGGAGGCCCACTTTGATTTCTTAAAACCATCTGAGTCCTTTGAGATGATCCAATCACAATCAAGTGATGGTTCCTCAAATTGCAGTATATCAAGTTCCACTGAAGAAGTCCATTCTGTGGAAACTGATTTATGGTCCCTTATTATTAGAATGATAAGTTTTTTCTTCATAAAATCCAGGTACTTATTCCAGAAGATTTTATTTCTATACCATCTTAACTTCTATTATGATACCTTACTTTGATTATAAGTTTTGCCCCCTGTTTGTTGCAAGAACGCTTCACATATGCTGGTTGATCTGGTCCTATACTGTCAATTCCAGTCATCTACTCTTGTTCACACTCAAAATTCATGTTTTTGTAACTTTGTCTAATTTTTATTGCAGTATGCTAGCATAGATGTACCTACCTTAAAATTTTTTAACTATCTCACATTTTTCAATTTTTTTTCTTAATTCATATTGCACACAACACAAAATTTTCTAACTAAATGCTTTGTAAACTTGGCACATGGCAATATTGAAGGGAATTAAACCGAATTCCTAACCTGTGAGAAACAAAAATAGAGAAAACACACGCCAAAGAAAAACAATCACACGCACAAGACAGTATTTACGTGGTTCGGCAATTTGCCTACATCCACGGAGTTGCAAGGATATCACTATTATCAGGGAAAAATACAAAATACAACCACGACGGCTACAATATTTTCTCTCTATATATAACACGACAATCACACCACACTAAAAGGCCCTAATTACAAAAGGTGGTTCCACAATGGGCTAGACGGGCCCAACAAGCCTCAGTAAATCTCTCATTAAAAAGCCATGCAATATTATTCGGGTCCGGTCGCCAAACCGGATCAAACAAAACTAGACTCCACAAAGCTTGACAAATCTCCCACTTGGAGACTAGTTCAATCACCAACATCAGACCGCTATCCTCCAAGAAACAATCCCTTATCCCTGCAACTCATCCTCCTGTCCTCAAGCTAGAAGACCAATTGAAGTTGTGCACAGCTTCAACTTCTCAATAGTGACACCCTTAGTCAACATGTCTGTCGGGTTCTTAGATCCACAAATCTTCTCAAGTATTACCAGTTTATTTTCAACAAGGTAACGGATAAAGTGGTATTTTGTTTGTATATGCTTCGACTTTGAATGAAAAGCCGAATTTTTTGCAAGAAAAATTGCACTCTGACTGTCACTGTGTAGAATGCCCATCTTTTGCTTCTTACCCAATTCATCTAAGAAACCATGTAGTCAAATCATCTCCTTTCTAGCTTCAGTTGCTATAACATACTCAACTTCTGTAGTAGAATGATATAACTGTACCACCTAGAGTAAAAACAAACTCAATAGTACTCTTTCTACTATCAATATCACCAGCAAAATCAGCATCTACATAACCCTGCAGTTTCAAACTTGCACCTGTGAAGCAAAGACATGTATCTAATGAACCCTTCAGATATCTTAAAATCCACTTGACTGCCTCCCAATGCTGCTTTCCAGGCCTACTCATGAATCGGCTCACAACTCCCACTGCATAGGCAATGTCTGGCCTTGTACACACCATAGCATATATCAAGCTGCCAATAGCTGAGGCATAGGGCACCTTGCTCATATGGTCCCTTTCTTCTTCTGTCTTCAGTGACTGTTTTTTGCTTAGTTTGAAATGACTACCCAATGGTGTGCTCATTGGTTTAGCTTCATTCCTGTTGAATCTGTTGAGAACTTTCTTCACATACTCTAACTGTGAAAGCTTCAATGTACCATTAGCCTTGTCTCTAATGATTCTCATACCAAGGATTTGCTTTGCAGCTCCCAAATCCTTCATTGCAAACTATTTGGATAATTGCTTATTCAGATTATTAATCTTCTCAATGTCAGACTCTGCAATAAGCATATCATCCACATACAACAGTAATATGATGTAAGAATTGTCAAAAGACTTAACATAGTAACAGTGATCAACTTCACATCTCTTGAACCCAATTCTATGCATAAAACTGTCAAACTTCTTGTACCACTGTCTAGGGGCTTGTTTAAAGTCATACAAGCTCTTTCTCAGTTTGCAGACTAGATTCTCTTGTTCCTGAACAATGAACCCTTTTGGTTGAATCATGTAAAGGTCTTCCTCCAAGTCACCATGAAGGAATGTTGTCTTCACATCTAACTGCTCAAGATGATAGTTTTCTGCAACCACCATTCCCAGTACAAGTCTGATTGTTGACATCTTCACAACTAGAGAAAATATCTCTGTGTAGTCAATGCCCTCCTTCTATTGGAACCCTTTAACAACTAATCTGGTCTTGTAACGTTTGCTACCATCATGCGCATTCTTTATTCTGTATACCCACTTGTTGTGCAAAACCTTCTTTCCTACTGGCAATTCAGTCAGCTCCCATGTCTGATTCCCCAACAAGGAATCCATCTCATCCTTCATGACTAACTCCCACTTGCTTGAATTCTCATCTTGCAAGGCTTCATCATAACACTCTGGCTCACCACCATCAGTCAACAGGAGATAATTTAAAACAAGTGAATAACGTTGCGGAGGTCTAATGTTCCTGGAAGATCTGCGAACTTCAGCTACAGGTGTACATAGATCTACCTATGAATTTACATTCTCCTTATCTTCTTCACCCCCTTTTTGGACAGTACTTTCAGTCAATTCATCTAAGTTGACAAACTCAAATTTTTTTTGATCTATCTCTGTAACATCTGACACTACAGTTGACCTGTCCTTGTACATAACCTGTTCATTAAATATCACATTTTTACTTCTGATGATTTTCCTGTTTTGTTCATCCCAAAACCTATAGCCAAATTTCTCATCACCATAGCCAATGAAAAAACATATTTTTGACTTTGCATCAAGTTTACTACGAGCATCAGAATCAATATGAACATAAGAAACACAACCAAAAACTTTTAAATGTGAAAACTTCACCTCTTTACCGCTCCAAACCTCCTCAGGAAGTCTGAACTCCATGGAAACTGATGGTCCTTGGTTTATCAGGTAAGCTGCAGTGCTAACATCATCAGTCCAAAAATTTTTTGGTAGTCCAGCATGCAACCTCATACTTCTAGCACGCTCATTGAGAGTTCTGTTCATGCGCTCAGCCACACCATTCTGCTGTGGTGTCCCAGGAATGGTCTTCTCCATCCCAATTCCCTATGCAACGCAATGCTCACTGAACCCTCCATCTATGTACTCTCCTCCATTATCTGACCTCAAACATTTTACTTTTAAACCTGTTTTTGTCTCAACCATGACCTTCCATTTCATAAAAGTTTCAAATACATCATATTTATTTTTCAGAAAATAAACTCATACCTTTCTGCTTGAGTCATCAATAAAAGTGATGTAGTATCTTGAACCACCAAGGGATGCAACTGGAGAAGGCCCCCACAAATCAATGTGTACTAGTTCCAATTTTTCAACCTTCGATGTCCTGCCAGTTTTAAAAAAACTCACATTTTTTTACTTTCCTAAGATGCAACTTTCACACATGTCAAAATCAATGGACTTCAATTCTGGTAGTTTTCCTTTTGATAACAACATCTTCATCTCTTTCTCATTCATGTGACCAAGTCTGCGATGCCATAGGCTTGTATCAGTACTTGCATCAGCAACTGCAATTGTGTCTCTTGGACCTGAGGTTATATACAGAGTACCGATCTTCTTTCCACGAGCCAATACCCTAACTCCCTTTGTAACCTTCCAAGTACCACCAACAAATAGTATTGCATGTCCTTCATCATCAAGTTTTCCAACAGAAATTAGATTCCTCCTCAGGTCAGGAATATGTCGAACCTTCTCCAGTAACCAAACAAACTCATTAGGCAACGATATTCGGACGTCTCCCAGACCCACAACATCCAAGGCTGAACCATCAGCCAAATACACCTTTACCAAAATCACCTGCAACATAATTTTGTATAATTTCTCGGTGTGGAGTGGTATGAAACAAAGCTCTTGAATCCAAAACTCAATCATCAAATGGACTGTCTACTGCAAGAAGTAATGCATCCTGTACCTCTTTTGTTACAGCATTAGCAGAATCATTTTCATTCTTCTTCTTAGGACTTTTGCATTGCCTTCTAAAGTGACTTGTTTTCCCACAGTTCCAGCATTGTACTTGTTGGCCTGATCTAGATTTGCTTCTGTTGCGATTAGAATTTCTGGATTTTGATCTACCCTGATTTGAATTTTTGTCATTACCTCTGCCTCTTGTCTTAAAGTTTTGGGCAGAACCAGATCCTGAGGTTTCGCCTGCATCTCTTCGGCGAATCTCCTCAGCCAGAATTAAATCTCGTATGTCATTGTACTTGAGCTTTTCCTTTCCCGTAGAATTGCTTACTGCCATCCTCATTGCCTCCCAACTGTTTGGCAAAAAAGCCAAGACGATCAGAGCACGAATCTCATCATCAAAATCAATTTATACAGATGACAATTGATTTGTGATTGTATTAAATTCATTTAGATGTTGTGCTACTGATGCATTCTCTGCCATCTTCAAATTGAACAATTTCTTCATCAGATGCACCTTATTGTTTGCGGACGACTTTTCATACATACCGGACAAAGCCTTCATCAGATCTGTTATGGTCTTCTCCTTTACAACATTGTGTGCAACAGACCTAGACAGGGTTAACCTAATAACTCCTAGAACCTGTCTGTCAAAAAGCACTCATTCCTCAACCTTCATACTCTCAGGTTTTGTCCCCAAAAGAGGCAGATGTAATTTCCTCCCATAGAGATAATCTTCAATCTGCATCCTCCAATACGCAAAGTCTGTGCCATCAAACTTTTCTATTCCAGACGCCTTTCCTGCTTCCTCTGTCATTGCTCCCACTCAAACCTAACCCTAGGCTCTGATACCAATTAAAGGGAATTAAACCGAATTCCCAACCTATGAGAAACAAAAATAGAGAAAATACACGCCAAAGAAAAACAATCACGCGCACAAGACAGTATTTACGTGGTTCGGCAATTTGCCTACATCCACGGAGTTGCAGGGATATCATTATTATCAAGGAAGAATACAGAGTACAACCACGGCGGCTACAATATTTTCTCTCTATATATAACACGACAACCACACCACACTAAAAAACCCTAATTACAAAAGGTGGTTCCACAATGGGCTAGACGGGCCCAACAAGCCTCAGTAAATCTCCCATTAAAAAGTCATGCAATATTATTCGGGGCAGGTCGCCAAACCGGATCAAACAAAACTAGACTCCACGAAGCCCGACAAATATATGATCTCTTATTATTAGGCATGGGTCTGGAACTTCGGAAATACACATGTATATAATGCCATGTCGCTACAAAAATTATAAGATAGTGTCTTTGGTTAATATGGTTTTATTATTATAATGCAAAATGAGGGCATTTTGTCACTAAAGCAATATTTAGACATAAGATCAAAGGTTGTACTTAAGTTCTTTTATTGAGGTGATTGATTGTAGGGATACAACAAATCTCACTCAATTCCATGTAGTTAGACAATTGATTTGCTTCATAATGTAGACATGACTAAAATCATTCTAAGACTGTGAGGAAGCCATATACAGCAAGTGTGAAATTTAGTCTTCTGTATTCTTGGTGTTGCCAATTCCATATTTGTAGATCAGATGCTGGATTATTTAATGTCCGTAGTCAAAATTTTCTTTGTTCTGACCCCTGCTGCACATTTTTGGTGTAATGCAGTTTGGAGGATTTCCCTTCCACTTTTGCATCCACTATGAAAGAGTTGAAAAGGTTGATGGCACTGGATAATACAAAATTAAAAGCCACATTGGAGTCATATCAGCGTACAGATGCTGGGAGAACAGGTCCTTTTCGAGCCATCCAAGTTGTTTCTGTGCTCATCTTCATCATTGAAAACCTAACTAACAGCCCAGAACAAAAGGATCCAAAAACCAAAAATGATATGCAGCAACCTGCCTTGACACGGTTGGCATTGGCTGCTACATTCATTTGCATGGGTTGTTTTACTGATAGATGTTTGACGGGAAACCCTGTCAATGATTGCCCCATTTTACCGGCTGTGCTTGTATTTGTGGAGTGGCTGGTGGCCGTCCTTGATAAAGAGGAAATATTTGGAGCTGATGAAAAAAGCGAAAGTGCCATTTCGTACTTTTTTGGTGCATTTGTTGAGCTTCTGAATCAGCTTGATGATAAAAGGGGTAATGTTGAGTCTCCAGATTCTACTGCTCTGTGGGAAGACTATGAGCTGCGTGGCTTTGCACCAGTTGTTCATGCACATGAGTCATTAGATTTTGGTGCACATTGGGGAAACTTAAACAGTTATGAGAGTAGAAATGAATGTCGTGGTCAACGAATCACTCATGCAGCAATTAAGATTGCAAACGGATCCAGTGATTCTCGGAAGTGGATCATCTATGATGAGGTGGAAAGAAAATTCTACACCGCGGAGTCAAAAAAATCGCCCAATAGCAGAGGATCAGAATTGGTGGAGCCTTGCTCTGCTGTTGAAGTAGAACTGCCCTGTCAGCCTATTTGTGAAATCAACAAAGAATGCGAGCAACAGATACTTGGGGAAAATCAGAGCAGCCCTCAAGTGCATAGCAAATCTGTTGCTGTTGAAGAGGAAGAAGTTATTCTCTTCAAACCTATAACCAGATATAATTCAGCACCAGTTTGTACTTCTAGTACCGAAAATGATCTAATGTTTCCAGAAGACATAGGGGACCAAGCAGAACCTTCTGATGAATGTCTGCGCCGTGCCTCATCACTACTTATAGCACAGAACGAGGCTTATGGTGATCCTTTGACTTCCACTTCCACCATCACTAATTTCAGAAGCAAGAAGTCATTCGAGCCATTGGAGGCTCTTATCAAAGAATCAGTGGTATGCCCATTTTCAGAAGGCCCTGTCTTTGCCAGGCCTCCCTCGCTTAGTTCTTGGGTCCTCAATAGAGGAAGTTTGAGCACTGAAAGAGAGAAAGGGACAAGTAATTTTAACAAGCATGGATTAGAGCCTGTTGAGGAAACTGTTGAGGAAACACTTTCTGCATCATTTATTGGTCTCTCCATGGATGAAACAAAGAATTCTGTCACTGCTTCTGAGCATGTCTCTCCAACCTTGCATTACTCTTCCCCTCCGTATATAGCTCCAATGCCGTCTGCCCCATTATTACCTGACGATGCTGTCTGGTTTAGTGGTGTCCCATCTAGTTTTCCTGAATGCAAGAGCCCAGGGGTCATTAACGAGACCGGTGACTTCATGGGTGCATCACCGCTAAGTGGGTACTCAAATTGGACTGCTACTCATGGGCCAGTTGATTACACTCCTAGTATTCCAGGCCTCATTTATGGACACTCACCATTACTTGGTGCGAGAAGCTCTCCTGAATGGTTTCACCACTACAACTACAACCAAAATTTTGAGCAGGCCAATATTCATATGCGGCCAGTTCAGTTCTCTGCAGCTGGGAACCTTGGGGACTTCCATGGTTATGATGCTTCCAGGTTTGATCTTTTTGATAGATGGGGAAACCCGTTGGCTTCCAACCCATTGATATACTTGGAGAGCCCACCATTGCATCCTGGGTCAACGCTTGTTTACGGTGTAGATGAACAAAGGAGAGAGAAGCTCTTTCATGGTTACCAAAGACCATTTCCATACGGGTATGGTGCTGCCACTGACCTAAGAGACGAACAGCAGCAGCTTCTGCAATATCTTAAAGAAAAAGAATTGCGACTGCCTCAGGATCCACAAGTGAGAGGTCCTACTTACATGGGGAATTGATATGAGAAAGGTTCGGTTATCAAAATCAAATGTTACGAGCACACATGTACATATGTTTGATCATGCCCTCTTGAGAGAAAAATTATGCTGTTCATAATTATATGGATTTTCTTGTGAAAGCCCAAACGTGCTCTTTCTGATCTGGTATGGATCTTGTTCCCCTCTTAAATCAGAATGTAATGTATTGCAGAGCAGGCTTAGCCTCATCTAGAAATGCTGATGGGTCGCCCCCCTCCTGTTTTCTTTTGGCATTTCAGCTACCTTGATTACAGGTAACAGGGTTTTAGAAAACTAGGCATTGTAGGTTTTCACTGAGTTGTGCCACTGTGAATTAAATTTTAGTAATGGCGTTAGGGGAAATACGTATCCACATTTGATCACCTCATTTATTTGTTAGTTTCTCAAGAGACCATTTTATTTTTTATTTTCCCTTTGTTCCTTCACCCTGGGATCCTATAAGAATGACGGTAGATAAATACCATCTATTTATTATTTATTACATCAATATTACAACATCATACTTTTAATCCATCTATATCTTACTATTGATAATATCTTGAATTTACCCGATGTTAGTTGGTGTCGATCAATGATTTAAAAACCGGATCGGACCAATCGGTTCAATCGGTCAAACTGTCGATCGGACCCAGGTCCGGTTCGGTTCAACTTTTGAGTCGGAAAGGGCTTCAGACCGGCATTGAACTGGACGAATCGATGGTTGAACCAACAAATCAGACGAAACCAAAACGATTCAGTTCAATTGAGAATTTGGGTTTTTGGGGAGGTCAGCACTGAGGCTTGGATCCCATGGAGAGTCCTAAAGACTTGACCATGGAAGTTCCTCGGTTATAAAATAAATAAATAAATGGATTATATTGAATTGGGTATAAATTGATTGTTAACTCGTAATCCATTTAATCCATTAACACAATTATAACGCATTATAGTATTTAAATATATATATATATTATTGTTTCAACTTTCCAATTTTAATTTTTTAAAACTTAAAATTAATGGGATCATTTGATTTTAATAATAATCTTTATAATGAAATATATAAATTTTTATTTAGTTATCTAATTTTTTTAATTTTATGATAATTATAATTTGTAAAGATATAAAATTGGTAAACAAATTAGATGGATTGGGCAATCAAACCCAAACACTAAGTCCAGCTGCTGTTACAAATCTAATAAAAAAATCCATTTGGAAACCGAGTCCTATTTCCAATATAGGCCCGACCCAACGCAATTTCTGTCTCGCGCAGCCGCTCACTCACCGTAGGTGAAGAATCTGCAACCCTAGATCAAAGACGAAGAAAATGGAAAACAAACAGTCTGGGCAAAAAGATATATCACCAGCAGAAGCAGTTCTTCTCGGAGCCCTAAGTCCTGGAGTCAACGTCCGTAATTCCTCAGCTGAATCTATGATTGGAATTTTTTTCTTTTCCTGTAATTTTCTTTAAAAAGTTGTGATATGTTGATGTTTAAATTTCAGGGTCCAACATGGACTACGCTAAAAACAACGTTTTTGATGCTGGGTCTGAGTCTGGCTGTTATGCTTGGTTTAGCATTCTCTTCTAGTGATTCCGCTTTAACACTTCATGTGATTTTCCTTGTTCTCATCACAGCGAGCCTCTTCTTGCTTCTTAGCTGGTACATTAACTCTTCCTCACATTCTGTGATTTTCGACTTATTTCTTTGCATACTTGTCAAATTGAACTTCGTTTATTCTATATAGACTACCTCTGGATGAATTGTTGTTTCTGGTGATGGTAGAAGAGGTTCTGTTCATGCATAGAAATTTGGAATTGGAACTCAATTGGGAATTTGGTTTGGAAAATATCGACTTAGTATAATGAGAAATTTGAGAATGAATTTCAGGAGAGAAATCAATGCTTGTGAGAAAAAAGAGAAAGAAATGTTCTAGATCACAGTGATGTGCAACAATTTGGAAATCCTCACTGTATTTCTGGCTCATATGCAATTCAGGAATAACTTGGGAAAGGTTGAAATATAATGTATATCTTTGCTACTTGAATAAATGGGGATAAGTTGGATAATTTAAGCATTTTGTTTTTAAATTTTTTACAAACAAAAATTCTTGAAATTATTTTGTTTTAACTTTAGAATAACATTGTGTGGTCTTATGTTTTGGGTTTTGTTTTGTTTGAAATTGGCTATGGCAAGGTATCATGATGCTATTCTGCTAATGTGGGTCTGGCTGTCCTTTCTCATATCCTTCTGTGCAGTTGTGTTTCTATACTTCCCTTTTGGCATATTTGATTCACGGCTGTTAGATTCAGGTGTATAATTGTTTCCATAAAGGAAATCTCAGATAGTTGGGATGAGCACTGCTGATTCTGATTTTGCATCTGAGGTTTTATTTTCTAGAAGATGTGGATTTAATCAGACTTAAGTTAGTTTATGCTTATATCTCTGTGGTATGTTGTGGCTATGCTTGAGTTTCTGCAGAACTGCTGTTGGTGAAACAGGATATATGTTCAGGAATTGATTTCATTATGGGGAATATGCATGTCTTTGTTGTAAATGTTACTTACCCAAATCTACGTAACAGTGACACTTACACATGTTTCAATATGAGGTATGCTATGTTTGGTTTCTAGAAAATTCAAGAGAAAATGTGAGGGAAAGAATTTAAAAAGGAAAGTAGAAGGAAAAAAAAAGTAAAGAAAAATAAAAAATAAATTTTAAGTCAATAAATTATTTTTATATGTTCTTTCAAACTCATTTCACTTATTTTATTTCTTTTATGTAAACATTAAATAATTTAAAAATTCATAAGTTTGTAACTAATTTTAATTCTATTTTATTTTCATCTATATTTTCTATTATACAACCAAACATAAAAAAATAATTTTTCTTAGCTTTTTTCTTTTTATTTCCTCAATACTTTCCTAGAAACAAACATAACGGTAGTGTCTGACATAGCAAAAGTTTAAACTATGGAATTATTCTGTCAAATGCATGGTTGGAAGTGTTGGCTGAGACTGGTGTGATATGAATGAGTCTTATCCATCTCGGCCATGGCCCCAATGAGTCTGAAACATGAGTGGCTCACGAGATGACCTGCAGTTTCCATAGTGTGACTCTGCTTCAATGAAATGGGAGAAAAAAACCAGAGACTAACTTGGATATGAATCTAGGCTAACTCACAAAACTACTTGGAATCACAACAATGCAACTTTGAGCCAATTAAAATTGTTGGGAAAAAAAAAAAGAACAAGAAGAGAAAATCTTTGCATTTCTCATAAATTCCTCACATCAGTCAAGAAAAAAATGTCTTGATTCATGACTTGCAACAAGAAATTCAAAATAACTTATTTTCAAACTATTATTGACTTGTTATTAATCACATGTTTATCATTATTTTCATTTTTATTTTTAAAAAATAAAAAATAATGCTTATTTAGCTAGCCTTAATTTCATTATGTTTTTTAATTCTTATTACTATCATGATTCATAAACTAATTCACTTGCATGCTCTTATAACTATTTAAACAATATTACATGTGAAAGATGTTTTTTAAATTAGTTTGTTCAATCTATCCAATTATAATCATCTTTTTTTTTGAAAATTTTCATTATTGTTTAGTTTTTATTTTTATTTTTTTGAGCTTTTTAACTTGCATGTTGTGTGTATTCCCAGGCATGCATCCAAGATGCTTAGCTTGATCCGCATCCAAGATGCTTAGCTTGATCTGCATCTAAGATGCTAAGATTGATTTGCATTGGGACATGCTATACGACGACTTTGAACTATGGTCAAATTGGTGCCTAAAACATATCTAATGTGTACATATGTTTGGAGTTGAACAAGGTAAAAATGAAAAGGCAGAAGTTCTATTTTGACATAAACCCTACTTGAAAGAAGTTGCTTACTTCCTAGTAAAGGCTGGCACCCTGTTTCTGGATACTTGGTTGCTACTTCCCTTTGTACGATATTGTCATATAGCAGATTACTTCAATAACTGTAGTTGTTTAAAAAGGAAAGTGATGGTAGCTTTCAGAAACCATTTCATACAACTACTTTTTCGGAATACTAAAGTCATCCTTAATTGAGTTCTTAATTTAGATGCTGTTGGAAAGAATCTTTAGTGAAGCTGAATGCTTCTGGGAACTGGAACCATGACACAATCAAATTTTTCATGAATTTATATATTTAGATCTTATTGAGATTGTCCTTTAAACAATAGATTTTCTTCTATTGCATGCTTTCATCTCCAAGCAATGCTGCAATAGAAACATTATAAGCAGAGAGGTGAATATTAAGTTTGATATCTTGCATGATAACTTTCATGAGTATTCAGTCAAAGCTTACGGCAATTATTATGTTTTCTGTTTGTGGCATTCATATTGTGCTCAAAATGATTTGTTACTAACTAGAGCTGTTACGGGATATACTTGGAAGAAGAGGCCATTACCAATCTGGTGGTTACTTTGGGATTGCCCTGCTTAGGTCATTTGAACTCATAGGTTAACCATTTAATTTTGGAGGCCAAGAGATTAGATCATGATGTAGATGGCTAACAAAAGTTAATTTCTCTTGAATCTAGTAAGCAATGTCTCTTACGTGGTTGTGGACATTTAGATGTTTTATGTGGGGCATCTGATTTCTTCCATTATTACCTTTATGCTGGGAAATTGGGGTTCATTTTATTTTTGAAAACAATTTCAATGAACAGAATGAAATCCAAAGTCATATATTTGGATGCTTCCTTAAGCATTGAATTTGCCTGCAGGTTTCTTTCACAGACTGGTCTGGTTTCAGTTGAACATCAAATGCAGGAGATGGGCTTGGCACCAAAAGATAGCATAAGCAAAAAGGACACGTGAAGACTCACTTTCTTGTAGTTAAGGCATCAACATGTTTCAAAGGAAGACATCTAAGAGCACATTTTATAACAGCTTGATTTAAAATACAGGTACAATCTGTGATGCATTCCCCAGAAGAGAAAGAGAAGAAAAGAAGGATAACAATGCTCAAATCAAACTATTTTCCCTCTCCCATTATTTCATGGGAAAATCTTTTCTGAAACGGTTGCATCTTTTACTCACCCTTTTCTTCCTTCTTTGGCTTCCCCTTCTTGGGCATGAGAAAACAGAAACATGAGCAGCATGGGCACTGAAACAAGAGCTTCATTCCTTTCGCCTGCTTGTGATGTCAAGTGCCTGAAAACCAGTATGTATAGAGAACTGCTGTTGATTTTCTCATATTTATTTATCTTCAGATTCCATTCCCATCACTTTAGGATAAGAAGATGCCTAGCTTCTCCATTTCTATGATCAAGGCCACTGGGCTGATAAAGGTTCACTTTGTGGGTTATTTTGATACCTTTTATTAAAAAAGAGAGGATCCTCTTTTATGTTCTCCTCTCCGTAGGAGGAATTCTAGGTTGTCAAGCAACAAAGAGCGGATGGGTTAGATTCCAAGGGGTCAAATATTTTGGCTTCACAAACTTATTGCTTAATCCAGGAGATGTTTAGAAATGATCTGCTCTTTGTGGAGGCAAAGCTTATAATGTCATGATTGGCGAAGAATGAATTCTTATCTTTTACAGGTTGAGTAAGCAAAAGCTTTATCATGTGATAATATTACATGTCCTGGTTAAACACCTTGGCTAAACTAAGCTAAGAATCTGGGCATCGGTGTGCAGGCAAGCAAATATGCTTTCGGGGTGGCTGCATATATGCTGTATTCATCCAGATGGTACTAAACATCCTCAGGGAAGAATAAATGGATGCATATCTTGATCAAGCAACAGAAACAGACACTGCATTAGGCCTAAAGGCCTGCTTTAGGGGAGTGAAAGTTTATTTACAGTTGTGGATGTTATTAAGGCATGAACATCAATTGATTTTAGATAAAGCAGAGGAAATATGGAAGTGACAGAGGTCAAATGGGCAGCAGAATCGGATCCATCTAGGACACGTTTCAGAATGATGCCCTAGGGTTTAGCTTAGGTTGACCTACCTTTAGGTGGGTTGAACTAAAATTAATCAAATAATAAATAATTAATTACATTTTGCATCAGCAAAGTGGATCGTCTCCTCGTCCACCTTGAGAATTTCTTGGTGTGTTCTTTTCCTGAAAATGACCTTTAGAGCAATATTAAACTGACATGATTCTGATCCCTTCTTCTATGTTTGGCGACTAAGAAAAATGCAGCAACATGTAAACTAAGAGCTTGAGGATTTGCAAGGGAAAATCTGTTTAAAAAGAAAATGAAAATGATGCATAAAAATAGCATGTTTTCAGACTCTTTTGGATAATTATGATGCATTAATAATTTTTAAATTTTATTTTTTATTTTTTTATAAATATGAAGCATGTTTGGTAATTCCAATTTATTTTTATTTATAAAAATTTAAAATAAACTTTATTTAATAATTACAGATCAAATAGAAAAAGATTTCGAATTATTCTTTCCTTATTTCTCAACTAGTTTACATAATTTTTCAATTTTCATGGGTGAAACATCAGTATTGTTGACTTTGTAAGGGATAATGAGATAAAATGATTTCAAATTTCAACCATAAAAGCAAAAATTGAAAAATAAAAGTAGAGAGGTAGTTGTTTGATAGTGATTTAAAAAAATGTTTTTATCATTTTTAACAAGTAAATAATAAAAAATTTTAAGTGTTAAAAATGTTGGAAATATTTTTTAAAATCACCGTTTTTAATTATTATTATATTTATGAAATGATTATTTTAAGATTTATCATTTATTTAGAGTATCTATTATAAATAATTTTTTTCATAATAATTTAATTAATGAAAAGTAGATTGTAATTAAAAGTTTAAAACTACTATAAAATTCGACAATTAAAATCCATTTATATATTTATATAATACTCATTTTTAAATATGACACTAAGACTCCGTTTCACAATTATTTTAAGACCCATTTTTACTTTAAAAAGTGTTTTAGAAAAAAACAAAACTTAACAAATTTTAGAAAATACTTTTAAAATTTTGAAAAATAATTTGTAATAATATTTGATAGATGATTATCATAAAAACACTTCCATTCAAAACACTTAATATAAACATTACAGGTTTGTAAAGGAAGAAATCTTTTTGAAAATGACTTATTTTTTAATCACTTCTATGATACCTATTTTTTTTCTTTAAATAAACCATATATGAATGACACTAAATATATGATAACAACAAAAATATTAATTTCAAATAATATATAGAAAAAGCATCATTACCCATAATAATTAAAAATTTTATATGGTATATAAAAAGGACATGGGCCCACATATTTTATAAAAGAAAAGGTAACATGAATTATAATCTAAAATGTGTTTAAATTCATTATCTTACCAAAATCTGATCAAATCAAGGAGGAAAAAAAGGTGTTTTTACAGTATTTTTAAACATTCCATATCATTAAATATTTGATTTTTTGGTTCCAAAATAATAGAAAAAAACATTATTAAAATTTATACTATACCATATCCTAAATCCTAGATATCTTGGTGGGCTGTCATTAATTGAAATTTGATGAACTTTCCTCAAATGTACACGTGTAGAAATTTATAGAAATGAACTATCATAATTATAGTGACGTGGAATTAATTTTTTTTTTTGTACTGGCCCACAATTTTATCTAAAATAAGAATATTTTTAAAATTATTGTAATTTTTCTAAACTTGATTGGGTGCAAAAAGAAAACTAATGTTTTATTTTTAAATAATTATTGTTTTTTATTTTATTTTGTATAAGCATTTTTTTTAATTAAAGAAGGGATTTTTTTTCCTTTGATAAAATGAGGGTCTGTTTGGATCAACCTGTGAAATTTTAATTTATTGTCTTAAAGAGATAAAAAAATATATATATATTTATTAAAAACTGACACGTGACAAACATGCTGAAATCTAACGGATGCACATTTCGACTAGAAGACAAAAATACCCTTATTCAGTGACATGGTAGGAGATGATTGGCCAGATGATTAGTTGACTGGCGATAGACACGAAGAAGACCGAGAAGAAATATTTTTTTCTTCGGTTCGTACACCCACACCGTACCATCCGGTGCACCCTCTTTTTTTTATTTTTTTTTATTTTATATAATTTAATTATTTGGATAAGAAGTATAAAACGCTTCATACACACTCTCTCTCTAACTCGACTTTCTCTCTCTAAATCTACAGAAAAAGCCAATTTTGTTTGTTTGTCCCTAGTTCTCCTTTTCTCTTTTGCATGGCACCGTCACTTCCCGCCTGGCACTCTCAGGTAACGCCTCCTCTCTCTGTATTGCCATCTGTTCTTCAAAAACCCCAAGTTTTCCATTTTCATTTCTTTTACTCGTTGGTATTCGTCTGGGATTTTTCCCTTGTTTTTCTTGTCAATTGCTCCCTCTTCAACTCACTCTGTTGTTGCTCTGATTGGTTTTTATTTATTTATTTTCCTTTTAGGAGATTGTGAATTGAAGGTGGTCTGTTTGGGAGGTGGTCACTGATCATGGCTCCAGGTGACGAGTGGGATGCTGAAAAGATGTGAGTTTTGTGCTTCATTAATTATTGTTCTCTCCACTCTTCACTCTTCACGTTGATATAGAAAAGGGTTTATGCGTTTTCACTGTTTGTTTGATTTGGGATTTACAGGCTTCAAGTTTACATTCTTGATTATATGAAGAAAAAGAATATGCACACCGCTGCTGATGTATTCGCCACTGAAGCAAACGTTGGCTCCAATCCTATTGGTATGTGTTCTTTGCTAAAAGATCTTTGTTTTGTTTTGGAGTTCTTCTCTAATAGATGAGTGTACTGATTTTAGTGGTGATTGATGAATTTTTCTGTGTTTGTGTCACCAAATTTTCTTTTCAATAATTGTCTAAGGGTTTTTTTTTTTTTTTTTTCTGAATTTTGTTGTTAATATCATTGATTAATTCTTGTTTTGTCTAATTTAAGTGGTGATTTGAGATGTCTTCTTGATGCGTTTCCATCATTAAAATTTTCATTTCAAAATTTTAAAGTTTTATTACTCAATTTTGTTTTAATATTCTTGATTACATGCCTGTATTTTCTTTCCTTCATAACAGAATCATGTTTTTGTTTTTTTTAGTCTCTTATTTGATGTTTTATTGCTTAGTTTCTGCTCTGCATATTGAGTGTCATTTCACTCTATTGCCATAGCATGTTTGTTTGTTGATTTGAAATCTGGGGTTTTTGTTTCAGCAATTGAGTCTGCAGGGGGCTTCTTAGCTGAATGGTGGTCAATATTTTACGACGTGTTTGCCTCTAGGCAAGCATTGGGTGAGCAAGGGACAAGTCAGCAAGAAGCCAGGGGAGATGGTTCCAGCCTGGTGATAATTTGATGAATTTTGAGGTTCTTATGTACTGTTTAGGTTGTGAAATTATGTTTGAAGTATTGTTTGTTTGCTTACCAGGAGATACAAACAACTGAAAATGAACTACAAAGTCTCCATCCTCTGGTGCCAAATTTTGAGATGAATCAGCAAACTCCTGGGCTGTTTACTAATCTGGAGAACATGCTTGGGCAACAATCATCTTCTTTATCAGCTGCAAAAATGTATGATGAAGGCATCCTGTTAGAGATTATGATCCCCATTTACAATTCCTTGATTTTAATAAATGAATCTCTTCAAGTCAGTCGCCATCTGTTTGATGTATTCCTTGTGTATTTCTTTGTCGTATCAAGAATGGAATCATTGGCAATTATCACATTTATTTTGTGTATTTTTTCTTTTCAATGAAGGAGGGCTTCTATGTCACTTGCCTGCTTCGGTTTCAAAAGGAGAGATTTTCAACACTTGCCTTTTCATAAGAGAATTGCATTGCATATGTTTATCATTGTCATTTCAGTGATTGGGTTCCTAATCATCTTATTTGATGTTTGTCCATGTACCACAGGCACCGGCAACAACAAATTGCTAGGCAGACTCAACAACGGGTTCGGAGGGTATGGTTTAAACCTATCTAAACACACTTTTTTTGAGGAATATTAAATTTCTACAATCACATTAAGGATTAAAATTTCTTCATTGCAGGATAATAGACAAGGGATTAATATGGGAAGGGCTACATCTATGGATCCAAATCTCTATGGAGTACCAAGAGCAGCAATCCCAAGGGCTGGGCCTCTTGATTCGGGTTTGTTTGTATTTTATTTTTAGGCTTTTGAATTTTATCTCTTGGAACTTGGTGCTCAACTAATTGCCCTTGATGATAGTTTAACAAGGTATTTGGCAGTATGAATTTGGATAAATTAGGCAATATCGGTAGTTTGTTTTTATGCTTTGTTATGTTAATACAGGAAGTGTCTAAATAGGATGTGTCTTCCTGCATCTTTTATTGGCTTATTGTTGCAAGTAGATGACCTCCAGCTGCAGCTGTTACTGCTTGAATTTGACTGATCAAATTTTAAAGCAACACATTGCCTATTTGTGTTCCTTTTGTTCGTTTGTTGGTTTTTCTTTTCCCTGTTTTCTGGGAGCGTTTAAGACAGGGAGCATAGTTAATTACCACTATTTTTCTTAGACTCTAAACCCCAAATCCCATGGCACAAAGGGGCTCTTGTTTTTGGAGTTGCAATTTTCTTTTGAAGACACATTTACAGAGGGTCGCACCCTGCTTTGTTGTGTTTTTGGCCACAGAAGAATTGTGTCAGGTTGGAAATGTTTATAAACCCTTTAGCCAAGCCCAGAAGAAACAAAGTGAAAAAATTGTAGAAGGGATACGTTTAGCCAGCCCAAATAGTTAAGGGAAGATCCAATTACATTTGTTATGTATCCTCATTTATGGATATGTTGCAGTGGTTTGAACTTCAAGCATTTTTCAATTTATTTGTTGGTATAACATAACCAGCAAATAGTTGACATTTTAATCAGCAAAACCATGGACATGTTTTTGTAGTGTTGGATAGTATATGACATGTGCTTGCCAATCTCTCTACTAGCTGGTGTCTTCAACACATTCTTATTTCTGGTTTTGCCCCCAACATCGTGAACCTCGGGTTCAAGAACAAATTTACCCTTTTTCTTTAGTTTGATTATGTTTCTAAAACTTTTTCATGAGTTGGTTTGCACATATTCACATAGGCATGGTAAAAGCATATCATGATTATGGTGTGGGAAATGAAAGCATATTAAAAAAGAGAGGACATGCAAAATGACACATCCACATGATTCAAAACTGGATAAGAGAGAGACAAGTCTCTTACTACAACCAGTTTACTTCAAGGGTCAGACTCTTATATGCTTTCATTGTGGTTAAGGATGAAAATTACTCAGTGAGTTCCTAGAGTTTGGGAAAGTTCATCTTCACTCCCTAAAACTTAGAACCTTATGCCATAAACTTTTAGGAAGGGTTTTAGATGACTCCCTTTTCAGGTTCAGTGTGTGACTCTTCTTACATATGTACATGTAGAACTTAGCTAAACATTTATATGATATCAAAAGTTTATATTAGGAACTCTTATCTCCTTTTTGATCATCTAGCCAATCTTCTTGTTGGCATCAGTCTTTTTTTGCCCCTTACAAACACTACCTAGGGATGTTTTCTTTACAAACTTGGAAAATTTGATTGAGAAAATGTTCAAATTTATTAAGTGTTGAAAACCAAATAGATAGGTTTTCTGAATCGATTAATTTTTGGAATGCTATTAAATACTGCAGATATTTTATGGTTGAATTAGCTGAAAGCTTCTAACATTGAAAGGTATGGCTGAGAGAAGGGGACAAAGTCCATACATAGAACAAAAGTTTAAAAGTAGTCCTAGTAGATGTTTTTTTTTTTTTTTTTTCTCTATGCATTTGATTTTGTTGTTTTCCAAAGATTTGTGGACAGAAACATGGGGGTAATGAATTTTTAGATCATACTGATTGTTCTTATGTTATTCGTAGACTTCAAAAGTTGTGAAGTGTCCACGACAGAATAGACTTTGGAAGGACCTGCTATCAGATATGTACCTAGCAAGCAAGTGTGGAAAAGGAAGGGATGATACTTTCCTAATTTGATCAAATTTCCACAGGATACTTTGTATTCTAGTCTGTTGTTATGCGAGTATTTAAATGAGTGAAGTTTCATTGTGGGACAAACTATACTCCATAAACTCTTCATTTCACTTTGGCGTGTAGAAAAGTAACTTTGTTGATTTAAGCATTGTATCAATTTATGGATGGATGACCAATTGAACAGCTGAGTCAAGCCCACTTCTCTTCTCAAATTTTATCCTCCCTTTTTTTCCTGTCTTTCCTAATCCGGAGTAGAATGAGTGATGACCAAAACATTGGCTGTCGAAATGGATCCTTCACCTAGATGTATACCAGAATCTGATCTGAATCATACACACACACACACACACATACCCATGTTCCTTTAGATTTACTCATAATATATGCACGAAAACTAAAAAACTACAAGCTAAATCTTAATTTTGATAAATTTCCCAACCATGAAAGTAAGATTACATAAAGAAAACATGAAAGCATACTATGAACATTAGAATATAAAGAGGCCCTTGAACGGAAACTAGATTTAAATTTTCAAAATGTCAAGGAAAAATTTAAAAATATCATTAAAAAAATGGAAAGTATGTAAGAGTGACTAGTTGCCAATTAAAATCACATATTTCGGGAAAATTCTTAATAGAGATAATATCATAAAAACGTGATGACATACAAAATAAGAAAAACATCTAAAATTTCCATAGTACTTTATCATGACCTTTTATTATTTAAGGCTACCTCAAACCTATAAAACAAATATCCAAATTGACCATGTGCCATGTTTAGGTGAGGCAAATAATTGATCATTGCATATGCATGGGCAATAAATAAATAGCGAGGCTTGAACTCATGCCTTCTAAGAACTAGAGCTTCAGTAGCGGATGTTAAACTACTAATTACCCCAACAACTTAAATTTATTATGAGAATGCACCAAAATTATATTTCAAACTAACTTTCTTGTGTTGTGCCATAGGGAAAAAAGTTTTGTATAATCAATTTAGTTAAGAATTGTATGAGCAGACACTTCAAGTTTTTTGGCTAAGTGATGCACCAAATGCAATGTCTTTAAACATATGATGAAATTGTGCAATTGATATTTTGAATGCGACTTAGTTCTAACCACTAGTTCTTTGAAACCTAATTGTAGGATCTCTAGAGCATAGTTGAAGCACAACACCCTTAAGGCACTTACGTTATTGAAAAGTCGCACCTCATCTATTTTTGTTTGACTTCAGGAAAAATGACGTTGTCTCATGCAAGACAATAAATTTTAATTTGCCTGATTTTTTTTTTTTCAAAAAAAGCAAAGAAAGAAATCCTTATGCCAAATTGCCAATCCTCTCATGGAGTAGCTCAATGGTGGTGCCCTTTAGCAATGAAGTAGAGGTCTTGAGTTCAAGTCTCCTTTGTTTTTAAGTGGTGTAGGATAGAGTGGTGGACCCATATCACTTAGGGTTTGTTTTGCTAGTTGTTAGGATAAATGCCTTGTTGTATTGTAGTAAAAAATGTCAACACCTAAAAAGTGCTTATATTTTCTAACCTTTTTTTGAGTTTTTTAACACCCAAACAATGAATTATAGAAAAATTTTCTTCACTTTCTTTTTTTGACAATTTTATTCTCAATTTTTTTTTTTCATTTATAGTGAAATTTTATGGTATTGTATCATTTTGTGTTGGATGCCTTTTCTCAATGGTTGGAATCTTGGATTTTTTGCTACTTGTATTGAAATTTTGGATCATATTCGGTGATATATGAGCATATTACAAATATTTGCATGTCCATGTTTAAATTATTTTATGTAATTGAACATGCTCTCCAAGTTGCACCTTGGTTTGTTCAAGTGCATGCCTTCTTTCACCTTTGCCTAGGCTCCAAAGAACCTTTGGATCTTAGATGCACCTTACACAATTTTTAAAATATGATCTAGAGTGTTGTAGAAGTTTTGGAAAGCATTTTAATTCATCAACATAATTCGTTGTGGATTTTGTTGTACCCACTAAGTTATACACATTTTTCAGTCCTAAAATCTGTATGCCATTTAAGTCCAAAATGACAAATTTTGTTACCTTGATTTCGATGTATACCTTATGGAGAGACTGGGGAGGTTGTATATGCATTTTGGTGTTGTTTTTTTTTTTAATTAGCATTCTTATTCCTGATTTTTATCTTTGCAGAGATGAATGAAGGAGTTAATCCAATGCCACTGAAAGGACAAATGTCATCTGTAAGTGGAATAATAAGTATTGACTTAGATTCTGTTTCTGTATTTGCAGATTTTCTCTTTTCTGGTTTATATAGTGTCCAGTGCAGTATTGATGTAAATACCAAATCCATCTAATTGATTTCATTGCAGGGAGCTGACCAATTTCCCTCTGGTTTTGTTCATCAGGGACTAACCCCAATGTTGCAGCTACCAATTCAAAAACCACAGTTTCAACTGCCAAGAGCACAATATCAGCAAGATCCCTCAATCCAAATCCTGCCGCACACAACAGTCATGCTGGTATCCTCTTACTCAGACTTGGATGCTTCCTAAGAGAAACTTAAATGGGAAGGGTGAGGTTTATAGTGCCTAATCAAGTATTGATTCTAGTTTTAAATTAATTTACTTGATTACTTTGCAGGGAGTGGACCAGCTTCCTTCTGGTTTGGGCATTCAGGGACTAAACCCAATGTTTCAGTTACCAAAGCTACAATCACAGTTTCAATTGCCAAGAGCACAACATCAACAAGGGCCCTCAATTCAAGTATTGTCACATACATCAGTGACTCTGGTATTGTCCTACCCAAACTTGGATGCTTCCTAGGAGTGACTTAAAGGATGTGATCTCTTTGCAGGGAGCTGACCAAATTCCCTCTAGTTTGAGTCATCAAGGACTAAAGTCAATGTTGCAGCCACCAAAGCTTCAGCCACAGTTTCAAGCACTAAGAGCACAACATCGACAAGAGTCCTCAACTCAACTATTGTCACACACTCCAACCACATTGGTATCCTCTTACTTAAACTTGATACTTCCCAAGAGCTACTTAAATGGGAAGCATGATTTGTGATGCCGGTCCAGTATCAATGCAAATGCTAAATTAATTTACTTGATTTCTTTGCAGGGAGTTGACCAAGTTCCCTCTGGTTTGGGTAATCAGGTACTAAACTCTTTGCAATCTCCAAAACATCAATCACAGTTTCAAGTGCCAAGAGCACAACATCAACAAGAGCCCTCAACTCAATTATTGTCAAACACACCAGCCATTCTGGTATCTTCTTACCAAATTCATATTCATCCTAGGAGTGTCTTAAATGGGAGGATGGGGTTCATACTGTCCAGTTCAGTATCAATTTGAATGCCAAATTAATCTACTTGATTTCTTTGCAGGGAGTCGACCAAATTCCCTCTAGTTTGGGAAATCAAGGACTAAACCCAACGCAAGGGCCAAATCCCCAGCAACAGTATAGTATGTCAATAGCACTAGAGCCAAATCCTCAGCAACAGTTTAAGGTACCAACTGCTCTGCATCAACAAGATCTTTTAAATTAAATATTGTCTGCACCATCCACACAGTCATCCAGTTTGGTAGGAGGATCTACCAAACACTACCGCTATGTTTGTTTCTAGGAAGGTATTGGGGAAAAAAAAAGAAAAAATATAAGAATATTAATTTTTTATGTTTGGTTTTACCATAGAAAATATAAATGAAAATAAAATAAAATTAAAATTAGTTACAAACTTATTAATTTTTAAATTATTTAATGTTTACATAGAAGAAATAAAATAAGTGAAATGAGTTAGAAAAAACTTTTTAAAGAAACGGGCCTAAACCCACCGCTTGTTTGCAACCCCCCCTCAGGCCCAAAATCATATTGGGCCTCCACTGAGCCCAAACTCGCTTCATTGGGCCCAACCCTCAACTCTTAGCTCTCTTTACAACCCACTAAAGAACTTTTTAAAATCCTCATTCACTGTAACTCCGTGAAGAAAAGTTGTATCCTCGTCCACAACAATAAAACCTCCACAACCATCAGCTATCTTTTTGAACACCTCTTTACTCCACATGTGAAGAGAAAGACCCACCACTCTCACCCAAGCCTCCTTAATGCCAACACCTTGCCCAAAACACCCCACCTCCGGATTCCATCTTGTTAGATGCAAAACATTCTCCTTGAGTCTTCTTTTTCCTCTAACCAAAAACCTTTTAGCTTCACTCAAAGACTTAAAACTCAAACAGCAAAAGCCTTCTACCCAGATAAGTCACTCTCAATCTCCCCTTTAACAACCAGAGGTGGCTCGCCCAACTCCTCACTAAATCCAAATCAGGGACATGAACAGTATCTACTTCCCACCAGCCCACTAAACACCGATCCAATTGATTCTTCCTAACTAGCAATTCTCTTTCTCCCAACTCCACCTAACCTCTCTGGCCTCGGTTTTGCCATTTCCGCCTGTGTCTTTGTCAACAATCCTTTCCTCAGTCTCTGAACCTCTTGAGTCCAAAAACTTGATCAAAGAAACAACTCCATGATCACGCAGCTTCTCCGCCAAGGTATTCCAGCCTCTTAACAAACCCCTTCCTTCTGGGAAGATCACACAGTACCTCTTGGACTCAATGTCGCAAATTGAATAGAGAAGAAACCTTCCCGCCTCATTCTATCGACGTTCTAATCTATATATCCTCTTCCCTCCTCCCAATCAAGAACCTACCTTCTGTTTCCATTATCCCTAAAGTCATCCTGTTTGAAATCAAATATTGTCTGCACCATCCATAAAGTCATCCTGTTTGGTAGGAGGATCTACCAAACACTACCGCTATGTTTGTTTCTAGGAAGGTATTGGGAAAAAAAAAAGAAAAAATATAAGAAAATTATTTTTTTATATTTGATTTTATCATAAAAAATATAAATGAAAATAAAATAAAATTAAAATTAGTTACAAACTTATGAATTTTTAAATTATTTAATGTTTACATAGAATAAATAAAATAAGTGAAATGAGTTAGAAAGAACTTTTTAACGGGCCCTAAACTCCCCCCCACCCCTTCCGTCTAAGCTCAGGCCCAAAATCATATTGGGCCTCTACTGAGCCCAAACTCGCTTCATTGGGCCCAACCCTCAACTCTTAGCTCTCTTTACAACCCACTAAAGAACTTTTTAAAATCCTCATTCACTGTAACTCCGTGAAGAAAAGTTGTATCCTCGTCCACAACAATAAAACCTCCACAACCATGAGCTATCTTTTTGAACACCTCTTTACTCCACATGTGAAGAGAAAGACCCACCACTCTCACCCAAGCCTCCTTAATGCCAACACCTTGCCCAAAACACCCCACCTCCGGATTCCATCTTGTTAGATGCAAAACATTCTCCTTGAGTCTTCTTTTTCCTCTACCCAAAACCCTTTTAGCTTCACTCAAAGACTTAAAACTCAAACAGCAAAAGCCTTCTACCCAGATAAGTCACTCTCAATCTCCCCTTTAACAACCAGAGGTGGCTCGCCCAACTCCTCACTAAATCCAAATCAGGGACATGAACAGTATCTACTTCCCACCAGCCCACTAAACACCGATCCAATTGATTCTTCCTAACTAGCAATTCTCTTTCTCCCAACTCCACCTAACCTCTCTGGCCTCGGTTTTGCCATTTCCGCCTGTGTCTTTGTCAACAATCCTTTCCTCAGTCTCTGAACCTCTTGAGTCCAAAAACCTGATCAAAGAAACAACTCCATGATCACGTAGCTTCTCCGCCAGGGTATTCCAGCCTCTTAACAAACCCCTTCCTTCTGGGAAGATCACACAGTACCTCTTGGACTCAATGTCGCAAACTGAATAGAGAATAAACCTTCCCGCCTCATTCTATCGACGTTCCAATCTATATTTCCTCTTCCCTCCTCCCAATCAAGAACCTACCTTCTGTTTCCATTATCCCTAAAGTCATCCTGTTTGAAATCAAATATTGTCTGCACCATCCATAAAGTCATCCTGTTTGGTAGGAGGATCTACCAAACACTACCGCTATGTTTGTTTCTAGGAAGGTATTGGGAAAAAAAAAAAGAAAAAATATAAGAAAATTATTTTTTTATATTTGATTTTATCATAAAAAATATAAATGAAAATAAAATAAAATTAAAATTAGTTACAAACTTATGAATTTTTAAATTATTTAATGTTTACATAGAATAAATAAAATAAGTGAAATGAGTTAGAAAGAACTTTTTAACGGGCCCTAAACTCCCCCCCACCCCTTCCGTCTAAGCTCAGGCCCAAAATCATATTGGGCCTCTACTGAGCCCAAACTCGCTTCATTGGGCCCAACCCTCAACTCTTAGCTCTCTTTACAACCCACTAAAGAACTTTTTAAAATCCTCATTCACTGTAACTCCGTGAAGAAAAGTTGTATCCTCGTCCACAACAATAAAACCTCCACAACCATGAGCTATCTTTTTGAACACCTCTTTACTCCACATGTGAAGAGAAAGACCCACCACTCTCACCCAAGCCTCCTTAATGCCAACACCTTGCCCAAAACACCCCACCTCCGGATTCCATCTTGTTAGATGCAAAACATTCTCCTTGAGTCTTCTTTTTCCTCTAACCAAAACCCTTTTAGCTTCACTCAAAGACTTAAAACTCAAACAGCAAAAGCCTTCTACCCAGATAAGTCACTCTCAATCTCCCCTTTAACAACCAGAGGTGGCTCGCCCAACTCCTCACTAAATCCAAATCAGGGACATGAATAGTATCTACTTCCCACCAGCCCACTAAACACCGATCCAATTGATTCTTCCTAACTAGCAATTCTCTTTCTCCCAACTCCACCTAACCTCTCTGGCCTCGGTTTTGCCATTTCCGCCTGTGTCTTTGTCAACAATCCTTTCCTCAGTCTCTGAACCTCTTGAGTCGAAAAACCTGATCAAAGAAACAACTCCATGATCACGCAGCTTCTCCGCCAGGGTATTCCAGCCTCTTAACAAACCCCTTCCTTCTGGGAAGATCACACAGTACCTCTTGGACTCAATGTCGCAAACTGAACAGAGAAGAAACCTTCCCGCCTCATTCTATCGACGTTCCAATCTATATTTCCTCCTCCCTCCTCCCAATCAAGAACCTACCTTCTGTTTCCATTATCCCTAAAGTCATCCTGTTTGAAATCAAATATTGTCTGCACCATCCATAAAGTCATCCTGTTTGGTAGGAGGATCTACCAAACACTACCGCTATGTTTGTTTCTAGGAAGGTATTGGGAAAAAAAAAGAAAAAATATAAGAAAATTATTTTTTTATATTTGATTTTATCATAAAAAATATAAATGAAAATAGAATAAAATTAAAATTAGTTACAAACTTATGAATTTTTAAATTATTTAATGTTTACATAGAATAAATAAAATAAGTGAAATGAGTTAGAAAGAACTTTTTAACGGGCCCTAAACTCCCCCCCCCCTTCCGTCTAAGCTCAGGCCCAAAATCATATTGGGCCTCCACTGATCCCAAACTCGCTTCATTGGGCCCAACCCTCAACTCTTAGCTCTCTTTACAACCCATTAAAGAACTTTTTAAAATCCTCATTCACTGTAACTCCGTGAAGAAAAGTTGTATCCTCGTCCACAACAATAAAACCTCCACAACCATCAGCTATCTTTTTGAACACCTCTTTACTCCACATGTGAAGAGAGGAAGACCCACCACTCTCACCCAAGCCTCCTTAATGCCAACACCTTGCCCAAAACACCCCACCTTCGGATTCCATCTTGTAAGATGCAAAACATTCTCCTTAAGTCTTCTTTTTCCTCTAACCAAAACCCTTTTAGCGTCACTCAAAGACTTAAACTCAAATAGCAAAAGCCTTCTACCCAGATAAGCCACTCTCAATCTCCCCTTTAACAACCAGAGGTGGCTCACCCAACTCCTCACTAAATCCAAATCAGGGACATGAACAGAATCTACTTCCCACCAGCCCACTAAACACCGGTCCAATTGATTCTTCCTAACTGGCAATTCTCTTTCTCTCAACTCCACCCAAACTGAATCACCTAACCTCTCTGGCCTCAGTTTTTCCATTTTCGCATATGTCTTTGTCAGCAATCCTTTTTGCCCAGGAGGAGTCTCTGAACCTCTTGAGTCCAAAAACCTGACCAAAGAAACAACTCCAAGATCACGCAGCTTCTCCGCCAGGGTATTCCAGCCTCTTAACAAACCCCTTCCTTTTGGGAAGATCACACAGTACCTCTTGGACTCAATGTCGCAAAATTGAACCGAGAAGAAACCTTCCCGCCTCATTCTATCGACGTTCCCAACCTATATTTCCTCCTCCCTCCTCCCTCCTCCCAATCAAGAACCCACCTTCTGTTTCCATTATCCCTACAACAAGCTTCAACACCATCTAGCAAATGACTTAAACTAACTTCCCCAAACCTAATCCAAGAAGTGGTTCCTCTACGTCTCTCCCAGATACGCCCCTTCAGCTTTCCCTCTACCACCTCAACCTGCAACTCAAAAGACTTGGACTCAACACCAAACCAACTTCTTCCACCCCTAGAAACTTCACTTATCTTTAACATAACAACCACCAAAATGATATTGTCAGTAATGATTATATAAGATATTTCATAGTTTGATAAATTTAATCATCATTACCATCTAAAAGATTGCACCACTGCAGCAAATTCCTAGCATCTGCTTCTGAGTTCCAAGCCATCTCTCAAAATTACAGGATCTCTTTCATAGACTCCATACCAAGAATTCCTTTTCATCACAAAATAAGTTTTAGAAATATAATGAGTACATATAAAAAAGGCCTGCATAGATGAAAGAAGAACATTTCATGATTAACTCTTCACTTTGAGCAGCAATGTCTTGCTTACAGTTCTTGTAGAGAACACGATTCATTGTTTTCAACCAAAAAGAGAAGGAAAAAGGAAAAAAAAAAAAAACCTCTGAAGGTATAAGAATAGTGTATGTTGAAAGGAAGGACAAAAAGGAGGGGTAGTACGGAATGACGTGATGGCCTATTTTTTTTCCTGAAAATTTGGTCTTCAATGAAGTAGAATGGCGAAACAGGGTTGTTGTGACTACCTTAATTATCTGGTGTGAGGCTTTGTTGAATTGAGTCTGTTTAAATAAATATCTATATGAAAGACTGATAGATTCATTATCTAGGACTGTGTTTTTAGAATCTCTTTTTATAATGGTTCTGATGTTACAGGTATTATTGACTTCTTACTTTCTTTCCTCGTTTTCCTTTTTTTTTTTTTTTAATAAAATTATTTACTATGATAACCAAAATTGAAAAAGTTAGTTTCTTTTCCATTCAGTTTTACATGCACACCAATTCTCAGATTTCTTGTAAATATTTTCATCAGACTTATATATCTCTAAGTCTTTGTTCTCCTTTTTTGTCGATGAATTGATTGGCAATATCCCAGACAATGATCCAAATGGGAGATACCGCAGAGCAACAACAACATGATCAGGCACAAAAGCAGCAGTCAGAAGAGGTTGGCTGGGATATTTCGCCTTATTAAGCCCCATTTTCTTTTCTAGGGAAGTTAAGGCCAGGAGCTTTCCCCACCTGGTGGAATGTTTAGATTTTGCATGTTCTTTTCTGGCATATGCTCTGTTCTAATATTACCTGTTCTGCACCAGAGTGGCAGAAAGAGAAAGAGTTTATCCAATTCAGGATCTGGAGACAATATTTTGGTAGGGCCTACCTATCAGGAGAAAATGCATGGTTTGATTTAGAGATTGTACTGTCATGTTTGTTGTTTATGTTTCTCACCTATGCACTCTTCTAGTCTTCGGCAATAATTTCTTCTGATTGTTACCTTTTTATGGTATCTCCCACTCTAGGCATGCAACACTGCAGAGAAGGAGAAGCCTATTGATGAGAATGTTGAATCTTATTTATCCCCTGATGATGTCAATGCTAATACTGTGCCTATCCCCTTCAGCATTTTGAAACGAGATTCTTCAGATTGCACAACCAATGAAGACACAGGTAACCTTTTTTAGCTGCCATGGAAGAATACACATTACTCCTCAAGTGGTACTTAGTCAGCGAGCATGATTTACATCAATACTTAGCACAAGTTAATGTTTTAGAAGGACTAGGTAGGGTCAGGCTGGAAGCCTTAGAACCTTGAAACTTGGTAGCCTAAATCTTGCCTTTCATCACTTTTTTTTTTCTTTTTTTTTTCCTTGGTGTAGAAGAGTAGTAAAGATCTTTAGGACCCGAAGATTATCGGTGGTTACAGTTCTACACACATACACATTTGTAGTTTTATATCTGTTTTTACCCACTGCTCCTTACCCACTCCAACCAATGTTTCATCAGCTTGCTACTCGTCATCTCTGAATATGTCTTATCCAAATTGATGCTCTATTCTTTTATCACATGTCTAGGATACTCACTTCTAGTTCCGGATTTGTTTATTCTTTTACATGAAGACAAATATTAGATAAGCATAATATGTCAATCAATCCCCTTTATTTGTCAAGAACTTCTAGATGAAGACATGCATATACTTAGCAAAGAGCGAGAGCACAAAAGATCCAGAAGTACAATACAAAAGTAGGTTGGCAAATTAAGAAGAGAATTTGTGTATGTGCATGCTATCATATGGAGTATGAACCACCCATTGAAAAAAAGAATGTATTAGCTAATATTTTATTAATAATAGGATCATGTGGATTTTCCTTTGTTTTCCCTGTTCTTCTTGTTTTAAAATGGCAGATGATTTCTGCTACCATTCAGTAGTCATTTTCTAAAAACTTAATTACAATATGTGTCTCTCATCCCTTCAAACTTTCAAGGGGATCTTTTAATATGTATTGAACACCATAAATCTTAAAAACCATGTATATGTTATCAGTAATAACATTCATGTTTGTTAAAATGAAATAAAAGATATTAATCTCATCTCATGATTATAATGTAACATGTTCAATTCTTATACTAAGACATGTCTCAAAGTGTCTGGGTTGTGTCTTGTAAGGACCTTCTTGCACTGAGGATTGAACCTCTAAGCCCTAAGGTTTCCATCTGTTCTTTGTGGGAGCAGTGCCAAACAAAGATGCATTGGAAGAAAATTCAAGTAATTGATTAAGCAGCAGATGGCCTATACAACTTGTTTCTTAGTTTCCATAGGAAGTGGAGATGGTCCTACCAGATTAAACATGACTGGTAGCAGAAGGGGGTAATGCTCTGTTGGCAGTAAATTGTTCTGAGTTCCATTGGTATTCTAACATCATGATTGATCACCTCTGGTAGGCTTCACTTTTAAAGAGGTTGGTCGCCTCCAAGCAAGCAAAGGCAAAGTTCTCTGCTGCCACTTCTCATCAGATGGGAAGATGTTAGTTAGTTCTGGACATGATAAGAAGGTGGCCTAATGCTTTCAATCTTCAAAGTTTGTTTAGCTTTTTCTCAGTCAGTTTTGAAGGTCTTATCCATGAACACAGAGGTCATTCAATTTTTGCTGGCAGGTTATGATTTGGAGCATGGAAACATATGATTATGTTTGTACAACAGAAGAGCATTCTCTTCTCATTACAGATGTCCGATTTAAACCAAATTCAGCTCTTTTTGCAACATCTTCATTTGACAGAAGTGTTCAGATATGGGATGCAGACAAAGTAAATATTACATTTTTCTCTTGTTCTTTTTCCCTATGTAAGAAATCTCAAAAATCCTAGTTTCTGCAGTGGATCTTACATTTTTTTTTTCTTTCTTCCTTTTCTATAGCCTCTAGCTGATGCTTTAGTCTCATTATGGTCAATAAATGTTCACACCTTATTTGTATAAAATTCTATTCATTTATGTTGGAGAGCATGATATTTGGTTATTTAACACAGTATCAAAGCCTCTTTTGGTGAGAGGTCAAATGTTTGAACCTCAACACCACGTGCTTATTTCCCCAATTTATTAAGCCCATGTGTAAGCCCAAAAATGGAAGCTACACATGGAGGAGGGCATTGGAGAGCATAATATGCATTGTGGGTTCAAATCCTACAAGTTTAAGCTTTTAGGAAAATTGGTTATCTAATAGCCTAGTTTATAGTGTGGGCTCAAATCCTAACAGTTAAAGCTTTTAGGAAATTTGGTAAACTAAGATGGCATCAGAGCAATGGTTAACTAAGGCCTCAAGCTTGAGTCTCTCCAAGGAAGAGTATTAGTAGTCTATTATATATTGTAAGTCCAAATCCTAATAACAAACTTTTAAGCAAGTTGGTAGCTTAACAAATTATTTCTCCAGGGCCTGGTATGCTTAAACTCATAGGGAAGTTGGTAGCGTAACATATTATTTATCTGGTAATTGTGAATTGACACAATTGTGTGTGTGTGTATAAGAAAAAATTTAGCAAACAGTAATATATTAAAGTTCAAATTGCTCATAAAATATTACATAATTCTTGGCCCTATTTAGGCCTTATTTATCTTTTTGTAACTTCTAATTACCGTTAGCACAGTTCAATATAAAAATGTGTTTCAGTTATTTTGGGCAAATTCCTAGACTCTAATGTGCTTAGGAAGGCATAACTGCATGGTAATATGAAATGCTGCCTTTTTTATCCCTTTCATCCATCATTTGGTTGTTTCCCTTTTTTATATGTGCTCTCTTTCTCCTTCTCTCAGCTGGTAAGTATAATGCTTATGTTTTTCGTGTCATGATTTTATAGCCAAGCAACGCACTAGTCAAGCTTCATGGTCATGCCGAACAGGTAACATCAGTGGATTTCCACCCAAGAAAGTTGGACCTCCTCTGCTCATGTGACAGTAACAATGAGATCCGACTGTGGAATGTGAGCCAGCAAGTTTGCACACACACCACTAAGGTCAGATGCTGCGATATTTAACGATTATGGATTCCGTAGCTATATCACTGATTTACCAAAGTCAAATTAGCAGGAGTGCAGTTTCTCTGTTTATTTGTTAGAAGGAAACACTACATTATTTCAGACTTATTTACTGTCAATTTTGCTTCCACAAACCATATCTCTAGCATTGTGAAAATGGATCCTAAATCATATTGATAAAGACCATCCTGGACATTTGTGCTTAAACAGAGGGCTTTTTAAGTTGATGAGTGTCAGCATGGTTCTTAAAATTGGCTCTATTGTCTTCCCGATATATTGATGGCCTATATATCCTTGGTGACCAGTCATGATTTAAATCACGTATTTTGTAGATAAATACATGTTCATTAAACCTCTTGGAATCATACCAGGTGCAACTCATTGAATCGTTGCCCAATACATTGGTGCTCGTATTGCAATCGTTCAACTCCAAAGATGATGTTTATCAAATATTTTCTACAGGTTCCATCTATCAGTTGCTCATCTTGATTCCTGTTTGATTGACATCAGGGAGCTACTAAACAAGTTAGATTCCAGCCTCGAGTTGGGAAGCTTTTAGCTACAGCTGTAGGAAATGGCATCAATATAATTGATGTTGAGACCGATACCCTTCAAGCCCACTTAAAGGTATGCTAGTGGTTTACTTCTGCACCATAGATATTATTGTCGACTGTTTACTTGCACAACTAGAGTCTACTCTTTTCATATTATTTACCAGATTGGATGTTCTAATTTAATCTAATTCCTTATTATATAAATTTCAGGGACATACTAAAGATGTTCGTGCAATATGTTGGGATACAAGTGGAAAATATGTCGCCTCCATTAGTGAAGACAGTGCACGAGTTTGGTCACCCACGTTGAGTGGAAAGTGCATACATGAACTGCTTTCTAATGGAAACAATTTCCAATCATGCACATTTCATCCTGGATACTCACAACTCTTGGCTATTGGCGGTTACCAGGTAAATTATCATGAATCACTGTTTGTGATTTTGTAAGGTCTGCCCATATCTTTTATATGCATTTGGAATTGAGGTTGCATTATTAGTGGGATGGCACAACCTATTAATTCAAAATTTTCCTTTTCTAAGGCATCATTTAGCCTGATGGTCTAAATCATAAGCGGCTAAGTTTTCATCACTACAAAGCATCATTTTTAAGCTGCAAAATATTTGGCCAACAAGGCTTTTTTAACGTTCTGTCACATTGTCCTAGCAATCACATGATCAAGGATATTTTACCCTCTTTGTTTTCCAAAGCTGGTAAAGTTATCACATTGAGTTTCAAAAGGGTCATCACATCCCAAGTCCACCCAACAAAAGTGTGTTTGTGACTACTAATTTGCTGTTCTCTTTTTCCAACAGTGCAAAGTTTTATTTCATGGTATTTTATATTATTGGTCTTACAGATAGAGCTAACCATTTGGTTTTTACTGCAGACCCTTGAACTGTGGAATCCGACTGAGAGCAACAAAACAATATCAGTTCCAGCACACATGGGGTTGATTGCTGCATTGGCAGATTCACCTCAGGCTGAAGTCATTGCATCAGCAAGCCATGACCAGTGTGTGAAGTTATGGAAATGAGACCTCTCCTTCCATGTTAATGGTGGTGAATGTGCACCCATGGGTGTTTATGTGTATGTGATATGTACGTTATGGAAATGTTTCTTCTCTATATGTGTCCGCACATGCGCTTCCATGTGTATGATGCATCTTCTGTGCATGTATGTTGTATGTGCATGCGCTTGGCATGCATGTAAAATATGGGGTGTCCATTTGAGAACAGGGCTTAACTCATGGGGTTTGGGATGAAGGCAAAGCTGGAGATGATGTCAAGAGAAAAATCACCAGGAATAAGTCTGGATAAAGATATGGCTTCCTTTTTATAGAGGAAATAGATATACATAGACTTTAGTCCTCAAATCTTTATCAGGTTCTACTTTTGTTATATAGAACACATGTGTACATATGAATTCAGATACCTAACTTTTGCTGTTAGATACACATCTTGGGAAATAAAATAACAGCATAGAAACTGCTTTGTTGGTTTGGAACTTATAGTTTTGGATTTGGGTTGTTTTATGGTGATATAGTCCCTATTCTTGAAGACAATGTCTTGAAAAGTGAAGCCACTTTCCTTCACTTCAGAAGATTACTGATTGGCACAAAATCAATTCATTTCATCTAAGCATAATCATGCCAATCTGCATTCATTTAGGTACAAAAATAAATAAATAAATAAATAAAATCATTTTATTGTCACAAGGCGCTTTGACATGTTTTATACAAGTTTTGTGGTGATACTAAGCAAAAAGGTGGCACAAAAGAAGCAGAAACCCCTTCCTTCCGCTACTTTTTGGCTGTGGAAATTGTAACTCCGCTGCTTATAGGTAGCGAATATTGGTCCCTAGAACCATTCCACTACTTTTACTTCATGCAATTACTCTCTTTTTCCAACCATGAACTGAGGATCAGCAAACAAGCCCCATGAAAAACAACCGCTCGGAGTCCCTTGCCGAGTACTAACATAGAGGTTCTTGCGCTTTGGAACTCTGACCATTTGGACACAACAAATATGAAATACCCAACTCTCCGCATTGACAGTAGCATAGGGAAATTTATTACCATCTACAAGCTATTACATTTGCCAAATGATTTTCCCCCGGGAGTTCCTTGTTTGTTGCTTACCCTGGTTTTGGTGAAGTTGATAAAGCCGTTAGGCATGGTGGCTGAATAATTAATCGAGTTCAGTTCATTTTTCAGTGTGATGCCAATTAAACACACTATTTTGGTGAATGTAATGTGTATACCTTGCTGAAATCAACTGAATGAATGGATAACCAAATACCAAGGCCTAATACCTTGCTGAACCTAGATTGGTGTGACAGTTTCTGGTGGAAGTTGCTGAAGGAGTTGTTTAAGGCATGAAGATTCATTCTTAGGTGCCATATGCAAAACCTTATATTCTGGGTTGATAAGAAATCTAACCATAAACCATTTGGTGATTCTGCCTAAATGTGAAGAAAGACAAAATAGTAAACTCACAAGAAGAAAATCTTACAAAAATATTCTCAGTGCCCCCACAAGGGGGTTAAAACTCAGAGAAAGAACAGAATTGAATTGAGAACTTCAACATGGAGCAGGCAGGAAAAGAGTTTCATGGAAAAACTACCCATGTACCCCAATCCAAACAGATAGAAGTATAGCAAGCGATAATGTTTGTAAGAAAGAAATTATCATTTCTTGAAAAAAATCACAAGTACCTGCTACCAATGAGAACAACAATATTACATCTTGGTTGCTGAGACAAAAAAAAACTTGCACCAGAAAGTCTCTTGTATTAAATGTAACTCAAACAAATGGCTTCTACTTGTCTCATCACTTCCAGAGTTCCTCCATAGGGATCCCACGCTCACGAGCAACATCACTGAATTGCCTCATTTTCTGCACAGCAACAACTGTGGCTCTGGCGTTGTTGAGGGCATTTTTACTCCTTATTTGTTTTCCCAAAGCATTCTCAACACCTGCCATTTCTAGAACAATCCTGACAGCGCCTCCAGCAATGACCCCAGTTCCAGGAGAAGCCGGTCTAAGCATCACCTTTGCTGCCCCGTAATCTCCATCAGCTCTGCCATATTGTTTCTCAAAAAAAATTAACAAAACAGATGGCATGAGAATACAGTGTCTATAAAATATTCAAACTGAGTTTTTATCTCCTGTTTATACACATAATGGCTCTAGATGTCATATGTAGGTTTCCGGCATAATCACAAGTAATCTGACAGGAGAATAATTGGGAAGGACTCTGACCTCTGTTATATGCAGAATCTAGAATTTTTTACTTATAGTCATGCCTGGTTAAGCAATATTTGAATTAAAAGTCATGCAGTTTTTGCTTCCGAGAAGTGGAGCAGCAAAGGTTTCAATATGCTCCAGTGAATGATCAATACACCAAATACAACACAAAATTCTCAATCAAAACCAACACCAAACTTCCCTCCACTACACCTAGCCTAAAAATGGAAAAAGAAGAAAGATATGACTTTGTTTATTTCAATTGGTGGGAATCTAATCATTTCAATATGATTAGACGTGCAAAATGATAATACACTTTTCTACTCAATCCATAGCTATGTTTTACCATTCTATACTCACATATTTTTTCTTTTCTTACTCAGACCATATATGAAATATATATCAACTAATGATCTTATATCATAGACACAAAGTTTTCCTCACAATGAACCCCTTCTTAATATAGTTATTGAATTGAATAGAGGCTCCAAATTAGTAACATCAATTGGGATTACTTGGCGGTTTCTGTGCCCTCGGGCAGTTTTAATGTCATTGCTTATCAAAAAGAAAAAAAAAGGGAACTCTGGATAACTTGAGATCTGTTATAAGTGAGACTATGGTCAAAATCAACTAGTCAGACACCAATTCCTTAAACTGATATGAAACGTTATGTGGGGCCTGCATCCTAGGGGCTGTTTCACAATAAAATTTTGCAACTTGGTTTGCTTACCATATCAGATGGTAAAGAATGTGGTGTTTTTATTTTTATATTTTGTTTTTTTTATTAATATGACAGATTAAATGAGCCCCAAAAATCAAGTCTCTATGGTTATTAACAAGCAATAGAGCAGTAGTTCCCGTCCTAAAAGAGAGGTGTTAGGTATAGATATTTTATGGGGTCTAGAGGAGAAGAATTAAAATTATTTGTTTATCAGATGTAATAAGATAAAACTAGTTAGTTAGGGAGAAAACTAAACCTAGATGTCCCATCCTGGGAGGAATTGAGATATCACTGAGCAGCTCAACAGGTTAGGGGAACATCCCATAAAAAATTAGAATAACCATTTGACAGTTTTTTTATAATTGAGAAATCAACTAAACTGTGTATTAATTATGTTGAGTTTACAATTACTCTGAAAGATAGATCACATTCAGGGTAAAAGAAAGGAATTGATTAAGCATATTAGGTGGCAACCTCCATTAATTCAGTGGATGAAGTTGAATTCTGATGGGTATAGAAAGGATTCTCAGTTCAGGAGTTACAGGTATCATAATTTGTGGTGATAATAGGAATTAGTATAGTGAAATCTTATCGGTACCCTTTGGAACTTGAAGCAGTGGCCTTTCAGAGTGATTTGCTCATGGAAAAAGGATGGGATATTAAAAAATCTTGAACAGAAGCTCCTTTACCACCATTCTCATTTTGATCCCTATGGAAGAATTTAGCAGCATCATATACAGAGCACTGGAATCAGGGTTTAAGGTTTTTGGATGGATGGATGGACGGGGTTGAGGGAGAGGTTATTTCTTGTCTTTAACAAGCTGATATAATTTGTTTTTTTTCCTTTTTGTCAAGGGAGTTCAATACAAGTATTTTCAGTGTGTTCCTAGTTCGAGGCAACTTCAGGGTTTGATGATTAACTTGAAGAAAAGTGAGATTATTCCAATCAATGTGCAAAGATTTTCTTCTGTTCTTAATTGTAAGGTGGGTTCTTTACCCTCTACTCATCTGGGCCTCCTTAGGTGCCAGGCTCCCAGAAAAGCAAAGACAATAAATATAGTAATCAGATACTAAGAGGGTTGAAGGGTGGCTGTCTAGCTGGAAGAGACAATACTTATCAAAAGAGGGTAAAGTTTCTTTGATTCTAAGCACATTAGTCAGTACAACTTATTATGTGTACTTTTGTCATTTCAGGGTCAGTTATGAGGAAAACTTGAAAATTTTGAGATCAAACATTTACAGGAAGGGTTGGAGAGGAGAAAAGAGATTACCACCTGATAAAAAAAGAGCAGGCTATATTGGCATCTAGAAATTTGGGGGGGATGCCAGCTCTATTGGGCAACTAGCTTTGGAAAGTTACTGCTAAGAGAGATTGTTGCTGGAGGAAAGTAGTGTGTGTTTAATATGGGAAAGGAGTGGGAGGTTGGTGCTCCGAGTTGGTGAAAAGTTCCTGATTATGGAATGGAAATGGCATTACATGGGGAGACCTTCAACACAGCAGGTTCAAGATGGGTAATGGAAACAGATTTCCTTTTGGCTTGATATTTAGAGTGGGGAAGGACCACTCATAAGGAGATTCCTGAAATTATTCAAGATTACAACTAATAAGGATACCAGGTTGGTAATTATTGGTGTTTCAAGGGTTTGGTGGATATTGGAATCTGAGATATATTAGAGATTTTCAGGATTGGAGCTAGGTGACATGATGCCTAACTGAATTACATTCCAGCACTGAATGTAAGGGTGGATGCTTTGTTATGGAGTTTCTGGGTTTAATCCTTCATAAGGAGAAAGTGATAGGGTAGGGAATGAATGTCCTGCCAAAGAGATCTGCAGTCCTAAGGCTCCTACAGAGGTATTAATCTTGTGTGGCAGCCACTCAGACTACAATTTTAACTACCAGCCGGTTAGCAAGGAGAGGGCAAATAGTCCAAACTGGTGTTGCATGCCTGGCTCACACAGTGACTCATGGTCCATGTTTCCTCTATGGAGCAGTTATCTAGGCTATCTCAAAACCTTAAAGCAAGATTAGGAGAGGGGGGTGTCTCAACTTAGCAAGTTGCCCAAAGGAAAGACACCAATGTGGCAAGCTGCCATTATGAGCATTTCTGGGGGGTGGTTGAATGCCTTGGATTACCCAATACTAGTTGTGGTGGATGTGGTAAGCACCCCTGAGGTTTGGGTCTCCATGGAGAGTCTAAAGGGCTCAGCATGGAAGGTTCCTTGGTTATCAATACATACATAAGAAATTTAGAAGGTCTAGAAGTTCTAGATTGGAAGCATAATGAGATGGTTTTGTGCTTCCTTTTCTTAGGCATTAGCATGGAATGTAGAGCTTAGGAGCTCTTCTTGAATTTCATTCAAGATTTGCATGGGGCTTGAATTGCAGTTCCTCGTTTGGGGTGTTCTCGTTATTTTTTCTAGGCAAGCATTCTCATTATATTTTATCTCACTTTTGGTTGTGCCACTTTCTGCATTTTCAGTGATGCTATTAAAATCTTCTGAAAACATTCGTTGCTTACACAACTGAGTGTAGTACTGTCTGGGACTTGATACTATGACCTTTCAGACTGCCCAGTAATCTAGCCTGTCACCAGGCCAAATCCCAAAAAAAAATGAAATACAATAAATTCTATCTATGTCCACTTTACTTGGTTCAAACTAAATTTAGCATATATCACTGCAAGAAGAAATCATAACCAAGTATAAGGCACTGTTGACATATTACCAACTCTCTGCCAAGAACACAGGAGACTTAAATGAACCAGGAGAAAATAAAGTCTGGAAGGCATCATTGGTAATATGGCATCTAAAAATTTTCTACAAACCTGAATCTTCTTCTATCAAATCATTGCTAAAAATTATCAAGGTCAATTACTTAAGACACTCACATACATTTTCAGGAGTAGTTGAAATACCCTCAAATTTCAGATGTAAATTGGATACTCCCTATAGCTTGGCAAATAGACTTACAACAAGACTTTAAGTTTTAGACACGAAAACACTGGACCCTATACGGTTTGTCATAATGTTACTTAAACAACAACAACATTTTTCCAATTATAAAAAAACATTTCTTGTTATTTCGTTTTAAACTAAAAGGATTAACCTTCAACAATTATAAAAGAAGAGATACACCCATTAACACAATCAATCTGTGCTAGGAACTAGATTAACATTTACAAAACATATATAACACAGCCACAGTATGGGGGGTACCGTGTCCATAATATGGATGGGTTTACTCAAGTGTCTATCCAAAACCTCAAGGCGTATCTAAGTAAATAGCCCCCTATTATCATTCACAGGAACCAGGATTAAATAAATTTGCACATTCAGTGTATGATTTTACATCTAACATCCAGAATTAACATTCTTATGATTGAAATTGAAAGGAACACTCCAATCAAAAAAAAAAAAAAAAAATTGAAAGGAACACCACAACCATTGGAACTTGTATATAAAAAGGTCCATTAAAAAATTTTGAAAAATAGAATTTTGTACTCTGGAAATCTCATTGAAATTGTCATAAGTCTTGAGTAGGACAACTGTTAAACTCAGCCGTTCAAATGTCAAGTGAATTGCTAAATGGTTCAACCTCAATTCCATTCCAATAATCTATTTCCAAATTAACTTAACTTCTACATGCCAACATATAACCCCACTTGGTTGCTGAGAAACTTAAGGAAAAAAAGGCCTTATGTTTCAGATTCACCTAAAGAAAAATTAAATAACCAACTCAATCAATTCCTATGCTAATCTTTTTCCAGGTCAAAATTTTCATTTTCTTAGAAACTAAACTAAACAGCACAAAATATAAAACACCAAATTTCTTTTCCACATTTGTCTCAGCAGCCAAAGGGAGGGCAAAACAAAAGCATTCATAATTCCAACATTAAATCAACCAAAAGCACAGAGCAAAAGATACAATACCTATGCGGGAACGTCAAGTACTTAGTCATGGGTACCGTAATTATATTCCGGCGAGCATTGGTGGCCGATTTCTGAACCGCCGCTATAACCTCTTTAGCTTTGCCAACACCGACACCCACTTGGCCCTGCTTATCACCCACAACAACAACAGCCCTAAAATGCAATTGCTTCCCACCCTTCACCACCTTGGTGACCCTTCTCACCTGAACCACCCGTTCTTCGAACCCATCTCGCACCTTCTCTTTCTTCACTTTGGAGCCAAACCCTGTTGATTTTTTCATTTTAGAGTCCATCACAAAGGGGTCATTGCCCAACAAGCTGACTCCACTGTATGCGGGGCCGTAGATTTCTTCGTAAGCGGCGGCAATTTCGTCCTCGGTTTCCATAGGGCCATCGTCAAAGGAGGGAGGTGGGACGAAGCCTTCTGGGGGTGGGGTGGGTTCGAAAACGACTTCTTCCTGGAGGCTGGGGTCTTCGAAGAAAGTGGTTTCGGAGTCGGCGGCTTTAAGTTTGGTGGTGGATGTGAGTTTAAAGGGGAAGACAGGAAAAGGTTTCGAGGCTTTGGATTTGGGAGTGAGGTTGTTAGGAAGTGGGTGTTGGTTGAGGACAGAGAATCGAGTTGTACGGATGGATAGTGAGGAAAATGAGGAGAGAGAGGTTGCAGAGAAGGCCATCGCCGTGAATAGGAGGAAGAAGAAGAAGATCAGTCATCAGTGGACTGCGAAGTGGGGGTCTTATCCCAATTCCCAATTGCCAGATGGACCATGGATCCATTGTTCCTACAACATGGGCCTGATGGGTTGGGTCCTATTCGAACAATTTTGGACCTCCACGTTCTCTCAACAATTTGGGCCTGTCAGGTCGCGTTCCTCTTTCCTAATTTATCCGAGAGTTGAACCACGTTGCTCTAATTTCGCGGGTCTTCCCCTCTCATATTTATCTGATTATCTCAGTTTGAGGAAACGACGTCGTTCTCGTTAATGCTACACTGCCTCTCAAATCTCAAGTGCCTGCACGTGTCAATTCTGAGCGATAGCGCAACTGCATCCGGATGGGTATCACTACCGGTAAAAAGAACACGTGTTTACTAGAGGAGTACACGTGGCATCAACAGTTCCACGTGTCAGACAATAACGCCGCCACCGTCTTCATCTCTTTCACCTTATAACATGAAAATAGTAAGAATGCAGGGAGAAGCCAAAACAGAGAGAGTTAGGAAAAAGGAAAGCAATCAGAGTGAAGTGGAATGGCAACCATGTTTATAGCCAGAAATACCATGCTCAACCTCTCTAGAGAATTCCCTCGAAACCGTTCAATTGCTCTTAGATCTCCTCGCAAGGTCTCAAGGGTCTGCTTCACCTCTGCTTCCAAATCTTCTGAGGTATACACACCTGCACTTCTGTCATTGTTTATTGGTTCAAGGGTTTTATAGACTTCTTTCTGGAAGTAATTTTCTCCCACTCGTTTTTCGGTTTTCAGGGTAGAAATGCAGCAGAGGAAGCAAGAGAAAACGGTTCTAACATGGAAGGTCGAGCGTCGGAAATGACCGAGAAAGCAAAAGAAAAGACGAGAGAAAGCATGGACAGAACAAAAGAACAAGCGGAAGAAGTGAAAGACAGAGCAAAACAACGTGCGGAGGACATGGCAGAGAAGGCCAAAGAAGGAACCTATAAAGCAACGGAAACAGCGGAAGAGGCGAAGGAGAAAGCGAAAGAACGTACGCGTGAGATGAAGGAGAAGACGAGCGACATGGCGGAATCCGCAGCGGATAGGGCCAAAGAAGGAACGGACAAAGCAACCGAAACAGCGGAGCAGGCAAAGGAGAGCGCGAAAGAACGCGCACGAGAGGCGAAGGAGAAGACGAGCGACATGGCGGCATCGGCGGCGGATAAGGCCAAACAAGGAGCCTCTAAAGCAACCGAAACAGTGGGGGCGGTGGTGGATAAAGCAAAGGAAGGAAAGAGCAAGGCGGCGGAGACGGCGCAGAATATAGGGGAGAAAGCGAAGCAGACGGTGCAGGGGGCATGGGGAGCAGCAAAGGAGACAACCCAGAAGATCAAAGAGACTGTGGTTGGCAAGTCGGAGGACAAGGGCAAGTCCGCAGAGGACTATGTGGAAGATTTGAGGAGGCCCGACGACAAGGACAAATCAAAATAGGGCCTTCTAATTTTAATTTGCACATCACACTGCGACTGATTTATGCCCCCTGCGATGCATAAGAGCTTATTACTGTTAATGGCGTTGTTATGGTTTGAATCTAGACTATATATTATGACTTTGCTTCAGCCTATGTTTGTTTCTTGAAAAATGTCAAAAATTCTTTTTTTGTCCCTAAAAAAGTTTAGGAAAAAAGTGGAACTTTTTTGGTTATGAGTGGAAAAGTTAAAAGGGAAAAAAAATGTAAATAAAATTAATTGGAAAAACATAATCATGTTACACAATTTTTTTTTGGTTCTCGTACCTAAATAATTTATCATATTTATCATAATAATTGAGTGATTTTACTTGACATGTGCTATGAAACTAATTTCTTAATGTCATAACAGACTCAAAAGGAGATGAATAAAATAAGTCTTTACAAATCTAAAAACATTTCATCCATAAGTTTTTCATTATTCATAAATTTTAATATTAAAACTTCAAGTATAATTGCCAAAATAAAAATAATTTCCCTTATAAGCTAAGCATAAAAAAAAGTTTATTTAATTATTACATTTAATTGACAATCAAAGCTTGAGTCTTTTTAGATAAGTAAAGAAAGTTCGAGCTATATTCACATCACCAATAAAAATTTAATATGTTTTCACATAAAATATATCATTCATACCTCTAATCTTAGTAATTTCTTCGAACAACTAATTTTCTATATAATTTTAAAAGGTTATTTCTATCGAGAGTCACAACAATTACATTCATTTTGACTCTAATTAACCTTAATTTTTTATTTATAATGTTGACTTTAGTATAAAAAATAATGGATACATCTGAGAAAGACGTTTTAGTCATCATTTCCTTTTCAACAAAAACAAATGTTTTAACTCTAATATCATGTTATGATGGTTCTAAAAGAATTGTATCAATTCACATTGAAATTTTGTTTTCAAGTCCAACAAAGTTTTTTATTTATTTATAATGTTGACTTTAGTATAAAAAATGATGGATACATCTGAGAAAGACGTTTTAGTCATCGTTTCCTTTTCAACAAAAACAAATGTTTTAACTCTAATCTCATGTTATGATGGTTCTAAAAGAATTGTATCAATTCACATTGAAATTTTGTTCTCAAGTCCAACAAAGGTTTTTTTTATTTATAATGTTGACTTTAGTATAAAAAATGATGGATACATCTGAGAAAGACTTTTTAGTCATCGTTTCCTTTTCAACAAAAACAAATGTTTTAACTCTAATCTCATGTTATGATGGTTCTAAAAGAATTATATCAATTCACATTGAAATTTTGTTCTCAAGTCCAACAAAGTTTTTTTTTTTTTTTCTTGTACCTGCAACAAGACATACTATTGGTTAATCCTTTCCAAGGAGAATAGATAACTTATTATAATTTCTAATGAGTTGAGTTAAGATTTTTTGGATGTGTTTATTAATATCATACAAAACAAATATTAACAAAATTAAAGTTCAATTTTGATGTCCATATAGAAACTTATAACTTTACATTATATACTAATTTTTTTATTCCAATAACTCAAAAATCAACAATAGGCGAAAGGAAGAATAATAATTATTAACTCACCTTAGTGTAACTCATTTTTCACTATATTTACAATAAACAGTTTTTTTCCCTCAAAAGCAACCCAACAATTGCATCAATTGTGAATGCAAAATTATCAATGTTATTGTATCTTTCAATACTTTTAATTATAGGAGTCATGTTTCTAAGTACAATCATCTTTCTTAATATTAAATATAGAAAGCTAAATAAGAAAAGAACCATATACTTACAGAATCTATAAACCTAATCTCTCCATATATTCATGGCTACTTTCTCTCTTGAGATTTCCCTACTTGTATTTTTCAATTAAACTCGAGATCATTGATTCAAACTACATTCTTATACTAAAAAGCACTTCGTCGACCTTTGTTGTTAGTCTTTCATTTGGAAAAACACTCATGTGATAATTATGAAGAATACAATATGCTAATATCATATCAGCTTGTGTGTTAGTAAGGTATTGTGGCTCTATCCCACAAGCTATTATTGGAAACCTTTTTTTCAAAACACCAATGCCTTTTCAATTGCATTTCTTAAAGACCAATGTTGAATGTTGAAAACCTCTCAAGCATGTTTTGGTCAATGAACAATATTACTCTTTTAAATGGTAATAAATGTTTCTATATGAGGTAAGAAATTTAGTTTTTAGTTGAAAACCCACATCAACCAAATAATATGTAGCTAAGAATAATAGATAAAGCATGTTTCTTATTAGTCATGGTCACTTGAAATAATAAGTTATGTTATTATCAAATCACTATTAATAACCAACTTATGGAATAATCAATCTATCAAATTATCTTATTAGTGCATTATCTAGGATTCTTCTGTTTGATGCAGATCCTTCCCAACAAGGTGAAATATATCTGAACTTCATGTCAAAGGAACATCTTACTAAAACATTTTATTTTGGATCATACTTTCACCTTCAATATCTTTGTGAAACATCATTTAACACTTTCATACAAAAATGTGACCCATTAATCGCACCTATATAACACTATACGGAAACAAAATCATTAATTTATTTTAAGATATAAATAATATTCCAATGATGTTTACTAGTGAAGAAAGTGTACACCTTAAATTAGGATCAAAATTTCATATTATCCTTGATTTCTTTAGGGCACTTCAATCCATTGGATTGCTTTAAGAAGATATTATCTAAAAGTATTATAACTCTAAGAACTTGATGAAAATGATGACTAACAATTTCATTAGAATGTTAAAAATAAAATTTTATAATTCTATTCCTTAAATTATGACCAACAATGTGAAGGAATTTAGCAATTTGTTCTTCTACATTACTATGTACACTGTTTCTAAGAGGACTTGTTCCTCAAAAAATGTTTACTAGTCTTGTGAATGCACCCTTTACCATGCATAGTTGGTTATGAAAATCTTGATGTCCTTGCTATAAGTCTTTCCATTAAAGCATGTTGCTCATAATCTCTTTTATCGAAGATTGATCTCTCCAAATAATTTGAGTTATAATAAACTAAAACAAGAACTATTGCATATTCAACACATAGCTACACAAGTTGTAATTCATATTCAAAGCCTTTGCCACTCTTCTTTACAAGTCTTCATAGCAAAATAACAATCTAAATTATTTTAGTTATTACACAAGCAAGTACAATTGTAAAAATATAATTAAACTACAAAATCAATCTATTCATCCATTATAAATTTTCCCATAAAATGGACTTTCCATAAACCAATTTGAGGTATGAATGCTACAAAGGGAAGAGAACTAAAGTGGACTCAATAACCAAGAATTACTCTTAGCTTCTATATATAACAATGCAATAGCTATGTGTTTAATTATAAACACATAACCACATAACCAAAACGTATCACAAAATGGAGAGAAAAGAGTTAATTAGGATATTCCTTTTGAAAATGAATAGCTAGTGGGGCCATAGTAATGAGAATATTACTAATTAAGTTGTAGAACATTTAGGATGATTTCTCCTCAAATTTTTATAGTATCCAAACAAAAAATAAAATAAAATAAATAGCTCCTCTGCTCTTGTGACAATGGACTTTCGTACTTATTACAAATGCAAATATAAAGTAGACATAAAATATGAATATAAAATGGTACCAAATCTTGTACGGTCTTATAGTGAAAAAGACAAATGGTAGGTAGTTCTTACTTATCACATGGGTAACAATGATGACTTCAATTGCATGTCATGAGGTTGTTCAGGGAGGCTTCACTGCCAAGGACAAGGTTTCTGAATTGGAGGATGTACAGATTTTTGAATTGGGTGCTTGCATCAAAGACTTGTACTCACTCGGCAAAGGTAACAATTGGATCAGTTCAATAAAGGTGGTTATGAGTGGGTGGTTTGAATTGGACTTCATTGCCGAACCATTTTCTAAAGGAATTGGACTCTCTTATAGGAAGTTGGCCACGCAGGTGAAACTGTGATCAAGGTAACAACAGTGGAATGTTCTCTCACTATTTATGTATATGTTGGGCATATTTTTGCTAAACATAGTTTCAATTAGTAGTACTAAATAAATATTATGCTCGCTAGAAATATCACATTTGGCACCCTAATTCACTTTTGTTATTGTTGTTTAAAAAATGTACAAATGATTTGAAGAATCTAGAATGTTAGGGTCGATGCCTAAACTCAATGTAAAATATAAAGGAAAACACACATAAATGCAGTTATTATTGGTAACCGTTTCATGGAAGTACTTCAAGATATATAGATAAAATCTAGGACGGAACTAGGCATTGCCTAGTAAGAGCATACTAGGACGGAACTAGGCATTGCCTAGTAAGAGCATATGCCCCCTTGAAATTTTGAAAAAAAATGTTGCTTAAACTGAATGTAAAACATAGAGGAAAACATACATAAATGTAGTTATTATTGGTAGCCGTTTTGTCGAAGTACTTCAAGATATATATAGATAGAATATAGGAGGGAGTTAGGCATTGCCTAGCAAGAACATATGCCTCCTTGAAATTTAAAAAAAAAATATTGGGATTAGTGAGATTTGATCCTTAACTTGGGCAGTGTCTAACAAGGGCACATGCCCATTGAAATTTTTTTAAAAATGTGAAATTTGATCCTTAACCTCAAATTTTTGAAGGGCTTAATTACCTACCATTAGGCTATGCAAGTTCTTTAATGATATTTTGCCCCCCTAAAATAAGTTCTATATTTTGCCCCCATCAACCTATTTTTTGGCTTCGCCAATGAATAGAATTATTAGGTTGGTATACCCTATTGTTGCCTTCCTTTTGGCTAATTACTCTCCGCTAAAAACTTTTTCTTTTCTTTTTGGTTATTTATTGAAATTTAAAATTATAAAATCTGGCTGTGTGACTCAAACAAAATGAATTACCTCTCATGGGTCTTGTCTACATTAGTGAACAATAGACAAAAGGAGAAAGGGAACTTTGAAAGCTCTTAAATTAGTGAACAATGACCATTACCAACTAAGAAGCAAACCCAATTTGAGTATGATTTTATCATGCATTGATGGTCAAAGAACCCTTTTCTTTCTTGGAATCCTTTTTGTTATTCAACCGGTATCCATCTACAAACACCATTCTATATAAATGTTGTATAAAGTGGGTTTATGCAACACAAGACCTTGTTAATGCGAGTACTCACTAAAATATTACCAATTTTATAGGCTCACAAGCTAATACAAAAAAGTAATGATGTTTCCAATAATAAATACAACAAAATTTCATAGATGTATTCTTCATTAACAACCCTATGTCAATACACCTGCATCAAAACTGTAAACAGACCCTTAAAAATCAAAGAATTTTTAAGATTAATTAGCTAAATTAAATAATATGAAAAAACCAAAAAAATTTTAAAATGCAAACATAAGAGAAATATCGGAATTCATTTACAAAGAGTAGTATCAAATTTCTATATCTACAAAATTTAGGTTTCTAGATTTCTAAGAAGGAGAAAAAAATTAGTGGTCCTTGAGAAAGACCTAGATATATAAAATATTAGGGTGTAAGGTTTAAGAGAGGAGTTTAATTTATATTTGATTTGAAGACATGGAAACGAACATATTCGTTGGATTTGTAGAAAGTATTTCATTCATGGGAACTTGTGTACTCGAAGAAAATAAGTTATCAAAGACCCTAGAAGATGGTTTGAGTGATGGCGGGTCATCGGTTGTCAGAGGCCTCCTTGATGAAGAGGAGATTAGGTGAATATGAGATTCGATGAAGAAGATATGCGAGCCCTTTAAATTTTCTCCCAACCTTTCCCTATTTTCTTTAGTATTTTCCTTTTTATTTTTTTCCATCTTACTTTTCATATCATGCAAATATTGCAACATAAAAGTAATAAATTAAAATAAATATTTTTTTCACAATTGGTTATATCTTCTTTCTCCCTTACTTTTTTTTTTCTTATACCCATCAACTTAACTACTCAATATCAATAAAAATAAACATATCACTTTAATAAATTAAGAAAAATTTTAAGTTAACATCATCAAATAACTTTAATATTTAAAGTAAGTATTAAGTAATAAGTTTCAAATGAACATTCTAAGTTAACTTAAAATCATCTTAAACTATCGAACGTTAAAGTTTTACTAAATATCCTCTAAACAATATTAAAAAGAAGTTGTAGATTGTGCGGATAGAGATATAAACTCAAAAAATAAAAGAAGTGGAGGGAAAAAAATAGCGATTTTGCAAATATATACCTAGATAGGATTTAAGTGAATTGAAAAGTAAATTAGTTGGAGGGGATGAAAACGTTGAGTAAATCTTGAAGGCTTAATGGCAAAAAGAAGATGCCATCATGTATATTCTATTTTAAGATTCTCATCTTTATGGATTTTTTATTTTTAATGTTACCATCATATCATTCCCCAACAATTTTATTTTATTTTTTTAACTTCAATAATTCTTTATTTCTCTAAATCCTTATTCACTTATAAATATTAAAGTTTTTTTCAGTTTTGACAAATGCCCAAATGGAATGTCTTGAACTTAGGGAGCCCTATTTAAGGATGACAATGAGACGAGTTTTTTCGGATACCTGCCCCGCCCCGTCCCTAATGGGACGGGACTTAATTTTAATAAACGGGTTTAGGACGGATATGCGATTTTTTTTAAAAAACTAAGGGCGGGTTCAGGTATTGTCCCATCCTGTCCCATCCCGACCCGCCCCGATTATATATAAAATTAATTTTAAAATTAAAATTAATTTAAAATTTAAAATTTTATTTTACTATTTTTAATATATAGATAATAATAATTTTTTTTCGTAAAATAAGTTATAAATAATATAATAATTTTATTATTTATAAAATATATTTATTTTAATATAATTAAAAAATAATTTTTAATAAAACTATATATATATATATATATATATATATAATAAAATAAATAAATATATATATAATAAAATAAAAAAGTTAATGGGACGAAAATGAGAATTATTTTTAATAAATAGGCGGGGTAGAGATGGGACGAGCTCTCCCCAACCCGCCCCATTCCTAGCCCTGTTTTCATTATAAAGGCATGTGTTCGAATGCAAGGCCAAGTACTGAAGTACATCCAAGCTTCCAAACGAAGCAGTACCTAGGGGTCTGGCTGGCCCAGGCCTGCCTCTAGACTTGGGCTAGGCAGGCTCAAGAGGCCAGACTCATGTACCCAACACAAGATATATATGTATATATATATATAATATATTATCTACATAAATTAATGATTTCCTAATGTGAAACTAAATTCATATGCATTTAATTTTAATCCGATTTGTAACTATCTGTTTCGTGTTATGTGATGTGAATTCTGTTTGGGCTAATCCCGCTTTAAATAGGTACACATATCCGACAGGCTAAACTGTAATTAATACGGTACACCGCTTGGGTGGGCGTGATTGGACCGGATGATGGAATGCCAAAATCAGAGCGGTAGATGTACTTGATATCAAGGTAACATAAATCTGTAACCCTAGGAGCGGGGGAGGACCGGAGGAGAGACATGGAAGAGACGGTGGGGGAAATAAACGGGTAATAGTGATGATGGAGAGGAAGTAGTAGTGTGGTAGCGGGTACGGTAAAGGGAAGTAGCATGAGGCATGATGGACCACAAGTACAGAGTATTGTAGCCCTCCCCTCCCAGGCTCCCCTCACCCCAGAATAGAGAATAGAGAACAGAGAGAATGGGGGTTGGCAAAGGGGGTGGGGGCAAGTGTGGGAGCAGTTGGGCGAGTTGCAAAGCCTTAACGGACAGCAGCGTCACCCTCACACCATCTCTCTGCGCTCTCCCCTCTCTTCCGTTACGTGGTTGGACTTTGGAGGCACGTGCCACTTCCCCCTCTCTACATTTCTCTCCCTCTTTTCCTTCCACAACCCAACAAATTTTTTTTTGTTTCTTTTTTTCAAGACTTCATTTGGGCACCCAAACTGTGGCAATCGAACGGTCGGAATTGCCCTTCACATTTAGCTCGATTCACATCTTTAATGAGTCAACTCAACAACTGCTTCGGGGCATTCTTTAAAAGCTCACTTTAAAATTCCCTGTTCATACGAAAATTTTCTTTTAGTTTGACTAATAATGTAAAGAGAATCTCATTCTTTATTAATTAAAAGATTGTATTACATGTATAGTATGTAAAATGTTAATTAAGATATGGTGTTATATTATCATCATTTTTTATCGAGGTATATATCTTATTTAAATAACAAAATTATAAGATGAAAGTTTTGGGTTTACTTATAGACATCAAAATTTTTAGTGAATTATCATTATTAAATTGGTCTTTAAAATAGTCATTTTTTAATTCAATAAAATTTGGGTTCGATGATTGATGAGTCACGAAAAAATAGAAAATGTTTCATAAAACTTCTTATAAAATAACTCTACATGAGAAATTAGACTTAACAAAAAAAACATGTTTTATAAAATTCTCCTACAAATTTAAGAAATAACAAAAATATTACATGCATAATATTTACCTTTTAATATATTCACTCGGAAACAAGTCATTTGTAATTATTTATTAATCTCTAAAATAAAATAAAAAATAGTTTTGATAAAAATTTTATTTTGCATTTTTTTCTATAACTCTACTAAAATAATTTTCATAAAAATAGATCTTTGTTATAACTAGTAAAGAACTTTGTTAGTGGCATGATATTTTGCTTATTTCTACTTTAATTTCCTTCTTGCCCTTTTCGCTATTTTACATGGGTTTGATCAATTTGGTTGATGGGTCATGTTCAAATGTGTAAAAACTCAATGAGAACAATGAATAAATTATTATTTTTAATTAATATTTAAGTTTTTTCATTTATTAATTCATGAAATCCTTTTTTTACTTTCGTTCCATCACCTCTTATCACATAGTAAAATGATAAAATTGATGGTGTTAAATGCTAGAAAAGGTGATAGATATTTTACCACTGGTGCCACCAATATTTTACATTAATTTATGTACGAAAGGATTTTAAAGATTTATTTACTCCACTAAAAGTAGAGAATAAGGCCATTTTCTTCTTAACCCAAATCCAATCCAATATTTGGGTGAATTTGAACAAACATTTTCATTACTTATATTGAGTTTGGGTTATGCCTAGGTCAAAGTTCAAATAACTTGAGCCTAACTCAAACCCAATTTAATATTTGTATAATATCTATAATGTTAATCATATGATAATATTTGTTGTCATTTTAGTTAAATTATATATATATATATATATAAATTTATTTTACTTTTCTATTATAATTTTTTTATTTAAAAAAATGATATTGAAGTTATTTATTTATTTATTATTATTATTATTATCTTCAACTTTTGTGTCCTTTATCATTTAAATTTTAGTATAAATGAATATAGAAAATTTTAAAAATCATGTATAGATTTTGAATCATATAACTCAATTAACCTGACTAATCAAGTGTAACCCAATCAACCTGAGTTTAACCCGATTAACCTAAATCTAACTCAATCTTCCTATTTTCAACCATAATTTTAAAAAATAAGGTTAAATTGGACTTGAGTTAAGTACCTCAGATTAAACATCGAGTTGGATTAAATTTGATTTGATTATTTCTTAATTTAGGTTGAGTTTGGATTAGTGATCAATCTAACCAACCCTTGCAAATTGTAACCCTAATAATATGTTTAATTATATATTAAAAATGCCTTGAAAATTTTCCAATTCACAAGAGAGAGAAAGAAAGGAAGTGAATATTGCATCCTTCTTCCAAATATCATGTTCATTTCAATAAAGTTTTTTTAAGGTTTCTAAAAAGTTCTATTATCTTGTAATAGTTTTAGGTGTTTAAATTTAATTTTTTTTTATATTTCGATTTTATATATTTATACTTAAATCTCGTCTTTATATTTTCTAAATTTGGTCATATACATTAAAGATTTGGATTGAAAGTTAAAAAAAAATTATGATTTTTAAATAGAAGAATATTTTATACTCTAAATGACAATATTTTCATCATAAATGTGATGAGAAAATAAGAGTAGATTAAAATTTATGGGCACATTAAATGGAGCTTTAATACAAACAGACAAGCCTGACACCCAAATTGAAATAGAAGGTGAATTGAAGGAAATTGGGAGAGTGAAGAAAAATAAAGGGTTCAAAATTCAAAAGGGGACAAGGGGGTGTTACAGCTACAGTTACAACCAGGCTTAATCTGGCACAGCCTGGCTGGCGCATAGGATGATAGGAGCGAGTTGGGTGTGAGAAACGAGTGCAGAGGGGGGCAGGATGGTCCTTTCGGAAAAAACGGACGTTGGCGATATCAAGGAAGGGGCGGCCAAATGGCAGAAATGATGTCAGGAGAAGAGAGGAGAAGAGAAAGAAATAATAGAATAGAAGACTCAGGAGAGAGAGACATGAAAGTGGGATGAGAGAAGAGAGAGAGGACAAACAGAGAGAGGGGGAAAGGGTATTGCTGAGGTCTGACACAGCCACCACCACCCATTGACGACCGCCACGCCACCCTCTTGGGCCGCGCTGCCGCCGCCGCTGAATTCAGCATCTCCCTGTTGGTCCTTCACTTTTGCTCCTTCGTTTTTCTTTCCCCTCCCTTCCCCCTCTTCTTCTTCTTCTTCTTCTTCTTCTTCTTCTTCTTCTTTTCAATTTTCTGTTTCTGTTGGTGATTCTTTGGAATGATGATATGATCAGTCGAATCGTGTGAATTCCGAAGTGGGGTGGGTGAATTGATTGGTGTATTGGCTATTTCACGTATAGGAGGGGTCGTCTGGGTCGTCTGACGGAAGAAATGAACTGGGGTTTCAGTTGTTTATTCTCCCATTATCCTCTGGGTTGGTGAGATGGGACGGAACCTAAACAAGCCCATTTCTTTATGGTCACTGTACTTTCACTGAACTGGTTTCCCCGAAATCTCTTCCCCGGATTGAGACCTCTCCTTTGTGGACTTTGTCTACGTGCAATAACCCGTACACCTCCTCTCCCTCTTTCCCTTATGAAGTTGCAGAAGAATTAAATAAATAAATAAGCAGGTGAGATTTTTTTTTTTCTTTTTTTGTTTTCCCTCTCCTATTCCCCAACCTGCTCTTAAATCCTTAATAGAGCGGAGAGGATGTAGGGAGTGGTGCTGAAGATCTGAAGAGATTGTGTTTAGATTGAGAAATATTTGCTTCTTAATTTTGGTTTGCTTGTTTTCAGAGTGGAAACCTGGTTTTGTGGTGTGGGTAGGTGGGAGCGAATCTGCATGCACAAGGTAACCATCGCCGTTGTTTTCGACCCTGTGTCCATTCTCCAAACCTAGAGAGGGACACGTTGGTCCCAGACGCAAACCAAAAACTGAAACGCCTCGCAATTCAGTAGTTTTCAGAACCTGCATGCACCATTATAAAGGGTAGAAGAGGTGAAGAAACCCAAACTAGAAACAAGATAGACCAGTTCGAGAGAGGGAGAGAGATGCAGCAAGATAGAGATAAAGGAGGAGGATTGGAAGACGTGGATCCTCCAGATCGGCGATTGAAGCCAGCGCAATCCGAGAATCAACAGCAGCAGCTACCTCAGAAATGTCCTCGATGTGATTCTATCAACACCAAGTTCTGCTATTACAACAATTACAGCCTTTCTCAGCCTCGCTACTTCTGCAAAACTTGTCGAAGGTACTGGACTCAAGGTGGAACTCTAAGGAACGTCCCCGTCGGCGGTGGTTGCCGGAAGACTAAGCGCAAACCATCCGCTTCTGGCGACAATTCGCGCTCTCAGTTACCAACCCAACAACAGCAACAAAATTTAGCCGCACCGCCGCCAAACATCATATCTACAAATTCTGGTGTAGCCGTGGGGCCAGCTCTGAGGATTGCAGAACCAGCCAACTTATCTCCGGCACCAGCACCTGCATCTGCACCGACGCTTTCTTCTGTCAACCCTTACTATCCTGCTGGGGCTTTCTTATCCTCTTTACCAGCGATGCGTCCTCTCAACCAGCCACAGCCACAGCCCTTCAATCAACCAGTCAACGTGGGTCGCGATTTTGGAGGTTCTAATTTGGCTATTTTACAGGGATTCAATGTTCCTTCTTTGGGCTCACAACAGCAGCAGCGTCAGCAGGCAGAATTCTACCAGATGGGTAATAGAGACAGGAACATAGAAAGCTTGTATGGTTCTGGAGAAGACTTGATTCAATCAAGCAGGCCTACTGGACATCAGAATAATTGGCATCAGACTTTCATCAACCCTACCGCTCCAGACTCCAACCTTTGGAGTATCGGCGGTAGCAGCAACAACAACAGCAACGCCGCTAGCTCGTCCTTCAATCAAAATCACTGGGCTGATCTGCAGGGATATGGCCCTCCTCCATGATATTCTTCAGCCTTGTCAATCTCTCGAGCTCTAGCTAGCCAACAGACAGCATAATTTTCTGGACTTTTTTCTTCTTCTTTTTTTTACACACATAACTATTGAGTACCTGCACCTTTACCTGGTTTGCTTGATTACACAGGGTGGCATAGGGTTTGATCTGGTTGATAAAGCAGCGTGAATTTGAGAGGTTTCTGTTATGTGGGTATTCATGTAAATGGGGGAATAGCGGCAACACCCTTTGTTCTTATCTTCTTATAGAGATTTTATGTGTTGTGTTAGGTTGTTTTGAACTTTTGATTAAAGTTATATGTTTGAGCTTTTGTTTGGTTTGCTTTAATTCATCTTTACTGCTTTAGAGCATAGTTGTATATTTATATCCCAGTTAAGCAATAGCTTTACTTTGTGGCTAAATTAGGGTTTATGGCGTGCAAAAAGTTACAAGAACTGGGAATAGGTGAAGAGGATGCATGGATAGGCGAGCTTTTGTCCTTGTAGAGTTGATGGCTAGACAAGATGGTTCGTTTTTATGCATGTGGGTTTCAATTCTGCTGTCCATTTAATTGCTGCTTTACACCATCACTTTACCGCTTACTCTCTCTCTCAAAAGTCCAAACACATCTCTGGGGAAGTGCAGTCAGGATCGGATGGCTATAAATCCATGCATGCATTGGTCTCACTGGATACATCAATCAAAACACGTCTTTCATTTGGATGTCCATGTTCTCCTTTATGACCGAGGCTGCGGTCGTGCTGGATCAAAGTCATCAAACCACCATATGTACAGCTTAATGCTCTGCATGTAATTTTTTCACTCATCACCTTGTAGCATATCTATTAACAGTGCTTCTGCTCAAGATAGTAGTCACCCTACAACTACCAATCGCTATATAAACTATGAATTAGCGTAAAGTTTTATAGTACTAATTATATGGGGGGGGGGGGGGGGGGGGGGGGGGACCTACACCATCTTTGATGGTTAATTCTTGTGTATAAAGTTGACTATAATCGAAAAAGAATGGCTCGAGCGTGCCTATGGAGGTTGCTGTTTCCGAGCAAAGCATATCTTTGGCCTGCCATAATTAAATCTCTTTCCAGAGAATAAGAACAGTACATCTCAAATGCCTCATCACCACCCTTTGCCGTACATCGAACAGCCAAAATTTTCTTTTTCAAAATTTTATTTTCCTAACTCACAAAGAAGGGAAAGGGTAACTAAGTAGCTCATACCATATACTTACTAAGATTTGGCCACTAGTGATTAATTAGTATCGGGATATATAGTTTGGGATGGAGGAAGGAGATAAGGAAGAAGAGAGGGAAGTGCGCTGAAGCTACTAGAGCACATAATTTCACATGGTTTAAGGGAGAGTATTGCTTTTGATCACAGTGGATTGACTAGTTGTAATTCCATTCCTTTTGCAGACAAACAAACACAAACTTCAATCCAACATAGGGTTCGTGTTATGAATCCTGAGACCTCAGTGATAGGTAGAAACATAAATCAAATTCAAGAAAACTGTCTAATAAATCCTCATGACCTGAACCAGGAGGTGGAGCCCCTGATAGACCGATATATTGCCTGTTCCTAACTCTTGTGCTTCAACCTATTTTTTAAATGCTGTTTCCAATAGGCACGAGCCACTCCCCCTCACTGCAGAGAGCATGCATGTGTAACCATTATAGTGGGCTACATGATCAATATCTCCTTCTTTATGCAACTTGAATTCTGCAAATGGGAATCACCTTTAAAGTAATCAAACCGTTAAAGCTGCTAATCTAATCTTTAATTACTCAAAAGAATAAATAACTAAAGCTGAGATTTTTAAGGTTGACAAGCAAGTAAAAACTAAACTGTATATAGTTAAAGAGAGAGAGAGAGAGAGAGAGAGAGAGAGAGAGAGAGAGAGAGAGAGTGAGGGGGGGCTAGGTTCTTCTTTAGAATCTTTTAATATATCAATTGAGTGGGGGCTCGTGAGATAGCAGTGTCCAAAGGACAAAAGCATCATGAGTGGGCGTCCATGTGTGGGGAACCCTTTCACTTCATCTTTTTCCCCTTCTCACTAGTTTATCCTGAGAGTCATTTTAAACTTTTGAATGGTTTGGTGACAAATGCATGGAGGAAGACTCCAGTGTCTAGCTTTAACACCACATCTACATATACATGATGTAGAGGTATGGGACCCTCCTTCCTTCATAATATCATGAAAAAGCATCATTACAGGCTCCACATATTCCATCAGACGTCGCATCGGTATGGGACTAGATGGCCCCCATCGCACCATCATTTGGTCAGCTGGTCTTCCATTTGAAACCCACCTCCCACTCTGCTAATTGGCGTTTCTGCGTGCTTTTGATTCATCAGTTTTTTCTCTAGTGGCGTGGGCCGGCCTTCTGTTAATTATCAAAACATGATTGTGACATCACTCTGAGGAGGGATGTCGGACCAAATAAGTGGAACGATTTATCATTTTGCATTGCTTCTTCCTCTGCATTCATACTTTCATTATGAGACATGTTTCATCACACTATTTCAAAACTTTGCATATCAACTAAAATAAAGCATGACCAATTTTAGTCTGAATGGGGTTGTACAATATTTTATTGATCTCAAAGAAAACAAAAACTACTCTTGAATATTTCCAACACCTTTCTGATTTGCTTTTCCAAATAATCTTTCCAAGCGTACAGTTTTAACGTTATTTTTTGTAAAAAGATCATATATAGAGATTGATTGCATGATTAGAGCTAGGGGTATATTTTTTTAGGTAGATGAGGTAAGAGGTCAATTTAAACCCAATCCATCAAACTGGCCATTCACAAGGTTCAATTTAATCCAACTCTAGGTTGGGTCGTACAAGTTAGCTCAATGATTGCTTGGAATATTTTAAGCTTTTAAATCAAAATCCAACAAAAAAAAAAAATCAACGAATGGGCAAAAACCTAGAATTGGAAAACTCACCATGTACACTGAAGTCGCACACTGCCAGAGGACGTAGCTCTTGGCCCCTCATGTTCTGTGGTTTTGTTTTCCTACTAGTCACACCTTTCTGCATAACAGTACAAACCAAAAATGCCATCAATTTCTCAGAAATTCAAAAAAAAAAAAAAGAAAAAGGGAAAAAAAAAAAAAAACAGTAGTCGTCCATTGGCTTCTTGCATGCAAATGCCGACACTGCCCCTGCATGCCATGATGTGAAGTGTAAGAGGCGTACATGCTTCAGGAAGAAGCTGCTGTTTTTCATAATTATTTCAAAACGGGGTTGACTAGATGTCCATTGGGCTAACTCAGGCACCTACCCATCCTTTTCCTCTGAAATTAAAAGGTTCCAAAGGTTGCTTAGGAGCCAAGGGTTGACGCCAATTATTTTATATAGATAGGAGCAAAGACCCTCAGCCATGATACATTCTTGCCTTGGTCGTTATTCTCAATTTTTATTTTTTTTCATTTTTTGGCGTGGGAAAGGTACTAGATGTCATAACAGTTTAATATTTTATTCTCGTTCAACTGCTCATGTTTGGTCATTTGGTCATACCATTCTTATATTGGCATACTTGTCTTCTTCTGACTGGCTCCTTTGGAATGATTTGGTAAGGTTGGCTAGGTCATACTACGACTCCATCTCAAGGTTATAATGGATTTGGTGGTTTCAATTCAACTTTTAATAATGTACGTAACTTCGATTATTTCTTAAGTGACTACCACTTCTAGAAGTCCTCTTTAAGTTGGTTTTGTTCTTTGACCTAATAATTTGCTGTCATCTTTAAAGGCCTAAATCTTATGCTATGCATGGTGGAAAGATTTCAGTTTTTCACCAACTCGCTGGAAGATGCGGAAATTTCTGAATCCCTCTCAACATGGATTAGAAAAAAGGATGGTAGACTACCTAACGCCAAACAAATCGATTTTAGAATAAAGTATCAAAGTCTTCATCAACGGTAAATAAGCACATTTCTCACACGTTGATAAGTCAGTTTTCATCTTGTAAAGAAGACAAAATTTTAGCAGATGAAAGTGTTGCTGAAGGATGTTCACCAACCACATACTATGATCACGATAAAAAGGATGTTGAAAGAGGAAAAAAAATTAAATTCTGCAAGATGAAGTTAACTGGAAAGAACAGGTTCTTTCTCCCCCTTTCTTGGAATTGTTCGTTTCATATTATTAGTACAAAAGCGTTACAGGCATCTCGGACGCTGGGAAACGTCACCGTTTTCTCATTTATAAATGGTTTCTAAATTAAAGAATAAAACATAATTTCTTTAGTATTTTCTAAAAATAATGTTATTTGATAATTTATTTTTGAAAGCACTTTTAATGAAAAAAAAACAGAGAATTTGTTTAGAGAATTATTTTTAGAAATATTTTTTTATTTAATTTCTTAATTCTTTTGTAAATTCTATTTATATAACATTAATTAAATTTAATTCAAGATTTATTAAAAATAAAAATGGTTTTATAATTATAAATAAATTATAAAATAAGTATTTTTTTTATTAAATTATAAATACTAATATTATAATAAGATCATAGATTATGTATTTTTATTAAAAAAATGTTATTTTAGTATCTATTATAAAAAAAGCATGGATATTAAAATTTTATTTAAAAATGAATAAATAATAATAACAGTTAATAAATTTTATAAAAAATATATTTAGAAGCAAACAAAGGAAACAATAAGTGTTGTTAGTGTTTATTCTATAAATTTTACAACTAGAAAAATTTGTATCTAAATAGTTTATTAAATCAAAATAAGTGTACTTAGATTACCGTTGGACTTAATCAATATGATTGCTTGGTTTAAGTCTAATGAAAAAAAATTAAGTTTTGATGATGCTCATCTCTAATTCATCCTGCATACACTTTGAACTCAAGACAGAAAAGAGAAATGTCTACATTATTTATTTTAAAACCATTATCCATTAAAAATTCTCTCTATCTTTCATATCATGCCCAAGTTCTTGATTTAAAATGTAAGTTGTTGTTCTTAATTTAATAACATAATTTAGAATATCAATAATTTTAAAATTGGAAAATTATTCCACATAAACTTTCGCCATCACAAAACCATTTAAAAGAACACATTTGTATCCATTTGATATAATGCAAAATCTTAGTATACAAAGGCTTATAATATCTCATTAATTACTTCTAATCTAGCAACGAAAACAAAGGTTTCCACATCACCTATTCCTTTTTTTTTTATATTAAAACATTAGGTTACAAATTTAGATTTATTTCTAACAATAACAATGTTTTTATCTTTTTTATTTCTAAGCCAATTATCAATTGTGTTAGTATATTAAGCCATGTAATTTAAATTGTCGATTTTTTTTTTATTCATTTTGGTATAAGACTTGGCTAAATTATGTATGTTACTCTCCATTGAAGACTCAAGATTACTATATAATCAATCGAAATGATTTAGGTTAGTATAAAAAGTTTCGGGAAATATTAATAGGATTTATATATAGTATGTTAGCCCAAGGGTTCTCCTAATCAAGTTTTGATGATAACAAACTATGGTTAAGTGACTAATTTGTTTAATGGTTAAGAATCTCAGGTATAAACTCGAAAATTCATCAAAAGATCAAATGGATATAAGATCGAGACGCTTGGAAGACTTGTGATCATAGGAAACTAATGTAAGATGAATGCATGAGTGCACTTAGGATTTTCATACATTTCATGCAACTTAGAAAACTCGGTTTATTCTTTAAAACTTTGATTTCATTAAAACCCGAATTTTTAACTAATGTACCTTAGGCAAAATGTTTTATAATTAGCTTAATAATTCACCTAAAGACCTTGCCTAAGTGTTAGAAAAGAAAAGAATTAAAAAAAATAGGTTTTCAGGGCCAAAAAGGCTCAACCGGTCGAGGTTATGACCAACCGACTCAACCGGTCGAGGTTATGGTCAACCGGCTCAACCGGTTGTGCTCGTCCGGTCGAGGGAGGCAAAAAAGTTTATCTCTCTCCCAGTAGCCTTCTCTTCCCGGTCGAGGGGATTCTCTTCTCGGTAGAGGTCCGGTTAAGGCAACGGTAACCTATCATGCATTAAATGCTCCAACGGCTAGTGAACCGGTCGACCCCTAACTCAACCGGACGAGGTTACCTTTTGCTATTTTTGACTCCCAAGCTTAGAAACCTATAAATTGAGATCTCCACTTCATTTATTGATAAGAGAACATTTGCATTCAATAGTCTACCTACCTGTTCTTGATCAAAAAGCTCTCATTTCTTTCATAGTGCATTAAATCACCACTTGCATATCCTTTAGTGCACTCTTGTGTGTCATCCTAGCTTTGTCTTGTATTTGAGCTATCCTTATGCTAGGTTGAGGGATCATTTCTTGTAAAAATCTGAGTGTCAAAGCCTTCAAGAGGTTTGAATCTTGAAGAGATTGTGTAAGAGTCCATTAGAATCGAAATCCAAGTGTAAGAAGATTGAAAGTTTAGTTAAAACTTCAAGTTAGTGGAACACTCACTCGATTAGGAGGTTAAGGAGAGTGGACGTAGGCAAGGAAGTGCCGAACCATTATAAACCCGAGTTTGAATTCTCTAAACTCTATCTCTTTACTTTTACTTATATCGTGTTTGAATTTGTTGTAATTGAAAAGATTTTTAAAAACCCAATTCAACCCCCTCCCCTTTTGAGTGTTTTTCTTAATTAAGCATAACCTTTGTTTTCTCATAGTAGATGGAAGGTTTTTTTATAAAAAAAATTGAGCAAAAATGTTGTAAAATTCTAATTTTATGTATAATTAGATTAATTTTACAATTGTAATTGGATTCATTTTTGTAATTGCAATTGGATCAATTTTACAATTGAAATTGGATTTATTTTAAAATTGTAATTAGATTTATTTTAAAAATGCTAATTTTTTAATCCAATTTTGAAGTTGTTGTTTTAGAAGTTTAGGAGGTTGACTTATAATAATTTACCCAAATCACAAAATTAGTTCATAGATAGATACATTGGCTAGGCCACTTCAATGATAAAAATCCCAGATTGTGTTATCTTTCATACTTTGTTGATTAAGATGAGAATCATTCCTCTTTAATGTTATTTAATTGATAGAGAAGATGATCTCAATGCTTTTAAAATTGGACTAATCATTAAATAAAAAACCTATTAGGGTCATTGTTTACTCACTCAGGATAATAACATGCTTTATAAATAAATAATTTATATATTATTGAAATTAAACATAATGATAATTAAAAATATATAATTTAAAATTAATTTTTTATTTTTTTATATTATCAAATTATGATAAGATAAATACAAATATATTGATATTATTATTTTTAATTTTATTGAATAAAACATATATAATATTTAAGTGTGAAAATATATTCAACATAGAAGCAAAAGTTATATATCCTATTATTTTTTATTATATGATCGTTTTAGTATCTTGCTCATATGACTCAAAGTGACCACCAACCCAAATAATTGCTTGATGACATCTTAGATCGTAAGTGCATGCAATATGGTAGCTAAAAGATTATGCATATATCCAATTGGTAGCATATAATTTGTATGCAAATCTTTCCTTGGAGCTTAAAAAAATGATTTTGTGGGAAAAAACATATGAATCACTCTACTTAAACCTATGTTTGTAGGTGACTAATGGAGTATTTGTAAGGTTTTATGCAACATAACAAGAAAGGAAATTCATCATTTAGACCTAGGAGGTAAGCAAGAAAAAGATCAAATGAAAGGACAATAATTGGAAGATGGAAATGAAAATTTGGACTTAGTATTGAAATGTAAGACCCATTTTGAACTAGAATCAACAAGGCTTGATGATATATTGAGAAGATCAATAACAAAAGACTTTTCCAAAATCAAATTGATACATAGCATGTGTATTGATTTGTGGTAATATGATGGGGTTTCTCAATATTCAAACTAATAATAAGAGATTTTACTGAAATTAGCCGATATGGGAATCAATACCAAGATTGACATTGCATTCATCTGTCAAAATGGATTTTGACACTAAAACCAAATCAATAAAGAATGAATTTGTTATTTCCCTTTGTCAAAATTAAGATTTGTGGTATCGAAATTTCAATATACCGAGTTGAGATATTTGCAGTTTTTATTGAACTTTTAATTCTAGGAATGTAATTATTTATTTTTTATTTTCTTCTAAGATGTTTTAAAATTCTTTTAGATGAATTGACATGAAGAGATCTTCCCACTTGGATTTTGATGCATATAAATAGATTTAATTGGAATTTTTCCTTCTTATTCTTTACTTTCTCTTTTATCCCTCTATTTTTTGCTCCTTTCTTGGCTATTAAACAAGGTGATGAAGCCAATTCTCACCATATTTAGTTGCTAAACTCTTTCTCATTTGGAGGAGGATTGCTTTAGCTGAAGATCAACATTAGAGTGTGTAACGATCCGCTCTCAACTATATAGATATTGTTCATTTTGGAATCAAAAGGGTCTCACAACTTTAAAACGCGTGTACGGAGTTAAGAGAATCTCATGCTTATATAGCGCCAGAAACTCTAATGTGGGATGTTACAAACACCCTCCCCCCTCCATGCAAACACAACGTCCTCGTTGTGTCCCACAGGATTGTAGAGCAAAATAGACAAACACCCTTATGGGACCAAACAAATCCCACACCGAGGTCGGGGATCGGCTTTGATACCATTTGTAACGACTCGTTCACAACCGTCTAGATATTGTCCGTTTTGGGTCAAAGAGACCCTCACGGCTTTAAAACGCGTCTACATGATTAAGAGAAGTCCATACTTATATAGCTTAGAAACTTTCCCTCATATCCTATGTGGGATATCATAGAGTGCATCAATTCTCAAGAATAATTTAGTTCTTATTGTAAGATGCATGATTCTCTCATCTATGGCTAAAGATTTCTTGAAATCTCTCTTGAATTTGATATATTTGATGTTTTATAGATACTTTGAATGCTTTCTTTTTTGTTAGATTCACTATGGATCATTTAGAACTCTTATGTGTGAAAAATAAATCTAAAAATGATCTAGGTTTTTCAATTTAGTAGAGATTTAGAATTCTAAAAGTGCAACTAAATTGTTGTTTGAGATTAATCCTATTCAATGTGTAGATTTGATCCAAAACCTGTATCTATCTAGATGACCTTTTATTCTTTAGTTATTTGTTTGTTTTTCATAGTCATTATCATAGTTCTCAATTCAATTACATATAATTCATCACCATGAATGCTTCATCTTCATCTTAATTCAAATTTTAGTCATTTAAATTTCATATTTTCATCAATTTTAATTAATATTAATTTTCAATCCATATAGACACAACCGAACACTATACTAGCTACTCATTTATTTTTCAAATTCATTTTGGCTTGGGGAACAAATAAAGACAAATTCAAAATAGTTGTTGCCATTTTTTTCATACAAATTAATCACTTTTAAAACCAAAAATTAGCACTAACAAGAAACTAAAACCCAACATACATGACATGCATTTCCATAGGCCATGTTCAATATGAAACACATGCATGCAAGCACATCCACTTAAAGATCTCTGATGATTAAGACAAATCATTTTATTTTCATAAAATATGGTATCCTACAATTTTTATTAAATTGCCCAAATTCATGAACCGCTATGAATACACTTATCAAGTCATAAGAATCTCATGGTTTGTGTCCTCTATGTATTCACATACATCAATACAATGTGCTCGATTAGGATGAATGCTTATAAAGACAATGCATAAATAAATTATACATCCATTAAATATGCATAAGAAAGTTAAACTAAATAATCAATCGCATTTATTATGTTTCAAATGTCTTTGCTTTGCAAAACTAATTCCAATAACTAGGTTTTTTTCTACGCCTAAAGATAGAATTTTTATACTAAATCTTATACCAACACCAAAACTAACAAGATAGGAACAGTTAACCACAGGAAAAATAATTGACCAAAAGTATAAGTCAACTCATCAAAGATTCTCTCAAGAATAGCTTACTGTATACTAGAATTATGTATAGTATTAATATAACAAATTAAAGGCTTTTTGTTAAATTAATTAAGAGAAACCAAATTAAAACTACTACTCAACATTGATCAAGCCACATTACTTTGGTCAATGCCCTAAACAAGGAAAGTCTTTGGGAGGCAATGCACTGCATACGATTTTATAACACTCTAATTGTAATCCCCATACCATGCAACTTTATAACACTAATTTGAGACAAAATATGCGTTCTAATGACATATGATTTGATTTATGTTATAAATATAAAAGGCTCAAATTACCTAGCTTAACTCAAGACCCTAGTTCTGGACTAACATGCACTTTGAACTTAATTTCAAGTTTAAAGGAGGAAAAGAATGCAAGTTTGTAAGAGTCAATTTTGATCAAGGAAGAGAAAATGGGTTAAATATGTATGAATGAGATACTTGGTACTTGTTGATTATGAGGATACCTAAGCAAGGAAAAACAAGTCATGGACATGAAAGATAAGTAACAAATGTTATGAAGAGACTTAAAAGAGCAAACAAACATGATAAAGAGGGTTCTATACTATAACTTGAAGTTTAACATGGGAATTAGAATTCAAAATCTACAAGCAACACATACTTTCACTTTGAGGTGAATTATGGAGGGCTTCTTAAGATTTTTGAATCTTGAGAAGACGAGTTGTTTTTCAAAAGGTCCATGAATCGGACCTAAAATGATGAGGAAGTTATGACTAATTGAAGTTAATTGTACAGAATAACTAATAATTTTGAAAACAAAATTTTGAATTCAAAAATGAAACTTGTGAATTTGAATCAAATTCAAATTTTTCCCAAATTCAAATTCATCTACTACCCAAGGGAAGAAACCAACTTCTAATTGGATCCAATTCAAATTTGCACTCTAATTCGAATTTGGTCACTACCAGTTCAATCTCGAGCCTCTTCCACTTTGAATTTAGCATTTTTTTAGCACCTCAATTAACTCAGGATGGGCTTAGATAATTCAAAAATCATAATTTTTTTATTATTTTGGAATATTTTATGTTATTTTTTAAATAAGCAACTAATTAGAAAGTGTCACATGTATTTTTTAGGGTTAGGCTATATATATATATATAGGGTTTAGCAAAATATATATGAAACATAGGGAAAAAGATTGAATGATTTGATTATGTTTTCAAATTTAAATTCGTAAGATTAAATCATTTATGGTAGTTAGCCCTAGATAAGGTACAAAAGATTCCTAGTGATTCTTAGAAAAACTTTGATTATTAGTTACTTCAATTTGATCCAACTGTTAACAAATCTATATGATGAATGTAGGTTTTTTTATTGAATAGAACTTAAAACCAAAATTAACTATCATATTGAATTGGTTTAAGAGATTAAGTTCAAAAATAAAAGTCTAAATTCTGAACGCAATACTAATCTCAAAATCTAATTTGATTTGGATTGACTTTGATCCTATATCCTTAGATTTTATAATATTCTCCTTCTCTAAAGATTCAACACTAGATTATTAAACTCTTTGGTCATTTTCTTTTCTTTTATTTATTTAATTAAATAATTTAAGAAATATTTATTTATTTAAATTATGGTTTCATTAACTTTAGTAAATAATTAGTCATTTTAATCTAAAAATAATTAAAGACTTTAGAATTGATCATAGAGGATGACAACTTGAGATACTACGTAGTTATGATAATTCTATTTTTGTTTTTTCTTGGTAAAAGTTATCATGTATTGATAATGAAAGTCAAAATTCTTGAAGACCATTGTCTTTTCTTTTTTTTTTTTTTCTTTTTTTTTCTCACACATAATTCCCTATTTCTCTGGTGTAAATTATACGTTAGTTCCTATTTTTCCTCCTAACATCAACCTTTTCTCACCATTAAATCTAATTCAAATGAACAATGAAAACTAACTAATCAATTGATTTTTCTTTATGTCCCATCAAAACCAAAATTTTAACCTAATTCAACAATACTAAAATAACTTTTGTCTGATCAAAAGTTGACTTTTAACAAAAGTTAGATGGTCTAGCAGTTTTATATATTGTCCACTAAGATGACATATTTTTAGTAAGTTGGGCTTGAATAAGAACAAAAAATGAGTGTGATCAAGTTAAAATTAATTGTCAATTCATGATAAAATGTAATTGATGATGAGTTCAAATTAGAAAGAACCATTTAATTTAAAACAATCAAATTTTGAAAGAAGATTAATATAAAAAAAACTCTTAGAATTAGGAATTTTTAGAAAACAATATCTATGATGAATAGATGTTGAAATTTACTTTTCATCAAGTTAGATTGAAAATATAAATTCTCATCTAAACTTATTTTTTTATTTAGCTTTAAATCTAAATCCAATTTTTCTTCAAATTTAGTGATTTAATATAAAATATCAATTTAAATTATACATTCAATTCATCTAAAATCATCCTATAATGATTTGTACAATGAAACAATTTAATCTCATTAAATCTAGTTTTACGAATTTAATGAATTTATCCGGTTTATATGATATAATTATTCAAGATGATTTAAAGAGAATTTCAATCAATCAATCAATTATATCAAAATACTTTGTCAAATCAAGCTTCATTTTCATAAATCACCAAAATTTTTGTCTCTAGATCCTCATTCCTTTTTTTAAAAAAAAAGATCTAGCAACTCATGTTTAAAGATTTTGTCTCATAAGACATGTTTGGTTAGTAAGAAAATGAGAGATAATGAAATAAAATAAAATTTTCTATTAAGAAAGAGAGAAAAAGTCTCTACAAAAATCCTAAAATCTTAAAGTTCCAAAAAGATCTTTTACAAGATTTTAATTAAAAAATCACAAAAGAATTAACATTTTCGCACGAACATTTGAACCACTCTCTAGGCCAGTTGTCATGTCTATGTGAAATTTTGCACATTCATACAAATTCACTCCTTAGCTTGTTGTAGCTTCATCTCTTTTGTCTCAATTCGCACTATCATGCCAAATTTCACCATGATGGTGTGAAAGTGTTTCATCTTGATTATTAAGTTCTTTCCAACATTCCTTCAAGCTCTTTCCTTCCATACCCTCAAATCTCATGCTTCATGATCTCTAAATTCTAACAAAGACAACCACCATTTTTTATTACAATTTTGGCTTATCATCATCCTTTATTATCTTCAAGTACATCTATCTCTTTTGTTACTCAATTCATCAACAATCACACCTTGAAATCATTTCAAAACTTACAAAAATTGTTAATAATTTTTACAAGAGTAATAATGTCAATCGAGTATTTTAGTCATAGTTACTATTCAAATATATGTAATAATTATTATTTAAAATATGTTATTTTTAAATAATAATCTCAAAATATTCTCTCTTTTTATAATAACTTTTACTGTAGTAATTAAGTATCCTTATTGCCAACAACAATTTTCATTTAATTTTTCTAAATTTCAGACAACTCCCATGATTTACGTGACCTTGTTAAATAACCAGGTTATTGCCCCCTTAATCCTTGGTCGGCCTACGTTAGTGTCTTTTTTTCCTTTGTCTAACTCATCTTCTTTACTTCCCACGTCACAAATTATTCGCTTTAAAATTCTAACACGCATTGTCACCTCTGCCTATGGCCTCACGTCATCTCTTCTTTCTTTCCTTGGGCCTGCCGCGGGTGGCTCAAACTGGGGCCAATACGTGCAAATTCACATTAAAAACTTGAGTTGCATTTGGCTAATGTTTTTCGGAATAGTTTTAATTTTCATCTCCAAGAAATGAAAATTAAGAAAAATTTGAAAGTAGATTATTTTATGCTACTATAATTCCATTCAAAACTGTTAGATCTGCAAAAACAACTTTTTGTCATTTCCTACAAATGGATCATCATCAGAAAATCTTTAGAAAATCGGGTTGGAAAGCAGCCCACCAAGCACGTCACAGACTTACTGTACAAACAAGCCCTACTTGGCCTATATCGAAGGCCCCTCAAAAAAGAACAAATTGGAATTGGACAAAAATCAAAATATGGCCGAAATCCATAAGTTATTTTAAAGGCCAACTTTCAAGGCTAGAAAACAGGAGCAGAAATGCCCAATTTCCCCACTACACAGCTGTTTTGGGCGTTATGTGGAATGTTGTATGCGCGATGGAGAATCATCCTTTATCATCAAAACCTATAAATCTGTCTCATGTTAAGTAAAGAAAATGCTTTGTAAAGTCAATTTCCACATGGGAATAAATAAATGGAAAACAGGCTTGAGTTATCTCAGCATCAAGTGGGCAGTTAATTATTTCTATCCATCGGGTTGAATATGTTCAACTGTCAGTGACTAGAGCTCAGTGATATTATATATGGGCATCTATCCACTGCCAATTCCAATGCCCGTATGTTAATTAACATTACTTTTTAATTAATAATAAGACAGACTGAAGGAGGATCTCTGTTGTTTGATATAAAGCCTCTCGAAAGAGATGACAAAATAGGATAGTTAAAGTGGTTAGTACAATGTGAGGTTAGGGTGACTTTAAGATGATAAAGGCAAATCAAAGAAATCTCCCAATTTTTTATAGTATGATATCAGCCAGATTTAGTTTTAGAATTTGTGCTCAAGACGACGCAGTGGTTCTTGGGATACTCACTGTTCCGTTGTTGTTGTTGTTGTTATATTTTCTTGATTTGTTGTCACAATAAATGGAAAAAGAAAATTTGTGTTTAGGAGTATGATATGTAATATTGAACCCAAATAGCTTGTAAGAAAATTGATAGTTATCAGAGTTTGGCTTGACGGAAGGTCTAATCTTGCAAGAAAATTGACAGTTATTAGAGTTTGGTTTGACAGGAGGTCTTGTGTCGTCCCTTTTCCTTTGTTTCTCCTCCCCGATGGGCAGCTCTTTGACTTGCAGAACCTCCATTTGTTTCTCCTCTCCCCCAAGTTGAAGTTCCATTTGTTACTCCCCTCCCTCACAAAAATCCTAATGTGCACACTAATCAACCTAATCGAGTATTCTTATCAATCTACTGGAAACGTCATCACTTTAATAAAACTGCAACATGCACATCATATATATTCTATTTAGCTCCCAAGACAACTGCCGCATAATTAATGGATTTGCAGGGACAAAAATCTTAATTTTTGTGGAAGGCCTTGGTCCCCACCCACGTTGTATGACCCATTGAACGTTGCATATATGGTCTACGCAGGAGGCTCCACCCCTACTGAAGATTCTCCCTGCAACTCAACTAATGGCTGGGCCACAGGCTCAGTTGTAGTTTTACGAGAACCCAAATTTAGTGCAACAAACAGCATGCAAAATATGGTTGTACGCCCTAATGATATAGTTATGGCCTCCATTTTCATAATGATTTGCAACTTACGAATCATATGAGCAAAGAAGGGAGTCCTCTGACCATATATATCCAATCACTTGTCAGACATGGAAATAGAAGTTACAAGAGTACAATGCAAAAGTGGAAATATGAAGATTAATTCCGGGAGCATATGCCACAAGAGTATCTACCGGGAAAAAAAGAAAAAAAAAAATGGAAAAAGAGTGTACTAGCAAGTGCATTGCAGCAAAGACAACAACTTGAAATCCAAACCATAACTTCGAAACCATTTCATAATAATTTAAACTGGATCTTGTCCTTAAAATTGGCAATCTCAGGCATATATGGGGAGAATGAATACCTGCAGGATAGACAGCATATACTAAATATACATGTCATGACTTGAAACTCACTTTATTTGTCAGTTCTTGCTTGGACCAAGTGATCGAATTTGAATTATCAACACGACACTGTCATCTGTGTGTGTTGCCCTTCTCTTTCTGAGGATGTACGAGAGAATGAACTGTTGCAGACAGCAAGCACACTAAAACTAAAACCAGAGCCATAAACTCAAATCCATTTTAGTTACAGTTATGGGCTGGTTAAAAGGTGTGGACTTAAATTATGAATCCCCCTTCCTCCATGAGCTCATTAAGCTAGCTGTCTTGCAGCACTAATGAGGTAATGCAGTTTCCCTCTTTGTTTAGTGTGAGAATTTCCCAAAACTATATAGGGTCCGTACTAATATAAAACATGGATTGAAGAAAAACAAAATTAACAGCGCATAATTAACGAAGAGCAACCACATGAACTAGAGACCAACGTTGCAATAACAAATCTCCCTCTCCTCTATACCATTATGCCCAACCCCTTTCCCCCCTAAAACCAAAAGAGAAAAAATCTAATCAAAGAAAGTGAAAGGGAAAAAATTATTAGTTCCTCATATATATGATCTTCTTTGAGGACTACAACATATATATCTCCAATAAGCCCCAACACCCCGCCTAGTAACAGATACATTAGAAAGAAAGGCAATGTCATGCATATATACATACAAAAGAGAAAATCAACTTAACAAGGAAGTTGCACCCAAGGATATCCTTTCTTCAAGGAGACCCTTCACACTGTCTAGTTGATAACGATACCTTAGGCCGATGAGACGGAGAGGATCCGAGGTTCCTCTCAGAGCAAATGGGGTTCCTCAACCTTGTTCATAAAAATAACAGGCTGAATTTTGCTGCTGACATGATCGCTCCGATCCAAACTCCTAGCTCCCATCGTTGCTTTAACTCCATATATATGTATTTTTGTTTTTTCCTTTATGAATTCCATCCACTGTGACCATAAAATTCACTACAAACAGAAGTAATCAGCAGAAATCTAAGTAGCTAAAAAGACTCGGACTATTAAAAAAGAGGGAGATGAGAAGAAAAACGATAGCTGGTTGGGCTAGATTAGAGAAGTGACGGAAGACCCCATGTTTGGAAGATCCGACCAGGCGCCGAGACTCGTTAAGTTCCAGTAAAGAGAAGGATCAGAGGAGCCGATTTGCTCGATCTGATTCTGGCAAGGAACACTATTCCACTCCAATGTGTTGTGGCCATGTTCGCTTTTCACTTCTTTCATGGCCATGCTGGTGTTCCCTGATATTTGCAGGTCTTCATAGGGTACTAAGGGCTGAAAATGATTAGCTCCTCGACTTTCTTTTAGATCACCATTCATGAACTTCTGCTGTTGCAGGCTAGAATTGATCAAAGAAGCCATTGTTGGAGTAGTGGTGGAAGATGAAGATCCAAAGATGGAATAGTTTGAGAGAAGTGAGCTTGAAGTAACCAAATCTTGGATTTGTTTAGCTGGATTAAAGCCATTTCGGTAATCATCAGTGCGAGTATCATTGGCTATGATCCCAGAAGAAAATCCTAATCCAAGAGCACCCAATTGAGGCTGGAGATCATACCCAGAAACAGTATCCTCATTGGAGGCTCTAGAATTGAACCTTGGAAATGGAAGATTGAGCTCGGAAGGATTACTAGGTAAGCCATAAAACAAAGGAGTAACATGGTTTGACGAAGCGGATAGGTCGATCTGGGATGGAGGGGGAGGGTTAAGAGCAGCAGTAGGAGCAGAAGAGGGAGCATCAACGGAAGAAGCTGGCCTCTTCACACGCTTGTTCTTCCTGCACCCACCTCCTACAGGAACGTTTCTGAGGGTTCCACCTCTAGTCCAGTAACGCTTACAGGCCTTGCAGAAGTGCCTAGGCTGAGACAAGCTGTAGTTGTTGTAGTAGCAGAACTTGGTATTGGAGGAATCACAACGAGGACACTTGAGGGCTTGCTGCTCTTGGCCTGGTTTCTCCATAACCCTACCCGTTGAAGCCATCAACCCCTTATCATCTATCTGATTCTACACCCAAAGAGAAAAAGGAAAAAGAAAGAGTTCAAAGTGGCGTTTTAGGGTAAAATAACAACACAGCATCCATATTCTCTTCCAATAGCTAACATACAAAAATGGGGTCATGTTTTGTCTAATAATTGAGAAAGAGAAAGAGAGATGAACCTCTGGCCAATCGTTTGTAGTTGATGAGATGACCACCATCTTCTCACAGTTACCCAACATTTCCTTTCTCAAAGGAATCGTTGAAACAAAGAGTAAACAGACAAAGAGCAGGTGGCGACTTGAGCCTTCCTTGATGGGTTTCAATATATTTAAGACCCCTTTTGTTAATTAACAACGCAAAATTAACCCATTAAACTATTTAATTTCACGTGATGGGTCTGCCCTAAGATCCAATTTACCATTGCCATTATTCCTTTTCTTCTTCTTTTTTTTTTTTTTAATGAAAAGAACATTCAAAATCCAAGAACAGGAAAGAGAGGTAAAAGAAGAGAGAGAGAGAGCAGCATTGCAGATAAATCTCAGCAGCTTCAAGAAAGAAACATTTCATGACTATACACAACACAGTACTCCACATCACTACGTAACATTCCTTTGTTTGAGGGAATCCCTAGAGCTCAATGCCCGAGGCAGCGCCCACTGCAAATCCCACTTCCCACTTTATTTATTTCTTATCATTGTTGTGTATTATTTATCTACGGTTTCACTATTAATTTCCTGAAAAATAATTACTAGGAAGAAAGACATCTATCTGTGTGGTGCACCATAGAAGCAACACTTCCCTCGATATATATCTTGATCTAATGGCGCAGGTATCTCAATTTGAACTTGATGGGCTAGCTTTCCTCGAGATGGGTGTGGAGCTTTGACACTGTTGAGGGCGTAGAATAGTCATGGGACACGAATTTTCGAGTCCATCCAAGGGTGAGGAGATGGTAGTACTGAGGAGGGAACTGTTGATTTCGTAGTGAAAATTCCAAGGGAAAGGGACAAGAGGGGCCATGTGGGCATGTACATCCCGGGTCTCAAACATGGGAAGACCACGCTTTATTCGCGAGGGGCTCATGCTGTGTGGTTCCTTCTTCTTTTTATCTCACTCCTCCGTTGGGTTTGGAGAAAAAAAAACCGTTAATATGGTGTCAGAGGGGAATTGAGATGGAGGCACAAGAGCCCAGACCCATGTGGTGGCAGCTCAGCTTCATAAGAGTAAAAAAGCAAAGTATGGTTTAGGGAACAAACGGATTTTGTAGTCTCCCAAGGGATCTTCTCATCTGCCTCTACATATCCCATCATTATTCCTTGCAGTCTTCCCCTTATTAAACTTTGTTCTTTGCTAATTTCAATAATATTGCCATTTTGGTCTTCGCATCAACTACACATGTTATTCTTCTTTTGAACTTTGTGTAGGGCTGTGAATGATTTGGGGTTTGAATGTGGACAACACTGACCTGGTTTCCATGAAAATTAATCGAGTTGATGGCTTTTATTTACAAATACATGGGATCTGTTTCAATGCACGTCTACTACTGGAATAGTATATCCCACTTATTATTGATCATCAGGATTATCTCACACGGCCTTGCATGTTTATAATGTGAATTCAAATCATCACAACACATTTGGGAAAAGAAACATGATGTACTTCTCCTGTGGCTATTTATTTTAGTAGTTCCTGTTAAGCCTAATTCAATATAATACAAATTACCATAATGGTTTTTTTTTAATGTCTTTGTGCCGTGGGTTGACCTGTGTCCATTAGCCACTGATATAGACATGCCTCCACTAAGACAGATGGGGAGTATGGACGGTAATTGGACAAGTTGAGTGTGTACGAGTTAAGATGATTCATGGCTATCACTCTGGCCTACCATCGGTATTGAAGCTCCCATATCATGACCCCCATCGATTGAGATGGGCAGAAGCATACACAAAAATCCTATGAACTTCATTATGCATAATTATTAGTGCTCTATAACATATGGTAATATCCCACTTACTGTAAAATATATGATTGGAAAAAGTACCACGAATGTAATGATCAAAAAACAACAAAATAAGAAAGAGAAAAAAAGGGAAAATGCATGAAAAAGGAGTCACTAGAGACAAGTTGGTTAGTGAAACCCTTGATTGATGTTGGATCGTATTTGCTTTGCTGTAGGGACATGCATATTCACCAACACTGGTAGGTAAATTGCTAACTCTGAAAATGGTTGAATGCTCTAAATAATCATTCTTGCACTACTCCCACCGTTGAAGAAGCCCTTGATCAACTAGTTGGCACATGACCCAAATGATTTTTTTTCTTTCTTTATTTTAGAAAAAAATTCTAAAAAAATTATGGGACCCTTTTTTTCTTCCATAAAATACTGTTAGCCTAGAGGGTCGGGTCAGGTGTGAAAGGATGAAGTTTGGAAGGAATTGGAAACAAGAGGGTGAAGTGAATGGAAATAGGGGAAAGTTGTGTGTGAAATTGTGAATAATGTTTGATGGAAAGATAAGAGGTTGGTAGTGGGGAAGAAGCAAAGGACGGGAGAATGGTAGTAGTGAATAAAGGGAAGCGGGGGAGAGGGAGAGGAGGTGGGTCCTCATCACCACCCACACTGGGGTCACTCACCACCCCCCACCACTACCAGACAAGAGATTCCAATTTGGCAAATATGAAAGAAACCCAACGCGCACGTTAAAGGAAAATGTTGTTGTGTGAGAAGGAGAGAGAGAGAGAGAGAGAAAGAGAGAGAGAGAGAGAGAGAGATGGGATTGGGGGACCAAAGCATCAAATCCCAAGCCAACTGTACCCATCAAAGGCTGACCACATTGCACCCCAAACAATGTGCAGACAAAGATCTCGCACTCCATTTTGTTCGGTTTTCCCTCTTTAATTTCCCCCACTTAATCATCTGAGGCCCTTATCTTTGTAAAACTATGGTATTTCCCTCTTACTAAAACCTCCTTGCCCTGTAGCAACAAGGCCACTTTTGACATTTTCTCATTAATTTGGTTGGTAAAGGTAAGGTACCCTAGTGAACACAGAGGTGCTTTCAATATTTGCTTCAATTCTCTCTTTTAAAATAATCTAGAGAAAATGGGAATAGATTCTTTTTTTAATACCATTTGTGACTCATCTATCATGTACGTTCACTGTACTTTTGTCCAATAGATTAAAGCATTATGGATGGTGATCCTTGTTTTTTCTAGCTTAGCTCATACCACACATGCATATGCTCGGTGATAACCCAAGAAAGGCACGTTTCATGAGCCAAAAGAAAGAAAAAAAAAAAAAAGGAAGGTAGGAGGAATCACTACCATTCAGACTATCCAACAAGCTCTGGACAAAGCAGTTTTTTGTCATTGGCACCATAGTTTGGCTCTTTTCAAGTCAATCCTCTTATCGGAAAATGAGAGGAAGGTGAATCAATGTTTTATGAAACCCCTTTTAGTGAAGCATGCAAAAAGAGAGAAAAAAAAGAAAAAAAAGAATTCTTTTCCTCAAGTTGTTGGAGAAAGCCAAACTTAATTGGGAAAGGGGCCCGAAAGAACAGCGATCATGGAAAATTCATGTGACTAGTACTGCAGTCTGATCATATACATGGTCCTTAGAAAGAAAAATCAGCCACAACTCAAGTCCCTTCACATAAGGTTAGAAGGCATGGACTGTTGCCTATGGAAGTTTCAGGTGCCGACTGTCCTGTGGGGCCTTCAGAATGTTGGGGCAACAATCAGTGTTATTTTAATAGGGTGCCCTAACACATTCCTTGACAGATGGGAGAGGCCTTTGGAATGTTTAGGGTACAATCTCAGTGTTTTTTATAATGAAGGTGCCCTAACACGGTTCCACTATCGTCCAAATGTTGGTAGACTTAGGATAGAAATTAATAAGGTGAGTGAGATGTTGAGAATCTCCCACTTTAATGATATTTGCATATTATAGTCTGAGGGTCATTCTCTCCTAAGCTGTCAACAGGTCACCTTAATCATAGTATAGAATATATATATATAAATCTCACCTTTGTATAATTATGTTCATCCATATTGATTTGCTTACATCATTCAAATTCTCTTCATCACTTGTATTCTTTTGTCTTCCAAAGTGGTTAAACATGATCATGAATGATCAAAATATGATCATTTCATTTGGTTTATAATTAATTAGTCATTTTAATATTGAAGAGTATTTTGTTTAAATTGAAAAGGACTGCAACTGAAGCTTGTTTGTCAAACAAAAGTCCAACTCCTCCTCCTATGTTTTGTTGTTCTATGGGAAATGACCAAAAAAGGGAGAAAAAAGGAACCTATAGAATTAGTTAAACTCCTTAGTTTTAGTTTGGTAGCTGTTTTCAAAAATAGTTTTGAAAACTAGAAATGATTATAACTTGTTTTTAATATTTTTTAAATGTATCTTAAAAATAATTTTCATATCTAATACTTTATTTTTAATTATTCTTCATTTTTATATAACCATTTTTTTTAAACAACTTTCAGAAAACATTAGAAAACAACTAAAAGATGTTTTTTTAAAAACAAAATTCTTATTTTTAATAATAAAAAATAGAAAATAGTTTATGATTATCAAACATGTTTTTTTTTGTTTTTTTTGTTTTGAAAAATAGAAAATTATTTTTAAAAATAATTATCAAACTAATCCTTAATTTTTATAAAGAATCAAGATACAAGAAAAAGGGAAATGTGATGAAAAAAAAGGGTATAATTAAAGAATGGGGAAAAGAAAAATATATTGGAGTAAAGCTTATATATACTTGACTTTCATTTGGGTTTTTTTTTTTTCTTCTTCTTTTCCATTTTCTTATCATTTTCCTTTCTGTTGATGAAGAAATGGGCACAATCCAAGGATGGATGATAGATTTGCCTGATTTGAATGATCACCATAATTATATATGGAAAACCTCAATCCAAGAGATATATATCCAATGATGACATGTTTTTTGCAGGCAATGCAATGCAAGTGGCGGTTGGTCACTACAAAATGTTGGAGAATGCAATATCAAAGGGGAGGTACCAAACCCTAAGCATTAGGTGCAATTCCATCTATTACATCTCTACGTGACTAGCCTCATTGGACCACTGATTCACATCTTAGGTGATATAATTATAGTTCGTTAGAGTCAAATCCCATTAATTTTGTTTAACTTCAATTACTCTCCCACAAAAGCCACTAATCATGGCCACTATCCGGCCCCTATTTATGGGGCCACACTTTTGTGTATTATTTGTGACAGCACTGGATCCATGGGTGTCCTCCCTGTGACCACTGTTGGTCACAGTAACTGATGGGTTAGGCTGCATTCAGCGGATGGCTCAGCTTTTTTTTCTTCTAATCCCTCTTTTTTTTCCCTAATTTCTGTTGTTCATGACCATGTCGGTTTGGTTGGGCTTGTGAGCCCGTTTCTACTAAGTCAAGGGCCCAGGAAGCGATAGCGATATTGGGCTTCAGGCCCGAGTTGCATCTAGGCTTCAGTTTGGACTGGTTTTGCCTTTTGGGTTAGTGTTCATCAAACAATTTCTGATGACCGATTCAGAATGCTTGGGTCTGGCACCATCATTTTTTATTATCATAAAATTGTTGGGGCAAATGAGAGTGAAGTTTTTTGGTGATTCTCCACATGGCATGTAAATATTCTTTTGTAAAAGCTGAGGGTAAATGGACTAAGGTTATGTTTGGTTTAAGAAAATTTGGGGGGAAATGCAAGGGAAAGAAAATATAAAGGAAAAATTGAAGAAAATAAAAAAATTAAATTAAAAGTCAATAAATTATTTTTACTTGCTACTTCAAACTGATTTTACTTATTTTAACTCATCGATATAAAGATTAAATAATTTAAAAATACATAAGTTTTTAATCAATTTTAATTATATTTGATTTTCTTTGATATTTTTCATAAAACAACAAAACATAAAAAAATTATTTTCCTTTACATTTTTTTTTCTTTCCTTAGCATTTTTCGGAAGTCAAATATAACATAAGAGACATAAATAATTGAGACAAACTAAAAAAATAAAATAAAAGTTATTATATTATTATTATTATTATTATTATTATTATTCATCTTGGACGTAATTACTTAAAAATAAAAATTAAATCGATCACTCAAATTTAAAATATTATGATAATTTTTAGAAACTAAATCAAATTTGGTTTGGAATTCCAAGTGACATCCTCTTAACCTTCTAAAATCTTTAAATTTGAAAAATTTTGTAATCAACAATTTGAACTTAAGACCTTACAAATTTTAATTTCAATTTCTTTTTAATAATATACTTATTAATAAAATAATATCTTATATTAGTATGCTTGTTTCGATCATCAAAAATTAGTTTTTTTATAATGCAATCATTGATTTGTTGTTCACATAGATATCTGTCAATTCTTTTTTATTATGGTAAATTTTGAGTCAAATTGCATAACATATACATGATGTTACTTCATAGGTTGATTCTTTGATGTCCAAGTAAATACAATATATATATATATATATATATATATAAAAAGTGCTTTTTCAATCATCCAAGTCTGCTCTCTAATCACCATTATTATACACAACATGCTTAATGTAAGACCTCACACTTCTTAGTGAATTACCTCAACCTTGTGTCAAGACTAGCAGACGAGTGCAGCTTCAATCGGTGTTGAAAATTCTTCAAAGGTTGGAGAGATAGAGTGCTATGATAAAGTAAAGACAACTCACGTGCATAGGTTTTTAACCTTAAAACTTTAGGTTTTTATAGCAGCACCGTATAAGGATATTCGAAGTAGATTTTCAAATTAGGTTTATAAAAAATTCCTCAAAAAACGTGAAAGACAAGTTTTAAAAACAAAAGAAACCAACCAATACGATTGAACATCAGGTGAAGGTACGAACATAATAACCAAAAAAGGAACAATCTTCTTCTCTTGAGCGGTTGAGTGATGTGCCATCATAGTTTCCAACAAAGCCAAGCCCCTTATAACAGGTTTCAATAAAACCCAAACTGAAGCGGCCCCTTCATAAACCATATATATATGAGCCCAACTCGGCTTCAAAACCAGGCAAGCTGTGCCAAGTGGGAAAGTTGGGCCTTAACTTGCCACCCTTTATAGAGGTAGCTGGCTGCTATGAGGCGCACCTAATCAGTTCCCTAAGCGTAACCCTCATTTTTCATCTCGATGCATTTTGTCACCAAAATCAACAATGAACACATTAGATTTTATGGTATGGTGAAGCTGCCAATTCACAAGGGAGAGCTCCTGTCAGAATTTGAGGGAATGTCAATCAGCCGGTTACAATGTCAGATCAGTTTCATCATCTGCTGGAGTAATAATTGCGAGAGCTTTTGTTGTCTTTCATTTGAAGCCAAAGGATTCAATAATTATGGTTTTCAAACCAGCAACTCCCGTCATATAAGCTGGTGAAGAAAGCATCTCGCTTCCGCAAAACTCTCTTGTTTTTTCTCGGTAGAAGGCGCTTTCCTCCAATCATTATAACGCACGGACAGGTGTGGCAACTGGCAAGCTGTTTTTGAACATGAGGTAATAAAAAATAAAAAAATACAAAAAACAAAGGTGGGTTAAGACGTCATGTCATCAAAGATAATTTAGAATTCATATTCAGTCCAAACGTGCCAAATAGGCAGAATTGTCTCTACTGTTTATTAAGGGATTTTGGGTATTATTGATGCTCGCAGGCCCAGTTGACCCTTTTCTCTTACCTAACCAGAAAAAGAAAAAAGAGTATATGGCCTCAACCCCCACCGCCATGGTATAAAAAATCCAAATTATCGAATAACAATGACTTGTTCTTAAAAGAGATATATAAATATGATGTGATGCATCTAGGCATAATAATAAAAACTAAACCAACTGATAGGACGACTTCAGGGTTTGTAAGTCTAGGCTCGGAGACACGCAGTTGACAATTGGAAAAGCAACCACAACACATGTTAATTGGCTGTGTCTGCAGGCCAAGGTCCTACATGGACCATTAATATTGTTGTTGCAGAAGAGGGTATCTGCAGCATGAAGCTAATCTTGAAGTGCAGCTCAGAAAAGGAAATGCCCAACTTGTAGTGTAGTGCCTTATGGATGGTTGATGGGTTTTTTTTTGTGCCCAAAAGGAAATATGAATCTGTAACATATGAATTGTTGGATCACCTTCCATGGGTGCGGTTGAACCCACTCCAAAATTTCCATGCCATAGCCATAACAAAGTGCTACAAGATGAAAGGGGACCAACAATAATTCTGACGTATTAGTGTGGTCCAACCATGATGGAAGAAGTGCAGCCCACAAGGAGGACGGGTGGCCACTTAGCTGCAACCCAGTTGGCCAGATTAAATGTATTGCGAACCAAAGAGGAACTAGGGAAAAAAAATTCATGCAAGGACTTACAAAAGTATGGTCGTACAACACGTGTCAATGTGGGATAGGCCAAGCTAGTTATAATTGGACCATATCTATGGTTTTCACCTTTCACTCTTCAATAATACACCAAAATATACAGGAGTAGTCGCTCTCATGAAAAGGACTGCCAACTGTTATGGATATCTCCAAATGGAATCCTCAAAAAATTAGGTGGCACAGGACCTATTTGCCTTTAGTGACCTTACATTTTGAGCAAAATGAGAATGACACACTCATTCCACAATGTTTTTATCGATTTTAGGCCATATTAGATAGGAATCAGACTACATCCACAAAAAATTGGTGGTGCAACAGCCACCATAGGCGAAACACTGAAGAACTGATCAGGAGAGAGTCTAAAGGTGCCTGAATGAATGAGGGTTGGTGGCTGGAAACACTTCCAATCTTGATCTTTTATACTGTGGGGTTCAAAATAGTCATGTGGTGTAATTATGTGATAATAGAGTCAGGTGAAATTAAGATGAGAGTAGAACGGAAAGGTATGAACTGTATTCTTGATATATAGCACTGGGCTGTTGCTGTCCTGTATAACCTTACTATATATAATGTATTGTTGGAGCTCTTCTAGTACTGTTCCCCTTAGCTGAAATGAAAAAAAATGGAGCTTGTGGTCCTCACATATTCTGGTTCTCCTTTTTTCACCTTTTTCTCAAGGTTTATTCTTCTTTTCTTCTTTTTCTTTTCCTTCTTCTTCTCCTCCGCCTAGTTGTCTGCCCCATCTCGATTCCTTTGGTTGCCTTCTCTTCTTCTCAAGTATGGAAATGAGCAAGGCTCAAGGTAAGAGAACCTTGATGGAGGAGGAGGAAGAGGATGATGAAGATACTGTTGGGTTAGGGTTTGGAGAGGATGAGAAGAAGAAGAAAGCAGTGACCCTCACCAACAAGAAAGGATCTGGGGGAGCGGGGTCAACGCCGCCTTCTTGTCAGGTGGATAACTGCACCGCTGACATGTCCGAGGCCAAAAGATACCACAAGCGGCACAGGGTGTGTGAACATCATGCCAAGGCTCCGGTCATTCTCATTGCCGGAATCCAGCAGAGGTTCTGTCAGCAATGCAGCAGGTTAGGAAACCCTAATTTTCCAAAACATTTCTGGTATGTAATAAATATAAGTTTCTCTCTTTCACTTGTCTGAATAAAAATTCTTATGGCTTTCTTTCTAAGATCTACTAGCAGTCTTTTAATTGAACTCATAATTGTCTAGCTACTAAATCTCTTTAGCAAAGCCATGTAACTTCATTGGCCAGGACACTGCTGCTCCAAGTCCAACTAATGCAGTGACTGTAGAATCCTCAAAGTTAAACAAGTACAATTTCAAAGCCTAATCAAGCAAAATTATGCTATATAACAGTAGAGAGATAATTGAAAAATGAGTTGGGGCACTGACCACTGATTTCCTGATCGTCCAATTTCTTTTCCTTATTAAGTAACTCATGCATCTTTGTGCATTACAATAGAACCACAACTAACAGTCTCTTCAAATCTACTCCCAACTATTCCATTTTCCAAATTGGGAGCACACTAGGGCTCATGATCACATTGCACAAAGATAGGAAGGGATGTGTGCTTGATGGAATATCCAGACTCTAAACTCAAATATATGTTGTTGTATACTCCTTACCATGGACTGCAAGAAATGGGAAAATAGGACAATTCTGGAAATCAAACCACGAAAAGGATGATCCATGGTGAAATGTTATGACATATATATATACAATTGTTGAGAGTTCAACTTAGAGAGCAGAGAGAGGCAGATGAGAGTTCTTGTAGATAATAGTTTTTTATGTCATCCTCCTCCTCCATAGTCATGTATATATAATTGTTGAATCACAAAATTTTGATATTTATGTGTTTATTGATCAATGTGATTTACAGTGTGTTTAGTGATGATTTTAAGAATTGTTTCTAACATTTTTTACCACTTGAAAATTTTTATTTTTCAAGCATGAGAAAAATCATAAATGCTTCTTAAAATCATGTCAAACACTCTCTTAAAATGTATTGGACAGTGATTCTTGTATGTATTTCTGATCTTTCTAATACTCTGAAAATCAAAATTTTGAAATATTAGAAATATTAAAAGTGTTTCCTAAAATCACTTTCAAACTACCTCTTATCTGAGTTTCATCATGTAAGGTTATTTCACATCTGATATAGGATCCTATGTAGAACATCATGAAATGACATAGTTTCAACTTTTCACCAGCATTGCACTACTGCAATGATGGAGCCATCAGTGGGTGTTGCACTAGGCGCATGCAGGAGTTCTTATCATGATGGTTTTAGTTTTGTTGCCTTGTTTACTTGTATCACAGCCCTAGTTCTGTATGGATTTCCGTTCTGTTTCTGTCTAGCTAGTTTCTGAAAACTACTAGGAAGAGGATGAGTGAAGGAAAAGAGGAAAGAAAAAGGTAGAATACATAATAAATTTGAATCTAATAAGATTTTCATTTCTATTTTCCTTCACTATTCACTTCTGAATTTGTGTTATTCTTTCTAAGATTTCTGTTTCTTTATGTTGCTGCACATTAGTGAGTCATATTCTTCACTCTGCGACATCAATTTCAGTGGAAGAAGGAAGTCATTTTCCCCTTCACTTCACCTCCGTTCATATCTCTTCACAATGGTGGCTCTGCAGGTTCCATGAGCTATCCGAGTTTGATGACACTAAAAGAAGTTGCCGCAGGCGCTTGGCCGGACACAACGAGCGGCGCCGCAAAAGCTCATCTGAATCTCATGGAGAAGGCTCCAGCTGAAAAGGGAAGACCCCTCATCTAAAGGAAGAGCTAAGTTGCAGCAGGCTTTGGTAAAATGCATTTTCAAAACCGATAAGGTTTAACTATGCTATCTAGTATGCTCTCTATCTCCTGTCAATCTCCGGCTTTCAACTTTGAATGATTATGTAATTAAGAACCAAAAACAAATGACAGCACTGTGGTCATCCATCTCAGTACTGCTGTCTCTGTTGGCATCTGAGTCATCTGTGACTCAAGATTGTATGAATAAATGGTGTGTGGAATAACCCTTTTGAATAATGCTTTTTGTGATGATTTTTATTCGATCTCCACATGCTTTTCTCTTCGTTGGATGATTACTTACCATATGATTCTACTCAGAAAACTCCATCCCAAGGCAGAGATGCGAGAAAGGTCCTCGCATTGTTGACCAAACCCTGTTCAAGGTTCCTATTATTGTTATTTTCAATGAATTTATCAGTTCCCAATTCAACGGGGAATAGGAAGTGATCATGTCTACTTTTTCTGAGAATATCACGTCTTCACTTTTGGTTGATCACTGGCATTTCGAATATATGAATATGTGATAGCTTTAACAGAAAGCTACTAGCTCTAGGGAAGTTCCAAGATATTGGTCTCTCAGCAGCTACTCCCCTGTAAACCTCTAAAGCCCACGAGATCTCTCCACAACAATTTCTCATGCCTCTGCCTTACTAGTTTATTTTGCAATCTCAGACATCTGCAGCAGCCGAGGAAGTCACATTTCCTTCCTTGGTGCGAATTGTTAGCAGCCAAAATCTGAATACAAGCCATTGTTTTGGGCTCCATGACCTCTTCCACTAAATTTCATGTGCTGGGTTTTCCATTGTCATTTGGAGATTCGAAGCCCAGAAAAATGAGAAACAGATAAAGAATTAACAGACTAGATAGTCCACCATGCCTGTATCTAACATGGCAAACTGCGAATTGAGTGACCATATTTATGCTTGCAGATTATAGTTACATTCAGATGAACAAGAATTGTTCACCATGATAATAAGGTCCGTTTGCTGGACGATACAGAGTAGATAAAGCAAAATTGTGATCAGAACAATCTTCACAATGAAGATAACAATCTGTTTCCCCCAACACAGAATACTCCATCATGGACAAAGGTAGATAATTTGAAATGGTTCCTATCAAATACTGAATAACAATTAACTGAGTTCACCAACACTCAACCAAAAATGTTTGAGAAACATTTCCACCAAGTAATCAATTATGTGACATTTCCTATGTAAAAAAGGAAAGAGAAAGGAGCCCTAGAAAAATCCTCAAATCACTCGATATTAGACCACTGTTAGCCTGGTCAGCCGCTCTGTTGGAGCGCTCATTCTTTCAGAAAAATCATCTTACCCTGATATATATCTGATTTGTACCATCCCAGTCACCGTGTCTAAAGAAAGAATTGTGTGGACAAAATATTGCCAAAGGCAATCAATGCATGTTGTGTTGAAATAGCAATAGACTATTTAAAATCCCTGGATAATCAAATGCCATACTGCTTTTACTCACGCTTGATACCTAAAAGTTTTATGGCAAGCTCCCAGGTAACAATTGCAGCTGCATTAGCAGGAAATGCTCTAGCTATTGTAGGACCCAAACCTGTATAGCATCCTCTAAGTCCAGCCCTTCTGTAAATCTGCCAAAAAGTATTCAATGAGCCCCTTCCTCTGCCTCTGCTAAGCAGTGTTTTCTGTACTCTCTCTCTTCCTTAATGAAATTGTCTTCTCTTTTTTTTTTCTTTTTTTCTTTTCTCCATTTTTTTTTTTGGATTTTTCTTCTGAAAAGAAAATAAAAATGTAGGGAACCAGGATCTCACCGAGTTCAATATCCGAAAAGGATTTTTAGTAGAACTTTTATCTGAGGCAGTCTGAATTATTGTTTTTGCCACATCCAAGGGTAGAACAGCAGACCAGAACTGGACACCAAAAAAAGGCCAAAAAGAGAGGAGGGAAAAAAAAAAATCAACAGCAGAAAATTGAGATGCCTGAACTGTGTTTCTGCTCAAAAATATAATAATTTTATCAATACTCACAGCTACACCACCAAGGCCACCAGTAACAATCCCAATTCCCACATCAATCAAGTCGTTGTGGTCAGATGAAGCAGCTTTCAGTTGCAAATGCATGTAATAGCGAACATACTCATAAACGCTGAAAAAGACAGCATTCCCAAAAGATTCTCTCAATAAGGTTGTAAGACCTCCACGAAAAATGCCCGTAACCTGAAAAGGTAATTCATCAGCCAAAACCCATACCATAAACCAAAATACCAGTAAGCACAGAATTTTCTCACCCCTTCAGTTTTCATGGTTTTAAGGGCACAATCAAGAGGACTACTGTATCTACTAGACTTTGGAACCAAAGAGTCAGTCCCTTGAATTTGCATCCTACACTGGAGAAGCTCAGTGTCACAAGTATAAAATGGGAAACAACAGTGTCATATATGGACTTGCCAATTCACTTACCTTCAGTAGCTCTGATGGACATAATACAAAACTAATAATAGCCCCACTGTAAGCTGCTGAAGGAATTATTACTTGGGGCTGTGGCCTAGTATTTTGTAGTCCTTCCTTCATAAACCACAGAAAAAAAAAAAGGCGGGAAAAGGGTTTATACCATAACCATATGATAGATTAAGAAACCCGTACAAGAAACTTATCTGCAGAATCATTTGAAATGACATTTTGTAATTGTGCATGACCCTGCCAGAAACAGTTCCTGCAGATTATTGCCAAATGGAATCTGCAAACCCCTTTCTACTTCACATTGGTACCAACCTGCATTTTTTGTTTTGTTCGGGAATATATGCCAAAAAGAAGCGAGCTTTCAAAGGCCATCCCAAGGAAAGATGATGTTGCCCCTCTATAGAGTCCTTTCACCTGTGAAAGACACTATTCACTTAATTTCTTGCAAAAGAATGTGGAGAACATTCTGAATTTGGGATTGCTTCTTCTCGAATCATTTCAGCATAGAAAGGGAAGGATGTTCAGAAAGACGGACGAGATCATTTGAAAAACATTTTTAAATGACGACACTTCAATACGAGAAAACAAAAACTCATTTTCCTTTTCCAGTTGGGCAATAATAAACCATTAGCTTTGTTAGCAGTTAAAGGGTGAAGGCAGCATTCAAGCTCCTATGAAGATATGAACTTGAACCAAACTCTAAGGTCAGACCTCCAAACAACCTGATAGGATCTTTAGGGGGAAATGCCTTAACATTGTAAAAGACCTATACTGCTTTTTCCCAATAAATCATATTTGATTATTTTCTTATCAGAAGAAAATATTAAAATTATTTAATATTATTATCCAAATTAATATACAATGTTTGCTAACATGTAACCTATTAGTCCTAGACATGAAGTTAGTTAAACAAAAAGAAAACATACCGCAAATCAAAAACTCCTAAGGGCGTAATTGGATGTCTACCAAACATTTCAACTAGAAGGTTAACTAGGAAGCAATGAGAAGATTCAAATAACACTAGAAGTATGAATTACACCTGCTCCACATCAGGCCTTAAATTGCTCGAGTCACATTCCAATTGCATGATTTTACACCCATTATAAAGCCAATTAAGCACCAAGGTACAACCTAGCTTATGATGTCCCAGCACTTAACAACCAACCAAAACAGACAAGCATGCAGACAAATGGAACTTACATTTCCAATGAGCTATTTGAAGGTTCAATGAAAAACTCCATTAAAATGGAAACCTATGTTGGGGTGGGGATGGTGAGGAGGGGGGGAGGATTGAGAGAGGATCATATTACTTCTTTTTTTTCTTCCTATCTTCCTCTTGCCATCCCATCTCTAAGAAGTTATGAATAATATGAATTTTTCTTATAAGTTGTAACTAGGAGTTCTATCTCCTTCTTGTCAACCCATCTCTGAGAAGTTTTACAAAATAGTAATTAGAAAATAAGTTACTCTCAATTACAACTTATAAGAAAAATTAATAAGTTTTAACTAAGTGAGTGTTTGGTAAAACTTAATACCTATTACTTAATAATTTAAGTTGACTTTAAGAAATCTTAAGTTTTCATCTTAAAACTTATTATTTACTTTTTTACTTTAAGCATTTAGATTGTTTCGTAAAGTTAACTTAAAATTTATTCTAAATTTATCAAATTGACATATTTACATTCGTTAATTTTCAATAATACTTATCTCATTGATTTTAACTCATATCTATTTTTATTAATTTTAAGCAATAAATTTATTTATGAAACATCCATATTTAAAGTATTGTAGATACATAAGATAACCATAAAATATTTATTATAAAAAATGAGTTATGGATGTGGAATTATAATTCTAAAATATACTCTCATTGTTATGGGCAAATAAGGTAAAAAGGATTTGAGATAAAAAATAAGTTAAGTATGTTGACTTAATGCTTAAAATTAAAAGTAACTTTAAGTTATAATATTAAGTTATTTTACCAAACATGCTTAATCAACTTAATGACTTAAATTAAGTTATTAAGTCATTAAGTTGATTTACCAAACACCCGCTAAGAGTAGCATATTTAGTTATTACTATTATCCACATAATTCTAATAATTTGGGCAATAGCTCAGTGCAGAATAAATGCAGGTGTGCACCTAGAAGATTAAGAAAGTGCCTAACTTAGTTTAGCTTAGGCAATCAATAGACTAACAGCCCTAGCCATAAAAAAGGATCTAGGCACCCAGGCAACATGCAGGCAAGTATTGGACAACATTAGGTTACTTGGTAACTTCCCTTTGTGCTTATATTATAGTCTCATTTTTAGGATTTAGAGACAACTTTCCAGCCAGAAGTAAACAAAAATTAGCAACGTTTGTATAAGGAAACAAAACATTGTTACTTTAGCTATTCAAAATGCAAGCATGGAGAAAATAATGACTTAATCAATCACAATAGAAAGTTCAAGAAGCATACTCCTTCACTCTTCACTATCCTAGCAGTGCAATGCAAGCCATTCTTGTACTTCATTCCATGTGCTTCAGTATTGTGTTTTTGCAACTTCACCTAATAGATAAAAATTAACATTTGTAAGAGCCACATTATCCACCATAATTAGTATTACAAAAGCAAGAGAAAACAAAGGATTATTGGAACTGTAAACATGCAACCACCAAAAAAAAAAAAGGTTTATCAACTTCAGTAATTATTTTCACTTCTCAAAATAAAATCTAATCAGATATTGGAGACACAATTGCACTAGCTTCATCGATATTCTATATGCAGAAAATTTGTAACTTAAACAAACAAAAGGCAAATAAAAAACACAAAATGGTCCAGCCCAACCACAGTAAAAGAAAAAGCTAATTAAATTGGAAGCTTTGTCCAAAAAAGCTGTTGAGTTAAAACCTGAATCATGAAAATGATTGTGGTGACAATACAACTCAACAAAGCCTTAGTCCCAACTGATTAGGATTGGCTAAACAAATGCTTTTAGGCTATAAAACTCTTCCTAGAGCCATACCCTCCATTTGACCCTTGTGATCATGTTATTTCTCACTACCTTTACCCACATGTTCTTGAAGCTCAACTTTTGTCCTTTGGATATCTCATTAAATTACTCATCTGAACTTGACCATCCATGGTCTTCATTAAAACAGTCAAACCATCTTAAACAAATTTTACTTGTCTTGTCTTGATTGGTGGCACCTCTACCTTCTTTCTAAATGCACTCATCTCTTATTATATCTTCCCTTGTATTGCTACAGATCCGTCCTGATATCCGCATTTTGGCTACACTCATTTCCCAACCTGATGTTTCTTTATTGCCCAATGTCATCTACCATAAACACATAGCCAGTCTTATAGTCATCCTAAAATTTTTTTTCCTCTAACTTTAGCAGTCACAGTACTCCACATGCGCTTCTACTAAATCCATCCTGCTCTAATTCTATAAGTCATGTCCTCCCCAATCTTCCCTTGCTTGGAGATACCAAGATAATAAAATGGTAATTTTTAGGTACCTCCTAACCATCAATTCTCACCATGCCCTCATTTCTACACCGTGTCTCACCAAAATTACATTCTATATATTCTTAGTCTTGCTCAACCTAAAACTTATGATATTCTAATGTATCCCTTCATAGTTCCATGTTGGAACTAACCTTTACACTAAATTCATCAACTAAAAGTTCTAAACAATACATCAGCAAACAAAATGCACCACACATCCTTCTTGAGTATACATAGTAATTTCATCCATAACCAATGCAAAAAGGTAAAGACTCTCCTCCAATTGTTCCCATTCTCCACATATTTGTATTTTGAAATGTAAAATCACAATGCAACAGCACAACCACATTTAGATTGTTACTAACTGCAAAGACACAACACAATAAGAAAGTACATATTATAAACCTGTAAAAACAAATCCATCACAGTGAAAGTTGGCACCTTAATAAGCAACATTTACCTAGGCTTACCAAATGGTAACACCATATGATAGTTCTAAAATCCATCCCCAACCATTTTGGGTTAACTTGATGTGGTTCTCTCAACTAAAATATGGCTAAGTTGTTCCAATCTAGCAAGGTTAAAGATCTCTTCTTCATTGTGGTGGCCCTTATAATGAGAGTTTATTTCAATGTATAGCATTTTGCTGATTTTCTCACCACTAGACTCATCACTTCCCACCATTTTTTACAATATTTTGTTTCTTCATCAGCCCCTTGGAAGTTTTAACTTTGTTGCAGTGGTACATTCATAATAAGGGGAATCATGTCTTTACAAGCTAAAAGCTCCACGTAGAAAAAGCTTAAGAGATTCCATCATCAAGAGTTTATAAGCAGATAATCAGGACAGAAGATCTAAAATGTCCAAAAAAATTTGAAGGATATTACAGGTTATAGAGATAACACATGGGTATTCATGATTGTTCAAAGACAAATTGATTCAATACCTTTCAACATTATTATGCATGCTTGTAATTTCAAGCTAAGGTGAGAAACACAAGGTTCAATTTGTGTAGGAAGGACCTCTCATCCTTCCCTTGGTTTTTTTTTTTTTCTCTTTCTATTGTCTCTTTTTTCTCTCCTGTATTTGTTCTTATATTAATATAATCTTCTTCGTTTCTGATAAAAAAAAAAAATGCACATAAACACATATTTGGCAGTAAATTAAATACCTTTCTAACTTTTCATGTATATTGTTAGCCCAAGGTAGTAAAATAAGGCTTAAATTATGAGTAGCATAATAGATAAAGAACTTCAGTACAATTCAACACAGTTCACAATCATTTATTTCTTCCTTCACATTACATTGGGGCAGACACTATAGTTGCCGTGAGGTACCATCAAATGCAGCAGAGTAATATCCCTTGGCTAGCCACTGGAAGCTCCCGTAGTAGGCGAGAACTGGGAAATCAGCCTTTAAAATGGGAAGCACAACACTTCCAAAGCTTTAAGGGAAGTGAGGGGAAGCCTGCTTCATGCTTTAAGATCCCACATTTCATGGTTTGTCTATTAAACACAAATCTTCTAAAAGAATTTTCAACCCTATTTCCAATATTTCATAACCATGCTACATAGTCATCAGAAGTTTTTTCTATTACCAGAAATAAAAATCATTGGTAAGATTACTTAACCTCAGCAACAAAGAAGAATTTTCATTTTCTTGGATTGGGTATGTGGAGGTTAACCTCTAGAGGTTAGTAGGGCTAGAATTCTATCTTGGTGATGAACCCCTCTAGAAAACTAGAATCCAAATATGTGGGCATAACCATGACATCTGTATTACAATATTAGAGACTCTTACTATATTATACTTTTGCAACCCATGTTTGCACTCAATTCTAGATGCTTCCTACTAAGTATACCACCCACTCTGCTTCTTATAGCATAGTCTAAACGATTCCGGACATGCTTCTTTAGGAAATCAGAACTGCTTCTCCCTTCTGGTTTTGATTTTAAGGCAATGGATTCAATGATTATGATAGTATCCTCAAATGTGTCTCAAGGGGTATTGGAACAAATATCAAAACAGAGTCTTCCCAGACTCATCGCTGAGGTGTATTATAATGCTGTAAATCAAAACAGGACCGCCCTTTAAGTGTTTGTACAAAGTCCAGAGAAAGGGCTATTATGTTAATTAATCATCAATGAGACAATTTAAAGATAAGATCCACAGATCATAAAAATCCCCCTCTTAAACCCATGCAAAATGCAGTGAATTTGAACAATACATCACTACACTAGAACTGGAACAATCTAAAGTTGATGAGGAAGACAGACCTTGACGGTGTCGAAGGGATGACCGATGCCAACAGTGGCTACCCCGGCAAGCAAACCCGCCACATACTCCTTATAGCCGGAAGTCTCCTCCATCTCTCACTCTCTTTCTGCCCCCTTTCTCAGAACTTCTCTAATTGTCAGGAAGCATCATTGATGTCCTAGTCACCACCCACCCACTCACTTTCTCACCCTCTCATTCCGTCTACTTGTGTTTTCTGACAAAGTGTATATCAGGCTGACAAGAACATGACTCACGAGATTAAGTTTGTGATGTTAGGTATTGGCTCAAGAAATGAGCCGGGCGGCGTCTGTAAGCCACACTGGAATGGGGATTTTATAACTTCCACAGTTAGTATAAATTCAATGAATTGGTTACCGCAAAAAAACAATGCTTCAAGAAATGAAGCCCATTGGTTAAGCCCCCGGGGAAAGGCCTCCACAATGCCAAGTGGTTAGCGTGGGTAATCACGTGCGTAGGATCAGCAACTGAGGGAATTTCTATTTTAAATTTTAAGTCTCTTTTTCATTTTCCTTTACTCTTTTTTTCACTGATATTCATTTCTATTTTCCCTTTTTTTCCCACATTCCTTTACATTTTCCCTCAAATTTTCCAAGTATCCCAACTTGCTGCTTCAATTTGACCCTTCATCCTTCTACTTGGAGGCTCTAAAAGACTGTTTCCTTTAAAGGGTCAAATTTATTTATCAAGGGAGCCTTCTCAAGCAACAATTTTATCTTTTTTCTAAAATCTGGTATAATTGGAACTGGGAAGTCTGGGATTCAAGGCCTCAGACGTATTTGGAATTCCATGCTTCACACTCATGACAATTGTTGTGTCTGCTTGTCTTTTCACCACAAAGATTGGGTCACTGATTTTTTACGACAGGTACATATCACCATGAATTGAGAAGGTGATGGACCCATTACCTGTAAAAACTCCAGTCTATCCCATGAGACTACAAAACTGAAATGCTATGGAAACAGCATGGAATGATGTCATTTCCATTTTAAAAAAAATATGGGACATCAAAATTTCACTAGTTAAGTTACATCAAGTGCAATAACCAATTGTCATGAATTACATTGACTCGCTTGGGCTTGGCAGAACCACAAAAAATTCCCCTGGTTTATTTCCCCAACTAGTCCATTCCATGAGGCTGGTGGGACTTAAACATACTGCAAGATGGGGGGCATTGCAATCTGAACCTCATATTCTGATGATAATCTTCTTATTTTGGTAGAAGAGGACTCCTTGATTGTCATAACTTACTAGGAATGATCTCATTAGCAAGCATTTCCACCTTGCCAAGTTGAGTGGGCTTTTTAAACACCTCATTTCTTTCAGCTATAAACTTGGCAAATCGCGAGCCCTTGCCTTCTTTGTTATCTTCCAGTAGAGATTGTGGAAGATTAGGAAGATTAGGCAAAGAGGGGCCTGGCTTGGGGGACAGTGGTGGCATCAATGCCCATACAGAAGAAAGGTGCTCATTTGGTTTGTCAAGATCTAGTAAGAGTGACATACCCTGCATGTCTGTTGAAGGAAAAGAAAGTGTTAAAGAACTTGCAAATGTACTGCTATTTTCAGTAAATACACTCAAAACTCTACTTGGGAACCCATATGAAATGAAAATGATTGGTCTTCTTTTACAAAAATTGAAATTAATCTTTTTCTACAATTCTATGTTCATTGCAAACACGATAAATTAAATTTAGAAATCTAAGGCCATAAATTCTAAATTTTAATCATTTTTGCCTTACTATGCTGATTCTACCGTGTGTGAGTATGGATCAGTGTTACAACTACAATGTAAATGATGCATTTGAGCGTTGAAAAAATTGTGGAAAGCAAAGTAGAAACATTTCATTTTTTAATATGGAATCAGAACTCTGTTAGTGAAATGACCTTTCGAGAACTTGTAGACAGCTTGCAGGGCAGCACATGGAATGCTGAAGTTCAAATGTGGTATAACTGTCCCTCCACCATGCCGTGCATTGCTGTATCAGCAATATATCTCATTAAATATAGACGTTCAATCTGACCATATAGAAAAAGCTTATAATAAAAGGATTGCATCTAAAATCACCTATAAGAATAATACTAGAGCAATTATGACAATTTTGTTCAGAGAAATTAGCAAATTTTACAAATTCACATTGTCCCAGTATGGATGTCCTTATAATACAATTCCTATCAGTGCTGTATAGGAGGCAAGTAATATGACACAAGTCTGTGAGTTAATAGCACTGACTTCGTATCAAGGTACACCCATCCATTTTATTCAACTCCCACAAGTTCCCCCTCAATGTCTTTTTTCTCTTTTTAAGCTTCCTCTTAATGTCCAGTGATCAATCATCAACGATATCACAAAATAAATAAATAAATTTCCCTATGAATTCATCTTGGTGTGATATTCAAATCCTCGGTGTGATATTCAAATCCTCCTCCTAATGGTATTCCCCATCTTCAAGAGAGGAACACATGCACTTTTAGCTGAGTGTCGTAATTTCATACCTTTTCAGGAAAATACTTGAGGACAAAAGTAGTTCTCAATTCAAGAACTTCCATTATTCAGTTTTTTTTTTTTTTGGCAAAATATTATTTCCAGTACCTTGTAATGAGTCCAATCATATGACCTTCTGAATTAACAACAGCTCCACCACTACCACCAGCATGCACAGCAGCTGTTGTTTCAAGCATTGCTGGAAAATCTTCTAGTATATTCTCTTGCAAACTGGATTGACAGGACAGAGGCATCTTTGATTTGACTACTTTTGCCACTTCACCAACACAAACAGATGGGAAGAAGTCTGGTACAAATTTCAAAGCTGGATCAGATACATAAGCTCAGGGTAAAATAGAAGGTTAAAAATTAGTGAAATTCTTTTATGTAGTAAGAAGTAGAACTAAGAACAAAACCTATAAAAGATCATGGCATGTTTGAATATCCTATGGAAACAGCATTTGTCTAGTTTGTCTTTCATACTATTTGAAAGTAAAATCCTCCATAGCTCTGTTGCATCATAAGAAAAGGTACAAGTGCTGAAATCTTGAAAACAAATTCTGTGCATTTGACAAACTAAGCTCATCCAAAATGTTATAGACCTAGTTTCTTGGGACTTCCAAACCCACCCAAAATAGATAAATAAGGTAAGCAAAACTTTACCACATCGAGGCCCAAAGAGTCCATGTCCAATAACATATGCTTTTGATCCTGCAGATGGGCATGCGAAGTCCATAATAATAGGGCAAAGCTGACCTGGAACAAACTCAAGCTGCAGTAGGGCAATGTCCAAAGGTCCTTTAGAAACATACACTACCCTAGCATCACACCAAATCCTAGGATCTGTATGATCCAGGCGAATGCGTATGTTTCTATGGCCTCTGTAAGTTGAACTAGATTTATATCCCCCATGTCCATCCATGACAGAAGAACCTGCAATCTTCAATGTTTTTGGTAGCAAATCCTGACTCTTCTGGTGACTATAAGTGCCCTCATCCCTGCAATAGACAGATTCCTCAGAGGGGATAAAAGGTATCTCTGGTTCGGCTCCACATCTTCCACCTCTTGCAACTGTTTTTCCAAATCTCCATGGCTCCAGCAGGTGAGCATTTGTGAGTATCAAGCCTTGGCTGTTGAGCACAACACCAGATGCCCATACTCCATCATCAATGGTAACAAGACAAATAGAAGCCATTGCTTTTTCAATCAATGACAATGGAGGGCTACAACAATCAGGTTGCTGGTGCATAGAGTTGAAAGGTCCATCTGAGTCATGGCCACTGAATAGATATTTCTTCCCTACAGCATTTAAGTTTCCCCTGTTATAATGTTTCATTTCCCCTTCATTTTGAACCTCCTTCTGCAGCAAGTCACAGCAAGCAGTTGCAATGGCTTCCCATGGGATTACCAGCTGTTACCAGAAGCTAGCGTTGTTACTTTCACATGATGTGTTAAACAATTAAACTAGTTAAAGAGAGATCAGAATGTTTTGAAGTTACCTGAATTTCAGCACCACCAGTTTTTTGCCTTAATGGTCTCGTCAAGATACCAATAAGTTGTGCATGTTCATTAAAAACTGGACCACCTTCCATCCCTGACAGATAAAGTGTCAGAATGGAATCAGAATCCAATAGTACTAAATGAACCAAGGATGACCTACAAGAGAAATGCTCCCACCAGGAAGACACCTAATGTCAGCCATCAACAGTGATCTTCTGGAAGGACTTGGTGTATAGCAGTTGGCAATGGATCCCACTGATATACTGATTCAAGCAACAAAGGGGTCGAACAAAGAAGAATTAGGATAGAACAAAAAGTGAAATAGTTTCTGCCATACTGAGAGTGTGTGAAGTGTGTGTGCAACCACATGTACGTGCACATATGTATGTGTGTGTACATGTGTGTGTGTGAAAGAGAGAGAGAGAGAACTATTAAACTAGCTTCCAAAGTCTGAATGGCCTCAGAGTATATGTGTGTGTGTGTGCACGTGGGAGAGAGGGAGAGCATTAATTTAGCTCCCAAAGTTTGAATGACCAAGTGACCTCAGTTTGTACACTAGCATCATTTACATCTAACAACTTTCACCACTCTCCAGAAAGACCCTAAATTCAGTCCTATCAAGGGCGATATAAGAGAAAAGGGTGTCATTCAATCAAATATAGCAATGTGAAGTTCAAAGATGCTCAAATGAAAATAAAAATAATTTATATTTTAAAATTTTTAAGATGATAACTATTTACATAAGAGAATTTTCCCTTGGTTTTTCAAGCCTTTAAATCATCTAAGATTTCCAACTTTAGGTTTTTCTGCATGTATCTAACTTGCAGAATGCAACAGATCTCTTCTTTAAGACGTTGTCAACTTCAAGGTTTGACCCTCTTCTTTGATGATTCTCTTTAAGACATTATCTCTTTCAAAAGTTGTGTCCCTTCAACATTTTCAAGTTCTGTTAAAAGGGAAGAAAATAGTTGCATATACCTTGAAATCATTAAATTTCAGAACTTGTAAATAAAAAGTTCAAAAAATTTGAACCATAAATATTTGAACAAATGGTCAAAGCACTTAATCACTAAGCCAAGATAAAAAATTATTTTAATTATTTCACTCATTAGCACATATAATCTAATTTAAGAAATGGTAGATAAAGAAAAGAATTTGAAACACTTATAACATTTGTACCATCTATTTTACACTTCATCATTAGTTACCACAACCAATGAGGAGAAATCCACTTACTAGAACCATACCAGGTTTGACCAGTTGTCTCCTTCATTTGATGGTGATTGACAGACTTTGATTAGATTTGGGGAGAATGAAAATCAAAGGAGGATAATTCAAATTTTGCAATACAATAAGATGAAAAAGGAGAAAAATAATAAAAGAACAGCAAAAATGAAAATATATTAGACAGTGACCAGCTTCACCTCTCCCTTCATATATACAATCCAATGTGAGGTAGGGATTGAAAGAAAACCAGCCCTATCAGCTGGAGATAGCACTGGAGGAACGTAAAAATTAAATAAAAGGCAATTTATTAAAAATTTTGAAGGTATGTTCCAAATAATTTACATTGAGATGATGCTTCACAGAGCAATCTTTTCAAGTAGCAAACCAAAAGTTGAAGCATCAAATGAATTTAGACAACAAAGGAAAAATACCTGTTAAAGAAGTGCACAGGCGAAAGGACACCGAATGGAGAACCCATTGCCAGAAGAAGATCCCCCCTCTTATTTGAGGGTGATATGGCTATGTTGGGCAGATCCTAAATTACAGGTATCCACCCTGTCAATGTCATGAATATTGACTAAAGTGTACAACTAAATGCTATGGGCAAGAAAAAAATTTCCTTTCAATTGTTTGATATTTAGTACATTATTAATTAACATAAGGAATGCTAATATAAATAAAATAAAAGGTTCATTACCTTAGAGTTTATGGAAGAGACCCCAAGAAGGGCGATTCTAGCAGTTGACTTTCCCATAAGACTTGGATGGGAGGAATCTCCCACCATAAAATGCCTCTGGCCCTCTATGGAAGATTTAGCATTACAATCAACCTGAAATTGTAGATTAAATTATCAAAAAGGAAGGTTATGCATATTGAGTTTTGAAGCATTTTTCAAATACAACCAGGCAACAATTGAAAACAGGAGTGCAATCATTTGATGGTTGAAAATGACAGCTTAGATTTGTTTTTCAAGGCTATTAACCATCACCTTTGTTTAAAAGTTCAACTGTTTGTGGCATCATCACAAATCTAAGCATGTCATTCTGTAAACCTATGGGAACGGTTTCTTTCTTTACAGTCCTTCAAAATAGTGACTATTGATATCCTGAGCTGTTCACTTGTTCGGTCAATAATCTTAGAGATATCAGTTTGGAGCACCATGTCCATAGGTTAAAGAAACCTATCTCCACCATGAGCTTTCTGCCATTCACTTCTGTGATTAGACAAAACCCAAATGACCTTTTTCCCCTCATTCACAAATGTTGATTTGCAATAGAGTTGTCTTGCAGCAAGGAAGCTTTGATTAGTCCTCTGAAGAAATTCAATACATTTTCAAAACCTGCGGACATTAGGTGGGTCTGTATACTACTCATGTATGTTAACAAGCAGATGGCTTTCGAATAGAACGTTTGCATTAGTCCACATCATAATCGGGAAAATCGCTAAATTTAACAAGTCCCTTGCGCCTAAACCAATGTTTTCCTATTTTCATATTTTTAATGGATTTTTTCCAATCATAATAAGGAGGATTAAATCCAACATATTTGACTTCCACGTATATCCTCCACCATATCATAAATGAATTGATAATAAATAATGCTTAATCACATACCTCTAGCTGATGTTCCACATAAACAAGTGATATTTTGAGCCCACTACTAAATCTAAATCCATCCAAACTGCAGGTTAAAGGAAAGACAGCTACACCTTGGGAGGGGCAGAACCATCATACTCAGTAATTAGGTTTAGCTGTATTAGATAAGAACCATTTTGATCTTCAATATGCAAGATGATATCCAAAATTTTGAAGAAAAGAAAATAAAATTCCATCACTAGTGATGTATGGCAATTGGTCATCTTCATAAACAATTCCATCTGTTCACAGATATGAAACATTCCCCACTCACAAGTCCAGGCAATCTGCTTCAGCCTTAAGCTTCACAAAAATGCCAGTTAACTGATAGAACAGAGGAGCATGCTACATCACTGATATCTTTGGATTGGAAATTTCCCTTGGCTAAACCATAATTCAGGTCACTTTCTCCTCTCATAATACGCTGAATATGTAGGGCTATGTATGTTGATGCAAATGCAATATCCAGTTTTTGTTTATGGCATATTTAACATTGAGTTGCACAGATTAGACATAAAATTATCCTCCATGCCACTTCCCAACTCAACTGTTATCAACTTCATTATCCAAGATATTACTTACAGAAAGAACAATTTGAAATGTAGGCAGCTAATTGTTAATCATTGATAATCAGTTGATGACTTGGGGGGTTAATCAGCATTCATAAAGGCCAACTGAAGAAAAGGACAAAGACTGTAAAAGACAAAAATTATGCGAGACTAACCTGTGTTTGAATAGCATCCACCAAAGTATGTGAATCACCAGTATATGAGGCCAAGGACCAACCCACATCCCAGCCTTGCTCCCGTGAGCCAGAAGAAGCTTCAATTATTGATTGAACAGCAAGGGAAAATGCAGGGACATCAACCTCCATAATGCACAATACATTAATAGATCAACATCAAGGGCCATATTATATGTATCAGATTTAATCAAGCACATTGAATTTACATGACGGTAAAAAAAATATTCATATGTATATCAACACTAGGTATCAAGACCACTAGTGTGAAACAGAAGCATAAAACATTAGACAAAAAACATAGTTTCAGCACAACCATCAGTCAATTTATTGTTACATCTAAAATAACTTTTAAGTAGAAACTGAACATGTGCAACCCCATGAGCAAGCCATTTGACTAATCCTAACTAGATGTTTAATCCACAACTAGGTAATTCATATGCCTACCAATGCCAAAAGTTGGACAGGTAGCCAATGAGGAGCCTTTTTGTCTATTTCCTCAGAGTTGTTTTCCTGCAGATCAAAAAACATAAATATTGAGAATTCAAGCTCAGATCACCATTGCTTCCACTAAAAGAATGGTTGTTGACATTTTTTACCTCTACCATTACATCAATTTGAACGCCATGTATCAACTCAGGATGGCTGCCCTGCAAGGAATTGAATGTAAAGAAATGCATGAATAATTCAGACCCAAAACAGAGCTATGAAATCACAAACAGTATTTTATAACATTTTCAACCTGGGAAATGTTCTCTCTATGTTGTAGGGAGAGAAAAGGTTCCAGAATAGATGCAACAGACACAACCAACATTGAATTCCGATCATTATTGCTGTGGATATGCTTGCAAGCAGCTGAAATGTCAGAAAGGGTATCAGGCAACAACATTCCAGAAGCTGAAAGTGTTGTTTTGCCAGAGCTACAAATCACCCAAGGAGAGAAAATTTAGTAATTGCATAGAAAACGTGAAAACTACATACAATCATAAAGGTATAATTAAATCTTTAGCTTACTGATAATGGTGGAAAGCATGTTTTCGCATCTTTAGGCCCTTCGGGTCCTGAAATTTAGCAGAAAGCTCATAGCTCAGTAGAAGAAAACAGCAAGAGTGATGATAACAAATTCATAGAAACACCGAATACCCATTTGGCTAGTGAGTTGTAATGTTTTCTGTTGTTCTTGTTTCAGAAAAATCAAAAAAAAAAAAAAAATGAAAAGCTCAATCGTTGCTCAACCAAAATATGTATCAGGATCAGCTGAGTAGTAATTCGATTTCAGAGACCCGAATAATGAAATTTAGCATTCAAATTCCAATTCCGCTTATTCGCCTATATTTTTCTGGAAAACAAACGGCGCAGAAAGAAAATTAAAAAAGAACGACATGGACTTACGGGGCCCTGGACCCTGACCATGACGGCGAAGTTACGGGCAAAATCAACGATTTCCGGCAAACCCATGTAGAGAAGACGATGATAGATTGGAAGGTTGAGCTAATATAAAACTTGGGACCAAGTGGATTGAATTCAATAGCTCGCGAAGCTTTGGACCCTCGTCCAACAAGGGTGATTTTTCCTTCAGAGGAAAAAGCCAATTGGAGTCTGGAACTTCGGAGGCCAGGCAGTAGCTGAGCAAAACGACGTCGTAACAGTGTTGCAGATTTGCCTCCTATCAGTCTCGGAGGTTTTAACGATGACGTGCACGATTCACGCAATTCAAGGCAGCCTTTTTCATAAACTTACAACCTCCCACCGAATTACCGGACGGCATTTCTGAGGTAAAATATTTTAAAAAAAAATTATTATTAATTGGTTATATTAGAATTTTGATTTGAAAATTTTTTGTGTGCTGATTATTATCGTAAAAATATTTGGCAATGGAAGATTTTAAAAAACAAGGAAATTATTTAAAATTATTTTAAAAATAATCCATTTTTAAAAGAAATTTTCAAAATTTATTCTTCTAAGCTTATTTTCCAAATTTAAAAATTATTTTCAAAACATAATTTTTGAAAACAGTTTTCCAAAACACGTGTGGTTTTATTCTATAACTAATAGCTTCTTAAAGAAATTTGACTTGAACCCTTTTAAAGCAATATTATTTTTCACATCTTGTTTATTTTTCTTTTTATAAAATAATTTTCTATTTTATATATTGCAATAATTTTAATAATATATTACATGATATCCCAATTTTAATAATAAGTAATTTTAATAATAATTTTTTAGATGGGTTATAAAGCACTTCTTTGGGTTTAAAACTTATTACTTAATTTTTAATTTAAATATTATGATTATTCTATGAAATTAATTTAAAATTTATTCTAAATAATCAAATTGATATATTTATATGGGTAAATTATAACTAATATTTATTTCTTAATATAAAGTAATAAATTTATTTTTTTAAATGCATATTAGAGTATTATAAGTACCTAAAATTTTATAAAATATTGATTATAAAAAATGAAATAATATTTTACAACAAAATAATGACGCACCAAATTATTTTTAAATGCATATTAAAAAGCTAAACAATATTTATATTTCAACGTGCAAAAAGTTATCTAAAATTTGTAATTTACTCACATTTAATAAAATATAAGAAAAAATATATGACCTCTTGATGAAGCTAGTCGTTGTTTGTCATGTTGATCTCAAAGCTAAGAAGGATCAAAACAATAATAGAGGTTGAACAATAGTTGTTAAAGTCAAATAATAATAAAGGTTATGAAATAACAAAAAACATAATAGAGATAATTATAATAAATAAAAGTAAAAATATAAAATAAAAATTATTTTATCAAATATATTTAATTTATTTAATATTTTAAATTAAATTATTAAATTGGTTGATTAAACACCCACTTCAATTTGATACTTTCAATATATTTAAATTTAAAACATTTTTTAAATATTTGTGTTGATACGTAAACAATTCCATATTATTTAAATATATCAAAATTAACTTGTTCAAAATTAGGAATTAATTTTCATTTAATTTTATAGATAAAATCACAAGGCAAAAAGAAATTCAAATAAGGCCTTTAAAAGTGAAAATAATTTGAAAAGAAAAGAAAAGATAGAAATAAAGACAAAGAAATAATGAAAACACTTTTGAATTGATGAGAAATTGCCAAAGCAAAATTTGACTCGAGCATGATTGAGAAAATATAAAAAAACATATCATGGTGTAGACCCCCCCGGGAGGAGAGAGTTGCTTGGATTATTTATCATTATTTTTTGGGTTGCTTTTGAGATGGCTCTCAAGTGGGCTGCTCTCGGGTGGCCAGATGGGACATAAGAGGAACAGAGGAGCTAGGGGACAGGGGGGACAGAGGGGATTCTTTTCAGTGGCTTGCTGAGGAAGTGAAAAGAAAAAATGGGAAATTTTCTTCTGGGTGGTTTTGGGTCTGAGCAAGAAAAGGGAGCAAGGGGGAGGACTTTCGGGGAGGAGAGGGAGGACGGTTAAGAATCCGACCCATCTTGCCGGAGAAGATCGTCCTCAGGTGCAACTATTATGGATTTCCAACTTGTTTTAACTGCTATGCTTTCCCTCTCTTTCTCTACTAATTCTTGTGTGTTGCTTGTTGATTGGGTGTGAATATCAAATACCACATAAAAAAAAAATTGAAGCTAATCTTTAGGCTAGTTCAGTGATATTTTGACGCGATTCATATATCTCATTTATTTGGTTTTTGTTGATGATCGGATTGGCCGAGTTTCATTTTCTTCAGGAGATGTTTGCTATCATTTTTTTATTATTATTATTTTTTCTTTCTATTTAATATTCATTTGATTCCTCCCACCTCCGTTGAAGCTCATTGATTGATGCATATCCTTTTCCCATTCATCTCCATTCACGCATGTTCATCTTTCATACCCCATGAATTCATTTCATTTTTCATCCATTACATTTTCTCTCACTACAGCCTACTCATTCCATCCCATATACTCACCAAACTCATCAATACACTCACCCTCTCCCGTTCATTTCTATATCATGCTCGCCATAGCAGCCCTCTCCTCTACTACCCCCGCCCCGGCGCAGTCCAGCTGGGACTTCTAGGATCCGTTCGCGCCGCCTTCATCCAGGTACATGACGAGGAAGGAGTGGGAAGCTGCGACGATGGCGTCGGAAGCCCCTGCCACAACCGCCGTCTCTGCTAGTGTCACGACTCCGTTTTCGATTGGTCAGTGGGTTCTCAAAGAATGCATCGAGTGAGCTAGCTGTAGGTGTCATCAGTGGTAGTAGCAGTCACATGTCCTACTGTGGAGGGGCTATGTGTTTGGAAGGAGAGACTATTCCAAGAAGTTAATGATGTGGAGGGTATATGGATAGAGCTTGGGGAATGTGTAACCCAGCTGAGGACATGGAAGGGCTGAATGGAATGCTTTGCATGAGGGTGGGTGAGTGTGTAGGGGAATTAAATAAATATGATTATGGTAAGTTAGTCACGTTTTCTCAAAAGTGGAGGAATTGGAAAAGATGCAAAGATGTGCGAACCCGGGCCCCCCCCCACCTTGCATGGCCCCCTTGGCATGCAGTCCACCACCACTTGTCATTTTATTTAGATACTTACATAGGCCTTCGTATCCTGATAGCAAAAATTCAATCATCCGACCTCCCCATTTCCTAACTCGATCCTCAATCTCCGATTTCCAATTTTCATATCCGCTTATTTGATCACTATCATTTTAGTTATTATTATCACTTTAATTATTTATTTATTTGTTAAAAATGTCATCTTCGAGTAATTCCAATTTTCACATTAATTTAGTTAATCATAATTATTTTATTTTATTATTTATTTATTTATTTAAATTTAAAACTTACATCTTTAAATAATTCTCCTAAATTCCTCTTTTAAAATTTAATCCAGATTTTCCAAATTCCGTTTTTTTTACATCTATTTGTCTAATCGTTATCACTCTATCTATTTATCTAATTATTTAAATTTAAAACTTGCAGCTTTAAATAATTCTCCTAAATTCGGCTTTTAAAATTTAATCCAGATTTCCAAAATTTCGTTTTTTTTGTATTTATTTATCTAATGGTTATCACCTTATCCATTTATTTATTTAAATTTAAAATTTACATCTTTAAATCATTCTCCTAATCCAGATCTTTAAATAACGCTTCAAAATTCTGATTTCTAAATTTAATCCCAATTTCTGGAATTTTAATTCTCACATTAATTTATTTATTTAATCAGTAGTATTTTATTTATTTATTTTAAAACTCCAATTTAAATCAACTCTTTAAAACTTCTGATTTCCGAATTGAATTCCTAATCCCGAAAATTCCAGTACTCCCATTAATTTATTTAATCATCAGTATTTTATTTATTTATTTACTTCAAAACTTCATTTTAAATTAAATTCTTTAAAACTTCTGATTTCCGAATTAAATTCTTAAACCCGAAAATTCCCCCATTCTCACTAATTTATTTAATCATTAGTATTTTATCTTTTTTTATTTTAAAACTCCATTTTAAATCAATTCTTTAAAACTTCTGATTTGCAAATTAAATTCCTAATCCTGAAAATTCCCATATTCATATTAATTTACTTAATCACTAATAGTTTATTTATTTATCTCAAAATTCTATTTTAAACAATTCTTTGAAATTTCTGACTTCTGAATTTAATTTTCAATTTCAAAAATTCCAGTATTCCCGTTCATTTATTCAATCATTACTTTCATCCTTATTATTATTATTTCATTTATTTATTTATTTATTCATTTCAAAATTCCATTTTTTTTGAATCCCGATTTCCGAATTTAATTTCCGATTTCTAAAATTCTAATTGCTTTCAAATTTGACATCCAAAAGTCCAACTCTTAAATTCAATTCCCAAGACTCCAATTTTCAAATAATTTTCGAGACTCCAATTTTCAAATAAATTTCAAAAATCCAATTTTCTCTCTAACAGTTTTAATTCCTTTCGGGTTTCAAATAATCTTCTGTTTCGCTCAACATCATATAAACATGAATGCCGTTTTTCATAATTCCATAATAATGGAATTTACGGATTTGGTCCATGCAAGATCAATCGGGCTTTGGTGGAGGCCCCACATATGAGATTTCATGATTGATTGACTGATTGATCGATTCATTTGCCATGTGTGATCGATTTACTCTGTTCCTTGATATACATATAATCATTGTGTTTATTCACTAACCTCATTCCATGATAGCGCGTTGCTGTTTGCTACCCAGGTACGCATTCACTCATTCTGATCATTCGCTATACTTATTCTGATTCTCATATATGCATGATTGATGTGAGTATCCATTGACTTTCTTATTCGATTGCCACGTCAGTTTCACTTTATTAGTAGAGACCCGACTTTAGGGGCTTAGAGGGGTGCTACGGTCTTTATCGTACCTTCCCGATGAGTAACCTGACCCCCGAACCCGATCCGGTTTTTCACAGACCACCTTTTCCAAAACAAGGAGTCACACTTAGGGTTTTTCTTTCTTATTTTGTTTACCCTTTAAAAATAAAATAAAAATAAGTGGCGACTCCAAGTCAATTTTTCTTAATCAATAAAGATCAATTTTTCGAAATCAAAATTGAGTTCCACCATCGAGTGGGAAACGCATTGAGCCGAAATGCGGGGTCCACAAAATGGCGACTCCACTGGGGATGTGAGAGGGTCAAGCTTGAACTTAGGATGAAGCAAATGTGGCTTTTGATGAGTCGATTAGTGGATACTCACTTCTTGATTGCACATTGAGGGTTCCCGAGTTTTCACTTGGGACATTGACATGATTGATTGTATTGGTCGATTATCTTGATTGGAGATTCTGACACAGTGATTTTCTTTGTGCTTCATCGATATATTTGTTTGAGATATTTGACATGTTGATTATATTGATTGATCATTTCATATTGCTTAGCGCATTGATTCTGATTTTGCCATGATTATTCTGATCACTTCACATGCATACACTCACCACTGTATATCACTCAGTTTGACATGTTGATTCTCTGACTTGTATATCCTCTCGGTCGTCTTTGAGCATGATGTTCATATCATTATTCATCTTGATTGTCACGACTTGTATGTATACATGAGTGATATATCCTGTACTCTGCCTGACTGCATGTCGCATGACTGCCTTTCTTCTACTTGATTGCATGTTGCTTGTCCATGTGGGCCGCATATATATCCCCTTACCTCCAACTCTCTTGGTTTCGGTCATCCCTTTCATCCCGGTTCTCACTATTGCAAGTGTGAGACCTTCTGTGTGCTTGCTCTCTGACCGAGCCAGAGATTAGGAGTAGGGTCTAGCGACGGGCTATATCGATGCACGGGAGCATTCTGGAGGAGAGCGACACTTTGATGTCAATTGGAGTCCGATCATTGAAGACCTGTATAGCCCGGAGCTAGGTTTCATGGATATTTGTGTGGCCAGTGTGTTTCATATCCTGCTTTAGCTTCTTAGGGTTTCGGATGCACCCACACCATCACTGTGCACGCTAGTAGACTATTGAGTGTTGAGAGTTTGAGAGGTTTCACCATAGGAAACCCCCTGGGATGCGAGGTAGTGCATGTGTGGAGGTGATGACCACCTTGCATGGAAGCGCCCCGTCTCTTCGGAGGCGTGCAGAGGGTTGCGTACCGCCGGAGGGTATGATCGCTTCTGCTAGGGATATTTTAAAGTCCACCCTTGTCCATTTAGAGCCACCTTGACCTTGTAGGCTGAGCCGTAGATCATTCGATTAGGATTCCCTCCCTACACGTGGGTGCATCTGAGGGCTTTCCGTGCCTCTGTAGCCGCAGTTTTGGATCCGATTTTTCCCTCTGTTTAGTCTCCAGTTGAGAGTGCACTGAGATCAGGACGAGTTTGAGTACGGTCGGACCGCTCATCTTCACTTGGATGCTTTGCTTGTTCCCGTTCAGATTATCTTATCTTCTATGCATTCCCCGAGCCATGTCCTTATTCCGTTCTTCGTGCTTTGTAGGATCGGACCTTTGTTCCTTGTCTTGATATACCTTTGTGGATCAGAGCAGAGGAGGAGTACTTTCAGGATCAGGATTTTTACTCTCAGTCTGGGTATAGTTTCGTGGATCAGAGTAGAGGGCAGATTAGTTCGGGTTTCAGATACACCAGATATGGATCAGCAGGTTGTCACGGTCGATCAGTTCACGGCTGCCATGGCTTCTATCCAGGAGGCTTTGGCTAGCCTCAGGCAGGAGATCGGTGGTCAGCAGGGTAGACCATCGACAGTTCAGGATGAGACGCCATATGACTCACACCCACCTCCACCACCCCCACCCGTTCCTTCAATGCATCGGGCATCACCATATGTATTACACGGGCATTCTGAGATCGCTCCACCCGCAGTCGCCCAGGCCGTTGTCGCTGATGACACGCATGCGCGCATGGACCGCATCGAGCAGTGTATGAGACAGATGAGAGTGTCAGATGGATCCGTCGTTTGGGATGATTTTGGGGGTATGCCGGTAGCCAGTTTACCGGCTAAGTTCAGGATGCCAGATATTGAGAGGTACACTGGTATTGGTTGTCCGCGCCTCCACCTCAGACTTTATAGCACCGTGATGAGGGCTCATGGACTAGACGAGCCTCAGATGATCACCCTTTTCCCCCTATCTCTGAGTGGGGCGGCTCAGCGCTGGTTTGCGTCTCTGGAGTCCTCGAGACGCCGTACATGGGATGACTTGGCCCAGGAGTTCCTACGACAGTTTTCGTTTAACACTGTTGTAGACGTATCGAGGAGAGAGCTCGAGGCTCTGAGGCAGAGGACAGAGGAGTCCGTTTCTTCTTTCATTTCCCGCTGGCGCGGGAAGATAGCTGAGATAGTGGATAGACCATCAGAGAGAGACCAGATTCAGATGGTTTTGAGGAGCCTACAGCCGAGGATCGCCAGACATGTGGTTGGGGCCCCGTTCACAGATTTTGGGTCTCTGGTTATGGCTTTGTATGATGTCGAGGACGGCATCACGAGAGGTTTATGGGCAGATTCTTCCCCTAGTGATGTTAAGGGGAAGAAACCATTCATAGGACCGAGACCGACAGAGGTTGGCGCTATCAGTTCATCCAGTCAGAGGCCTTTCAGACGCCATCAGCCGATTCCACAGTTTTCTGAGCCTCATTCTTCCTATGCATCTCATCAGTACAGGCCACGGACACCTCGTCCGGTTTATGATCAGACACACATGCCGCAGACATTGGTTTTACCTTCTTATGCCACTCAGGGCATTGAGAGACCCGCGGTCTCCTACACAGCCACAGGGCAGCCATGCTACGCTGCTCAGTTCACCGCGAGACCTGCGGCGCCTTATCCCCGACCTGGAGCCCAGCAGACTTCTGCTTCGTTTGCTTTGAGGACGCAGAGGCAGTTCTCGCAGATAGGCATGCCGTTGAGCCAGGCTCTTCGGAAGCTTACGGAGGCTGGTTTATTGACTGCTCTCACCCCTCGGCCACTACCTCAGCCGATTCCAGCTCAGTTCAGGATGGATTTACACTGTGCTTATCATCAGGGGCTTGGACATGAGACCGATCGATGCACCGCTCTGAGGCACGCTATTCAGGATCTGATAGACCAGGGTTTGGTACACTTGGGCCAGCCGAGTGTGACCACAAACCTGTTGCCGACCCACACCACACATGCAGTTCCCCCACCAGCTGGTGGTATTCATTTCTTGGACTTTGATGAGACCGATGATCATGTCCATATGTTGAGTTGGGATGATCCAGACCCAGAGCCTATCATGCCAGCTGGGATTTACGAGACGAGTGGGGTGACTCTAGAGCCACAGATGCCTGCTCCGTTCCGATTAGTTCCTGAGGCAGCATTTGTACAGGCGGCCACTTCCGAGCCTCTGACATTCACACGCTATAGCGTTCAGGCGCCGTACATTCTGATCCCAGATGTTGAGGAGGTTCGAGCTCCACATGTTGATATTTCTCAGACTCCGGACATCCAGTATATCCTCCGAGGGGGTAGAGTGATGCGATAGCCACCTCCCGCGGCAGCTAGGCCAGTTGAGGGTACATCTGCTTCCCAGGAGGAGGTCAGAGCAGAGGATGACGAGATTTTGAGGCAGTTGCAGAGCACTCAGGCTCGTATTTCTATCTGGAGCCTTTTAGCGTCTTCCAGTACTCATCGGGATGCACTGACTCGAGCTTTGAGCCAGATCAGAGTTGATACCACGACCACTCCCGAGGGACTCATTCATATGATGACGGCTGGCAGAGCCACTTGTATTGTCTTTTCCGATGATGACTTGCCACCGGGGGGCTCAGACCACACTCGCCCGCTCTACATATCTGTTGGTTGTTCAGGACGCCGAGTCCCATCTGTCCTTTTGGACAATGGCTCGGCCCTGAACGTATGTCCTTTGGCCACCGCCATCGCCCTTGGATACGCTCCTTCTGATTTTGGTCCCTCCACTCAGACCGTTCGAGCTTATGACAGCACCCGTAGAGAGGTCATGGGTACATTGGAGATCGAGTTGCTGATCGGTCCGGCCACTTTTGTCGCTGTATTCCAGGTTTTGAGGATTCCTACATCCTTTAACCTGCTTCTGGGCCGACCGTGGATCCATAGAGCTGGAGCCATTCCTTCTTCCCTTCATCAGAAGGTGAAGTTTATTCACGATGGTCAGATCGTCGTGGTGCAGTCTGTGGGAGACATGTTCATTGTTGCCGAGCCTGTGCTCGAGATTAGTCACACTGATGATGATCTTTTTCTGACTGGATTCACCTTCGATGAGGTGCAGACCGTAGAGATAGAGGATTTCTGTCGAGATTTTGTGGCCATGTCCTTTGACCAGCATGGGAGCACAGTGGTGCTCGATATTATGCGGAGCATGTCCTATCTACCCGGCATGGGGTTGGGCCGACGTCAGCATGGACCGAGCGAGTTCATAGCCATCCCTGATCATGACGTACCGTTCGGACTCGGGTTCATCCCCACTGAGGCCGATTATCTCTATATGGCGCGCTTGCGCAAGGAGAGAGTGAGGGCTCGGCTGACTCATACACCTTTCGACTATCCTCTTCGCCCATACACCATGAGCTTATCTGATTACTTTGTGAGGGCATCAGAGCCATTGACCCGCGCAGACGTGATCATTGGCGGACTTAGTACCACCCAGGAGGTTGAGCTTCAGCGCCTTGTCCAGCAGTTACGATTGGGAGACGGAGCCCCTGGTCCTTCGACTTCTGTGTTGATTGCTCCTTCTTCTCCAGATCGCACTAGCCTTATGACGCTTTGCTTCCTGGACGAGACCGATGAGCATGGGACCTTTGATGAGGTCGGGGACATAGTGGACGGAGCCGCCCCACACGACGAGTACATCGACGAGATGCTCGCCCTGAGCATGAGCCAGATTGAGGAGACTGGTCATCCTGGGCTTGCTTCATCATTCGATCTTTTCGGGGTATCCGCCATCGAGCTTGCCGAGGAGAGCCTGACTGCCCCTGCTCTGGAGTCTGTTGAGGACCCTATAGTTTTTTATGATTTGATTGATAGCCATGTTGGCATTGTTGAGGGAGCGTCCGACTCTGTGGACCCACCTCTTTCATTTGACGTTCTGTCGGGGTTCGTCTCCCGTTCTGACATCGTTTCCGATGTTCCATCTATGGATTTGAGCATTTTTGAGTATTTGCCTGTCTCTTGTGATATTGATTTATCTGCACCATCTTCACCCACATCACAGATTTTTGATATTGATGATGAGATTGCACAGCATGACTCAGATGATGGCTCATCTTCTGTTTCCGATTCGGATGCCGTTGATCAGAGGGTTTCACCTGCTGTAGGAGACACAGAGATTGTTGATTTTGGCACTGCAGATCAGCCTAGGGAGTTGAGGATCGGGTCAGATCTATCTACAGATGAGAGGGACAGCCTCATCCAGTTGCTCAGGGCATATTTGGACGTCTTTGCATGGTCCTATGAGGACATGCCGGGCCTTGATCCATCTATCGTCCAGCATCGTTTGCCACTTCTGCCCCATGCCAGATCGGTTAAGCAGAAGTTGAGACGATTGCACCCTCGTTGGAGCTTGCAGGTGAAAGAGGAGATCCAGAAGCAGCTCAGTGTAGGATTCTTATCAGTGGTTGAGTACCCGGAGTGGCTGGCCAATGTCGTCCCTGTTCCCAAGAAGGACGGCAAGGTGAGAGTCTGTGTTGATTTTCGAGATCTCAACAAGGCCAGTCCTAAGGATGATTTTCCTCTTCCACACATCGACATGCTAGTTGACAGTACGGCAGGTCATTCGATGTTGTCCTTTATGGACGGATTTTCCGGGTACAGTCAGATCTTGATGGCTCCAGAGGACATGGAGAAGACGTCCTTCATTACCGAGTGGGGCACTTATTGCTATAGAGTCATGCCATTCGGATTGAAGAACGCAGGAGCCACATATCAGAGAGCAGCGACCACCCTCTTCCATGACATGATGCATCGGGATGTCGAGGTTTATGTAGACGACATGATAGTGAAATCCCGAGATAGATCAGATCATTTGGCAGCTCTTGAGAGGTTCTTTGAGAGGATCAGACAGTTCAGATTGAGATTGAATCCCAAGAAGTGCACTTTCGGAGTGACTTCTGGGAAACTCTTGGGATACATGGTCAGTGAGCGAGGCATAGAGGTAGATCCGGACAAGATTAGAGCCATTCTTGACATGCCTGCGCCGAGGACAGAGAGAGAGGTCAGAGGCTTCTTGGGCAGACTTCAGTACATCAGTAGATTCATAGCCAGATTGACAGACATCTGCGAGCCCATATTTCGACTCTTGAGGAAGAGTCAACCTACTGTTTGGGATGACCAGTGCCAGCGTGCCTTCGAGAGGATCAGAGAGTACTTGTTGTCACCTCCTGTTTTGGCGCCTCCTACACCAGGCCGTCCTCTACTCTTATACTTGTCCGTATCAGACGTGGCCTTGGGTTGCATGTTAGCTCAGCTCGATGATTCGGGCAAGGATCGAGCCATTTACTATCTGAGTAAGAGGATGCTAGACTACGAGACGAGGTATGTCATGATTGAGCGTTATTGTTTGGCATTGGTTTGGGCCACTCGCCGGTTGAGACATTACATGACCGAGTATTCCGTGCATTTGATATCTCGCTTGGATCCTCTGAGATATTTGTTTGATAGACCCGCTTTGGTTGGTCGCCTCATGAGATGGTTGGTGCTTCTGACTGAGTTTGACATCCATTATGTCACTCAGAAGTCCATCAGAGGGAGCATTGTCGCAGATCACTTAGCCTCATTACCAGTTTCTGATGCCAGAGCTATTGATGATGACTTTCCAGACGAGGATGTCGCTGCTGTGACTAGTCTGTCGGGTTGGCGCATGTACTTTGATGGTGCAGCTAACCATTCTGGATATGGGATAGGCGTCTTGTTGATATCCCCTCATGGTGATCACATTCCCAGATCTGTTCGTTTGGCATTCTCAGATCGACATCCTGCCACGAACAACATTGTTGAGTATGAGGCTTGTATCTTGGGGTTAGAGACGGCCCTTGAGCTCGGGATTAGACAGATGGAGGTGTTTGGTGACTCCAATCTGGTATTGAGACAGATTCAGGGCGAGTGGAAGACTAGAGATGTGAAGCTTAAGCCTTATCATGCATATTTGGAGCTACTGGTTGGGAGATTTGATGATTTGAGATATACCCATCTGCCTAGAGCGCAGAACCAGTTTGCTGATGCTTTAGCTACTCTAGCTTCCATGATCGACATTCCCGTTGACGCCACTGTTCGACCTTTGTTGATCGAGTCGAGATCTGCTCCTGCTTACTGTTGCTTGATCGATGATGCAGAGCCAGATGATGGTTTGCCATGGTATCATGACATATATCACTTTTTGAGACTCGGCGTATATCCTGAGGCCGCCACGGCCAAGGATAGGAGAGCATTGAGACAGTTGGCCACCCGATTCGTGATCTGTGGCGAGACACTATATAGACGATCACTTGATGGGATGCTGCTATTATGTTTGGACCGCGCTTCTGCCGATAGAGTGATGCGAGAGGTTCATGCGGGAGTCTGCGGACCACATATGGGAGGGCATATGTTGGCCCGTAAGATCATGAGGACAGGATACTTCTGGTTGACCATGGAGACAGATTGTTGCCAGTTCGTTCAGAGATGTCCCGAGTGTCAGATACATGGAGATCTCATTCACGTTCCGCCCTCGGAGTTGCATGCATTGACTTCACCATGGCCTTTTTCAGTATGGGGTATCGATATCATCGGGAAGATTTCACCGAAATCTTCCAGTGGTCATGAGTTTATCCTGGTCGCCATCGATTACTTCACCAAGTGGGTGGAGGCTGCTTCGTATGCGAGATTGACATCGTCTGGAGTTGCTAGTTTCATCAGATCACACATTATCTGTCGCTATGGAGTCCCTCATGAGTTGATTTCAGACAGAGGAGTACATTTCAGAGCAGAGGTTGACACCTTAGTACAGAGATACGGCATCCGGCATCATAGATCGTCTGCGTACAGGCCGCAGACGAATGGGGCAGTAGAGGCCGCGAATAAGAATATCAAGAGGATATTACGGAGGATGGTCGAGACTTCTCGGGATTGGTCAGAGAAGCTCCCATTTGCATTGTGGGCTTATCGGACTTCTTTTCGCACCTCTACAGGCGCCACACCCTACTCCTTGGTATATGGCATGGAGGCGATGCTACCCGTTGAGATTGAGATGGGTTCGTTGAGAGTAGCACTAGAGCAGCAGATTCCCGAGGCAGATTGGGCTCAGGCTCGATTTGATCAGCTCAATCTCCTAGATGAGAGGAGATTGAGAGCAGCAGACCATGTTCGTGCGTATCAGAGGAAGATGGCCCGCGCTTTCAAAAAGCGGGTCAAGCCCAGACCATTACAGGTAGGTGACTTAGTTCTGAAAGTCATCAGGGGATTGATTAGAGATCCTAGAGGGAAGTTCAGACCCAACTGGAGCGGACCTTATTTCATCAGGGAGTTGACCCCAGAGGGCGCTGCATGGTTGATGGATTTAGATGGAAACCGATTCTCAGAGCCAACCAATGTGGATCAGCTAAAGAGGTACTATGTTTGAGACCATGGTCGCAGGATGGGTGGCCATCATTTCGGTTAGCCATTTACCTTGTTACTCCCTTTTGATACATAGTCCGTTGCTAGCCCATTGAGCCTCGCATGCGCATTATAGCCTTTCTTTCTTATCGCCTTGCTCACATTTTCACACCGGGATAGGGGTCCTTTTTAATGTATGCATGCATTGTTTGGTAGTTTCATGAGCCTTGGACCTAGGGGCATGTTTTTCTCATCATCTTTTCCTATCACTGCACCTCTGCATTTTCATCTCATCTTATTGGTTGTGTTATTCATCTCTTCTTTTTTATCCTATCTACTATTTGTTTGTCTCATATTCTCTCCACCCTGAGTGGTGAGCCTCCTCAGTTCATCACATGGAGGATAGTCACATCATTTCCATCATCTATCTCACGGACACTGGTTTAGAGATCCTTGGTTTGAGAAGGTCATCTCGTCAGAGAGAGTTTGTTTGTTACCTTATCACTTGGGGGTGTGTCCATTTGTTATTGATATCATCTTTGGGGTTCATTTGTTCACGTTCAGGGTACGCGTATTTGTATATATGTAAAAAAAAAAAAAAAAAAAAAAAAAAAAAAAAAAAAAAAAAAAATCAAAAAAAAAAAATCAAAAAAAAAAAAATCAAAAAAAAAAAAAAATCATTATTATTATTATTAGCACGTGTGTGTATGTGCATAGTGTTCTCGATCATTGGGTATGTATATTGATGTCTGGGGGTCATTTTTATCGAGTATGTTCGTTATTGGGAGTTCGTATGTGAGCTCTTTGAGATCCCATGTTATTTGTATTGCTTCGTCATATCTATTTGTGAGAGAGATGAGTGACCTTCTCCTTAGGACTCCGAGTCATTGTCCTTCCCATCATTACATTCATTATTGATGTGACTTCACTTCATGTTTGATCTGAGTCGATCACTACCTTTCTTCACATATCCATTGTTTCGCTGTCGTTTTTATCGTTGCTTGTGATTCATCTCATTCCCTTTGCATCTTATTCTCCCCTTACAGTGACCCATCTCGGGTTCGATACTTCGCATCATCATTACACATATCACTACCAGTTCATTTTGCTTCATTTGTCTCCTTATCGATATCATATTCACGTTAGACATTCTCAGGTCCATGGCTCATGGGGTTCACTATACATGTTGCATTTCATATATGAGGGCATGAGTTTTGATCATTGGGTATTTGAGCCTAGTTTCCTTTCATTTCTATCACCCTATCACCTTGGCCTACGTTACGTCCCGCGTCTTAAGACCACCCTGAGGCCATGGGATCAGATGTCGTCTTCGGCAGCCTCTACTTGGACAGGTGATTGAGATCTGGTTGATATTTAGATATTGTCATGCTTCTTCTTCTAGGAGTCGCCTCTTTGATGTGTAGGTCTGATTCAGTTGTGTTCGGATTACCAGGATCGTGAGTTTGATGATGATTGATTTGGTGTCACCTGATTTTTTTGACCTATCATACCTCTGGTGCCACACTGAGGCATATCCCATTTCATTTGGAGATTCATGGATCCTCACGGACTTGCGCCATCATCACTTACTGGATGCTCATCGAGATGTGGACATGATCGTTACCTTACGGAGCCTCTGAGATCCATCCATCCAGGTCCGCACTTCTCGACACTTGGATGCCATCATGTCTCTCCATCTGGGAGGTACATTTTGGATATGTGTGCATGATTCAGTTATGGATTCGGACGACCATTGTTACATGTTCGATGACAGATGATTTCTTGTCGCATGATTTCTGACCTGTCGTGCATCCGATGCCCATACTGGGGCATATTTTTCGTTTCGGATGAGATTTACGGACTTTCATGGAGGTCACATGTGCGATGATGGATGTTTTCATGACATTTGTTCTTCGGACCTGTCGCGCACCTGACGCCACACTGGGGCATATCCCATGTCATTTAGAGGTTCATGGATCCTCACGGACTTGCGCGATCATCACTTATTGGATGCTCATCGAGACGTGGACATGATCGTTACCTTACGGAGTCTCTGGGATCCACCCAGCCGGGTCCGCACTTCTCGACACTTGGATGCCATCATGCCTCTCCATCTGGGAGGTACATCTTGGATATGTGTGCATGATTCAATTATGGATTTGGGCGACCATTGTTACATGTTCGATGACAGATGATTTCATGTCGTTCGATTTCTGACCTGTCGTGCATCCGATGCCCATACTGGGGCATATTTTCCGTTTCGGATGAGATTTACGGACTTTCATGGAGGTCACATGTGCGATGATGGATGATTTCATGACATTTGTTCTTCGGACCTGTCGCGCACCTGATGCCATACGGGGGCATATTTCGGTTCGGATGAGACTTACAGATCATGAGGGAGTCGCGTGCTTATCCTTATTTGGCGAGATGTATGCAGAGATGATGATATATTCGCTATCCTCACGATGTTTCCTTAGTGGAGCCTATCGAGAGCCATCTAGCCAGGCATGGATGACCTGAGCTCATCTGATTTTTCGACATGTTACATTCTCGATGCCACACTGGGGCATATTCCCCATCTTGATCGAGATTTATAGATCCCCACTGGTTTTATTATCATCCACGGTTATGAGATACACGCCAGGTCGATGTTCGAGGAGCTTCTCTTGAGTCGTTCAGCTAGATTCTTACTCTCTGATATAGCCGTGGTTCTAGGACGAAGTTATGTCGAGTGCCTGGATTCCCACGTCATTATTTCAGTGCAGTACACATCAGGTCTTTTACGCATCCCCATGGTGTTATTCTCGGGTCATCAGGGCAGATCAGATACATCTCATGCCATACTGGGGCATATTTCCCTCATTTAGCCATGGAGGCGATCGTTCCCTCACATATCCGTTACAGTCTCCATCACTCGGCTGAGATATATTGTATTCGCCTCGCTGGACCATTATTCCTGAGCCCTTCATCGATGTGAGCTCTCAGTGGAGTGTCGTTCGAGACTCGTAGAGCCCTTTTCAGCCATCTCCAGCGGATTGAGATTTGCAGCGGCATGCCACTCTGAGGCATACCCCTATCCTTGGGTTCATCGAATCATTTGCAGATTCTCTCACTACTTGATCTACTTCTTGATCTTCATGGGTCATCACACTGGGGCATACCCTCATCATTGAGTTTATCAGGCCTTTTGTGTACTTCCTCACTGCTCAGTCCGTTTCTCGATCTTTGCGAGTCGTCATACTGGGGCATATCCCCTCTAGCGCTTTTCTACTGGGGCATACCCCCTCTATTTGGGTTTACTGTGTCTCGTGCTGATTTCATGGTTGTCGGACCCATTTGTCGATCTTTATGAGTTATCGCATGGGGCATCCCCCTATTGCTATTGTATTTTCGTTTGGGGCATCCCCCCACTGTCATTTACGTTTGGGGCATCCCCCCACTGTCATTTACGTTTGGGGCATCCCCCCACTGTCTTTTACGTTTCTGTCGTTTACGTTTGGGGCATCCCCCACTGTCATTTTCGTTTGGGGCATCCCCCCACTGTCATTTACGTTTGGGGCATCCCCCCACTATCTTTTACGTTTGGGGCATCTCCCCGCTGTCGTTTACGTTTAGGGCATCCCCCCACTGTCTTTTACGTTTGGGGCATCTCCCCGCTGTCGTTTACGTTTGGGGCATCCCCCACTATCATTTCGTTTAGGGCATCCTCCTACCGTCATCTTGTTTAGGGCATCCTCCTTTTTTTGGTCTTTTTAGGGCATCCTCCTATTTTCAGTTTGTTTAGGGCATTCCCCTACCGTCAGTTCACTTAGGGCATCTCCCCTTGTTTCAGATTCATCACCACCGTAGGTCTTCACCTGTGGGCCTTCTAGTTTAGCATTTAGAACTAGCTTCTCAGTTCGGCTTCCAGAGTTGTTGTTTTCTAGTTTAGCTTTTAGAGTTAGTTCTTTGGTTTGGCTTCCAGAGCCATTATTCTTCTAGTTTAGTGTTTAAAGTTAGCTTTTTGATTTGGCTTCCAAAGCTATTATTTTCTCAGTTTCGGCGTTCAGAGCCATCATCACTTTTTAGTTTCGACGTTCAGAGCCATCATCGGTTTTCAGATCAACATTCAGAGTCGCATCCTCAGTCTCGGCGTTCAGAGCCATCATCACTTTTCAGTTTTGGTGTTCAGAGCCATCATTATTTTCAGTTCGGCGTTCAGAGCCATCATCACCTTTTAGTTTCGGCATTCAGAGCCATCATCGGCTTTCGGATCGATATTCAGAGTCGCATCCTCGGTTTCGGCGTTCAGAGTCGTTACCACTGTTTTCAGTTTGGCGTTCAGAGCCATCATCACTTTTTAGTTTCGGCGTTTAGAGCCATCATCGGTTTTCAGATCGACATTCAGAGTCGCATCCTCGGTTTCGGCGTTCAGAGTCGTTACCACTGTTTTCAGTTCGGCGTTCAAAGCCATCATCACTTTTTTAGTTTCGGCGTTCAGAGCCATCATCGATTTTCAGATCGACATTCAGAGTCGCATCCTCGGTTTCGGCATTCAGAGTCGTTACCACTGTTTTCAGTTCGGCGTTCAAAGCCATCATCGCTTCTTAGTTTTGGCATTCACAGCCATCACTATTTTCAGTTTGGCGTTCAGAGTCGTCATCACTTCTCAGTCAGCGTTCAGAGCCATCGACATTTCCAGTCTGGCGTTCGGAGCCATCATCACTCATCTGTTTCGGTGTTCTGAGCCATCATTGTTGCTTTTCAGTTCGACGTTCAGAGCCATCATCGGTTTTCAGATCGACATTCAGAGTCGCATCCTCGGTTTCGGCGTTCAGAGTCGTTACCACTGTTTTCAGTTCGGCGTTCAGAGCCATCATCGCTTCTTAGTTTTGGCATTCACAGCCATCACTATTTTCAGTTCGGCGTTCAGAGCCATCATCACTTTTCAGTTTTGGTGTTCAGAGCCATCACTGTTTTCAGTTTGGCGTTCAGAGCCATCATCGCCTTTTAGTTTCGGCGTTCAGAGCCATCATCGGTTTTCAGATCGACATTTAGAGTTGCATCCTCAGTCTCGGCGTTCAGAGCCATCATCACTTTTCAGTTTTGGTGTTCAGAGCCATCACTATTTTCAGTTCGGCGTTCAGAGCCATCATCACCTTTTAGTTTCGGCGTTCAGAGCCATCATCGGCTTTCAGATCGACATTCAGAGTCGCATCCTCGGTTTCGGCGTTCAGAGTCGTTACCACTGTTTTCAGTTTGGCGTTCAGAGCCATCATCACTTTTTAGTTTCGGCGTTCAGAACCATCGTCGGTTTTTGGATCGATATTCAGAGTCGCATCCTCGATTTCGGCGTTCAGAGTCGTTACGACTGTTTTCAGTTTGGCGTTCAGAGCCATCATCACTTTTTAGTTTCGGCGTTCAGAACCATCGTCGGTTTTCGGATCGATATTCAGAGTCGCATCCTCGATTTCGGCGTTCAGAGTCGTTACGACTGTTTTCAGTTTGGCGTTCAGAGCCATCATCACTTTTTAGTTTCGGCGTTCAGAACCATCGTCGGTTTTCGGATCGATATTCAGAGTCGCATCCTTAGTTTCGGCATTCAGAGTCGTTACCACTGTTCTCAGTTTGACGTTCAGAGTCATCATCATCACTATCTTCAGTTTGGCATTCAGAGCCATCATCGCTTTTCAGTTTTGGTGTCCAAAGCCATCACTATTCTCAGTTTTGGCGTTCAGAGCCATCATCGCTTCTCAATTTTGGCATTCATAGCCATCACTATTTTCGGTTTAGGCTTCTAGAGCCATTATTGTCATCTTGTTTAGGCTTCCAGAGCCATTACCGCCATCTTGCTTAGGCTTTCAGAGCCATTACCGTCATCTTGTTTAGGCTCCCAGAGCCATTTTCGTCATCTCGTTTAGGCTTTCAGAGCCATTTTTGTCATCTTGTTTAGGCCTCCAGAGCCACCGCTATCGTCTCATCTAGGCTTCCAGAGCCATCACTGTCGTCTTGCTTAGGCTTCCAGAGCCATCACTGTCGTCTTGCTTAGGCTTCTAGAGCTATTACTTTCTCAGTCTAGCATTTAGAGTTAGTTTTTTTTTTTTTTTTTTTTTTTTTTTTTTTTTTTGGGTTTGGCTTCCATAGGTATTATTTCCTCAGTAGCATTTAGAGTTAGTTTTTGGTTTGGCTTCCAGAGCTGTTGTTCTCTAGTTTAGCATTTAGAGTTAGTTTTTGGTTGGCTTTCAGAGCTGTTATTTCCTAGTTTAGCTTTTAGAGTTAGTTTTTGGTTTGGCTTCCAGAGCCATCGTTTTTCTTAGTTTAGCGTTTAGGGTCAGTCCCGTCATTCAAAATCACCGCTCCTAGCGTTCATATTCACTGGCATTGCGCATCTTACCTTCATGGTTTTGCGTTCTTCCTCGGTTTTTCCTCACCTCGTTACCCTGTGCTTATCGCCTATTCACCTCGTAGTCCACATAGGGCAGTCTCCTTTAGACGCATTCTTGTTCGTACTCCAGGTTGGTTCGACCGTTACTCACCTTTGACATCGATCTTCGGGTCACTTTTGGAGACATCTTAGAGGGAGCTTGGATCCTTAGTATGGTCGTAGAGGCATTTTGAGACATCATTTTGTTTTAGAATCAGAGCCTTTGTGTTAGTTTGTCAGCCTGAGCGAATCCGTGTTTTGCTAGTGTCCCTATGGGGGGTCTCCTTGGTTCTTCGGTAGAGTTCACTTCATTCCACTCACTATTCACACTTACCTTTCACTCCATTGTTCATGTTCCTTACACTCGTGAGCTCTACCGAAGAGGGGCATATTTGTAGACCCCCCCGGGAGGAGAGAGTTGCTTGGATTATTTATCATTATTTTTTGGGTTGCTTTTGAGATGGCTCTCAAGTGGGCTGCTCTCGGGTGGCCAGATGGGACATAAGAGGAACAGAGGAGCTAGGGGACAGGGGGGACAGAGGGGATTCTTTTCAGTGGCTTGCTGAGGAAGTGAAAAGAAAAAATGGGAAATTTTCTTCTGGGTGGTTTTGGGTCTGAGCAAGAAAAGGGAGCAAGGGGGAGGACTTTCGGGGAGGAGAGGGAGGACGGTTAAGAATCCGACCCATCTTGCCGGAGAAGATCGTCCTCAGGTGCAACTATTATGGATTTCCAACTTGTTTTAACTGCTATGCTTTCCCTCTCTTTCTCTACTAATTCTTGTGTGTTGCTTGTTGATTGGGTGTGAATATCAAATACCACATAAAAAAAAAATTGAAGCTAATCTTTAGGCTAGTTCAGTGATATTTTGACGCGATTCATATATCTCATTTATTTGGTTTTTGTTGATGATCGGATTGGCCGAGTTTCATTTTCTTCAGGAGATGTTTGCTATCATTTTTTTATTATTATTATTTTTTCTTTCTATTTAATATTCATTTGATTCCTCCCACCTCCGTTGAAGCTCATTGATTGATGCATATCCTTTTCCCATTCATCTCCATTCACGCATGTTCATCTTTCATACCCCATGAATTCATTTCATTTTTCATCCATTACATTTTCTCTCACTACAGCCTACTCATTCCATCCCATATACTCACCAAACTCATCAATACACTCACCCTCTCCCGTTCATTTCTATATCATGCTCGCCATAGCAGCCCTCTCCTCTACTACCCCCGCCCCGGCGCAGTCCAGCTGGGACTTCTAGGATCCGTTCGCGCCGCCTTCATCCAGGTACATGACGAGGAAGGAGTGGGAAGCTGCGACGATGGCGTCGGAAGCCCCTGCCACAACCGCCGTCTCTGCTAGTGTCACGACTCCGTTTTCGATTGGTCAGTGGGTTCTCAAAGAATGCATCGAGTGAGCTAGCTGTAGGTGTCATCAGTGGTAGTAGCAGTCACATGTCCTACTGTGGAGGGGCTATGTGTTTGGAAGGAGAGACTATTCCAAGAAGTTAATGATGTGGAGGGTATATGGATAGAGCTTGGGGAATGTGTAACCCAGCTGAGGACATGGAAGGGCTGAATGGAATGCTTTGCATGAGGGTGGGTGAGTGTGTAGGGGAATTAAATAAATATGATTATGGTAAGTTAGTCACGTTTTCTCAAAAGTGGAGGAATTGGAAAAGATGCAAAGATGTGCGAACCCGGGCCCCCCCACCTTGCATGGCCCCCTTGGCATGCAGTCCACCACCACTTGTCATTTTATTTAGATACTTACATAGGCCTTCGTATCCTGATAGCAAAAATTCAATCATCCGACCTCCCCATTTCCTAACTCGATCCTCAATCTCCGATTTCCAATTTTCATATCCGCTTATTTGATCACTATCATTTTAGTTATTATTATCACTTTAATTATTTATTTATTTGTTAAAAATGTCATCTTCGAGTAATTCCAATTTTCACATTAATTTAGTTAATCATAATTATTTTATTTTATTATTTATTTATTTATTTAAATTTAAAACTTACATCTTTAAATAATTCTCCTAAATTCCTCTTTTAAAATTTAATCCAGATTTTCCAAATTCCGTTTTTTTTACATCTATTTGTCTAATCGTTATCACTCTATCTATTTATCTAATTATTTAAATTTAAAACTTGCAGCTTTAAATAATTCTCCTAAATTCGGCTTTTAAAATTTAATCCAGATTTCCAAAATTTCGTTTTTTTTGTATTTATTTATCTAATGGTTATCACCTTATCCATTTATTTATTTAAATTTAAAATTTACATCTTTAAATCATTCTCCTAATCCAGATCTTTAAATAACGCTTCAAAATTCTGATTTCTAAATTTAATCCCAATTTCTGGAATTTTAATTCTCACATTAATTTATTTATTTAATCAGTAGTATTTTATTTATTTATTTTAAAACTCCAATTTAAATCAACTCTTTAAAACTTCTGATTTCCGAATTGAATTCCTAATCCCGAAAATTCCAGTACTCCCATTAATTTATTTAATCATCAGTATTTTATTTATTTATTTACTTCAAAACTTCATTTTAAATTAAATTCTTTAAAACTTCTGATTTCCGAATTAAATTCTTAAACCCGAAAATTCCCCCATTCTCACTAATTTATTTAATCATTAGTATTTTATCTTTTTTTATTTTAAAACTCCATTTTAAATCAATTCTTTAAAACTTCTGATTTGCAAATTAAATTCCTAATCCTGAAAATTCCCATATTCATATTAATTTACTTAATCACTAATAGTTTATTTATTTATCTCAAAATTCTATTTTAAACAATTCTTTGAAATTTCTGACTTCTGAATTTAATTTTCAATTTCAAAAATTCCAGTATTCCCGTTCATTTATTCAATCATTACTTTCATCCTTATTATTATTATTTCATTTATTTATTTATTTATTCATTTCAAAATTCCATTTTTTTTGAATCCCGATTTCCGAATTTAATTTCCGATTTCTAAAATTCTAATTGCTTTCAAATTTGACATCCAAAAGTCCAACTCTTAAATTCAATTCCCAAGACTCCAATTTTCAAATAATTTTCGAGACTCCAATTTTCAAATAAATTTCAAAAATCCAATTTTCTCTCTAACAGTTTTAATTCCTTTCGGGTTTCAAATAATCTTCTGTTTCGCTCAACATCATATAAACATGAATGCCGTTTTTCATAATTCCATAATAATGGAATTTACGGATTTGGTCCATGCAAGATCAATCGGGCTTTGGTGGAGGCCCCACATATGAGATTTCATGATTGATTGACTGATTGATCGATTCATTTGCCATGTGTGATCGATTTACTCTGTTCCTTGATATACATATAATCATTGTGTTTATTCACTAACCTCATTCCATGATAGCGCGTTGCTGTTTGCTACCCAGGTACGCATTCACTCATTCTGATCATTCGCTATACTTATTCTGATTCTCATATATGCATGATTGATGTGAGTATCCATTGACTTTCTTATTCGATTGCCACGTCAGTTTCACTTTATTAGTAGAGACCCGACTTTAGGGGCTTAGAGGGGTGCTACGGTCTTTATCGTACCTTCCCGATGAGTAACCTGACCCCCGAACCCGATCCGGTTTTTCACAGACCACCTTTTCCAAAACAAGGAGTCACACTTAGGGTTTTTCTTTCTTATTTTGTTTACCCTTTAAAAATAAAATAAAAATAAGTGGCGACTCCAAGTCAATTTTTCTTAATCAATAAAGATCAATTTTTCGAAATCAAAATTGAGTTCCACCATCGAGTGGGAAACGCATTGAGCCGAAATGCGGGGTCCACACATGGGTAACGATATCTTCCTCCAAAACATATAAGACTTTGTCTCCTAACCACAAATATATATATATATTTTGAGACAAAATGAAAATATTTATTAGAGACAAATATGGTTCAGCCAATAGCCTTCAGAGTCGATTTTTTTTTGGTATGTCACACATGTTACACATGCAGTCAATATTTCCGGCTTTTAAAAATGGATTGAGCCTTTTGAAATTTCAGCATTATTAATTAAAGGTGTATTTTTTTTTTGCTAATTTTCATTTATTGTGAATAATGAATGTAATTATAATTACAGTGATGAAATTTTATGGCTGCATCGTCCTCCCTCCAAGGTGTACAAATGTTGGGGAGCGTCGGAGAAATTCTAAATGTCAGAAACACCCTCAGCGTTCCGGCGGGGGGATTCCACCCAGGGTATACGAGTAATTTGGCAGAAGAAACCACCGCTAAGCTGAAATGATAAAAGTACTTAAACACCCTCAAGAATGAAACGTGGCACCCAGTTGTACCGTCTGATTTTCCTCTTCATACCAGCAAGTACGTACAGAAAATCATTATTTATACCGATTTTCAGAAATTTGGTAAGACCCCGACCTCGAACCTCTTTAACTTCTGTCTCTCTCCTCGCAGCGGAGGGGAGGAGGAGACGCCGGTGCTCCACCGTCACCCACCTACGTCCACCGCCTGCCGCCGCTTCCGGAGAGGGAGATAAGCGTGTGTAATCGGTTTGTTTGCTTTGTTTTATTCAGTTGATTTTTGTTTTAGTGGCAGCAATGCCAGCACAGAAGCGAGCTTTCGATGCAATGGAGGGTGATCCTCTGCAGCGCCACCACGGAAACCACCATGAGCCACCAGAAGATGGGGACGGATACGGTACGTATCTTCCACCATACCCTCCAAGAACCGCAAGATTTCGACCACTCATAACAGTTTGGTTTCCAGTTGTTTGATGGAATTTGACTGTTTCAAGTCTCTTTCTGTTTCCCAGAATCTGATCGAAGCCCTTCGTGGAGTAACGGAGAGAAGGACGAGTACGTTGTATCTGCGTTTTTTTCTTTCTACTTCCCATTCCGATTCGCTTATTACTGTTTGATCTTCTGTGAATCCCATATTATTCGTCGAGAATATTTTTTTCTTGTATGTGATGGTGGGTGCGGTTTGAGATCTGCATGCTGGGTTTGGTGGTACTGTTTGTTCACGTATTTTACAGCATTTTTGAAGATATGGGTTGTGGGTTTAGTCGTATCTGAGCCTGTTGAATTGCCAATTGTTGATTTCTTTTTTGTTTGCCGGTTTTTTTTCTGTGATGGGAGTTCCTCTGTTGTAGTTGAGGATGTTCATTTATGACAGAGGTTGGCGGAGTCTTCATTTGGATTTGTGGGCTCTTGGTGATTGCTTCGTCGATTTGATCCGCATTCGAGTTTAGAAATGAAATTTTGTTTGGTGGTTTGACATTTTGATTTGCATTTGTGGCTGAAATCCGCATGTGATGCTGGTCGGAGATTGTTTGGCGAGCCCTATTTTTGCATTTCCTAACTTGCATATTCCTTAGAATATAAAATACGAAGTTTGGATCCTGAATTTTCCAAGTTTATAAGTTGCTTAGTAATTACAAGCTATTTGGTTGGGGAAGCTACTGAAGGTTGCATAGCTTACAATTAGCCAACTCGGGCATAATTCCATGTGGCCGCATGCAGGGGAGTATTTCAGCTGAGAGATTTGCTATTATGGTATCCTTTTGGTCTACTCGAGCAACAGTGTTGCATTTTAGTTTTTGGAGCAGATCCATTTCATGGTGTTCTGTTCTCCTTTGTGAAATCAGTTTGGAGTGTTGTTGAGATGGTTTTACCTATCTTCCTAAAGCCACGGGTACCTTTTGTGAATTTTTGGGCCACAATTATACAGTTCAATTTTTTATGCATCTCATAAGTGATTTAACCATGAGGAATAATAGGAGATTTCCCTGGATATGCATTGTCTTCTGGATTCTCTAGATATATCTTGAAGCATAATCCTGAAAAGTTAGACAAACATTGGTGGTTGGGAACTGAATGTGCAAACTTTCCTGTAATGATTGTGGTTGAGGGGAATGACAGTCTTTTCAAGTTAATCTCTTTGGTAGATGTTGATGCAGATCTTCTACTACATGCATCTTGCCCAGGTGCATGAAATAGAACTACATGTTAGGTCAATTTGTTTCTAGTGAATAACCTCAAACATGTACTGGTTCCTGGTTCTGTTTGGTGCACACTCTTTATGTATCATATGGGCTTTAGGCCCCAAATGTCCTTTTCTTTGGCAAAGCCCCAGTTTTGGTAACATGTGTCGATTTGGCTTTGGAGGAAGCCCTTTGTTCTCCCTGAATTTTGTTTGCTGGAAGCTCCAAAATTTGGCATGTGCTTCATTATTTTTCTCAATGTATACAAATGAATGCCACAATCCTACAGTAATTGACAAGGTAACACAATCGCCCATAAGAATTTCACTTATGTGCAAAGCTACTAGCCTGCCTCTCACTCATGAAAAGGACTTACCAAGCTATAATTTCAATGCTAAATGTTTCCATGCAGGCTCTATTTGGGTCCCTGAAAAAAAGTCAAAAGAAAGAAAAGAAACCTTTCTTTAGCATATTAAGCATTTTTCATGTTTTCCAAGAACCAAAGGGAGGAAAAAAGTTTCGTGAAAATGCTTCAATCTGCAACATTTTTGGCTTTACCATTCTCTTTTGTAACCTTATGTTAGATTTACCAGAAGAAGAAAGTCTACGTATTTTACTACATTTTTACATGGTTTAAGATAAACCAGATGGAACTATATGGTTTAAGAGAAACTGGGTGGCTCAATGAATTGCAATGCTTTTCCTAGTTTTTTCCTTTGCCGTGAGTGCTGTAAGTTTTTGTTATTCATGATCAGTGATTCTATTCATGAATATGTTGTATCTCAAGAAAAAAGAGGATGCACATGAAAGGCATACAATGGAAAACCTTTCAGCAGATAATTGATAATATAATATGCTAATGTTTTTTGTTTTGGTGTTTTCTTGTAGATTTGTCATAGTAAAATTGGCAGAAATACGCAAGGAAGTGCAGTGTCCAATTTGCCTTGGTATGGTTTCCAGCAAGTACTTGATTGTAACTAATGAGTTCTGAAAGAAAGTTTTGAACATCAGACTCTCAATTGTGTGGTTCTGTTGCAGTAATGAAGCATACAGAAGATTAGTATTTTTATCTTTAAGCATTTTATATTTAAACAAGAGGAATGTCTCTAAGCATCTCATCACATATGATTTTAGCATGCATGTATTGCAAGTGTGCTGCATCCCTTTAAGCTGAGATATGAATTTGTTACATTAGGTCATCTGCAAGAAACTGCAAGATGTATGATTGCTCATCATTTGAAAGAATTTGTTGTGGCCTATGATATCGCCTGCATGGTATTTGATGGAGATCTCCAGAGGCATTATTTTAGTTTGATACTTCCTTCTGATAATTAGAGTCTTCAATTTTGTTCTCCCTAAAACCTGCTATGCTGGGTGAAAAAATGTTGAGATTGCTGTAGCTGTGATTTAGTTTCCATGATGGAGTTCTTGACGAGATTGTATCCTTGTCATGCTTCAAGAAAGCCAAGATATTTGCTACCCTTTGTTGTCAATGCATTTCATCTTCAGACGGTTTTCTCTTTCTCTTCATGAGATTATTGTAGAGCATGCAAGATAGGAAGGTTTTCAGTGGGATCTTATTTTTCATTTTGCATCTCCATGGATGGTCCATGGAATAAAATGTTGGAAAATTTTCAAATCAGTGATATTGGTATGGCATGATGAATTGAATTCTTAAATCTGCATTTTGTACAAGACAACTAAACAAAACTTAGATCCTTGTTTTATTTATAGATGTACTTCTACCTATATCGATATGGAGGGATGAACTGAGTTCTTTTGTTCACTGTTTTTGAATTAGCCCTAGTTATAAGCTTATAGCTGGTTAAAATGTCAGGTCAATCTATATATTTGACTCTTGGAATTCATAAAATGCTGAGCCAATTTGTCCAATGTTGTATTCTGTTATGTAGTGTATCGTAAAATAAAAGGAACCAAACTTCAGCTCATTTAGGTGTGGCCTTATGAAGGCTAAGGACTTATAGCCCTGAGCTAATTTTCTTTGAATAACATGCCTCTGTTTGACCTTCTGTGTAGTATCACATTCTATGGCACAAACACTGATTACCACTTCTATGGCTAGGGATCATCCGGAAGACTCGAACAGTAATGGAATGCTTGCATCGCTTCTGCAGGGAATGCATTGACAAATCCATGCGACTGGGGTATGTCATCTAACTCTGTTGATACAGTGGAACATTAAAATGAAATGTTAATATCAGGCTTTGATTTTTGGATAGTCTTGTATTAGTAAATTTTTTTTACTTGTTATAATCACTCTTATTTAACTTATTGCGGATCTTGACTGCAGTAACAATGAGTGTCCTGCATGCCGCACACATTGTGCTAGTCGTCGTTCTTTGAGAGATGATCCAAACTATGATGCTCTGATAGCAGCCCTATATCCAGATATTGATAAGTATGAGCAGGAGGTATATTTGACCAATTCAATGCCATCTCAGATTGGAAAGGTATATAGTGTATATTTTTTCATGTTGAGTACTAGCTGCTGAATATCAGGTTGGTTGCAGGAACTGGCTTTTCATGAAGAGGAGAAGACTCGTAATAAGCAGGTGGGTGTTTTCATGTTTAGATGCCGATCAGAAAAAAAAACTGTTGTCATATTTAGATATCTGTTTGCTGTTTTTTTTAGATTCATGTTATTATGGTTCCCATATGCTGTCCTCATTAAAGGTGGTGGAGGTAGTGCCAGATTGCCAGTCATTGTTGGTGAAATGAATTGCTTGCTCCTCTAGGGATTTGTCAACCTGAAGGAATGGGATGCTTATGCTGTGGGGGATACATCTGTTTGTTATTGTAGGGATGCTTTTGGCTTAGTTTCCTATATGCCATGATAATTGCTTTCATAGGATAATCTATAATGGTAACAGAGTCATTGGTCCAGACTCTTTGAATGTGAGGCTTCCCTGTAAATCTTTAGTCAGAATATGTACACACCATCTCTTTTTTTATTCCTACACTTTTGCTTTTAGGCCTTAATTTTAAGATTTATATGGACAGATCCAAGCTTCTATTGCCCAAACTTTGCGAAGACAATCAGAAGCGCTTGGCAGGAAAAGGACAACAGCAAAAGCCACTGCGGCTGCATTTGCAAGGAGATCCCAGGGTAATTATCGACGGGGGAGGAGGAACTATCGAGCTACTGATCTTCTAGGATCTGAGGATGATGAGGATGCAAATGGTAATGATGGAGGCAAAGATTCATCTTCTGCTGAAGATCATTCTGCAGAAGTCAAACCAAAAAGAAGCAGGAGGTGGGGAGGAGTTCGGTTTTCTCAGCCTTCCTCGGGAGCCGCCAATGCAGATGGAGGGGGTGATGAAAATGATTTGGAACCAAACAGAGAAGCCATGGGTGCATCTGCAGGGCTTGTTGGCAACTCAGAAATACTTGCATGGGGCAAAGGTGGCATGCGGAGTCACACTCGATATGGCAGTGTGAGTGGTGGTAATGGTAAGAATGCACGGAGCAGCCGCCTCTCTAAGTTGGTAGATTATCTCCGTAACTTGGACCAAAATGATGATGAGGTAATAACATAATACATCTTTTGGGTTGTGATCTCATGGGCTCCACTGTCATAAGGAGTCATGAATCCCATATAAGGCTGCAAATCATCATAGATCGATGTGGGGTCAAATAACTTCAACCAATGAATGGAGCCAAATATTTGATTCACAGCCCTCTTATGACAGCTCGGTTTATGAGATTATCATATATATATATATATTTTAAAATTTATTATCATTATTTGCTGCTGCTGCTTTCTAAGATCTCATCTGCACCATCCTAACATGATTGGGACAATGTCGTCCGTACTGTTTTCTCAGTTGGATATCCATCTCATGCTTGTTTCACTAGATGAACAAAGAATACCGAGTCTGCAGACGCCATACCTTTGCTGCAGGCCCACTTTGTCTGTTAGACACCTCTGCCAGGTGAAACAATCCCCCACCTCAATCTGCAGTTTTTTCATTATGTTCCTCGAGGTTTTTACCCCTTATTACCACTGACATTGGTGCTTTGATGCAGTATGTTGCTCTTCAAACCCCATTGCTAGCCGATGAAGTTGAGATATTGGTGATAAAAGAGCAACTTTCCAAGCTAAACCCTTCAAACTCCAGCAGCCCCGACCCATGCAGTGATAGGTTGCAAGTTTTAGAAGCACAAGAAACTCTGGCAGTACTCAAGACCATGCGCAATGCCAACCAAAGCCATCTGGTAAACCCTACCCTCCAGAGTTTTTGGCATATGATATTTGAGATGCACAATTAATCTTTTCCAGTTACGTTGTTTCCAGCTTCTTGCATACCGGAGAAAGTTGTCAGCTTAGGGAGTTCATGTGGAATGCAGCGTGGGTTGGATCATTAAGGAGAGGCCATTACATCTAGTTTGTACAAGGAATGTGGATATATAAGACTATACTCACAGTGGGATCTTAGGAACGTATAGCTGTTTAGGTTCTCATGGAACTTTCTTCGTGGTTATGTAATGTTTTTCTAGGAACCTTAAAACCATAGAAAAAAATGCAGGTTATATAAACATGGCGGAAATGCTGTGGTGTTTGATTTTGTTTCACGCGGCTTTCTCAATTTCGTTTAATGACTAATGCCTACGTTTTGAAATGTTTCTCAAAGTCATTTCTTCAACAAACGGACACGTGATGATGTGATGTGATCCAAATTTCCAACAGGATCAAAGGACATCCTGGGCCACGCCCCCAATGATTTTCTGAAAATATGGCCCACTCATCCGCCATCACTGCCCCCCTCTTTAATCTTATCTTTGACCCTACGCATTAAACAGGGCCCACATGCTTACTCAAAAATCAAAATCCAACAAGATAAGCATACCGGGTTAAATTCATTAAAAAAAGGAGCATACACATACCATTTCTTTATTATTATTATTAATAACAGATGCAATAATAATACAAAAACATACTCATCACCACCGTTCACGGTAGATCTGAAGTTAAAACAACCCAAAAGGACTCGTCTCAACCGTGTCAGCGCTTCACACCTTAACAAAACCCAATTTTAAGCTTACTTGCTCAGCTCACACTCCTAGCTAGGACACGTAATCACAGAACCATTAAAATGGTGATGACACGTTGCAGATACTGGAAAGCCAAAAACAGTATGTACATGCAACCCCGGTAACCGCCGTCTCAGTGGTGGTGCTTGGTCCTTGTCTCCCCACTGTAAAGCCTGTGATCCCGCACAACGCATCAGTACATGTAGGAATATAAAGAAAACAAAATGGACGGGTCCAAGCCGTCGGATCATACTAGATCATAAAGAAATCACCTCATAAACTCAAAAAGACACCAGATCTAACGGCTCGTATTTCTTGAAGCAAGTTGTGTTAATATATCATGCGTTGCATGAGTGTTCCCCCACGCGACACCATGATCGCGTGGGAAGTTCTAGACAAACATGAAGCCAAGTGTTCGTGTCAGTCTCCGTTTGGTTGGTGAGAAAACGGAAGGAAGAAAGGAAAGAAATTTAAGCCATCTTTTGTATTATTCCCTTTTCCGAGGGTGTTTGCTAACTGCAGCTCCTTTTTCATTCTTCCGTTTTCTGGGTACCCAAAAGGAGCATCAGAGAGTTTTTGAGTTTGGAGGCTTCTTACTACGCTTTACATGCATGGAGATGAACAGGCGTAGGTACGTACCAGTCGTAAACAGTTGGGGTGTCCTTCTTAGTTGGCTTGTCGAAGTAATCAGAACCCATCCCCTTGGTGGCGAGGTTGCTACCTGGGTGGAACACGCTCCTCCAAACGTTGTCCTTACGAGCCGACGTGGGAGTGGTGGGAGTCATAGGCGTCGCCGGAGTTCCAGGGCTCGCCGGCATCGACATGGACCTCTGGTACTTGCTGCTTTCTCCTTCATCTACCAAAAGCCCATCACAAAAACAAATTAACAACCATTATCCACAAAGAAAAGTTGAATAAATGAAAGACGAAGCACCAGTTTTAACGCTCAAGGGCTTGGTGGTGAGCTTCCTGAGCTTGCCCAGACCACGATCAGGCTGAGGCCCAGCCACAACATCATCCCAAAGCTTCTCAAGCAAAACCATCTTCACTCTCTCCCTCTATCTCTTTCTCTCTCTCAATTTCAATCTTCCCTGATTACTACGGCCTGTGGTCTCTGGCTTATATGTAGAAGTTGGTGCACGAATTATATCCAACTTGCCGACTCACATGAACATCGGATATTTCCAGCCCAGTTTCATATGCTTCCAAGAATCATTTATTTTTGTCTCTATAACTAAAATTACAAACAGACAAAAAAATAAAAATTAATGAAACTGGAGATAGGGAAAATAAGAGTGGGAATAGGGAGAAAGCGAGATGAGGTGGGCAGATAAGGATGAAGACTGGGTCTCGGGGGACCCCCGAGATATTATCTCGAACACAAAAGATGAAAGAGTAGATAGAGGGTTGCTTTACAAGAGTCTCCGTCTTCTCTCTTCTCTGCACAATTGGTTGTCCTATTCCTCAGACCAACATGGGGTCCACCGCATTTGTAAGAAATGGGCTTCTGTCTACCACACATGGGTCCCATGCCTTTGATTATTGCACCATCTCTATATATTTTAGTTTAATGTCATGATCACTTGATCCACTAATGTCTTGTAATTTAATCACTATGATGTACAAATTATTATATTGTATGATCAGGAGACTGATTTCAGTTTGCCTTAGTGGAAAAAGATTCCAAGGGCAACGATGCCAGATACGATGATATTTTCATATTTTGAGTGATCCCATTCAACCGTGGCACTAATTAATTGGGTGATAAATCTAGCATTCAATTATGTATGTGACGTTTGATTTTATTTCGTTGGATGTCTTTCTTCAAGTATTCTAACCTGAAAAAGATATTACAATAATACGACCTTGACCTACTAAGAGTAACTTATAGACATTAATACTAGTGTTTAGACACTAATAAAAAACACCCAAGAAAAAAAAAAATCTTAAACATTACACTTGACCACTCAATTCGAATTTAAGGTTTGTTTGAGAAATTTAGATTTCAAACATGTCATTAGCTTTGGCCAGGGAAATGCTTAAGCATTTTTAGTTTGCAAAACTATACATGTGGTGGTCTTTGGCCACAAAAATGATTATGCATAATGATCCAACACGATTAAGGATGCTAGGTGAAAATTGCTTTAAGGAACTCAATCACACTTAATTGTTGTGGTCCAGGGTGCTTAATTGTTTTGATTGAGACTAAATACTGAAGATTGGAATGTGATAACGATTAGTCGTTATTTCTATAACAATCGAACATCTCTATTCGAGGTTATTTGTTAAGAATTGGGATTTGATGACATTTGATCATCATGAATGTAACAATTAAAGGTGTCATATTTAACTAATTTTGAATGCTTAATGTCAATCACATGTAATTATGGAGGCCACAATAATTGAGATTTCTCATTTGAAATCATTATTCTGAATAAAAATTCTATTACGTGTAGTTGTTATAGCCAAATAATTAAATGTTTTATAACTTGTTAGATGAATGTTTGGTTAATTTCATGTTTTAATGATAATAAAGTAAGATTTTGATTTAACGTTTACATTTTAATATGATAGGAAAGAAGATTTTACTTTGTAGAGCTATCAACAACAAAATACATCAAACTATAAAGGAAATCAAGAAGAAGAAAGATTCATTTCAAGATAAATCTTTAGGACCTTAATATATATAAGATTATAGGTGCATTAAGTTAGGATTATATTTCATATTTTTGTTAAAACACTTTAAATTCATCTAAGTGCCTAAATCTCTTTTATATTTTCGTAAATTGGATAAAATTTATTTTGAAGAAAAATCTAAACTTAAATTGGTTAAAACTATTTTTATAAAGGTTTTTCAAAATATTAAGGAGTTCATAGTTGGTCCATTCCCTATATTTCTACACTAAAACTTGTATATTTTTCAAGAAAAAATAAGGGGGGAATTGGTCGACCTCTACGTCAATTGATCGAGATGGTTTGCCAAAATTGATTTAATTGTTCACTCAACTAATCAAGCTGCAAGACCCAATGATCACATGTTATACTTCTTTACCACCCTAAGAAAGGTCAACTAAAAGGTTAACCGATTGAGCCTAATTGTGTTTAATGATTAATTTGGCCTTTCAATTTTTATATAAAGGCTCCCCACTTGTGCTTCCCTTGGAGGGTTCAAGCATATTGGGGCTCTAATTCTTTAAATTTCATTTCTTCTTCTTAATGTAGTTGTAAGATGAAAAACAAATATATCCCCTTAAAACTAAGAATCCAAGTGTACAAGGTTGTAAAACTTAATTTGAAATCTTAAAGATAGTGAAATCTCGAGTTTGAGACTGAAGCAAAAGGGGACCGGATGTAATTCAAATTATCTCGAACGATTATAAAAATTTTGTGTCTATATCTCTATATTCGTTCTCTTTCTATATTTTATTATACTTGATGTTTGCTCATAATTGTTTATATTTGTGATCTGCTTTTACAAAGCTCGAAATGAATTAAAATTGAGCAACCTCATCGTTGGATAACGAGTTCAACTTATTAAATCCATGTACCTTTCTCATTACAATTCCAAATCCGTACATCAATAGCATCGTTGCAAAGAAATGGGTACAAAGAGTAAAACAAAGAGACGAATTATACCCAAGGAAGCTATTGCAGTCTCTAGTTGTAATAGTTACAACCTCCTAAATAGCTCCCTCTTCCTGGCGTTTGCTCTCAAAATCAACCCAAGATTTAACTGAAAAACTAGAACCCAGACTGCAATTGAGATCAAGTTTCCTCCCAGAAAATGGCCCAAAGATCCTTCAAGTTTTCCCCTTTACAGAGAAGTGGAATTCCCCTCCGGAGGTCCCAAAGTTCACTCTCTCTTCCATTTAAAAGGTAAAAGTTCCTTCTCTGTTCATCCTTGTCTCCTTTTACAGCTAAAAGTTCCTTCAGCCATACCCATCTTCCACCACGTGTCCTTCCCTTTATTTCCACATTTCAGGCTACTTTGATCACAAGCTGCTCTGTAGGTGAGCTACTGAGATGATTCCTTCACATGGGTGCACAGGTTGAAGACGATTGAGTCTTTTCATGGACGATCTCAAAATGAGGTACTATCAATAAACTTAAAACATGGGGTCGTTTCAAGCATGATCCAACCCATTCCAAAAGACTCAAAACCTCCTCAAGAATGTTAGAGTTTGAGCTCTCATCACCACTCCTTCCCTTTTTGCTGCTAGTTCCTTGACTATAAAAAGTTAAAAACAATGGAAAGAAGTGACATAAATTAAGCCAAAGCTCCAATGATGAAAAATTTGAAGTGTAGCTATAGACATCAAGAATGATAGTGCCAATACTCCTCACAAAGTCAAATATATGAATATGCGAAGGACAAAGTTAGGGATGTACAAGGCCATAAAGCCCATGGTTGTTCAACTGATAAAAGGCTTTGAATCGGGTCCCAAATATAGCAACTCTAGTAGTAAGATTGGGGCCATCATAGTTGGTAGAACAGGAGACAGAGCCCCACGACCGTAAATATTAGGGACATAAAAACCGAATTTTGGACAAGCTTCTCGCTTAAGGCGCTTTCTGTTTTCCAACCAAACACGCACATGGAACCCCACTTGGTTTCTTTTAGCCTTCTCAATGTTTTCATATGGCCTCCTAAACAACGGTATTCAAATACCTTAAAGACTTTAGTAGTTTGTTTATTGCATATTATGTTCAGAGTACAGACAATTTCCAAAGGACTTTGTAACTGCCAAAGAATATTGACCATCTTCCCAAGCTCTTTTTCCTTAACCTGAACCCATTCTACAACATCTTGACCTTGGTTAGTGGGATGATGCTACTACAGGGATAAGCGTCTTCTACCCATGTTTAGAAATCAAGCAACCTGGAAAACAAATATGCATTATTCAGGTGCTTACATTATTCAGGTGATCATGGTGAGCTCACAAAAACACAGCCTTATTTACAATAGCTCTCTCTACCAATCAGATTTGAAGACAGAAGCAATAAAAATAACTTTGAGATAGTCCTTTCACCTTTGATATATCAAGCCAGCAAGAGATCAGCTACCAACAAACGCCCGGCCATCCCTATGAAACAGGGCACAACAGAGGTAGGAGTCCATTGAAAACGACTGAAATCAAGTTTATCACTTCTTTGGAAAATCCATCACAGTGACAACATCAATATCACCATGGCCTTTTGCATAAGGCGATGATGACACAGCACATAAGAAAAACCCACCACTGAGATCATTCAACCAAAGAAGCATTATGACAAAAGTTGCCGTACTCTCCTGGTGATGTCAGGATAATTCAACATAAAATAATATGTCTCCATACTCAATTCATATCAGCAGCTGAAGCAGTGTTTGGAATAAGAATGCATTGCGAGAATAATCCGCACAGCTTTGGGATATCCACCAGTACAAAACCAGCTGGATAAAATCTTTATCCTCGTTTACATCAGCTACTCAAGCAAAGCCAGGAAGGAGGCAACAAATGTAACCTGACATTTTCAATCCAAAGGAATATTAGTCAAAATTGCATGGCATCTTTATTGTTATATTTGGTTCTAGGAAAGTAGCAAGGAAAGGAAATAAATGTTAAGTAAAATGATTTTCTCTTATTTGGCTTCAAAAAATACAAAGGAAAATCAAATTTAAAATTTAGTTAGACCAATAGATTTTCAAATTATTTAACCTTTATATAAAAGAGCTAAAATAAGATAAGTAAGTTTAAAATAGCATATGAAATAATTTATTAACTTTAAATTTATTTTTAATTTCCCTTTATTTTCTCTTTCCAATAACTTTTTCTCTCTATTTTCTTTCTCTCCCATTTTTCCTCAAATTTTCTAGGAACCAAACATGGCCTATGATTTTCAAATAAACTGCAATACTTTCACATAGTACAGACAATGTTTTATGTTATTTATAGATTTCATTCACAATGAGATGACAAGGCATGCCTCCATGTTAGTATATGAAAGGAAGGTACTTTAAATACCTAAGATAGCTTCAAGGATTTTAAATAAATGATTAAGTTTTAGTCAAATTAATCAACCTTACAACTTAACTTCTCTGAAATTTTCTGACGATTCTCACTATTTTGTATTACAACTTTTTCAGTTAATCTGTTATAAATGCACAAACACAATGCATGTTTCTACCTCTAGCATTTTAAAGACTTGTATCACTCTTTTACTCTCAATTTCATTCTTTAACTTATTTTCTTCCTATTTTCTTTAGTCAACTCTGATATTAAAGATTATTTTAATGACAAATCACTTTTCAAATCTAAATCTATCAATGCCCTCCCTTAAATAAACAGAGCATAATTACATCAAAGAAAAACAATGAAATAACAAATACATTATTGAACAGTGAGATATGTTCTTTCTGAGACAAGCAACTTGATTCAGTGATTATTTATAAATTCCATTTGAGATGTGTTCTCTCTCTCATCTTCCATGTATTCCATTTCAAATTGACAAAATATCAATCTTCAAGCAAATGAAAATTAATAAATCACTGAATATGATTCTCACTTGAAGGACAAAGAGACAGTTATCACGGCAAAGGAGTAAAACAAACAGAATTTAACAAATAGAAGACAGATGGTTCATCATGATGGCATGACAAATCATTATCAAAGTTTCCAAGGTTTGTATGTACTTGCTAAGGAATGCTGGCAACCAATTTTTTCCAAAAGCTTGATGATGTTTACAAGGTTTGGATGTGTATATATACTGTGAAATCCAAAAACAAAGCTTATCAAAATTCCCATGGGAACCAACCTGCAAAAGAGGACTTCTTTTGATGTTCCCACAGAAAACAGTTTAAGCCAATCTCTCTCCTTTACTGCTCTTGTTTCTGTTCAAGAACAGCATCTAAAGTCCCCATCTAACAATGCAATCCAATTCCAAACTAGGAAACAAGACCCAGAATTTGAATTTGTTTCTGATAAACCAGGCTCTGGTGCCACTAATCCAATCAAGAATTCCCCAGCTGATACATCGATCTCCAATGGCCCACTCCTACTACAAGCATTTCTGTCTCAATCAAAACATTCTCAGATGATCAAACACACCAGCTCCAAAGACAGGTCAACGGGGAGACGAAGCAGTAGCAACAGATCAAGTGCAATAAAAGCTTCCCCTGGCAATCCAAATCTTGAAGTGAGAAACCAAGCAAATAAAGAGCAGACCACTGCAAGCTCCTGGTTTGGCAGCAGAATTCTCCAGTTATTTGTCTCTCCTTGCAGAGAAAGCCATGCCCTTGAGCCATCAGTGAAAGGACACACCATACCAAGAAATTGAATTAATTCTACTCCTAGCTATATTTCTTTTTATTTTTTATTTTTAAATTATTTTAGGTGGCCTATAAGTATTTAATCTAGCTGAAATTAAGTGCTTAAGATCGTGTCTTTGCTTTTCACAATTTCAATGACTTAAATACTGACCATCATTGAACTATATCGTCAGCCTCTCTTGGCTACACACTATTGCATCTCAATTTCCTTTCTCAAGCCAGTCTACTTGCTACCATCATATAGCCCAGCTTCCAACATTCTGCATATTGAAACATATCCCCAAAATTCATAAATTTTAAACTTATCCTTCGAGGCTATGGCATCTCGGGAATCTATTGGTTCCCAAGGTACTTTGTCGGTAATGATTTTCTTGTTTCAAGTTTCAGTAGTCATAAGAGCTTGTATTTCTGGCAGAAGCTATTACTTTGTGTTATATAATTAGGCCAAGGAATATAAAATAGGAGAGACCCGAACTAAAACCTCTAGTTAACATAGATTTGATGCTTTATAAAGCTACCAACTTTCCTAAAAGCCTAAGCTATTAGAATATGAGCCTACAATCTGTACTGGGCTAGCAATTTTAATTACTATGGAAGTTTTGACTTGTATAAAAATGCCAGCACTCAGCAAATCAAAATAAACAGAATGTTTACAAGTGCAAACTATTCTGTGTTTTCAATAGCATCTGCAGTTGAAATTTGACTCATTTATCAAATGACCATCAGTTCAAGAACTATAAAGCATGGATGTTGATGTGTATGTTATTTTGTAAACCCAAAATAATATCATACTGTTAGATGATATAAGGATTACGTCAAAAACTCTTATTGAGGTGGCATGTGAAAATTGCAACCAAATAAATACATCAATTATAAACTCAAACTGTTATGAGCAAAAAAGAGATGAGTAACGCACCCCCAAATGTCTCCATTTGTGCTAGGATGTGAGCATGATGAAGAAAATAACATGCATATATCATCCATAAGCACAGGTATCTGAAAAAACAATAAACAATGGAACAAAAGTAAACTTCAAGATATACTGCTGGGAATATTGGAACTCAGCTAATTCTGGAAAGTCGAAAATGATCATGAATTTCAGATATCTACACTCACACAACCACAAATCTGAATTTTTTTATCTCCATAAAATCTACCCAAAAAGAGTTTTAATATGACGTCATATTCTGCTGACTTCTAAGAAGACAGTCCAGAGGAATTTGTTACTCCATTCTATTTATGAAATAACAAAAGGCCGGTCATCTGTTCATACTCGTTATAATACCTGGTGCTTATAGCAGATGTATAAGGATTAGTTTTGCAAATAAAAGTTCCTTTGCCTATCATTCCAAGGCACCAAGGACTTGATAGTGTACTGAAGTTAATGTGACTTGAGAAGGGCTTTCAAGAGAAGTTGCACATACTGATAATCAAGGTCCTTGCAACTGAATTTAAATCAAATCATTTGAACAATTTTCCATCTATCCTGAGGTGGCATCCACTTGATTCTTTGTCACACAACTCAATGCTAAATTAAAAAACTGACATGATTCCTATAGTTTAATGCAATGTATAAGAAGAACACAAATTATAAAGCTGAGCAACAAATTATGAAACAACATGATTCCTATAGTTTACTCAATTTTAAGATGAGGCATAAAAAATGCACAAAGCAAGATATATCATAAGAAAATTCACAAAAGTCCACAAGAATCTCAGTTTTACATATGCTGAACATAGCCACGAACAAAATGATCATGCCCTCAAGTTTGTAGGATGTCTAGGAAACTATAGAACAGAAATGCCCGAATTCATCCTGCGATGTTTCTCAACATACCCCTGCATGTAAAAGAAGTACAAGAAGTAAAAGTCAAATTCTCAAAACTAGTTATATTCAAAATCCAATATATAGGAAGTTTCTGGTATTTATCATCTTTAGAGCAAGATACCCACCTGGACAAGTTTGGCAATCTTTGGTTGGGACACAGAAAGATAGTGATGAATGGCTTCTTCGGTAGAGGGAATTTGGTGGGGTTCTAATGTGCTAAGTACTTTATCTACTGATCTTTTTACTATTGAGTTGTGTGCATCCTTGCTCAACTGTCCCCTGTGCCAAGTAGGTCTCACCAAATCTTTTATAAAATCTATGAGTACAAAACGAAAATGTCTTAGGGCTTTTGATTCTTTTTGCACATCCTCATCTATTTTATGATCATCACATTTTGCATTACTTTGCTTGCCCCATTCCATTTTTAATTCCTCCTCGTGGCTTGCTCCATCACTATAATTTCTAGGATTTTGATCTGAAACATCTTCAACCCGTGTATGGCCATCAGGCTTCCCTTCTTTAAGCTGAGAATCTTGAAGTTCAGCAACAGAACTTCCTGCAGGCTCTGTTTCATTCGTAAAGAAGTCTCTCTGATGTCCATAGACACCCTTGTCCAAGGTACTCTGATCGAATTTATCATGAATATGAATAGATTCTATATCAGCATTATACTCTGGGCCAAGAGTCCCAGGTAAAACAGGATCATGATATACCCGCTGATGCGATGAACCAAGGATGGATGCCCCTTGTGTAGGGCAAGACACTTTATATGGTCTATCTCCTAAGGGGTGTTCCTCACAGGTATCCCCAACAGTGTCATGCACGCTTCTTGCAGATGACATATCTGTAAAAGCAGAAAAATATGATGGACGAAAAGGTATAGATGGCTCCCAATCATCTGAAGAAAACTTTGTTTTAGTATCACTGTCAACACACTTCTGGACACAAGGACCAGCATTCTGGGAGAAGGAATATCCTCCCCAGGCTGAGCTCTGATGAGAAGGTAACAAGTTTGTTGTTTGAAGAGTGGTGTCCACCCTTGGATTTGGCTGATGGCTTAGAACTGGTGAAGCATAATCATTGAGTGTGAACTCATTTTGCTTTCCAGCCAATCCTTCTAGACTTGTTGCTTTGGAAGATAAAGTCCTGCTGGTTTGATAAGTTTTTGATGATATAGCCAAGGTGCTTGAGCCAACTGAGAAAGATCCATACTCAGGAAACAAGCGATTCCCAAGTATAGGATAACTGCCTTCAGTGTTTGGTGAAACGTAATTTCTAGGACCATCTTTGTACATGGGGAATCTTTGGGAGTCAGCAGGAAAACCATAAGATAGGTCATCTCTTTGAAGAGATGAGAATCTGTGCTTTCCATTGTACTGATGCCACGTTAGGCTTTCTTCATTTTCCCATTGGCGGACCCTCCCAGGAAAACAAAACAATGTAGTTCTTTCAGGAATTTCACTCAAACCTGACAAAGGAGGAGAAGATGCATATTAGGAAAATCATAGTATGGGTTTTGAAAATCCATACTCCATCAGAGATATGAAATACCTTTATCTGCTTGGGATTCATATCTCCTAGTAGCAATGGCTACATCTCCCCCAATCTGTTGGTTAGTATTGTCCATGCTATCTATGTTGTGCATAAACTTGCAATTTGGCCCATTGACACACCAACCTTGAGAAAAATATTGACAAATAATTGCTGGCCTTTTGTTTTCATCCTTTGAATCAGTAGGGGACAGACTTCTACGCCTTAACAGACTAGCAGCCAGCCTGGAAAATCTAACGGTCATTATCAGCTGGTTCAAATATTATCATAGAAAAGGAGGTATATTTTACCAGCACAAGAAAAAGATTAAATAAGCTTAATCCAACACTTTTAGTTGCATGGAAAGTAAAATTCCAGAAGATTCAGAACCAGTAACACCCCACCTTGATGCTCTTTGGTTCATTTCCTCCGGTGACTGGAAGTCTATTTGCTTGATTTCTTTATTAGAACATTGAACAATATTAGCCTCCTCACCAAAGACATCTCTCATCGGGATCACAACAGCAGCCCCTTTCCCAGGGACACTAAATGGTTTGGTGTTCCTAGCATCCATAATTTCACTTTTCTTTTCTGGCATAGCCTCTGTATATTTCCCATCAACAGCTGATTTTGTATTTCTGTTCTCCTCATAGGGAAAGAAATGGTAGCCTAATTTTGGATACTTAGAATGATCATCATTGACACATGATTTTGTCTGCTCCTTTGAAAGGCCAGAAATTTTGAAACTGCTACTACCATCTTCCACAGCAAGGGTATCTGATTGTAGACCTGCTTCGAATTTTCCTAGAGTAGAAGAACCTGATAGTAAGTGCTTGACATGGCCCTTGGACTCCTTATCTCTGCTAACATCTACACGAAAGATAAAAAAAAAAAAAAAAAAAATCAAGAAATGGAACAAAGCAATCATATTCCCTAAAGCAAATGCTTGGAGCCAAAATATAACATTGATCAACTGCTAAAACACAATACTAAGGAGTCCATCCAAAGCACTGGTTCACCCAGCAAAGTAACTTTTGAATAAGAGCAAGCTGATCTCATCCTTAATGATATGAAATAACTGCCTAGAAACACCAACCCTAAGAAAAGAACAGAAAATCCAACCATACAGCAAAGGTTGAAATTCCATGACTAACTCAACCTTATTTCACTATTGGAACAGAGAAGATCACAATGCAAAACAAGAGTAATGACCAATTTCCCCCTAAATGACCACTTTAAAGACTCCAACCTGCTCCTTTGGGTTTTGCAGGCCAATATGCTTACCCTCTCACCGAATAATGGATGGGCCTTAAACTGGGGCAAGAGTAACAAATTATATTAAAAGATGTCTGACAGGAAACTGCAGTATTTCAAGAAGGAAAACCATTTGCATGTTTGGCACCATTTCTGAAGAAGGTCAACATTCTGAAAAGGTTTAATTTTGTGAGAAAATTTGTCAGGGGTGTTCAAATGTGAAAGATCCAAAGGCTATTTAGCCAAATGGATGATAATACTTTCATCAAGGGTAGAAGAACTTTTACTAATCCAAAGCATTTCGACTAGCTCACATAAATACCTTCTTTCGCTGATCTATAAACCTAGAGAGTTTTCTAAAAGAATGGGTTCCATGCCCAGTTCAACTATAATTTTGTGAAGTATGATTTGGCATAGAATTTACAATAAACACCACAACTTTGGCTTTTCTTCTACCACCACCAGCCTGATAATCATCTATGAAATACAAACTAATCAGTGAGATCATGTGGGACATTGTTGGCCTTGAAATTCACTGAGAAATCACTGGAATCTAAACTATATGGTTTGCTAAATTAGCAGCAATGTAGTCAGATTAGCAATTGCAAGAAAAAAAATATATAATAGGCAATCTTGAAAGTGATGATCAATAAATAACAAAACAAGACAATCCATGAAAACCAACTCCAAAATCGAGCAGGTCAAAAATCAAATGCCTTTGAAAATGTCATTTTTAACAATAAAAGAAATAGGATAAGCAAGATTGCCCAAGACGTGACATAATCCTTCAAATTTTTCTAGCACCAATGCTCACAAAGTCAAAGAAAAACACTCCCAAAATCTGCACCAACCCAATCTCGCCCAAAAACAAACAATCACAAAGCCCTCAACTTGAACAAAAAAGCATCAAAGCCACCAATCACACATGCATGATCGACGCACACACCCCCAACTGCAACCAAAAACCAAAAATTGACTTCACCTCGACGATCCCCAGCAGCTCCGATTGCAGAATCGGGCAAACCACGACCATCTCCTCCACCTCGGCCGCCGCCGCCACGGAGAACGGCGTCGTTGGAGTGATCGGTCCACGGAGGAGGAGGGTGGGTTCCACCGTCACTGGGGGGCGAAGGCATTGAGACCTAAGTGGATCAATGAGGTTGAAAATTAAAACACCCTGAAGGGGCGGGGGGAAGCTTCAGAGGAAGAGAGCAGGGAGTAACCGATATCAGGTGAGACCTGCTATGGCTGCTACACGAGTAGAGCACCACCCCTGATTGGCGTTTTATATCGAGTGACAGCATTTAAAGCGCAGATGTGGAGTCCCCTGTGTGTGACACCCAGGTCGCTCTCATTCTAAATCTGGACTCCTTTTATACTATGTGGATTTATTACACCACCTCCTTCTCTCATAATCCCTGCTGTCTCGTGCCTATCGCTTTGAGATTTGGTGCAATGGTTGAAGTGGATTCGGCTCTGGATTCTAACATTTTCACCAAGCTTTTCTATTTTTGTTTTATCTCTAGAATCGTAAATGTGTAATGTAATGGTATTAGGGTTAGACTTAAGCCATGACCCTTCTTTTTCTCCTCAATGAATTTGATCATTTTAATTTTCTTTTCTTTTTTCCTTTTTTTGTATTTTAGGGCGGGTCACCGTTGTTTTCCAATTGCTCTGATAGAAGGGATGTTTTTCTTTTTTTTCTTTTTTCTTTTTTCTTTTTAATTTCTCTAATGCAAAATAAAGTCTTATATAACTGATACTGTATTATAACGAATTGACCGTTGAATGTAGTTAACGGTTAAATTATCTATAACTAGTAATGAGTGTTAATAATTGTGATGCTAAATCAAATTGAGGGTTAAATTATGTATTTTTATAACTATTAAAGAACTATCAACGAGTATAACGGTTAAAACGTTAAATTAGTTTTGTCGTAGTCGTCATTGTTTCCACTATTGTCATATTAAAAATATTACAAAAATAGTTGTCTATTACAGAACTTTTTGTTTGCATCTCGTTAAGTAGTTTGAACGATCAACCAATTATTTGGAATCATGAGTGATTGTCTCAGTCAAAATTTACTTTTTCCTCTTACAATGTTGTCGTTTCATTGTTGGACATTTATTTAGTGAAAATGTATGTTTGCGAAGTGTGTAAAGTTTTCAAGCATTAACAATTTGAATGTTAAATTAGGTTTTCAACAACAGTGAATCTTTCTCATACGATTATTCCATAAAACATAACAAGATGACTTCAGTTATAAAATTTTATATATTCATTTGAATGGTAGTTTCCTTTCTCTAATAGGTCTCTCATTTCTTTTATTAATGTTACATTTGCAAACAAAGTGTTGAATGTTTATAAAAAATAATTATGTAATTGATAAATCTTATTTTTCATGATAACTAATGTTTTGTGGAACTGGTTTCACGTTATTTATATTCTTATTATCAAAGTTTTATATCTAACAAAAGTATGTTTATGAAAGGTTTAAGATTTCAAGCATTAATTATTTAGACATTAGATTAGGTTTTACTTATTGTTAGCCCTCTTTAACACCATTATTATTTAAATATCATAAAAAAAATACATTTATTATAAAAAAAAATTATTTTACTTTATCATTGGCAATCATTTTAGGTGATTATGAGACCAAACCTACTAACATCTCAAAAACATTTAGAGTTAACTCTTAAACCTAGAGTTCTACCCTAGGAAGCAAGGTTGCAACTTGCAAGTTAGCGTTCCATCCCAAGAAGCAGTAGCCTTTTAATCTTTTACTGGTACATGGACAATCATGTGGATTGATGGACTTACTAGCCTTCATCGTTACAAAGGACAATGCTACCACATCAAGCCCATTGTTGGAGAGAAATTCTAAAGAATGTCTTCTATCATAAGGTTTTCTTGTCTTTTGTGAATGATGAAAATGGGTGAAAAACTAGGTCAAAAGAGATTACCATTTTGGAGTTTTATAAAAATTTGTTTTGTGTAGGTGGGGATTCGATATTTCTTGAATTATTTTGTACGAAAATATAAAAGGAATTATTTCAACAAAGACGTGAATCAAGAAGGATTGATTGACAAAACATAAACTAAATATTGAATCTTGAAATACTTCAAAACAATTTACCATAAGTTGTATTGGTAGTTATGAATCATTTGATTGAAATGGGTATACTTGACAATAAGAGTCATTTAAGAAATAGATGCATTCATTCTATAGTGGATCTCTTACAAGACCAAATTGGATTAGCTTTAAGTTGCTTAGAAAATAGGTTTCAAGGAACAAAATACAAAGGAATTGGGCATTAATTGATATCTACACCTCAAAATTGGTAGCTTCAACTCTAGCAACAACCACTTACGATTTTTTTTTTAAATTTGCACCCATTATCTCAAGTTTTGGATCAAACTAATCCATTAACATGAATAAGTCATGAGAGAAAATCGATTAATGTAGGCCTTAAGGATTGATAGAGTGAATTGCTAGTTTTTGGATACAAGATATCCATCTTAGTCACTATGGATGCATTTGGCCATTTGACATGTTGGACTTATTGAATCCTTAGCAATTCAAGCGAGAATTGATCATTTAAGAACTCTAGAAAGCTCATTTTATAAAATTTTCAAGAGAACAAAAAAGGTATGCATGCTTTATTTATTACCTGGTAGAGATGAATTATTATATGGTACCGAAAAAAAATTATTCATTCCTAACTCAAAGTATTTAGGAAGAACAAGTTGTTCCAAATCAATACCGTTAAGAATTCCTATTATTACATGAGAATAAGTTCATCTGCAAAGTAATTTCCATTTCCAACATTTTTCTATTGGAGCTTCCTTTGTTCTTTTTACCTAACATATTGATATGAATCACAATTTAATGAGTTTAAATATTTGCACTCTCTCAACTTGAGAAGTGCATTTTTGGAACTGGGTTAGAATGTCAAGAAGATCTACATTTAGGGGCTTTCCCATTATAGGCAAACATGAGGGAAATATTGTATATATTGATATTGATAAAATCATTTCATTATGTCATGGAGATACTTTAAGTATTCCATTAATTATGCATTGATGTTCCGATAAGAATGCTCGTATGCATCAAAAAACTCAGGTGGGGTAAATGCATTAAAATAGATAATTTCAACAAATAGGATTATTACAATCAACAAAGAACTAGTATTCGAGAAAAATGTATTAGTGGCTTATATGATATAGGAAGGTTACAATTTTGAAGACACAATAATCTTTAGTGAAGTCTAGTATATATGACGATATTTGTACTTCTTTTCACATAAATAAATATGAAATTCAGACCCATGTAACAAGCTAATGCCTTAAAATTATCACTAATGAAATAAAACATTTAGAAGCACATTTACTTTACAATTAAGATAAAGATGGAATGATACTATAATCTTAGGTAAAGGTGGGTAATATTTAGTAGGTAAATCAACACCTCATATGTGTAGAGATAAAACCTTGGAAAATATGACATTATGTAATAGTTTTAAATTCATTAATAAATTTATTTATTTATGTTTTTTTGTTCATTTTACTTTCTCATATGTATTAATTGGTTATCTAAGTATATATGTCCATATCACTTGCATTATATGTAACTTTGGTGCATTAAAAGTTGCATAAATGATATAAGTCATGGGTTCTTCGTAAGATGATAAGTTGTTTACAACCAGTTCATAGATTTTGGCAATTCAATAGAAATTATAGTGCACCACCTCCAAATTTGAGGGATGACATGTCTGACTGTCGGGATGAATTTCTTATGATGAGTGCACTAGTGTGTATAGTTACATATTGAATAAAACTTATAGTAAATCATAGTGTAAGACTATTAATTATCATAATTCACCAAACTGTTATACTACATGAATTATTGATTTTGAGAAAATATTGAACTTGTGTCAAAATCAATAGGAGGTTTTAACTTATGGATGAGACCCTAATGTAGTTATAGATTCCTATGGATTTGGTCATTATTGATAGAGGCTGATGGTAACACGTATTCTCAATAAAAACACTATGATATCTCATGAAAGTGAGACAGTGAGTCCCTTAGGTGATCCAAATGACATATAATCTAGAAAACTATGACTATAACATTTCCTTATTGGAAATTTAACATATACTCCTTAGAGCTAAAATATGTCAATCAATCACATAATAGGTGGATCTGCAACTTAAGGATTGGAAAGATAATTTTGATAGATGATAATATTATGAATTTGTATGCAATGGGTAATAAAACATAAACCCGAGATTCGCCTCATTGTAATTAGATAGGATAATAGAGTAAAATTGGTTATCTTTAATGAAATGTTAAATTAACATTAGAATTGGATTATGAGAGAATCAATATTTTTTAATAGATCCTAGTAGTCCCCACTCGAATTCTTATTTCATATATACATGTTTTATTTGAAGAATTTGATTTTTTAATTCATTAGTGTGTATAAGGGTGTTTTGGTAAAAGTATAAGGCTACACTAAATCTTATGCTTTTTTTTGTATGAGTTAATTAATTAATTGAAGCCTATTACAACTAATTTATTAATTATGACTTAATTAAGCTTGATTAGGTGACTAAATCCTAATTTTAACTCAAGTCACTTAAGCCTATAATGAAGTCTATCAAGGGTTACATCATATTGTTATACCTAGTCACCTGTGTGGCATTTGAAATGTCTTCCTAGTTATGTCATGAATAGTTTAGTTGAACTTCTTAAAGAATTAGAAGACATAGTATACTGCAATGTGTGATTTGACTAAAATTATGATTTTATATATTTAGAATAAGAAATTGTCCTCCTATTCAATCCAATTGGGATGCCTGTGCTTTGACGTATCTATTGAGGAGTAACATGAAGCTTAGAAGCGTAAGTGCATCTAACACTACCAAATAAAATGGTAACTGACCTATGGTTGATTCTATAACAAAAAAATAGGAATGATTGGTTTTGTCTTATGAAAAAAATACTTATTTCTTTCACTTCTATGGAATTAGCCATTTCTATTTTTAGAAATATTTTATTTTTATTTCTATGTTCAAGTAAATAAATATATCATTTTCTTTTGCTACTTGAGATGTACAAGAGAAAACTTTACATCCAAATTTGGGAGAGGGGAGATCCTATAGGATCCTATCCTCAATTTTCTTTTGCATGTACCATGGATAAAAATCCTACTTTCTTGTTACATTTGTGATTGGTTTGAAAAATGTTTTCTAATTTTCATTTTCAATTTTTTTAATTTTTTTTAAAACATGTTTAATTAGGAAAAGTAAAAACCTTATTATATTTTTTATTTTAAAATGGTTTAGTACAATATTTTAGTGTATTTATAATTAATAAAATAAATTATTTTAATATAAAATATATCCATTTGTAAGAATCTAGAGTTTGATAAATAAACAATACTTTTAAAATAATATTTGATTTTAAATATATATATATAATATTCACATTCCTTTTATATTGTGGGTCCCACATGATTTTATTCCTATTTTGTTCTTAACTTTTTAGAAAAACATTTTTCCCTTTTGAAAATTTTGAAAACAAAATTGATGTTTTTACTTTTTTGATATTTTTAGAAAATCTAAAATAAGAAAATATTATTTAAATATTAAAAAAAAATCAATTTTACCTCTCCTACAATGGCTCTTAAATAAACTCCAAGAAATATTTAATTTTTTTCTTCTTAATATCCACATTGGTAAAATTACCTTCCTCATCCATCCTTCCTAAATTGTTACTTTATTAATAAAATGCCATTGATGTCATTGATGATGTAATTATATTAGGAATTATTTCACTTACCTTTTTTTCTCTCATTTATGTTACAAATATTTGTCTTTTTAGTATTAATTAATTAATATTTAAGGTGTCTTTTGGAAGCCCTTTTTATTTTTTATTTTTTATTTTTAAAAATAGAAAATGATGATAAATCGTATATAAAATGGGAATAATCCATTTACATTTTACCTTAAAAATATTTTTCAACATTTTAAAATTTTGAAATATTAAAAATAAATAAATAAATCCTTACCACAAACTTTAAAAATGCTAAAAATATATATTTTTTACTATTTTCCATTTTTTAAAATAGAAAATAAAAAATACCCTTTTTTATATTCCCTTTGAGCCTTATTTTTAATTACTTTTCATCATGTATAAAAATTATTTTAAAAATATAAAAATCCATTTTATACCATTAATTGAATTGGAATTTTTTTATTTTTTATTTTTATAGTCCCTCAAGTGTTTCCTTTCTAATACCCATCTAATCAATTAAGGTTGCATTGATGAAACCTCTATTTATACCATTGTCTCTTTAATATTTCCTTTTAAAGCCCATCATATTAATTTTACTCAAAGATTTTGTATTGCCACTAAGGTAGTTATTAATCTTACCATATATAAATTAATCACATTTATTTATGGTATCAATTGACTTACCCTATTCTTTTTCTCATTTATGTTCCCTCTAGGTGTGGCGTAATCTGTCAAATCATCATGCCTGACCACCTTACTAATGCCCAAAAGCAAAAAATTCACCATATGATTAATTAAGCATATGCCCTAATTTGGGTTGGGTCGCAATGAATAAATGGGCCGGGTCACACCCGAGCTCCAATCAGAATGATAAAATGTGAATTATGAAATGTGGGACGCTTTTATGAAAGTTGCTTACCCAATCAAATTGATTGGAGACGTGTTCTCGACTTCATGTGTTGACCAAAATTGAATTTAAGATATTTACCTAAAACTCTTCATTATACATAAATACATATTTAATTGTTCAACTATCAATTCAATAAAAGGTTTTCACATGTTTAAGGTCCACACTATCGGGTCCAAAAGATATTTATCATAGAGTGTAACCAAGTGGATCGTGTCGTATATAGATTTAGGTTTTAATACGATTTCATTCCTCATATTTTCATCCAAAGGTTTTTTGTTTTCTTTTTTTAAAAATATTTTTAATTAAGGAGATTGAAAGTTCCATATATCTCATATTAATAATTTTAGTGTTTATTTGACAATTTTTTTGAAAAGCAGTTTTTTGTCATTCAGAATCAGAAAACAAGAAATCAAATTTGACAATTACCAACTGTTTCCAAGTTTTTTATTTTTAAAAACAAAAAACAAGATATTTTTATAAAATATATTTTAGTTGTTTTAATTTGTTTTTTAAATGATATTTAAAAAAATAATTATATAAGCATATAAAATAATTAAAATTAAAATATCAGATATAAAAATTATTTTTTTTTCAACAAAACAACAAAAAATAGTTTTCAAAATTTTTTTAAAAACTGTTTTTAAAACTAATTACTAAATAAGGCCTTAAGATTTTGCTGTGAAAGTTTACAAAAAAAAAAAATTAAATATTTAAAATAATTTACGATTAAACATATTTTCATATTTTCTGTTACTAAAAGAAAAAAAAAATTGCTCTTCACAACTAGGAAAAAAAAACAATTTTTATTTTTTAAAAATATACAATTCAACTTTCCAAAAGACCCACTCCTACAATTGCGCATGAATGGACGCATTTCAAGTTTGCCATAGAGAAATTCAGACGAGTAGATGCCTGAAACTACAAGGGACAGAAGTCAAAAAGATATACAAAGTCAAAGCAGCTGACATCTCTCCCCCGTTAACCGTCCGATTAAAAGTAGAATTAGTGGTCCACTAATCTGATTTCTCTAGAAGGGCCTTCATTCAAGTCATTTTAGCTCATTCCCTTGTCAGTTTGTTTATTTAGTGAAGCAGTAAAACATGACTGGAAGTAGAAATTTCTCACTTGATGAGTTATGGCGCAGGCTCATGTGCCCAACCGTGCACCCGCTTATCCTACCGTACACTCTTTTTTTCTGATTAGATATCACCGTGTCAGTCTGTAGTCATCCTCCTCCTGGATGATCTGGTATGATGAGTTCATCAATGTCAATGGACCTCACTAATAGACGAACATCTTTCTCTTCACGAGTCAACTAAACGAAGAAAATGGAATCCCAACTATACATGTGCTACTGCGCGTGCACGTCCTCTCCCTCTCTCACGGTTATCTCTCTAAAAGCCAGAAAAGATTGAGGATAGAGTGGAAGGTATTGAGGCTTTAGAGAGAGGAAAGCCAGGACAGAGGCATCTCGAAGCTGCGATGTTCGCACATCTTCTCCTGCTGCTTCTCTCCTTCTCATCAGCTTTCTCTCCTACTTCTGGGCATGGTAAAAATGCTGTTGCTTCTCTCTCTGTTATTTGATTGATTTGTCGAGCTTGAAAGATCTGAGTATTTAGGGGTTTGGAAGTGAATGTCACTACCATTTGAATCGCTTTTAAGTATCTTTGGCTTTTTTTTTTCTTTTTTGGTTTTGGTTGAGTGAGTGATTTTGAGCTTGATTTGAAGTTGTACGGCGAAAGAGCGGAAGCGTGACTGTTGATAGGTTAGATCTGTGTGTTTGCTGAGAAAATGTAGTAAAAAGAAAAGAAACCAGAGTTTTGAATCTGATTTCTGGTTATTAATCATGATCGGATAAATGGAATGCTTCAATAAACTAAGCCTGATACAACAATTTGCCTTAGTTGAATTTAATTCTTTCATGTGTCTTGGAAACAAAAATAGTTGCGAGTATAAGAATTGAGATTTTAACATTTTGTTTATCTTTTGCTTTCCTCCATTTCCTCAGAAAACAAACAGATGGTAAGTGAGGACTTGTAAGGGAAATGCTTTTGGATTTTTTGTTTTTTTTTGTTCTTTTGTTTTTTGTTTTCATTTTAAGTCATAATTATGGAATATTTTTGAAGAAATATGTTCAGTGGTTCCATTTCACTTATTTAAAAAAAAAAACCAATTTAAAATTTGCCGTCAAATCTTGAAAAGAAAGAGGATGAAAATGTAACAATCAAACATTTTTCTTAAAAGATTCTCAAAATTTTAGTTCTATCAAAGAAAAGAAAATTGATTTGTATACAGCCAGTAAGCCCCTAACTGAAAAGAAATTCAGACTCTCAAAATTTTAATTCTACCAAAAACAAAAATAGGATTAATGTGTATTCAGCCACTTAGTCCCTAGCTGTAAAGAAATTCAGAGCATTCTGTATTTATTGTGGACTCAACTGGTAATGCTTTTTGTGGTTTCCAGATATTTTTTGTTGATTATTTATTTTTATGCTTTGTTGGCACATTAAAGTTTTGTTTCATTTTATAAGACAGCTCTGCACAAAGTTTGAAATTTGAGATGTAACTTGTACATTACACATGAATTAGAGACATCTAAACTGCATATGAAGATTTTCAGAATCCATCGAATTTAGCATGTTTGAGTGTTTATGAAACATTCAAGTGACAGGTTTTTATTTTTGTGCTAAAGCAGGCCAGAGGATGAGATGATTCAACTTAACTTTTGTGTTTCTATTTATTTATATTCCCTTCATATATGGCATTGTATTTCTAATTCGATATTCTACACTGCAGCACCATATGCTATGCGCATAAGCTGTGGAGCTCGTGAAAATGTCCATACCGCACCAACCAATACACTTTGGTATAAGGATTTTGCGTACACAGGTGGTATACCTGCTAATGCAACAACTCCCAGTTTCATCTCTCCTCCTCTTAAAACTCTCCGCTATTTTCCTCTATCGGAAGGTCCTGAAAATTGCTACATTATCAATAGGGTGCCCAAGGGGCATTATTCAGTGAGAGTATTCTTTGGATTGGTTAATGAATCTAGTTTTGACAGTGAACCTCTATTTGATGTTTCTGTAGAGGGAACTCAAATTTATTCTTTGAGTTCAGGTTGGAGCAACAGTGATAACGAGCAAGTATTTGCTGAAGCCCTTGTGTTTCTTACTGATGGCTCTGTCTCTCTCTGCTTCCACAGCACTGGTCATGGAGATCCAGCAATCCTTTCAATTGAAATTCTCCAGGTTGATGATAAAGCATACAATTTTGGACCACAATTGGGTCAAGGGATAATCCTTAGGACAGCCAGAAGAGTGAGCTGTGGTGCTAAGCAGTCAAAATTTGGTGTAGATTATAGTGGCAATCATTGGGGTGGTGATAGATTTTGGAATTCCCTTCCTACTTTCGGTCAGAATTCTGATCACCCTCTCTCTGTTGAAACCAGCATCAAGCAGGCCTCAAAATCACCAAACTTTTATCCAGAAGGTCTTTATCAGAGCGCACTTGTTAGTACTGATAATCAGCCAGATTTGGAATATACCTTGGATGTGGATCCCAATAGAAACTACTCGATTTGGTTGCACTTTGCAGAGATTGATCAGTCAGTCACTGGTGTAGGGCAAAGGGTATTTGACATCCTGATAAATGGTCATATTGCATTTAAAGATGTTGATATTGTCAAGATGAGTGGGGATCTTTACAGTGCTCTTGTACTGAACACAACAGTTGCTGTTGATGGGAGGACTCTGACAATAACCATGCACCCTACGAAAGGCAATCATGCCATTGTCAGTGCCATTGAGGTTTTTGAGATTCTTTTGGCTGAGTCTAAGACTTTACTCAATGAAGGTACAAATGCCATCCTCCATATCATCATATATTTAAGTTTATTTCAACTTTCACAAATATTTATCACTGGCATGAGGCTAGCTGTCCTCATAATTTAAGGGATATTTGTTGTCTCATTCATTCTTTAATCTATATATATGTGTTTGATAAACCCTCACACAAACATATATCATGATTTGGTAAGTATTTAATGTTCCTTAACTGCTCAACGTAGATGTTGATTCTTATCAACAGTTGATAAATGGATTAGCCACCCCTGATAGGTAGTCAAGATAGCAGTCCAGGAAAAGGAGCTACTATAAGCATTTGCTTGGCTATTTGATCTTTTTCAGAATCATTGGGATTCATTGTTCTATAATGGCATGCATTCCAAAATGCTTTTTGATGATAAATAATTGGGTCAGATGTAGTTGATTAAAGATATAACATGGTGCTGATGAGGGTTTTGTCATTTGTTAAGACATGCTAGTATTTATTGAATATTAATGGAATAATGAAAGTGTAAGGAACAACCCTGATTCTTTTTTTCTGATCAGTAAAGAGCATCCCTGAATGACTTGTCATATTTCATGTAGAGATCTGCTTCACTTTGCAATTGTAATTCTAATTGAATTTTTTACAAAATTACAATTTACAAACTTCTTTGATTGTTTGATAGAAACCATGTCACAGACCCTTTTTCCTATGTTTATTTGCTTTTAGTTTATGGTCCATGTTAAATAATGAACCCTGGAAGTTGAAAGATATATAAACTGTTACTAATTTAATCATTATTCTTTTTTCTAGTTAGGGCTTTGCAGAAATTAAAAAGTGGATTGGGGCTTCCTCTTCGTTTTGGGTGGAATGGTGATCCTTGTGTTCCTCAACAACATCCATGGAGTGGAGCAGATTGTTTATTTGACAGTAGCAGTCGCAAATGGGTCATTGATGGACTGTACTTTCCTAATCCTCTGCCTTACATACCATTCTCTCTTCACTTATGATTTTCTAAGATCATTTATTTCCGTACATGGCATATCATCTTTGTATGAACTTGAATGGCTTTTCTCTTAATAGACCACATGTGGGAAATATTTGGAAAGGGATAAGCTTATTGGGAAGGATTCTATTTTTGCACATATGGTTTGCCAAAATGGTTATGATACATCATATAAGTTTACAAATTACACCATCATGACCTGAGAATCATTTTGGACACCTAACTGTTGATCAACCTCATCTTTTGTCAGTTCAACTGATTTGGTCCATAACTGTTTGTGAAAGATCTAAATATGAGCTCCTGATTTTTAACTACAATCCAAAGATTAACATAAGAAGAATGGATGTTGTGTGTTTTTTTATTAAAAATCAAAACAATTCTCAACTTTTTCAGTTTGACTTAAGCCAACTAAATCTTTCTCCCAAACTATTGGGCCAGCCATTTATATTCTGCTTCACTATTTTGGTTTTTCTCTACTCTAGTGAGGCCTTATTCCAACTGTTTAGTGTCATCTACATGATTCATTTTCACTATTTAGCTCTATCTAAGGTCATATGCAGTGAGTTATAACATCAATTAAGTGATAAATCATCATTTTCTTCTCATAGCGCAGGCCCCTCCTCCCCCCCACCATCTTAACTCACTTTCTTTTGTCTTATCCTGATTATGTGCTATCTCTAGTTTATCGCAAATTATTTTATTTCTTTTTTCATCCTATCTTGCCTCTTATCAATCCTGAGCTCCTCATTTCAGTGTTACTTATTTCATGGATGTATTGTTTTCTTAAAACTACTGGCATTTCATATCACAAAGAATGTTGCCTTAAAAAAGCTTTTCTTTGGTCAAACAACGCACATAAGCTTCTCTCCACTTCATTTTTCCTCCTGTAGTTCATGGGCAACTTCCACTTTAATCTCCTCCTTACGGATGATTGATCAAATATTTCAGAGAGGTGCTTTTTAATTTGTAATTTTTATTAATTTTTAAACCTTTTAACTTTTCATTTCTTTTAGGGAGAGGGAGGGTTTAGTGGCAACTATTTCCATCATTTTTCACCATTTTCCATTTCTATTGCTTGTTTTACTGAATTGCATGTCATACATTCTGCTTTACTCCCAGATCACATATATCCTAATACCTGTGGATCCTACAGTATATATAGTTCTAAACTATATTGTAAGCAAAACAACAATTTTGTGGGAAATGTCCCTGAGGAAGTTAGCTTATTCAAACCACTGCAAAACGACTTAATGGACCTTTGATTTGAACCAAATATGATTGAAATGTATTCCAGAATCGCTAGTTACTGCTCCATTGTATTATATTCTTAATCCCATAAATAAATCTATTTGTATACTGCCTGTGTACATTTGGTGTGCCCGTTGTTGTTAGGGATTGCTTAATATATCTTCTGTTTGCCCATCCAAAAATAAAATTATTTGTACTTTTTCTCTTTGCCCAGAATCCTTTCTATCTATTGCTATGAAAGCAAGTAGGTTTCATGATTGATTGCAGCATGAAGCAAATTGATTTTCCAAAAGATGGATACTTTGTTATGTGACTTAGTTCTCCTTGGGGCTTGTTTGGGAACCAGGTTATTTTACCTTGGGGATTTCTGGAGGTGGAGAGTGGTGTGTTTATTTTATTGATTTATATGGAATGATTCAAAGCTTTGGGGGCCAGATAATTATTTTTGAATCAGCCAACGTATATATATAATAGAATCTAATAACTTAAGGGGATCTCTGGGATACATGGCCACCCGTAGCCTGCCAAATTTTGGGGGTGGCCTGATTTTCAGCAAAGTGGGCAATGTGTGCTGCCATGTGGCCCTTGTTAAAAGATATTTTAGTCTTTGATACCACAACAGATGGCACAGTTTTGAATATTCTTCACCTTTATTTTTCTGTATGGATATTAATTACATTACACTATTTTAGTTTTATGCATGTGGAAAAGAGTCTTTTTAATCTTGTTGAACAAGTTTAGGCAATACCCATCACAATCACCACCCATACACTTTCAAGTCTCAATTAGAGTACCGTATGGTCCAAATCTTGTTTAGGAAAGAATTAAGATGGAAATGTTTTCAACAGCTTTGTATTTAAATAATACTATGTTGTGATTGTGAGTTTTTGCACGACTACTCTTCATGATTAAACAACAACACATCTTCTCCTACTTTCATAGAATTGGGTGTATCTTTGTGTTCCTTGTGATCTCTCCCTATGCTAGTGAATTTGTGTATCCAATAGGTGCCTAATTGATAGACTCTGAATGGTTAGTTGAAGGTACAAATGGTGCACTGGGGACACTGGAAATTATTGTTTAGATTTGGTGAACTCTTGATTGGGAATTTAACAGGGATGATGATGTTGTGGGCATTTTGATAACTTGCCTTGCTTTCATAATGCTTTTCACCTAAATGAGTTTCCAGGGTATTTTGGGCAAAGGATTTTCAATATAATTATTTTTATTTTGTATAACTATTAAAAAATAGGTTAAATGAATTCAGAAAAGTCATGATATATTTTGATCAAAATCAGTTGATCTAGTTCCAACCTTGATTTATTTATGCAATTGGGACTAGGTTGGGAAAGGTTGTTTAACTCTGAAAAGAGTGTATTGTAAATAAATCCAATGAGTTTTCAATAGATCTGTTGACCTCTCTATGTCTGTGATCCAGATTACCATGGTTAACATCTTTATGATATTGGAACTCTCTTGTTGAACCATGATATTCAAACTCTGTTGTTGAATTTTTGCATGGATGTAGCCTAGTGGCACTGAACCATGTAAATTGCTCCTACCATGGTGCTTCATTTTTGCTTGCCTATTCTCTCCTATATTTAGCTGATCAACCCAATCCAGATTCTGGCTTTTTCTGCACTAGGACTTCTTCATCATTACCTCAATTTTTGTTCCTGTATGCATGGATGAATAAATACAATGGGAAATTTTTATTTGCAAATTAAGGGATCAAATTATCATATATTTTCTTGGTTTTAGTTAACAACATTTTCTAGAAGGAAAATATCTTCAAGAAAGTGTAAACCGATGGTTTATTTAATGTTTAAGATATTAAAAGCTGATATCATTTCCATTACTATTGCTTATGTGCTTTTAAGTAATTATACCTTTGCTTCTTCATGGACAGTGGTCTTGACAACCAGGGCCTGAGGGGTTTCTTACCGAATGATATATCCCAATTGCGCCATCTACAGAGCATGTAAGTTCTTAACAGAAGTTCTCATTCACTTTGAGTGATAAATTAAGGTGCATTCTTTGCCTGATATTTGGAATTAGAATTTTTTTTTTTTTAATTTACTGTTACTTTGGAATCAAGCTTGGAACCTCCCTTATCCCACTCCAACCCCTTGCCACTTGAGTAAGACATCAAGAGCACATAATAATTTGAAGCATAGGAACTAGTAATTTTCATATGATCATATTGGTGACTTATTGTTGCTGTGATCAAAGTAGTACCAAGTATGCCTCTTCAGAGGTTAGAAGCAATTAGATTCATTTTTCATAAGCAAATATTTTCAATATCTATGATATAATGGTTGCTTTTGTTTCCTACTGCAAGGACATATATACTTTGGAAGCCAGCTTTCCTATAACTGACATATATCCTTTGAAACCCAACTTTCCTATAACTGACATATATCCTTTGAAACCCATTTTTCCTATAACCTTGATGAAGTAATAAGATATGAATAAAATTGTACTTGCTGTATGTTCTGTGAAATATTATTGTTGCTTGTTCCTGTAGACAATGATAGACATTAAGCATGTTCCAAACTATCTATCACTAAAAGCATCTCCTTGGCTTGATGTCTCTTTCTCATATTTGTTTTTGTGCATTTACAGAAACTTGAGTGGAAACAGAATTCATGGGGTTATTCCACCGTCACTTGGATCAATAGCTGGCTTAGAAATACTGTAAGTACAATTTTATCATGATTTATCTGCTTTTGCACCATATTTATTGTGTTTGTTTTAATGCTGTAAATAAATGAAAATCTCCGTAAGTAATATTTTGTTGTACATGGAAAAGAGCTGCATGAATTAAAATTTGTTACTCTGCCAGTAGAATTTTATAAGTTACGTCTGTTGAGATCATTTTGCCTTTGAGGGAGGACTTGTGAAAGCAACAAGCTGATATATTGCAAAGTAAGGTGCCTCGCCTTTAACCAAAGTTTAAATGATATAGCAGGCATTTATCATGTGAAATCTAATCAGCTTGGTGGGCTTGTTGATAAAGTTCTAAAAGGCTCTAGTATGAAGTGTTGTACCTGACATTCCTTCGAACACAGGGTGTTCACACAAAGGCTTAGCAGGGAAAATGGTATTTTCATGAAGAGGGTTGAAATATAGATGAAACTTTGGTGCTCCTATATGTATAGAAAAAGAATGAAAGCAATAAAACTAATGGTTACTCTGTCATATTAGGATAAATCATTGTAAGTGTGATACCGATTGAAATTTTTCATGAAGATCGAAATTTGCATTGACATGAAGTTGTACGATCCCAATATGCAAGGCTTAATTTCTGGATAACTATAAACATATACACATCCATTCCATTATTTATGGTGTTATTTACTTTTATCCACTAACATAATGTCTTTAACACGTGTTGATTTGCAGTGACCTATCCTACAATTCTTTCAATGGATCAATTCCAGAAAGCCTAGGACTGTTGACATCATTAAGGAAGCTGTAAGATCTTTCAGCAGCTAATAGCTTATAAAAATGAGAATATAAAAAATGTTTCTCAATGTAAGTAATTCTGTTGCAGGAGTCTAAATGGCAACTCTCTATCTGGAAGAGTCCCTTCTGCACTTGGAGGACGGCTTTTGCACAGAGCTAGCTTCAAGTGTGTTACTACTAGTCTTGGTCTACAAAATATATATTTGGTTTGAAAATAGAATTATGGAAAAGGCATGAAAGAAAAAGTGAATTAGTTATATGCTACTACTTCTTCCACAGTAGATGCTTATTGTAGATGTTTCCAGTTTCACTGATAATGCAGGTCTTTGTGGTATACCGGGGCTACGTACATGCGGTCCCCACCTCTCCGTTGGAGCGAAGATCGGCATTGCATTAGGTGGATGTGTGGCATTGCTAGTCCTTGTTATCTGTTCTATTTGTTGGTGCAAAAGGCGAGAGAATATTCTGAGAGCTCAGAGGATTTCAGCAGGTAAAGACATCCATAGAAAACTAATACAAAATTTACCCTGTAGCATAGTAATGGTGCTACAACTTGAGTTAATGGAAAATAACCCTAGGATAATTATGTTTTAACAACAAGATAAGATGAGAAAATAGTGGTCATTATGAAAGGTTTGCTAGAATAGTAGAGCAGCCGCCACCACACTATTCCAATTTGTATCATGTTTTTTTAATATCCTCCATTGTCTTTGTGCAGCAAGAGAAGCTCCTTACGCAAAGGCAAGGACCCATTTTGCGCGTGATGTGCAAATGGGTAGGTTTCATGGTCATGACAATGCTCGAACTGCGGCTGAGAATGGACCTAGTCTGCTTTCTTGATCAGTCAACCCCCCCACCCAGGAGTCCGACTTGGTCCAAATTGCTCCTTCTCTGGTGACTGACTTCTGGGTGTGTTTTGGAACATGAAGCCTCCTTTTAATCCCGTTTGATTTTAAGACAGCAGGTCATCTTGATCTCAGGTTCTGCCTTGATACGTACCTCGTTTTCCTTCAAAATCTGGTCCACCCTTATCGTGGAGTCACTTCTGAAGTCCGATACTTTCTCTCGATGGAACAATACTGTGCTGATACAAAAATCTTGTATATTACTCCCATTCTTTTTCTTTTCGTTTCTAATTGGCCAAAAGTGTTTAACGAGTGCTAAAGAACTAATACATAGAAATCTAATCAGTTTTTTTAGTTCAATCCCTGATTCTCTATATGAACTAATACATTTGAAAAAAAGTTGGGCGGTCTGTTGGCTCTTCAAAAAGGTTGTACGCATCTTGAACCAGCACTTGGTTGCTCTGGTTCTGTATTATGTATGTAAATACTCTTGAACCAGCTCTTGGTTGCTGTGGTGTAAAAAAACTATGAAAATATGCAAAATATATATACAAAAAAGAGAGTGACGCATCCAAGTAAATAGGAGCTGAAATTCATCATGGACCCATTACGAGCTGAAATTCTATATTTGTTGTAGCATATTTATGGGGTACTGATTATACAGACATATACAGTGTCCTCTTTCTCCTCCAAACTTTCCTATTATGAAAAGTCTTTAATTTCTAATGGAATGAATATAGGACCTGTCCCAACCTCTTTTCAGGCAAATTATCCAATGCTTCCCTCAAGATTTGAGTAATATCAATGCTCATGGAAGTCTTCCACTGGATAGACACCATGGTAATGAAAATAAAAAATATAGAATGTGGTCTGTGATTTTTATATTTTTATTTGTTGCATGTACGTGCATACTTCTCTTTTTTGTCATTATAATAAATAAAAAAAAGTTAGATTGTGGGTCTGAGGAGAGTTGAAGGTTTTAGACATCATTCAAGTTAAAAAAATAAAAAAGGGGGGAAAAAAGGAAAAAGAAATTCTAGAAGGGTAGGATAGTGGATCAAGTGGTCCTGGGAGCGTTATTGAATGAAAACAATTAAGGCAAAAAATGTGTATTAAATGCAGGGGAGTGTCCGGAGTTACAGGTAAGTGGGTGCCCAACCGAGTGAACACGGCAGATAAAATAACTCGGGACGACCCAACTCGCCTGTCTCCTGCAACTCGACACCACGTATGTACCTTCCACGTGGGGGTGGGTGCAGCCTCTCTGAAAACAACCCACCACCCCTTTCTTCTCTCTCTGTACAAAACAAATGCTATCCTCCACTTACTATCCGACACGACACCCCCGTACCCCTTCTGCTTTCTGATAGAATAAAATCATCACTCTCCCTTTTTATATTTGTTCAGTCACCCAAATATATAAATCATTTTTAAATATATATGTAAACCAGAAAAAGAAGTCAGGCGCCGCTCATTAGCGCCGTACACAAGTGTAGGGCTTACGTCACCCAGGCGCGGAGAGTAGTCACATGACAGCCCCTGCGACACGTCTAATCAGGCGGCGGCTCTGCTCCTCTGCGGCCCCACCTCTCCTCTACTGCTCACGTGTACCATCCTCCTCTGCTGTGGACCCTTGGATTGTGCCTCGCATCACTAGTGGGATTATGATGAGGATCCGGTGGTTGAGAGAGTGTGGAGATGTTAGTCAGTTGGAGAGAGGGGATTAGATTTGGGGCTTTGATTTGTTTATTTAAAGGAGAGGCCTGGCCGTCCAGCCGGCGATTACGGGAGACTGAGTGGGGCCCTCTACTTTTTATACACACAGTTCTCTCGTTCTTTTTCTTCCTCTCTCTCTCTCTTTCCCTCTCGGAGCTCCTCCCTTTCTCTTTCTCTCTCTAGTGTTGAAGAGTTAGTCTCTCTGCTTCACTCATGGCGTCTTCTCGTGAGGGCCACTACAGAGGAGTGAGAAAGAGGCCATGGGGGAGATACGCAGCTGAGATACGCGATCCTTGGAAGAAAACCAGAGTCTGGTTGGGCACTTTCGATACGCCAGAAGAGGCTGCTTTAGCCTATGATGGTGCAGCTAGATCCCTCAGAGGAGCCAAGGCCAAAACCAACTTCCCCGCACCCGCCACTGCTTTATCACTCGACCTCAACGCGCCATCCGACCGCTGGAGCTCGCCCTCCGGCCGCCTCGTACTCGGTGAGTTTCTGCAGACGGGTGTTCTCAAAGACATGAGCTGCGAGGGTGGTCCCTCCGCCAAATCTGACAGTACTGTTTCCGTCGCGGTTCCGGCACCGGAAGTCCCTACTCCGGCATCGTTTTTTGGGATTGTCCGACGTGGGTTGCCCATCGACTTGAACGAGCCTCCACCGTTGTGGCTGTGATGATAACTCTCCCTGACCATGTAGCATTTTAACGGAGTCGTTTTGATCTGTAATCTCTGTTCTATTTTCCTGGCGTTTCGTTTTTTCATATTTTCCTTAAGAGAGAGAGCGAACAACCAATTTGAAAGAGTTAGAGACGACGATATCATATCATATCATATCATATGTACATATATGTTTTTGTATTCACTTATCACTCAACACTAAAACCTCCCTTAGATTCCACAATTCAACTTCCACACCCATGGATGACTCATGCTTCTACTGCAGACCCTTTATCTTACCGTTGCCTCTGCAGTCCGCCCCCACTCACCCCAACGCTGATGAGCATCGTCTCTGCCTTCTCTTGCCACCAAAGAAAACTGCAACTCTCCCCTTCCCTCCCACGCGCCATTGTCATGAGAGTGGGCCTCCATTTCAGTTACGGCTGAACTGTACTTGTCGACTGCCGTGCGGGAAGCAAAGCGTGCGCGCGTAAGCATTCCCCCTTTTTTTAGTTCGCAGTTCCCTACTCCAGAATCTATGCTGGCGCGTGGGTCCGGGGGTAGGCGCGTGTGCTGGTGCTTCTATTATCCAATACATCGATTTTCTCGCTAATTACTAGTTAAAGCAGAGAAGGATAAGACGCGGGTGATATCGCGAGATGGAAGGAAATATCGCGCGTGGGTGGTGTAATGTTGAATGGTTAGGATAATTTGCCTTTAAGGAGTACGTCATTTATCCATGAAAGGAAATGGACGCGTTGTCCATGTGCCGGCTTTCTGTCACTTTCGCTCTTTCCTCTCTGTTTTCTCGGAATCTCTCTTTGCTTTTACTCCCATATATAAATTTCTTTTTTCTTTTGGCCAAATAGCAAAATGGTCCCCCCTTCCCTGAATTCATGCTGAAATTTCAATTTTTTTTTTTAAATTATAATTCAATTCCTGTCAAAATTGCCCGAAAAAGGGAATGGTGCTCTCTACAAATCCAAACAGACAAGCTATGGCCGAACGCCGCCCACTATACTCGTTAAGCCTCCCTCCTTTAAATTTCATCTCGATAGAGTTGATCGTGTAATAAAATGGAGTTCAACTTTTTATTTTCAACGGAAAGCAAGTTCCAAAGTCTTGAGAGACTTCACTCCCACCAAAAACATGCCCAGCAAAACCATTTCCGGAAGCTTCTTTGACTGAATTAAAGTAAACACTCAATTATTCCAAAGTTTCAACGCTGACACTGTTGAGCCAGAGAGATTCACCTAACTTCCTCTCCAGCTGACACTCGTGCCTTCAAATATCCATCCATCCTCCTCACAGATTCTTTCCAATTTAAATAAATAAAGATTTTAAAATAATAATAATTATTATAATAGGCACTGAGGGTTCAGAGGTAGCCTTACACCTACACCCAGCTGAATCAGTTTTGATTTCCAAGAATGAATGAATAAATAAATAAAGAATTCTAAAAATATCTTTAAAATTTTTCAACCTTTGAGCCCAAGATAATAATGATACATGATGTATGGAAGACTGCAAGTCTCTCGCAACAGTCATACAATATCTCAAAAGATTTGCAGAAATTATTAAAATAAAATTATTACTTTGATTTTGAAAGTCAACTAGCTGTTAGGGGGAGGATTTCAAAAGTAGCACCAAGCAGTCGGTGGTCAATCAGTGAAGTTTCTAGATTGATGTAGAAAATACATTTTTCCATGATGACTTTCATCGAGCTAGAAATTTGGTTCCATCCCAATATGCATGCATTTGTTATGACCCTTTCATTGAGCAAGATTTTGTCACTTTTGAAATCTTAGTGGAACCTACGGTATGAGTTGCCTAATGCCTGAGCCCTGAGCCCACCTACGGTAGTTGTTTACATGTATGAATTAATTCATCTTTTAAGCTATTATATTCCAAACAAACCTAAGTCTTTGTTCCTTTGTTCTAATTTCTATGTCTAAAGGAAAATAATCCAATACCGACATTCTTATATGAGAAAAAGTTTAGTCGAGTTGCATGTGTTGTCTACCATTTTTTCTAGTTAATATAATAATCTTATATGCGTGTAGTCACATGCCACAAAATCATATTCAAGGTAGGTGCTCTTTAAAGTATGAAATAAAGGACTTTTTTTATTATTTGATGTACATGATTTGATATGGCCCATATTTTAAATATTTGATTAGAATACTTGTTAAGGCTTATTATATAAAAGGAGGATTACATGGCCCTTTATCTCTATTGGTCAACCTTCTCTCTTTTGGCCTTTTAGATAGTGATAGCGAATAAAATATGGTAACATTTGACGGATGGAACCATGTAATGTTTTAAAGTTTATAGTAGCTTTAAATGCTAATAATATATTTGATTGATTGCAAAGAGAAAGGAATTTAAGAAAAAGTTTGTCTTAGAGGTATCGAATAATAGATTCAAGTGTAAGTACCGGAATAGAATATATAGTGTTGGAGCGTGAATTTTTGGATGAGGGTTCATTAATGAGCCAGTCCAACGGCTCCTCATCGGGACCTTGTGTGAACACATAAACCCCTCGTGAGCTAAACCCTTGCAAGTAAGGAGAGGTTGATTGATGCAAGGCTAATTGCCTAACATTGATTGGATTGGTGGTTATTGTGTCAATGTACAAATGTCTCATGGAGGCACAATTGGTCAAGTAGTTACAAATTTTTAGGCTATGCGTGAACTTGTCAAGGCCTCTATCAGTTGACTAGGGTTGCACCAGCTAATGGTTAAAAACAGTTGGGTAGGACAGGTTGGCTTCTACTCATTGTAACTATTGGTAACTTTTTAATTGTACCTTTTGACCGAATGTTGTTCGGAAACTCAATTGGTGCGATCCCTTCAATCAATATCCCTTACGGTTTGTCATAGGTTGGGGAGTACCCAATATACTTAGGATTCTTCATCTTTTCTTTGAGTATAGGTAGTGTTGTCCACGGTGTGGTACAAGGGTCCTGTTACGCCTGTTCAGAAGCCACACTCTTTTTGTCAAGTTATGACTAATTCGCCTCTAAGAGTAGCCCCGATCTTAGGGTCGGAGCTTGGTTCAAGGGACTCATCTTGCCCAAAAGAAGGCTCGAACCCATTATTTATCTTTTTTTTTTTTTACTGATGTGAGCATAGACAATTGTGAGGAATTTGAGTCCCATGTGTGGAAAAATGACAATGGAATGGGTTCGGGACGGATCGCCCTCATCCCAACCCTTTTTTGTTTATTTAAAATAATTCTCATTCATATCGTTTAACTTTTTTTTTTTAAATTTAAAAATATATATATATTTTAGATTTTTTAATTATATTAAAATAAATATATTTTATAAATAATTAAATAATTATATTTTATATAATTTATTTTATTAAAAAATATTTTATTATTATTTATATATTAAAAATAGTAAAATAAAAATTAATTTAATTTAATTTTATATATAATCGGGACGAGACGAGACAAGGCAATACCCAAACCCACTCCAAATTTGTTCCGAGTTTTAAAAAAATTCTCAAAACTGTCTCAAATATGTTTAGTTAAAATTGAAACTCGTCATTTTAAGGACGGAGACATGATAAGTATCCAAAAACACCCATTCCATTGTCATTCTTAATTGAAGGTTTTAATGTGGTCAAATTGATCTAGATGACAATACTGATTTGAGTAGACAAGGCTTCATTTTGACGAAGAAGTTGCTTGAATGTTCTATGTATATCATCCATTTAAGCCCAATCCAACATAGTAACCGCAACCTAGGTGCCATCCAAGTGTTCCTCGATAATTGAGGTGGGAGCTCATATTTCCTCCATAGCACTCACAACTTGGAATTTATTGGAACAAGGCTAAAAAGATGAAAGTTAAACAATGTATGGGGATGAACAAACTTGCCCTTGTGCTCTGGCTTAAACGCCTTTTATAGGTAACCACAACCTTGACTGCCTAACCTTAGTTATGTTAGCATATAGATGCCTCATGGAGGCGTGACTAGTTAGGCAACTACAACTTTTTAGGAAATATACACATATCACGATCTCTATTAGTTGGCTGGGGTTATCTCTATTAGCTATTAGGAATGATCAGGTGTGCCTTTTATGGGCAGAATGGGTTGGCTCTAGCTCATTGTAACCATTGCCAACTTTTTTATACAAACATTGTTGGGTGGCTCAATTGGAACGATCCCTTTAGGTTGGGGTCCCTACTTTCGACTTGCTTAGATATGATGGTCTTGGAGCATACCTAAATATACTTCGGGTTACCTATTTAGATGGCTGGTCTATGAGTGTGGTATGATGGTCCCAATTATGCTTATTTGGAACCCGCACTCTTCCATCCAGTCATGATCGATTCACCCATTAATGCGATCCGATCTCGAGGTCGGGCGTGGATCCGCCTAGGAGAGCCCCAACCCATCAAATGATATAATTTGATGATATGTTTTAAAGATTAAGAGATGCCTCGATCATGTCACAAATGAAATGATCATGGGAAATGGGTGTATGGCCCACTGGAATGCGACCCATTCCTAACAAAAGTAAATATACATATAACCTAGTGTGACAACAATGTGCAAATTAATGAAAAAGCATAATCAGGGCTATACACTTTTTCCTCTCAACAAACACATTTAAAACGAGTCAAAACAGCATGAGAAAGATGTGAAAGAATTTTCTTTGACCAATCAAACAAAAGAAAGTCCTTGGTGTACTCAACCTTTATGCACAATAGACCGGAAGACAGGTTTATCCATGGATGATATACTTCTCAATCAATATCAGCAGAAACCTAATGAAGAAGAAAAATCAGAATTAGAGGAGTGCTGATACTGCCTAGTTATATCGGAGACTAAAAAACCACATGTATAAGTTAATTTATCATATTACGAGACAAACAGGAGAAGTTTAAAGGCTGTACCAATGCTGCGGAAAAGAAATATTCTAGGCGTTTGGCTGCTGGGAGAGTTTGGCGCAACGCAATTGAAGATGCGTCCAAGAAAATCACGTAATTGTCAGAAAAGGGGGACTGCAATATGGGCGAAGAAAGAGAAGCAGACACGCAAGCCCACACCTAATACAGCGTCAGCAGCATCAGAGCTGCTGCACCTGCACCTGGACCCGGCCGTCATTTCACCTATTTACACCACCACAGATTTGACGCTCCTCTGTTTTTTTTTTAAATTAATATTATTTATTATGTTATGTGGGCCCAATTTCCCACGTGGCGGTGGCAGATGTCGTTTTAAATAAATGCCCCCCCGGCCCCCTCACGAGCGAATAATCTGTCGGCAGCAGAGGCGTCACGGCGGTCTACCCTTTGGCGTGTCCCACGTAAAGACTCCGTCACCCTTGTCGGTCACGGCGGCGTTAGCTATGTCACGTGTTTTCTTCACCCATCATCATTATAATTATCATCATCCTCCTCCTCCTCATCCATCATACATGGTGAATATGATGATGATGATGAGGTGGGTGGTGGGTTTGACCGGGTCTTGACCTTTCTGTACGTGGCAGAACCAATCCCATCATGGAGTGGGCTGCCCTTCCACGCCCATATATGTATATAAAATAGAGTCCTTCTTTTCCTTTCCTCTGTCTTTTGCTTGTCCTCGTCAACTTTTCAACCAGCCATTTTTATTTCTGTCTTTTTTTTTTTTTTTCTTTCAAGCTTTGAATAATGCTTTTTCCCACGCACTGTCTAACGTCATGAATTCAGTAAAGGACAAACATAAAAATATATGATTCCTGTCTTAGCTTGACAATTTTTTTTTATTATTAGCAAAGTTTGAAGTTTTTACTTGCGAAGGAGACGAAGAATCCCAAAGGCAGTCCCGTGACAGCGAAGTTAAAATATTTTATTTGGAAGAAAAAGATGATGACTGATGACTGATGACTGATGAGAGAGTGGGGAATGTGAATTCAAAGTTTTGATGATTATGCGTGGCCATGCAGGGCATGTTGGAAGGCAGCAGAGCCGTGGGTTTTTCTTTTTCATGGTGGTCAAGTGGATTATTAAAAATTAAAGAACCTCCATTTCCCTTCTCTCTCTGTGTATGTATATTTGGGGTTTGTCGTGTGGTAGCTGCCAGCCTGCCGTCTGCATGATGATTTATTATCCCATACATCTAAAAGTTTATGTTGGGGGTGGGGGTGGGGGTGTTTACTGTTTACTGTTTACCAAAAGTAAAGAAGGGAAGAAGCATGTTTGAGGCAATCCCGAATGTTCCATAAAAAGTGGCTGTAACCAGCAGATCATCTGCAGATGCAAATGGCTAAAGGGGGTGTCATTGGGGACCAGATTTAATGAGCAATGGACCATCTTACCGATAAGGTGATATTATCCCCTATTCTTCAAGTAGCTAGCTTACAGAGGGACAGGGAGTCGGGACACCATTTATAGAAACCACCAAGGATTTGTAAAATACCACAGGAAACAGATGGTAGGTTTTGAAAATATGGGGAAATTTATTGAATGAAAGTGGGCCGACAATTTTGCTCAACCTTGATTTTCTTTCTCCGTTAGAGATGGGCCTTCTTAAGTCTTAAGTAGCAGTCAAACAAGGAACGCGGTTATGACCCGCAGGGCTGCCGGGGACAAACATTGAAGTCCAAACAGGATCCTATGGTGGTAACGTTAAAAAAGTTGCTTTTTGTGAAAGCAAGCAATAACAAGGAGAAAGAAGATCAATCCATTGAACCAGACTGGAAGGCGTCAGTACCAATTCCTCCCAACAAGAAATCAATTTTAAATTCCTAACCCAGTGTAGCCAAATCATTGACTCGTTTGGAACGTTGGAATGGAGAATGAGAATTCCTCCTTGTCAATTTTCGTTTAGATTATTTTTTAAAATAGAAAATAAAAATAAAAAATCGCTTATTTTCCATTTTACAAAATAAAAAAATTGGAAAACCAATAACCATAAAATTGTTTTGTATTTTATATTATAAAAAATAAAAAATAAAATATTTTTAGAGAATATATTATCTTTTTACTAAAAATTTTTTAGAGATATTTTAAAAAATAATTATATGAATATATATAATAATAAAAAATAAAACTTCACACATAAAAAAATTATTTTAAAAATATATTTAATAATTAAAAAATATTTCATATTCTCAAACAAACTTTTATTTTATAAAGTATTTTAAAAACTATTTTTCAAACTACTTTAAAAATATAATTATCAAACAGACCTTTCATTTCTTTTTTTTCACATCTTGAAAATATTATTTTTATTCATTCCATTTTAATGAAAACTTAATTTAAACAGATTAATGGAAGAAAAATAAAATTATTTTGTTTTGGCTCTTTTACATTGTTAAAAAAATTCTAATAAATATTCAAATGGAATCTACTCTTCCCTGTTTTACGTTAGGACAAAGAAAAAAGAAACTTTAAGGAGCACTAGATTAACGCGATTCCCGTAATCCCAGGGCGGTAGACTACCATGACCCATTTACAACTACTCTTACACCTAGCAAAAAGGCGATAATTTGTTTTTGGTTAAGCGTGGCACAACCTTAGCTAACACGATCGAAAGTCATAGCAAAAGCAAACATAAATAGATAACCAACCAGATACGAGAACCTTCCCAACTTGTATTACTCAACAATTATAAGATTAAATTATTTTTTCTTAGTGTCTCAATACTTGTACAATTTTGTCTAAGTCAGAGAACCCAACCCCCCACAAGAGTAGTATAATCTGATCACACTCTCCTCTTTGTCTTTTTGCAATGCAGGAGCTTTATACACCTATTGTCATTCCTTTTGAATTTTGAATTCAAGTAGAAACTTGGGGATGTGGTTTAGAAAACTGCCATAAACACCTAGTTGAATACACACCTCTTTAGCTTAAGGCATCTCTTCATGCTTCATGCACAACCCACAAGCCTATATGATGTTCCCTTTGTGTTGAGCCAAAGCCTGGCACTTAAGGTGTCTTTTCCTAATGGATGCGATGTAACTACCTTTACAACTCAGCCAAATATCATGTTCGACCCGTGTTGCAAGTCACCTATGCCAATCTAGTCTTTAGCCTCTAATACATGTGGGTCAAGCCTACATCAAATATCTTGTGTGTGCTAGTTAGCCCCGCATCAGCATCTAGCCTTAGCCATGTTCATGTGTCCAACCCATCTCTCTGATGTATCAGTGCGCTCTAGCCTATGCACTGGTGCCTGCCCATGGGCTATATCAAGGTACCATGGCACAATGAGTTCATTATCCATGTCATGGACTAGCTTGTTGTGTGCAACCTGCTATTGTACGCGATACCTTGTGCCAACACAAGTGTTGCCCCCTTTTGGCAACACTTCACCTCCTTTGTGATGCATTCAAAACCTCCGTCTCCACCTTGCCTCATCCTTAAGGTCCTCATGAGTGCAAGGGCCTACCAATGAGGCGCTTAGTGTTGCGGTATTGGAGGCTAACAACATCCTTATCTGTAGTGACCACAAGCATTGCTACTTTCTAAGGGACACAAGTTTCTTTAAAGAAATATTCCGTGCAGACTTATTTGACATGTTCCTACATTTTTCTTTTGTTCTCTATTTATGTGTTAGCCAAAAAAAGAAAAACTTGGTAATGTGGTACACTTTCAATGGATATCTACTTGTTACATGCACAACCACCACCTATTATTACACTTAATGTGACCTTTCAACTAATTCAAGGTGTTCCTTGAAGAAACCCTCAATGTGATATTAAAAATATACCTAGTCATAATACATATATATACATGCATAACTTAATGTTTCAAAAAGAGGATTATTTAAGAATATTCCCAAACACTGCTTTTGTGCACAAAGGAATAGTGAAGCAAGGAGTTAGATTAACTAAGGTCCCAAAAAACATGTTTAAATCATTTTGCCCTTTCTAATTATGGTATCAGCACAATTATAATGTATTGGCCGAACTAATTTTTATAAGTTTGTATGATAAGAGAAGATAAAAGCTTCTCAGAATTTGTTATTGGAAAAAAAACAAACCCATTTGGAAACCTAGAAATGTGTTTGATAAATTTTAATGAAAAATAATTATTTTATTATTTGTCAAATTATATATATTTTAATTGTTTTAAATTGTTTTCACTTTTTTAAGGATTTTTTTTATAAATATTTATATGAATATAATAAAGAATATTTTTTTTTTAAATAATATTGCAAATAAAAATTATTATTTTTAAATATAGAATAGATTTTAAATTCCTAAACATAATTTTTATTTTTTTAAATCATTTCTTGAAAACGGTTTTAAAAATGTTTCGAAACATACAATGTTAATATGCTTTAACTGTAGCTGTGTGTGATACAATCTCAATGGAACAAATGAATCCCTACATTGATCGACCCTGCATTAATCAATGCTCCATGTTAACTGAAAGCTGACTTGTATATTAAATAATATTATTCCTAATAAATATATTATTAACCAACGAGTGACGTTGATGGCAGACACCTTTAATCCAATTGATATTCGGGGGAGGCGAAAAAGGCAGTTGATGGAGAAGCCCAAGAAGTAGCAGATAACTAAGGCAAAACCCATTCTAAGCTCAAGTATCTATGAATCTCCCACGTGTAACTCTGTCAGAGATTCTGACTGGACGTCTCACACGCTGTTTACCTTATCCCTTTATCCTTTCGCAACTCGCAAGTTTAGAATAAAAAGAAAAAAAAATAAAAATTATAATCAGTATCAATAATTACTATTTTCACCAGTCTTTTTGCTGTTCTTCTTTGGAATTTCTAGAAGAGGAGATGAAATCAGCACCGTCCAAATCGTTGTACAACAAAAGGTGGGGTGCGCAGCGATTACGCCAAAAGGGAAAAGTCTTCTAGGAATCAGCGACTACAATGCGCTGCTAAACCACGCCGAAGATGCTAGAAAATAATAATTAAATTAAAAAATAATGATCATGAGGGAGAGGAGGTGTCACCTCATTCAGCAACAAACTTCCACTTAAAAAGGCGGTGCGGCAGCAGCCGCCCACACCTAACCCACCCCTTTGCTTTTGGCGGTTGCTTTACTTCCCTCTCTCTCCTCTCTCATCCGGGCACGTGGCATACAACTATGCGTTTCTTTTTTCTTCCACTGCGTCGCTGCCCTGGGTCCCACATTACACCTCTTTTTCTCCCTAATACGCCGACCCGCCGGCGTAACTGTCTGTCCCTATCCGACACGTCACCATGCATCACGCCACTCCCCGCCGTACACATTTCAAATTCCTTGGCCCGCCACCTCTCCACCTCCTTTTCTCTCTGGCAGTCCCCGAAAACATTGCCGACGCCATAATACAATATTATACTTTTAAATATAATTTATTTTTATTTACCAAATTACTTTGATTTTTTTAAGTGGATGAATCATTGATGGATATGATGCGACTGGTTAGCGGGTGGTGATGACGCTGAATGTGGACCACCAACTGATTGGATGGCATGTCCCATCCCATCAGACCCTCATACCCATATGAGGTTATTATAACATGCATGGTTGTACGCACCGCGGCTGCCATCCATGACATGGCCATGATATCATGAGTGATTAATTAATTAATAAAGAAATGACCCCAAGTGGAAAGGCAATTAAAAATATGTTTGATTAAATAAAAGGAAAGCGAAATCTTGTTCATAGATTTCGACGACCAAGACCGGGCCCACCAAAAAGCAGCAGCCGCGCTTCCACTTCCGGCGCCCGCGTCCACGTGGTCCCCACCCCTGTCTGCTACCCCATTTTCGCGTTGATATAATGAACGCGATCGGACGGCCGTATAACACGTGCAATCCAAACCGAATCTCGAGAGGTGCCCAGTCAACAAAGGTATTACCCTCCCACCGCTCATCTCCCGTGAATTTTAACCCATTCCTACCATTTACTCGCGAGATTTTAGTGGCGTTATCTTACCCTCCATTTTCATTTGTATTCATTTATCGCGCTTTCGGTTACATTGTTTTCATACTTAAATATGCAATTAATGGATTTTTATTTATTTAAAATTTTTTAATATGAAAATTTTTAATATCTTTACCAAGATATATAAAGAGACAGATTATTTTCTTTACACCTATTTTAGCATCACATTCATTGCTTTCCAGAAATTAATAATAATTATTAATGAGAGAAGAAAGAGGTTTCATATAAATTACAGAAACCATCACTTGTATGTTTTCAATTTCTAAAACAACTTTTCAAATCGCCTTAATTTGTCTTATTAATTTAAACTAGGTGATGTTTGTTTTTTTACTTAATTTTAAATAGAACCTAAATACTTAATAGTATTAAATATTAAGTTATTTGTTTTTATAGTATTTTATTTCTATTAAGTATTAAAAAGTAAAAAAAATCATTGTGTTATTTTTTCTATTTAGTAAAAAGTTTATAATAAGTTATGAAAAAGTAAAAAAACAAACAATCTAAGTAAAAAACCAAAAAAACAAACACCACTTAACTCTACTTTTAATTATTCCAATTGGGTTAGCCTAAAGATATTTAATTTTTTCCTTCACATTCCCTGTACACAAACAAAGTGCGTTTCGAAGAGGAGGCTCATCGGCTGTGGAAGTGGAACCCACGATAACAACACCACCTTGCACTTACAGTGGGATGCTGATCAAAGCAACAACTTGGTTTATGATGAGATTATTAGGAGTAGCTATTTCTAGAGAGACATCACATCAATTTCCAGTTCTAATACTACTGTGGGGAATTCATATTCAAATATATACGGTAAGATCAAGAAATAAAATTTGATGGGTATGTCTGTCCAATTTCCTAATATTTTAAAGAAAATTGGGTCAAAAAAGTTTGGTTGCATGATAGAAAATGATAATAACTTCTCAATACCATACTTAGAAAGGGGTCTCCCTTTTATGAAAAACAATGGGCAACCAAATCATTTGCCATTTAAAAGCTAAAGCAACACCATTTTCAACACTAAAGCATAACGTCCTAGTCAAGGATGTCATCTTGAAATTGAATAGGCTCATATTTCAATATCCTATTTTCACGATCGTCATAAATTAATCAGAGCCATGCAATTGTATATTGCAAACTAAGAGCTAAAATTTCAATTGTTGAAGAAAAAGGAAAAAACAAAAAATAAGGGAGGGGGTTAGGGGCATGGGGCATGGGGCAACACGCCAGTTACTCCAAAGGATATTGATTCTATTTTAAAATTTTAAATATAAAAAACACATGCTTTGCTGCCGACGGCTGACACCTGTCCAATTATTCCTTACGCTCCTTAAAGGAAAAGCTACCACACGTGGCAGTGATTCCAGCAACCGCTCTCTAACTCTCAAGTCAACAACATCGATCGTGTGGTGTCCGTACTGGACATGGATCCCACGTACCGTGGCATGTCCGCCGTTGAGTAATCCGGCACGGTTCCGGTGTTCATGAAGGGAAATGAAATAAATAAAAATAAGTGTTTGAAGCGAGATTCAAGAAATCGTCAATTGCTCCTTGAACAAAAACAGAGTACATCTGAAACAGCAGTTACTTGTTACCAACAACTGTGAGAAACGCTTGATTTCTCTGTTGCAAAAAAGAGATCAGCTATACACATGGAGATGGGACTCTCAAGCCATCGCAACCACTTTTCTTCCTAAATTTTGTTTTTTTCTTTTTGCCTATTTTCTTCCTATGGTAGAATAGATAAGAAAAGAGAAAATTTTTCAAGGGAAAAAAAAAAACGAATTGAAACGTTATCCAGTGAGGACGCAAAGATCAGAGAAGTATTCAGGCGATTTCAGGCGGGGGAGGGCGGTTCAGATCGAGATCGATGAGAACGCGTGCGCGAGGCTTGAGATCGTTGTGGTTCAAATCAACCACAGATGATGAGTCGGAATCGCTCTGGACCCCACCGGTAAGCGCGGCGCGGAAATCAGACGCCGCACGGTCGAACCTCAGTCTCTGAAAATCTTGATTCACTCTCCCAGTCCGTAACATCGCGTCAAAGTAGAAAAGGTGATTCGCCGCAGGCAAGCCTCCGGTCGGAACAATTCCGGCAGCCGGCGAAGGGGAGGAAACTTGAAACTGATGATGCTGAAACGGAAATCTCAAGGCAGTGGCATATCCAGCAGCAGCACCAACGCCGACGCCAACGCCAACGCCGACGCCACCTCCGTGCAGCAGATTAAGATCCAATGGAGAGGAATCAACCATTAGAGCCGGCGAAAATCCCTCCCGGCTGGAAGACTCCACGGTGCTGCTCTGGCTCGGACTCTGATTATTGTTGTTCAGATTCTCAGAAACCAAAGGAAAGTTGGTCTTCGCCTTGGCGCCGCGAAACTCCCGGGCGGCGGAGTCGTACGCCTTGGCGGCTTCCTCCGCCGTATCAAAAGTTCCAAGCCATACACGGCTCTTCTTCCCTGGATCCCTGATCTCGGCGGCGTATCTCCCCCACGGTCTCTTCCTAACGCCCCTGAAATGCACCTCCTTGGCGTTGGCGCTAGGCTTAACTCCGGCAACTTTCTCCTTGGGCGCCATATTCTCGATTCGTCGCGGTTCTAATTTGCAGTGCTAAAATGAAACAAAAGAGTGTAGGGTCGAGAGCAAAGAAAGGTGGGGAGATGGTTTTATAGAGAAGGGGATCGGCGAGGAATTGAATAAAAGCTAAGAAAGGGTGGGCACAGTCAACGAGGGATTTGACTGATCTGTGGCAGCCGCCCTAAACGAGCGTGGTGGCAATTTACTATTCTAGTCCCCCGATTACGTGGCATGTGGTATGTCGAGAGACGAGACGAGGCGGCAGACCATTGGCATCATTATCATTATCTAACGGCTGTAAATGCAACAGTTGATTGCGTGCTGTGATCGGAGGATTATGTTGGACCGCCCACGCGTTCCTTAAGCGCGTTCACCCAACTCTCTCCCACCACGCCTGTAAGTTGTATATAATTCTCAAATTGTCATTACTCTATTGGATGAAGACTCCAAAAAATTCGATAAAATTTAATTCGTGTATATTTACATGATTATGATACGATATTAAAATTGAAAGAACAGAAAGGGTTCGTGGGGAGAGTCGGGGGTTAAAAAAAAAAAAGAGAGAGAGAGAAAGTGGTGAGGAGTTGTCGGCATGTTCCGCTATCTCGCCGCGTGAAATGGATCGGTTTGATTTGATAGAGGGCATTGCTTTGGTCTCTCCCCCGGGCATCACCACGCTTCCCCCTTTGAACCGCTCGCTTGGACCAACAGCTGATCGGTTTGCCTAATCACATCTCGACACGCGTCCCCTTACTTACGCGTGTTGACGTGAAGGCGCACAACCTAACGCAATTCCTGCCCAACGTCTGCTACCACTGGATTAGTTTCTGACAGCAGTATCAATTTCATCCGACATTTTTCTAACCCACGCTCCCCTCTCATCCGTGTCTAACACGCACTCAACACTCCCAATCAACCCTCCATTCTTCTATCATCATTTCGATGTGACTGATAAGAGGAAGGTGAGGGACTGAGAAAAAAAAAATGGTAGTAAACAAACTAATTTGTTATATTTTAATTATTTCGTTTTGCCCCTTGTTGCATAATCTACCTTCGATTCCGTAATTATTATTATTTTCACTTTTTTTTTTGTTGGTGATAAAAAATTCCCCTACTTTTTTGTTGTAAACAATAATGTTATTATTTTGCCGCTGCAAATAAGGAAAGTTTATAAAAGGAGAATGCTCTTTTTGCATGTTAGTTATCTCAAACAATTATGGCATGATTTTTCCATGTTTTATTTTATTTTATTTTATGGTAAAGGGAGCTTTCATCTTTACTGGGTGTGGTGTTAGGTGGTAGTTCAGGAATTCCTTACCTCAGCCCTCACCCTTTTGCCCTTTCTCTTTTCTTTGTTCATGCACCGCAGCAATTAAAGCAGAAAGAATCTGCACACGCAAGCGAATTATTATTAATAAAAATGACTAGATAATTGCCTGTATTTCCTTCTTTTTTTTTTTAGGTAACAAATTCATGCTTTGTGCACGTTTCGACTCTCGTAAGCGTGACACCCGTACATTAATAAAAGATTTTGGATATGATGTATAGATTATTTCAAATTTTATTAAAGAATAAGAGATAGGGTTGAAGATAGGGCCCTTCAAAGGCTCAAATAATGAAAGGGTTGCCAAAACTTGAACTGAAATTGTTTTCTTTTGTTTCCCAGAACCACCACGTTAGATTCCACATTTTACGCTGGCAAATCAGCTGCATATTTTTTCTGCCGGCTGTTCGGCTAAAGTGGGGCCCGCTAAATATCTGCCTTGTAATTGACCTGCTTGACCTTCCGCATGGCGTCCGCTGTACAGCTGCTGCACTTGATAGACAACCTTCAAAGACACGTGTCATGGAAACCTTAATCCAAGTGTCACGAACCTTGGTACGAGACACGTTGACCGTAATATGTGTGTTGAAACCATGATCCGCAGCTTGGTTGCTTGTGGCTGTGGATGAGAGGGTTGGTGGCAAAGCAAGATGTAGCCCTGACCATGAGCCACTCTAGGCAGCAGCCATTTCGACATTTTCTTTATCTTTGCACCACTTGTTTTCCCGAGGGCCAAACAGTCAACCTGGAGGCCATGCTTGCATGACTTGTGTCCACGAGCCGTATGATGGAGACGGGGTACGACAAGCAAGAGTTAATTTGGGAGTCAGATCGTATGAGGTATGAGGAGCGTTGGGTAAGTAAGAGTGGGTGCGATGGGAGGGTCTGCCTCCTGGCCCTCTGGCTTTGAAGTTGGATGGGCAGAGGAGTCAAAAAGCATCATGAATTTTGGATGGTGGATTGTGATGTGGAATTTAATAGGATGGTGAAGGATACGTTGTGGTTTTGCGTGTTGACTGTCAAAATCACTAATTTGTGCTTGTTTTCACATTTGGGCCAAGTGATGGAAGTTGGGACTTAGGACAAAGTCAAGTTCCCAAATTTAGCCGGTAAGGTGGGTTTGGACGAGATAATTACTAGGAACTAAATGAATTTTAGAAGATAATTTTATCTTTAAATTTATTTTTTATATTATTTATAAATAAATTTGAGACCATCAATGAGGTGGAACTCATACATGATGATAAACATAAATAATCAATAGTATATTTCTCAGATTTGAAAAAATTGTTGCTCACTTTTCAATAATTAAGTGACAGTTTAAAATTTATTATTTTTTCTTTTTAAAAAATATTGAGATTTTTTAAAGAATCTTGTAAAAAAATCATTTTCAATATTTCATAAATAAAAACCATATTCTAAGATTATTATATCGTTTATATATGGTTATTATCATAATAGAATGAATAATTATTTTTTAAGAGCACTCATCAATTGAATAATATATAAATATTCAATTGGCTGACACACAACTATTAAATAGAATAATTCACAATTATTCATTTGGTATTCGCGAAAAAAATTAAACAAAAATAAATTAAATTATGTTGTAATATATTGTAATGATAATGTATTTGTATTGTAAGTATATTACATTTATGTCGTACCTATATTTCATTACAAAAATAATAAAAATATGTTGAAAATATTATATAATCATAAAACTTATTTTTTTCTTAATAAAATTAAAAATTAGAATAAAAAATGTAAAAAGATAAACAAAAATGATATTTTGAAAATATTTTTTAAAAGTATTTTTATTTTAAATAACAAATTATACTATCATTATGTATAATAATTGTAAAGGTTAATTCCAAAATTTTAATTTAAAATTTGAATGTGAATAATTATAATAAATATGGGGCCATACATTATAAATGTCTAGACAAATTAAGTAAAATGATTTAAATACTTTGAATTTTAAAAGTTTTAGTTGAAAAAAATATTTAAACCTATTATTGTTCCCATCGAGACCATTTTTTTTTTTATTAATTATCTCATCCAGTCCACTCTATTGAATTTTTTTTAATTATATATATATATATATATATATATATATATATATATATATATATATTTTACTACATTATAATTAATAAGAGTATAGTTGATGAGGCATTAAAACACACGAGTGATGTAGAGTGTCTGTTACTTTTGGAGCCATCAATCATTTAGAGGTTTCCCAGAAGCAGCCCACCAAACTTGATGATGAAGCTCAACTGTTGATCTGATTCGACTGTACATAAACTCCAAATTTACTTGGCAGTGTCACCACCCCCACAAAAGGTTTCCTGCTGGCGATAACCAAGCTATGTGCTGTTGGGCCTGTTGGCTCAACAAATGACAATCCTCTCTCTCTCTCTCTCTCTCTCTCTCTCTCTCTCTCTAAATATATATATATACTTGTTAGGCACTAGGCATACAAGAGGAGTCGGGCCCAGGTCTGTACTTGGCAGTGGCACCTCACAATTTTTATGGAATTAATAGGGACTTTATTTACCATGGGCTTCATAGGCTCATATGCAGCTTCAACACAAGCGGCTGTACTTGGGCCCAAGTCTATGACCCAAATCTTACAAGGGCCACAACTTTAAACGTCCACTTAGTAGGTGGGCCCTGGCGTTGTTGGGCCCTTCACATAGTCGGTGCCGGTGATCGTAAATCTGAATCAACCTCCATTCCACTAGTCCAAACAACAGCAAGACGACATCGTTTCAACAACTGCACCAACCCACACGTTGTCTGGTTTGGCGCCCAAACGGAACGTTTTCCCCCTCCTATTTGCCATGTGGCAATCAAGTCAGTCAGCCGCCGCTACTGCAGCGGTCTTTCGTTTCTGTCCACACTGTCTACCGGCTCTTTTACAAGTCAACCCTTTGAACCCAAGGAAAGCTTCAACAGTCCTCTTCTTCCACGGTTAGACCATAGCCCTTTAAACTGAACCCTAACTCCAATCTCACTACCAAAATTCCACGCTCTGTACGCCTTATTGTTCAAGACCAATGGTTCCAAAAGCATCCATGTTGGACCCGCAATCGGCGGCCGTAAAGGCTGTTTCGGTGATCGGTTGTGGCTACGATCTCTCCACCGATATTCGATTATCGGGCTGCAAGTCAGGGCCCTCCTTTTCGAGATTGATTGACCTCGACCAAGCCCTAACTCGAGACCTAGTCTTGCCTGGTGGAATCATCGTGCCGGACGTGTCGTCATCGATCAAGTGCGATAAAGGGGAGCGTACGAGGTTTCGTTCTGATGTTCTTTCGTTTAATCAGGTGATTTTTGGTTATGATAGGTTACTTGTTTCTCTGGGTGTTTTTGAAAGTTCACTTTAGTTTGCTTTCTGTTTGGATGCTTAGAAAACCGTCGAAAGGCAAAGGAAAGAAAGAGACTTATGAATATATTATATTTTTTCGCTGTATTGGATTCAATGGATGAAGAGCTCTTCTTAATTAATAAATCAGTATATTAGGTGGGTTGGAAAGGAGTTTTTGCATCTCTGGGATTCCATAACGAAAAACAGAAAACCTAAAACTTCATAAAAATATATATATATATATATATTTTTTTTTGGACCATTTCTCCTTATCCATATGGAACTTAATGGAAGAGTTTTAAAATTGATGGTTTCCAATTTCTAATTTAGGCTTGTTGTCTAGGAATTGCGAATGTGTTTATGATCGATATTGTTCACTGCTATCAGAAGCATCGAATAAAATATTCCACAAATCAGGGGTTGGGATCTTATTTCCATACATCCCTCAGACACTAGTGAAGGTCAAGATTCTATTATAACTTTGGTACAACTCCCAGAGACTATACTAGCCACCAGCTTAGCACATTTAGAATATCGTGGAAAATGTTGATTATTGGAAAATGGGGTATTGGGATGTTAGCTGTTGAACTAGTACTTGGAAAATGTACTGGTTGCATTTAGGATTTCATTGTTTTTTTTTCTTAAAAAAAAAAATTGTTATTGTTGTTTCAGTTGAATAGGTTACTAAATGTGACATTGGAACATATTAAGTGAATAAACTAAAATTTGGGACAATCTAGTGCTTATATCAGGGGGATTGTTTCTACTCCTCGAATCTTTCAATTGTGAATATTTGTTTCTAAGTGGGAATGTAACCTAGCAGAATTTTTGCATCTATTCTAGCAACAATTTCCACAGTTCTTTACTTGGAACAAATGCTTTAATGTTGGTATCTTGTATTGATTGAATAATTTTATTTTATTTTAAAATGCCTATTTGTTATCTGATGAAATTGCTTACTTTTCTGTTTATCTTGCCAAAAGGGCTTGATGCTAATGACATTTGTTCATACTGTTCTTTGTTTTCATTATTTCAAAATTTTTATTTCTCGGGCAGAAGAGAATCATTATGATATACCAAGTAGGTGGATTAGCTTCTCTTGAGTTGAGTTGAGAATGGTGATGTTTATCACTTGGCAAGTGGTTACTGAACTGGCTGATTTTTTTATATTTCTCTTTTAACTATGGGAAATACTTGTGAATATTGAAATGATCACAATGAGTACCTTGGCACCCCTATCTTGTCTGATCCTTTCCTTTTTCATTTATTTAGATGTCTGAGCGATTCAATCAGGATCTGTCTCTATCTGGTAAAATTCCTTCTGGTCTATTTAATTCAATGTTCGACTTCAAAGTCTGCTGGCAGAAGGATGCCGGTGCTGCAAAAGGTCTTGCTTTTGATGGTTGGTTCATAACTCTCTACAATATCGAGTTAGTAAGATCCCAGATTTCACTGTCAGAGGATATAAAACGAGAAGTCCCTTCTTCATGGGACCCTGATGCCCTCGCAGGGTAAGATTCAAACTAAAACCTGAACAGTTGAATGCATTTTATCTCCTATGCTCTACCAGACTTGATTCATATAGAAATATCAATTTGATTAGAAAAAGGAATTTATTTCTAACCTTTTAAGATAAACAAATGTATTTGGTATTGTATTGTTTCCTGCTCTGAACATAATTAACTTGCCAGTGTTGTTAATAGATACTGGAATCAGGTCCCAGAAACAAGCCAGCCACATAATCTATTTCAGTGACACACACTGTGTTTATCTTCATTTATACTGTTCATATAAGTGGATAATCCTTGACACGGCTTAACCATCCGAATGAGGCAGCCAGGGAAAAAAAGGGTAAAAACAAACTGGAGTGAAGTGACTTGAGGTTATAAAGGGATTTGTGACATGTAGTTATAACTTATAACAATGTACTGGAGAAACTAATGTGTGGATAAGTGTCCAAGCATGCTCTTGAATCTGGTAGAGCTTGCTTGGGTCTATGATCTGTCATTTAACATGTTATTAACAAAGTAATGAAAAGCTGAGCCTCTACTTTGGTGGAAAAATGGAACCTGACTTTTCTTTTGAACCCATATTTCCTCCCAAAAAGCTGTTATAAGGGAACTTTAATTATTTTTAATCTTTAGTGCAGGTTTATTGAAAAATACGGTACTCATATTGTTGTTGGGGTAAAGATGGGAGGAAAAGATGTAATTCACATTAAACAGCTGCAAAGTTCAAATCTTCAGCCAACTGAAGTACAGAAATTGTTAAAGCAATTGGCTGATGAGAGATTTTCTGAAGATGTAAATGGAAACTTTATATCAAATCCCATTGAATTTTCAGGAAAACTGAAGGTACCTAGAATCTTAAAATCATTATTACCATTGCTATGAAGTGGATGCCTGTGTGCAAGCATGTGTGTGCGCGCACTTTTTAGCTCTAGAATATAATAAGCCTTCTTCTTTTGATCTCCCTGTTCATTGTTTCAGCAAGAACGTTCTGTGGCTTGGGATCTCCCTGTAGCATTGGCTAACGCAATCAGGCCATCTGTGATTTCTCACTCAAAGAATGATGTAAGCTTCTCGGCATCTATTTTGATCCTTTTTCTTAAAATTGCACCCCATGGGAGGATCCTGTCTTGAGTGTGCTAAAATATCAGTTTTGTTTATTTATTTTATTTTTTATTTTTTAATGCAGGATTTATTAAGCATTCAAGTTAGAAGGGGTGGTATCGATAATGGTCAAAGTCATAAGCAGTGGCTTTCAACTATATCGCAATCACCTAATGTCATCTCCATGTCCTTTGTGCCTATAACTTCACTCTTGAGTGGTGTCCGAGGCAGTGGATTTCTAAGCCATGCAATAAATCTGTACCTTCGATGTGAGTATGCCTCTTACTTTATTGCCAGTTTGGTTTCATTAAGACTGAAGATTGAAGTGATGCTGCTGTTTTCCCCATAATGAGATGTGGTACCATTGGACTGTAGTTTACCCGAATCATGTGGAAATTGGGATGGCAAATAATTATGCCAGACTGACCACAGACCAAAATAAGTCCAAACTTCAGTGAGTCTGAACATTGCTTTATGCAGCCTGAAACATATCCTCATTCATTTAATGATTCAAAAGATCAAATACTAAATTTTATATAATTATAACACTGTTGTAGAAATAATTATATAACAAAATTCAGGGTGAGCAGGTTGCAAAAAGAGTTTTAGTCTACTCTTGAGTCCCTCTGGGTTATTGTATGGGCCTGACAATGCCCAGCTAGATGGATCTATGGATTTTTAGCCATGCATGTTTCTACAGTAGCACTAGTAATTGCTTTCCTTGTTAGAAACAGTGATTATCAGTCTTATTGCATAAATGGTCTATAGATTTGCTTGATGTGAACTCAGTTTAAATATCCTTTTCACCATTGGGAGCTAGGGAAGGGTGGGGTAAGATATGGAATAGCCACAATCCTTGGTACCGTTTTTGGTATACAAATTTATGAGTTACTTTTTCCGCATGACCCTAAAACCTTTTTTCTGAATTCCAGGGCATTAGAACTAATCTAAATTGACCAAACATTTAGTTGAAACTATATTTCTAGATAGCCTTTTAAAAAAGTAAAGAAATTATTGAAATGTCCAAAATATTCTGAAGCTTGGTAAAAAAGGCTGATTTGTTTTGGTCTGAGTTTACTTCAATTTAATTTAGAGCCCTAGTCCAAATACAAGAATTTTAAAATTTTTATGTAGATGTATTTTTTATTATGGTGCTAGGTAATGAAAACTTTGGTGGTTTGCAATTTTCCAATGTTATACTTGTCTGTACCTTGATTATGTATAATTGTCCTGCGGCTTTGTTCTGTTGAAACATTGCCAATCATTTCTTGAGATCATCATTATCAATAAGATGTGCCTTTATATTTCTAGTTCAAGATGAGGGTTGCTCTACTGTGTCTAGCATGTGGTTGACTGTCCATCTCATTATACAAGAAACTTCCACTCTGTTATTGCTGCTAGGGCAGTTTCCTCTAGTAAACCTTTAGTTGATAACTGATATGCCATGCAGATAAACCACCAATAGAGGAACTTCATCAGTTTCTGGAATTCCAGTTACCTCGGCAATGGGCACCTGAGTATGGTGATCTGCCTCTTGGTCCTAGACGTAAGAAACAAGCTTCTCCTGCATTGCAGTTCACTTTTATGGGACCTAAGCTTTACATTAACACTGAAAAGGTATGCTTTGTGTAACCTCTAACAAAATTTTCAAATCGTAATTTTCATCATTACTATCTTGGTGTTGGTTATTTACATTTCATTTAAGTACATTACTTGTCATGTTCATCTATGGGCATAAGTGAAACTGAAAAACCGATCCAATCCAACCAAAACTGATCATATCGGTTCAGTTTCGGTTTTCTTTGTCTCCCAACCAAGTGTAAAATGTTAGATATAATTATTTAAAATTTATGTCTAATAATTATTAAAATGTTAGATGAGTTTTTTTTTCCTAATATTAGACTCTATTAAAGAAATTCATTGGTCTTAAACTATGGCCAAATTATTTTTCAAATGCATTTATTATGTTTTTGGACTAAAAAAATTAAAATTTATTTTGAACTTTAAATCCAAATAGGTTCAATTAGTTTTAAATACAAATTAGACTTAAGGCCTAAATTAAGTTGCATCCACCCTATCATCTAAACCGAACCATACCAACCATAATCAAGCTTGGTTTGGTTTGGTTTTTTCATCACTAAAAGGTCGATTTGGTTTTGATTCAAAGCTTAAATTGACCTTGTCGGTTCAGCTAATTTGTTCTCAAAAAATCAATTGAACTACACTTTTTTACACCCTTATGTTCAGCTATCATTGATACTCCAAATTCACCATGTTATTTCTCTGGTACTGGAACGTATTTTTGTTTATTACCAAACTTTAAGTTCTTCCTGGTGTCTAAATCTCTCAATTGTAGGTAAATTCTGGAAACAGGCCGGTAACTGGAATCCGTTTATACTTAGAAGGTAGGAAAAGTGACCATCTGGCAATTCATCTCCAGCACCTTGCAACTCTTCCCAAGAGCCTCCAACTCTCAGATGATCATAGCTACGAGCCCATTGATGAGTCTGTTAAACGAGGCTACCTGGAACCTGTCAAGTGGAGCATATTCTCACATGTGTGCACTGCTCCAGTTGAATACAATGGGGCCTGCATTGATGATTATGCTACTATTGTGACAAAGGCCTGGTTTGAGGTTAATATTGTTGGCATGAAGAAAGTTCTGTTCCTGAGGCTGGGATTCTCAATGGTGGCATCTGCAAAGCTCCGGAGGTCTGAATGGGAAGGACCTTCAACCTCTTCTCGAAAATCAGGAGTCATGTCAATGTTAATCAGTGGAAGGTTTAGTACTGGACTAACTCCACCTGTGAAGCCCACCAAAGTGGATTTGAATTCAGCAGTTTTTCCTGGAGGCCCACCTACGCCTGCAAGGCCACCAAAAATGTCGAATTTTGTAGATACGAAGGAAAGGGTGAGGGGCCCGGAGGATCCTCCTGGATATTGGGTGGTCACAGGAGCGAAGCTCTGTATGGAGAGCAGCAGAATCACACTCAAAGCGAAGTATTCATTATTAACAATAATGTCAGAGGATTCTTTGTTGATGTGAGAAATCTTTTACATCTTGGTTGTAAATTCTGTCATGTAAATCATCTGATTTAATATCAGCTTGAAAGATATCATTTTCCCACAAAGTTGGGCCTGGTTTAACAATCAAAGTTGCAATAAAAGGAAGAAAAAAAAAGGGAGAAATTGTTGATTTTTGTGGGTTGCAGCATATTTTTTTTCTTATTCTACCTCAACCAACCGAGCATCGTTGAGCAAATATTTTTCATCTTTTACATGCTAATGTATCTTCTGGCCTTCCGATTTTGAAATGATGCAGTGGCAGTTGGCCTCATGCGGTGAGTCTTGTTCAACTTGTCTTGTTGGGTTTTGGTTAATCATGGTGCAAATGAAGTCATCTTGCTAGAGGGTTTTCGTCTATTATTGAGCAAATAAAGTTTGATGTTTTGCCTGATGAGTTCTCTTTTAATATATATGCTCATATACATATTCCATTGGCTCCAAACTGAAGAAACCTGGGGGGCTTTCAGAGTACTTTCAGCAAGGTTAATCATAAATCCCGCAAGAAGAAATTACACAAAGATTAACCAAGCCAGGCTGCATGTGCAACGATCTGCTGCTTTAAGCAATTAATACACCCAATGTCTGTATTGACAGCTCCATTGCAACATCATCCATGTCTTCTTCTTGTGTATGCTTGCATTTTCAGTTCCTTTCCCTCTCGGTTCTTCATACTCTGTTCAACATGGTTCTGCTACTGATTCCATTTAAAATGGAGTAACATGAGGTAATTCTTAGACAGCTTTATTTTTAGATCACCACTTGTGAAAATTAAACAGCCATTTGCCTTTTGCCTTTAGAGGCATTCATAATTTCGTTCTTCATTAGGGAGAGCAAGCATAGAATGATAAGTTGAGTCTATATAACAGAGTATAATTAGCACCTTCAGAGTTGGTAGAGAATGAAAAGAAAGGAATATTACACAAAAGATGCCTTAATGACAAGCCTAGACAAATAACGTAAACAAAATTTTCAACAGGATTTATAGAGATAGAAAACGTTTTCTTTTTCATCAGAAGGCGTGTACTTGAGATCAAGCATGTTCGACTGAATAGCAGAAGAGGAGGAAGGGGATGAGCAGGGCAGAGAAGGCAAGCAACAATTATACTTATAAAAATATAAATAAACTCACTTATCTCAGAAGGGAAAAAAGAACTTGTCATTTATTGAAATTGTATTTGATAAATACATCAGATGGCGACAAAATTTATCCTGTTTTGTATTAGAAGACGATGTTTTATGTAGACTATCAAAATGTTTATAACTATGCCATGATGAATGCGAATTGAATGGCTAGCATACACTTCTAATGCAAAGGAGGGTACTGCTACCTCAAGAATGTTACCAATAATCACCACAAGAACAAGAACCGTCTTTGAAATGGTGGAATCTGTTGATATCTCTCACAATAATCTCCCTTGAGACAATTTTGCAGATGTACTTGAATGCAGTATGGCAGTCAACACAGACCCTAAGGTTCTTCTTCACCCTTATAGGAGCTCCTTGTGGAGTTGCGATCAGCCCAAAAGCCACTGCAAGTTTCTCGCTGTGGTGGTAGAGAAGAAGTTCCTTTTCACTTTGCTCCACATCGTGGAGGTCAATCTCTACCATTGGAACATATCCGGCTTTGTCCATCAGGTCACTCAGCTCATCAAGTTTTGCATATATCTCTTGACTTCTATAATGGCTTCTGTCTCCAACCAAAAAGGTGTATACCTTGTCTTTCACCTCAATCCAACTCATCCCAGGCTCCTTCTTCACCTTGCTGTCTCTCATTAATCTTCTCACTTCCGCAACATTTTCCCACTTGCCAGCTGATGCATAAATGTTAGCAAGAAGAACATGGGTACCAGATTTTTCTGGTTCTAGAATGAAAAGCATCTCAGCAGCACGTCTGCCCAGCTCAACATCCTTGTGGATTCTTGCAGCACCAAGAAGTGCCCCCCATACTGAAGCATTGGCTTCAAATGGCATTTTATTCACAAGTTCCACTGCCTCATTTATTTTCCCTGCTCGGCCAAGCAGATCAATCATGCAAGCATAATGCTCTTGCATTGGTTTAAAGCCAAATAACTCTTCCATTGATTCGAAATATAGTTTGGCTTCAGTCACTAAACCTGCATGATTACATGCACCAAGGACACTAACTAAAGTAATATGATTGGGAGAAACACCTTCTTTAAGCATCTGATTGAATAGTTGGAGGGCCTGTCTCCCATGTCCATGCTGAGCCAGTCCTCCAATCATCGCAGACCACGAGACTATCCCTCTCTCAGTTAACTCAGAGAAAGCACGGCCAGCGTCATCTATACTTCCGCATTTGGCATACATGTTAACAAGAGAATTCCCAGCAAAAATGTCCAATACAAATCCATACTTCAAGATGTGTACATGTAACTGCTTTCCTTGTTCAAATGCTGATAAATTTGCACAAGCATTCAAGAGAGAGCTACAAACAAACCGATCAGGCTTAAGCTCCATATCTTGCATTTCCAAGAAGAGCTTTAGAGCTTCTTCTCCTTGGCCATATTGAGCATAAGCTGTTATCATAGATGTGAAAGATACCAAATCTCCTATCGTGCATTCTTCAAAAATTCTTTCCGCGTCTTCTACATGACTACATTTTCCATAAGAATCTATAAGGCTGTTTACAACATAAATGTCAGAATGAAACCCTGATTTTACAGAAAGTCCATGAACTTGTCTACAGACATGGACAACCTGCAAACCAGCTGTGGATTTGAGGATTGTAGATAAAGTTGTCTGGTTGAATCCTATCCCTTCCTTGTGCATCTCAACAAAAAGGGATAGGGCTTCCATGTCTTCCCAGTACTGTGAATATCCAGAAATGATAGCATTCCATGCAATCAAGTCCTTCTCTGGCAACAAATTGAAAGCCATCCTTGCATCCTCCAACAAATCACATTTGGAATACATATCAACAAGACCAACACTCACAAACAAATCTGATTCCATATCCATCTTCATCAAGCTAGAGTGCAGTTGTCTACCCAATTCCTTAAGCCCCATTCCTGCACAAGCTTTCAGAGCACTTGATAAGGTAAATATATTTGGACATATCCCTGACCTTTTCATTTGCCCCAACAATTCCAAAGCCTGTTCATGGTGCTCATGAAGAACACAACCAGCAATAACAGCATTCCAAGAGACAATGTCAGGTTGCTTAATTTTCTCAAAAACTGAAATTGCATCTGCAAGATCCCCTACTTTTGCATACATATCAACTAGTGCATTTGCTGAGAATGGATCCCAATCATATCCAAGCTTTATCAGATATCCATGAATTATCTTTCCTCGAGAACTATCCCTCAAACCTGTACAAGCATTCACCATGCTTGAAAGACTAAACTCATTAGGCTTTATCCCACTTAAAACCATTTCATAGAATAAACCAACTGCTTCTCCACAAAAATCAATCTGCACATAACAAGAAAACAACGCATTCCATGAGACCACATTCCTTTCGGGAATTTCATCAAACAATCTCTTCGAATCCAAGAATTCATCGCATTTTGCATACATAACAACCAAAGTATTCGCAACAAACACATCACCCTCAAACCCAGAAACCACCACAACCCCATGAACCTGCTTCCCAATCCTCAAATCCTTCACAATTGAGCAAGCCTTAAGAACGCTCGAGAATGTAAACTCATTACACTTAACGCCCAACAAGTGCATTTCATGAAAAGCCATAAGGGCTCCTCCACCAAGCCCATTCTGGGCATACCCAGATATCAAAGCAGACCAAGAAACCAAATCCGGTTCGGAACTTTCATCAACCAGTTTCCGGGCATACCCAAAATTTCGACACTTGGAGTACAAATTAATCAGATGGTTTCGAATACTTGGGTCATCAGACAATCCAGATTTGGTAATGTGGGCATGGATTTGAAGTCCTGGCCTTAAAGACTTGGTTGTACAGCATTGTGACAAGAGTTTGGAGTAGGATACAGAAGTGGGTGTGAAATTGCCCTTGTCAATTAAGTTTAGTATAGCAGTGGTTTGTGGGTCTTGGCTAAATTGAGGAACGGTCTGAATGAGTTTAGGGGCTGGTTTAAAAGGCAGGTGAAGACGTTGATGAAGAGGTTTCTGGAAGGAATGGTGGCGCCAAAGCTTCATGGGTCATGACCCATATGAATTCACCACCACAAACTGTACATCATCATAAATATGAAAAAAAAACTTACAGATGTTTTGTGACTCTCCTAGGTGATACTTTTTGAACTAGGTTAAACCACCCATACTTATATCATTTTTATTAGATTATTATCGTAGTTAATAAACTCATGGTTTTTGTACTTGTAGAGATTGAATCTCTCTCCCTATATATATTTATGATATTCATATCAATTAAATATTTATTAATTTGTATGTACTTATATTGACTATTCATAAAACTGATAAAAATCAATAAATTATTTAAATTTATCAATCATAATTTGGCATAAGAATAATTTTTTTAAAAAAATTATATGTAAATTTTATTTTTTAAAACAATATTTAGAAACATAAAAAACAAGTTGAAAAATAACTGTTTTCAAAAACATTTTTAAAGAAGCCTTTAGTATATTGAAGTTCTTTTGACCCTTAAACCCTTGAATTAATATAACAATTAATAAAAATATCAAAGCAAAATATCTATTTTATTTTCTACTTCCCTTTTTACCCCTTTTTATTGTATGATAGACAAATTTTTAAAATTTTGGATGTTGGTAGTTTGCTTACTCAAAGCTTACTAGATTTTGCACAAACAAGTGCAAGCTCAAGACATAGAGTAGCATGCAAGTTGAGAGCTAGAGTGCATTTGCTCCATATGATATAAAAATTATTTTTATAATATATGAAGAATTTATTTAAGTGTTACCCAAACCTCAATTCTTGGCATTTACCTTTTATTTAATAATATTTTTTTTTAAATGGAAATGTCCATTTACTCTTAAAATTATTTATTGATTGTTGATAATGGAATCAAAATCATACTCTTTATTATTAGTGATTAACTTTTATTTAATTTTATTAAAATAATTTGAATAATTTATATGAAGTTTCTTGCAATTGTCATGTTGGCATTCTTGTACTAGAAAAGTGGAATAAATACAATGCAATTGACACTTTGAAATTAATTAGAAAAAATGGTATTCAGAATTCAGTATCAATAATTTCTAGATATGACCTGTTTGACAATTTTCCCCTTGTCTGTTTTCAGCCTCCATTCATGGGCTGAGTTGTATAACAGGAACCTTATAATTTAAAGTGAACAAAGAGCTTACATATCTTATTGCCGTTTCCCAACAGACAAAGCAGATAGAAGATTCTTTCCTTGATTTTAAGATTTTAACCATTGCGGTGTGTTTGGTTGCTAATATTCAAAGGAAAGAAAGTAGAAGAAAAAATCTATATAAAATTTTCCTTTACATTTTGTATGAGAAAAATTAAATTATTCATGATGGTTGATAAGTTGTGTTATCCAATCATATCGAATAAGAGAGAAAATTTATAATAATATTCATAAATGTATTTTTAATTTTATGCACACGTTTTAAAACTATGAAAACCGAGCTAACCCATAAAAGGTTTATGAATGGGGGAGTTAAGAATTGAAAAAATAAAAGGATAAGCAAATATTATTTCCATATCACGTGCGGTCTGAAATTGATTAAGTGCAGATGGATTATTACAAGTCACTGAATAAAGCCTCCCATTTATTTCTAATGTATTTCATCTGTTTCTTAATGTCACTAATATTATTAATATTTGCTCAAAAGTATTTACAAAACTTAATGCCAGGCGGTGCCTTCCCCGACTTTCAATGTGTCATCACCCACCGACCATGGACTTCCCTTCAATTCTTCATCTTTCCTCGCCATCTACTACCATCCAGCAAATCCCAGGAAACTGAAAACAATTGCCAAACACAATAAAACTAAATTTACCATTTCTTTTCACTCCATAATTTCATCATTAAAAAAAATAAATTAATACTACACTAATTTGTTCTATGATTCTTTAGAATTCCAATTAAATCCTTGGGAAAATGATCGAAAAACCGAAACCCTCCTATTGTGTGAGAGAGAGAATCTTCATTTACGCCTGACTTTTTTTTTTTTTTTTCTCGGGAAAATGTTACCTGGAGGGATTTTCCATGAAAACAAACAAAGTTGGGAGTTGAAAGTTGAATGCGAGAGATACATGGAAGAAGAAGCGAGTACCTGAGAGATCGGATGGCCATGTGGTTGGAGAGAACGTGGAAGAAGAAATTGGCTCCGTGGAGGAACACAACAACTCCGGTACACCCTAGAAGAAAAAACTCTACCATCATCTCCGTACGACTCCGGGTCTTCCCTGGCGGCCGTGGGGTTTGAATAGAAGAAGAAGGTTGAGGAAACCGGATACCAGAGAGCAGAGAAGAAAGAAAGACGTTTCTGGCTGGTTCTTAAAGAAAGAGGGGGGGCGGGGCTATAGGAAAATCCGAAAATGACTCGAATGGAGCGGTGACTCAACGTCTATATCCGGCCCCTGACGGTCCCACTCTAATTATACCAAACTAACCAAACCCCTAACAGTCTCCTCACTTATTTTAATTTTTATTATTACAAAATGTGCGAAGGGAAGCAGCTAGTCGGTGAAGGTGTTGGGTACGGGGTACCACACACCGGCTGACGGCGTCTTACATTATTCTACTCTAACCGCGCCGACCGTGGGAACAAGTGGCTATTGGGCTTCTGCTATTTTTATATATGTTAGTCGGTGGTCTGGTTTGGTTCATGAATTTAGCCAAATTGGCACACTGTTTGGTCAAAATCAGGGTTTAATCACAATACCCTGATGATTCTAATGAAAATGTTCCTCACATGATATTTCATAGTGGGATTCTTATGTTAGATTCTTGATAGCTCTTCTTATCAATGGCTTATTTTTGACATTAAAGTTGGATTTTTGAAGTGGGTTAAATAAGATACTTTCTATAAAATTAAGACCACTTAATTATATTTGCTGAAATTATTCATTATACAGGGGCTAGTGGTTATCGAAATAAAATAAAATAAAAGAATGATGTCATGTTGCATCCATCCACCAAGTGTTTGGTGGGAGTCAAACAGCAAACTGTTCAGCAGAAACGAAGGCCGGAGGGTTCTTCTCTCTAAGGGGAAGTTTGGTGAGTTCTATTGCAGTGTGATGTGTAAGCAACCTGCCTCCTTGCCCACCAAACTAACCTCTACCACAATTTGGTTGCGTCAATTACTATTCTCCAAATTCCATGGTTATATATGAGTTCTAGGGATCATTCAATGCGCGGGGAAAGCCAGGATCAAGGGTGAAATTTTATTTTCTTGAAACCTAAGCTATCTATGGAAGCTGAGCGGTCAACCTTGCACAAGAATAAAATGATTTCGTTTTGCAGTTATGACTCAAACAATGCCATAAAAGATTTTTACTAAAATCCACAGCTTTGGTAGTGTCACTCGTTACAATCATTTGAGCTGCTGAAAGGACTAAAATGTAGTAATAACAAATACCAATCCCGAACGAGACGACGGACGGAGGCAGCCCTGATTTTACTTGAACTGTTGGAGGGATTGGCTTGACCTAACCCTAACCTCATCTCATCCGATGTTTGAACTGGTTTAGATAAGTATTCTCATTATTTGGATTAAATTTGGGGTTAAATTTTAAATTTTCTCAATCCAAACTCAATTAAAGTTGAACTCAGGGTTAGGATTGAAACAATCCGAGCCTAACATAAACACCTGATTTAATATTATAATAATATTTATTTTATTTTTAAATTTTAAAAAAGTATATCAAATTATAATGATATGATGTGCTTTAACTATATATATATAGTTAAAAAAAAATTATTATAAATAAATTTTGAATCATATAACCCAATTAACTTGAGTTTAATCTGATTAATTTAATTTAACTCGATTTCAACTCGAATTAAAGATGGGTTAAGTAAGTTGATTATTTCTTTATTGGGATTGGGTTGAGTTAGCTATCAATGTTAACCACCGTCCAAGTTGCAGCCCTAAAATGACCTGCATGGTATACTTGGTCCATGGGACGGACACCGGTTCCCTCGTACGTGTCTCCTGGCTGCTCCTTGGTGTACTTCGCCATCCAACCCCAAAAGGAGCAAAAGGGTGGTTCGTGAGGTTCACCCTTTTTTGCAAGATTATTGTTTTCTTGGGGTTCTCGCTGCGTAGGCATCAACACTGGGTTCCATAGAGCTTGGATCACCCTTCTCCATACCATCCACTACCTGCTTTGTTTTGTGTATCTTGATCTTAGGTTGGGCTCTAAATTTCTAATAAAGCATATTTTTTTTCCCTCAAAAGAATTCACTAGAACAGACGATACTAGAGCGTAGATCAATTTGGCAGGGATGCCCCTTTTCGGCTGTGGACGTTACTCCCTACCTAGCCTATTGGCCAAGATGCTCGATTCTCAAATAAATGCTATGTTGTAGGACCATATTAAAAATACTTTATTTCCCATTAGTAGGCCTTGCCCTTCCACCTTCACCAATCAATTTCTTTAGCAAGTATCAGCAGTTGACTCTGATGAGTACTGCTTACATTAATGGCCATATTGAAATGAATTGAAAATCAAGTGACTATGCTTTCCAGATTTATCTTGGTTGGTACATCAAAGCAAAACGAAGCTTGAGAATTGGACTAGCCTCCACAAACTTAATAATAATTAAAAAAAATTACAAAAAAGGAAAAAAGAAAAAGAAAAATCTTTAAAATGCCATGACCTATTCATAATCTCAGAAGTTGAAATGAATTATTTTGTACCCTCAATGAACAGAGTGTCCATTTCAAAAACTTGTTTCATTAGGTAAAGGAAAAGACACTTCCAATCATGACACCATGTGCCAAGAGATAAAGTTCAAAGACAATGTTAATTGAGGAAAAAAACTGGAGTTGAAGCATCTTTTTGCTTTCTTTTGTTTTTCTGTGAAACAGAGAAAGTATGAAGGCACGCAAAGCACTTTTATTTGGTTTTAGTGATAAATTAAATACAAAATAAAGGTTCATCCATTATCCGCCTGCAAATACTCAAGTGAGCAAACGCATCCATGGGGATCAGACGATCAAGATTGAAGCCATCAAACATGCACCACAAGGTTCTAAAATCCAGAAAGTAGTGTTAACAGCAGCTAGCTTACATCATTCCATAACAAATCAACAGCTATCCAATACAATCTCATATACAATATCTCTATATCCCTATCATTTTATACTTAAAATTACATCATCTTTAACATGATAAGAGAAAACTTATAGAAACGGAACAATCTTCAATATTTAAATTAAATTAGATATAAAATCTAATTTATGTATCGAGTTTGCTCATTCTTCTCGAAAAAAATCATATTATGAATGTATTTAATATAATATGAGGTTATTACGAACAAACCTTCATATTATAAATACATTCATATTTCATACTTCTCCTTACTATGGACGTAAACAATTATGATCCGAGATTGCAGAACAACTCCCAGCTCTTTTGTGTACCACAGATAAGAAAGAAAACCTTTTCCTACACCATCCATTCCTAAGATTGGCTTGCTGCACGAGATCTCCTCTTTTTGGAGAAGGGATCTTCCCTTGACACTGCCTTCATCTTCTAAATTGAAGAAATCTAATTCATTCTGGGGATCAGAAAATGATGGCCGGGGTACTCGCGGCATCAGCTCAACGACCCTTCTGGAGGGTTGAAAGAGGGCAGAGGAAAACTGGATCGGGAGAGAATAGTGAACAACTTTGTGGATACAGGAGCAAGGCCTAGACCGCCTTTTATCGAAGTAGGGGCGGATGGAGATGCCCGCATTTCATCTTTAGTCAACATAGAGCCAATCTTTTTCAGGTTGGCACATGGATGACGATGCAATACCAACAAATTCCTTGCGTCGGTTACGCTGTCGTGTAATGAGGCACACTGTGCGAAGCACCACTCTAGCTTATCACTTACAATGTCCCCACTCATCCACTCATCTCCACAGAGGTACATAAATTTGACCTACTCGCTTCCCATTAGAACCACAAGCACGAGCATTGAATGGATGGGAAGAGCAGCCGAGATAAAATAATGGAGGAGCTGCATGGGGATTAGTAGCTCCTGCAAGAGGCAGTGAAAGCTGAAAGGCTCAGTGTGCCACCCAAAAGCAAGTATGCTAGTTTTAATTAGATAAGCGAGTAAAGGTAACAGGCACTTGATGATTGATTAAAGGAGGAGAGTAGCGACAGGGTGGCTCATGGGCAATCATATTCATAGCACGCGAACATAAAATATGTTTTTCTTTTGACCCTGCCACCGCGCGCAGAGGGTTGCCTCCTCAGGGTGAGCCCCTGAGATGGACACATCGTGTTAAACGTGGTGAGTTTCTGTCCTTTTTTTGCACTAAAGTAGCACAATTTTTTAGGCACTGCTGGGCGAAAAGGGCTGACACGCCTCTTGTTCAAGGCCTCGGGCGCCCCCCCCCCGCCTCAACCATCACATGGAAATTGTGTTGTCTGATCTAAGCAAAGCTGTCGCCCACAGCACTAGAAAAATTGAATGTCTCCAACCCAGAGGTTGTTCCTAGTTACTACGACTGGATACAATAAAAAAATGCAGTGGAGAGTTAAGAGTCAGAACTTGTTTATTGAAAATCCTTTTTCCCCTTCCTTTTGCCCCTGTTTCAGTAAAGCGTATACAAAATAGGAATGGAATTGTCATTATAAAGGCTGCTCCAATGACAAATATTTTGGGTTTCAGTGGAGAAATCATTTAATATGTAATACATTGGAATGTAAGTAAACATCCAAACACAAGTCATCTGTTCATCTGCCCCTTCTCACTTCTCAGCAACCAACCAGAGCACAGAGCTCCATTTGTTTTTGCCATACTACAGATTGGTTTCAAGCTTGAAGGGTTCAGCTTGCAAAATAACGATCCCAGATAGTAGGATTTTCAATAATCCGGAAGACCGTTATCTCTCTGGAGAGTGTAGTTAAAAGATAGAACACATCTGATTGATAGAGAGCTAAACGGGAAGAAATTTTATGATCAAACATTCATCGATGCTGCTTCAATAAGAACTACATGTATTGAGGGTTGTCAACTGAGGAAAAACCATTAGCATCCCACCTAAAAGTACAACTTACAGGATTACTGAACAGATCATTAATCATTATTTTTGTAGTAACTTACTAGATTCCACTAGTCAGCTAGCAGAGTAGAGAGAAGTATATCTTGCACAAAACCAGCTCTTCCAGCAGCTTGTCTCATCCTTCTTTCCCGCTCTTCATAACTCAAAGAAGGATCAAAGCTGCAAGAGAGAGAGAGAGAGAGAAAGGGAGAGATGTTAAGCACACATCCAAAGACAAATAGCGCATGAGCTTGAGCAGGTATCCAACATCTCAAACATGAGAGTTCTGAGTAATTCTTCATCATCAGAAACCAGTCTTTTATCAAAACTAATCCGACATCATGACCCTCAGTGTATATGGAAATGATAAACTCCTTGTATGCTACAGGTGTTCCAAAGAAAGAAAATTACTTTTGGTGTTTAATGTTTAGAATGAGGCTAGGTAAAACTGTAAAAGTGATGCCAATACGGCAATACATAACAATAGTGCATTACATTATTTAGGCAAATTTACCATGGGAGATTATATGAGGATAAGCCCCATTAAAGTGGTCTCTGCTAAGGTTCTTCAAAATAAGAAAAAGAGACCATGTATCAGCCCTTGGAAACATGAAAAGTATGAACTTTGTGTTTGGGGAAAGGAAAGACCTTTACCTTTATTTCCTTCAATTTGAGAAGAAAAAGAAGTAATGGGAAACAAAATTTAAAAATAGGGGGGCAAAGTCCTTTTCCTAGCCTCTCAATCAAAAAGGCAGAGAAGAAAGAGATGAAGAGGACAAACAGAGGACAGATGTAGAAATGGCTGATAAGAAAAGAGAAGAAAACGAAATGAGTGGAGGAGAAAAGAGCAGCAAGGCACTTCAGTCTTTTCAATGATTATTCATCTTGGAAATACCAAGTAAAGAAGCTCTGTCTTGACTAAACTATGAAAAGAAAAATAATGTCATATTCTCATGACCCTACATCTATGAATCTACAACTCAATTTTCAAAATTTTCCCTGAGGAGATGTACTGGACAATATCAACTTAAGAGGTTAGCACTACTTGAGTAGGTTCAGAATCTCAGAATTAGTAGAACCAAACCCCACCCATGGTGAACCAGGGTATCAAGCCCCACTGGTGAAAGAGCTCCTGCACAGGTAATTTAATGTATGTTTTGAATATCAGAGTAGTGCTAAAGTGACAACTGATAAAGCTAATCAAACTGATAAGGGCTAAATATGGAGTTGAAAAGTTGATAGAAAAAGTGAAGGCTTGCTTGACCAAACAAAACTTCATTCAGTACCTTGATTTCCAAGCATGTGCTGATACTGCTTTCATAGTAGAAGTGTCCTCAGCACTGGATGACACAGATTTTGAAATTTCTTCTGCTTCAGTTGCTGAGAAGTTCAAACCAAGTGATGAAAGAAATTGATCTGTAACCGTATTAGATGCATTAGCAATGCTTGACCGATATCCCCCACTACCTAGAAGCACTTGCAGATGGGCCTCACGAAGATCCCGACCAAGGAGAGACAGTGCCTGACTACTAGGAATTGCGACTCTACGTAATCTGCGACGTCTCTGCAAGTAATCTTCAGTTAAGGGAAACATTGGTGGGAACTTAATTTGACAATATATTTATAGCCAACCAGCGGTTCAGAAAGGAAACAAATGAGGAACACAGAATAATTATCTCCATTTACAAGGATATCTTGAATAAGTGTCCATGTTGCAGGGTGATATGACTTAGCATGTCCCGTGCAACTTTAACAGAGCAAATGGGACAAACCTGCATGGATAAAATGGATACAGCATGAGACACGTTTAGCATAAAACATTGGTCAAGACTACAAACTGGTTAAACATGTCATCCTTCACCAATTTTAGCAGTTCAGGAACCACAAAGGAACTAGCAAGAACAATCAAAATGTGCATTTCATATCTTTCTCTATTTTATAAATTTTCTTATCCCTTCCTGTTGAACAGAACCTTCTCCTGTGTTGAGTAAGAACTAAATGAAAACAAGGAATGCTGCAGAGCAGCCCTTCAATAAGACTGATAGATGCAATACAGAATAATAAATATATCCTAAATATCAGAAGGGAAGTAGGACTAATAAATTGATCTTTTGTGCTAGGGAAGTGCAGTGAGGAAATTACACCAAGAACAACAAGCAGAGAACTGCCTTCTGCATCAACATACAGAGAGAGAGAACACAACTGGGAAAGCCTCAGTTGCAAAGTAACTCAAATTCAGCAAAGGAAGAATATGTGATCTTCATGAACTCATCCTGAGAGAGCAAATAATGGGTTGACCAAGAATTCAAATTCAGAATTCATAGCAATAAACAAGTTACCAACTCCTCACTGAGCATGATTCATAGAGATGGAAGTTATGCCAGGAATATCCAACTCTCTCCCCAGTGAAAGGTAGTAGCCATTCTGACTTGATAGTTAGAGGGCTGGTGGCCTAGATGTTGCTGCCACTTTTTCTTCATATTTTGCAGTGTGCTTGTCCATTTGGGAAAAGCAGCAGCCAAAGTATCAAAGGGGAGAAGGGCATACTTCAGGAGCCAAAAGAATGGAAGGGCCAGCTCAATTAACAATGAGTGTGTTGGGAGACGAAGTTGAAACTGTATATTTAGGATGTGCCAATAAATACTGGCAGCAATTTTTCCTCCATGATAGGGAAGTTCTTCAGACAACTGAAGTTAGTGTAAGGATTGGAGAGCTGGTGGCCTCAATGCCGCTGCCACTTTTTCTTCATATCTTGCGGTATGCTTGTCTATTTGGGAAAAGCAGCAGTCAAAAGTATCAAAGGAGAGAAGGGCATACTTCAGGAGCAAAAAGAATGGAAGGATCAGCTCAATTAACAATGAGTGCTTTTGGAGAAGAAGTTGAAACTGCATATTTAGGATGTACCAAAAAATATGGCAGCAGTTCTTCCTCTCTTGATAGGGAAGTTCTTCAGACAACTGAAGTTAGCATGAGGGTTCAAAGCTGTTAATTGTCTCTTGTCAGGTTAGTAATCAACATCCTAGCCTAGACAATGCACAGGTAGAAACCTATGCAATAAGAAGCAGCCTAGACAGAATAATCTACATTACCATGTCAAAATGCCCTGATCGTTCCAGTATGCGTAGCAGCGTAAGAAAAGGGGAGTAAAGTATATTTGACCTTATTTTTCATGTAGACATCTTTGAGATCCTACACTCTCCATTATCTCCACCCTCTAGTTTGTATGACAAGGACTTCAACATCCCAGGCTGTTCTATTATCTCACACTCTAGTTTGCATGTCAAGGGCAGCTGAGCAGACATTGACTTGACTGAAGTCAATCTGGACCTGTCTTTTCTAACCTCTAGCCACAATTGCTCTATGCTCTACACATAGAAACATATCTCTGCATCCAAAGATTCTAAAATTATCCACCGTCAACAAGAAAAGGCAATTTGTATTTTATTGATTCCATAAATAGTGAATAATTTGGGGCATGCCCATCAAAATAGGGCATGACTGTAAGTGGAAGGAAAAGAATATACGGGCACCATATGGGGAGTCATCAGTCATGTCAAGTTTACAAGACAGATCAGGTTACGCTCACAACCCTTTTCTTGAGCCACTTGTGAGCATTGCCAAAGTAGCATCTGACCATATAAGATTTCCATATGCTATCAACCACTCTGCAAGGATAGAGTATATAGACTTATTCACATAACAAAACCCAATGATATTTTTAGAACTGCAACATGGTGACAACATAAACCGAGAAGATTGATATAGCACCTTCCAAAGCTTAAGAGGTATAACACTCCCATAAACATGATGTGAACTGTAGTGTCCAAACTAAAAACAAACAGGCAAACATATTTTAGCAACTCCATCACAGCCTATAGGGTGACATGGTTCCCAGTTCCCACTTCATAGTCTGTTTGATCATAAAGGCACCACTGACCACAGAGCTTGACTTATTTCTCTTCCATCATAACCCAATCACATTTATAGAAGGAAACAATACTAGCACCGGATCAATCCTCTCTGCGGATTGCCAAATGCCAACCAAATAGCAATATTCATTGGATTTGACCAAGAAGGTAAGAGCTTTTGCAGTACTCTCAAGCACAAATGAAAACAAAAACTCACAACAGAGGGATAAATTCTGGTCTCAAGCACAAATGAAAACAAAAACTCACAACAGAGGGATAAATTCTGGCCTTAGGCCATTTCCCAAAACAGAAAATCACATATATAGAGTAGAATCAAAAGTAAATTAATCCATTTGATGCAAACAAGTAAGAGGAATTCGGGCCAGACATGAAGGAAAGAATAAAAAAAGAACAATAAGCTAAAATTAGAACAGGATTCATAAATATCGAACAAAAGCCAAATCAAAGAAACCATCCACATATTTCAAACATAAAAAGCTTGTCTCGCCAAAAAAAAGAAAGAAATAGCCCTTTTAATAAAAAAGAAAAGCAAACCCACGTACAGTGACTCTTGATTCGCACGAGTGCTCGTCTTCGAGATGCGAACACAGAGAGGCGATGTCGTAATCCTCGTAACAGTACGGACAGGGAAAATCGGGACGGGCCTCGTCCTCAACCTCGAAATCATCGATGCTCAACCGATCTAACCCAAAAATGAAATACAGAAACAAGAAAAAAGAACAAAAAAAAAAAAGCTCAGTTTTCTTGAGAGAACAGCAAACGCACATCCATGGATATCAGAAGAAAAACCAAACCTAGTTGGGAGCTGTTGTGGTGGTGCTGCAACGCGTACTGCCGTTTCGCGGCAGCGAGACGAGAAGCCCAAAAATCAGTGTTCATCGAAATATCAGAGGATGAACAGAGAACGATGAACTTCTATAAATATTCTTAGTACTTAACGGTAGAAATGTTGTTGATTCAGCTGTATAGATATTTATTGGGTTTTCCTCAGAAAGAGGAAAAACAAAGAAAAAAAAAACGAAAATTATGGTGACATGATTTGAGGATTGAAGTGGGGAGAGACAGAGAGGAAGGAAACCGTGAGAAGTTAATGTCGACGCTTATTTTTCTGATTTATTTGACCTTTTCTTGGGGATGCATGTCGATACAGGGAAGGCTGAGATTCAGAGAGACAAGGGCTTGTGGGTATGACCGAAGCTGACGTAGAGAAAAAATTACGAGAAAATGTCGGATTTTCTGTTTGGTTTAGAAATCTTTGGAGTTTTGCCTGTTTTGTGGGGTTAAAAATTTAGATATTTCATACATTTGATTTACGATGATGTCGTGGCCTAGACAAGCTAAGACGGTCCCTCCCACAGTTGATGGAAAATGATGACGTGTGAGGCAATTATTACTGCTACTCTCTCTATTTTCAGCATAATATTATTAAATTAAAAATATAAAAAAATCAATATTTTTTTTTTTTTATTAAAAATTGAATTATTTTTGGTAGTCCAATTTTTTAATATTATTATAATTGTGCAAAAAGCCCAATAAGAGCCTAGTAGGATAAATCATGAAATTATCGCACTATATGAACCTATGGTGCAAAAAGGCCCAGAGGAACCTGCCCACTTTTGATTGTTAAACATAGGTTCATGTGACAAATTTTTGGTTCTAGATTAGCTATGCAATTTAGGATACCAGCCTGCTTTGATCATAAGGAAGGCGACATGAACTATGATATAATATTTTCTACCATTTTTATGGGTGTGGTTAGATACATCATTGTATCTTTTTTTTAACTAATATATATAAATATAAATGTCTTATTAAAGGTTTTGGGAAACAATTTTTCGATACTTATAAAAAAAAGCATCTCCAACGAAGTTATGATATCTATATAATTTAGGTTTTATTATTTTTTACCGAAGTTTCATTCATTTGTATTATATATGAGTCTTATTATTTTGTGTTTTAATCTCGTCTTGTTATACCTTGAACTTATTTTTTATTTTTTTAGCTGTTAGTTTAAAGATTATTCTAATTAGGTTTTGATGATTACAAAATAAGATTAAAGTTATTAATAATTCAAATCAAGTGAAGTTTTTCAAGTTTAATTTTAAGAATATAAAGAAAATTCAAGTAACCATGGAAGAAAATCAATATCGTGAAAACCTAATGCTTTTGAAAACTTGAAGTGACCTAGGACAATTTATAAGATGACATTTGTTGGTGCACTTAGGCCTAAATTATTTTTTATGCGCTTAAAGATTTATTTTTATCCTTAAACTTAAAACAAATTATTTATCAAGGAAATAGACGAATCTTTTTTTTGATTCAAAATTTTGAGTTAAATTTTTTTAAAACTTATTATAAAAGGTTTGTAAGAAGGTGTACACAAATTACTGAAAGTTTCAAACCTCAAATTGGGTTTTTTAAACACTTTACAATGCAATCAATTGAAGGGGTCAAGAATCGGCTCAACTAATTGTGCTTGATTGGTCAAGAGCCGATCAAGGGTGCTTTTATATTTTATCTCTTCCGCTACCTGGGTCTAGTTGGTTGAGACATAACCTCAACCGATCAAGGACCAATCGAGGATCGATCGCACCTTTTGTTGAGCTTAAGAACCCTAACAATCACTTGTAACTCAATTTGAATCGATTGAGGCCTTGTTGTGACCTTCTAGGTTTTTTAGTTAGAAACCTATAAATTAAAGAATCTTAAGGCATTTATTGATGATAAAACAACTACATTCAAACAAAATAATATTTTTACTCTCATTTCAAGCTCTTCTTCTAAGAACATTGATTTCTCACTTGTAAATTCTTTGAGTACACCTTCAAATCCATCTAAACTTTCTTTTGTATTATGAGTTAAAATATTCTAAGATTGGAAACATTAAATCCATTCTTATTTACTCATTACAAGAGAATAAACTTCAAGTAGGTTGAGTACTTGAAGAGATGTGAACAGCTATGTAACTCTTCATGTCCTCAATATGATGCTCCATATCCCTTAGGAGACAACTCAACCTTGAGTTATGAATCATCACACCCTCCTCCTCAAAATGTCTTTCACGATTACTCTTGAAAATAGACTAGGATAGGGAGAATGACTATTTTTTTTGTGTATGTTTTTCAACATATAAAATTTTATATTCATACCAAAACTATAGGAAAACATCTTGGAGAGATTTTATGAAATTTAAATTATTAAAAATAAAAAATCTTTTAAAATTTGAAAACAAGCTGAAAAAATGTAATTAGAGGCAACAACATTTGAACACCTCGAGGAAAAAAATTTGAATGCTATTAAGGGTGTTTGAATATCCTCAAGAGGACATTTGAATGTTTAAATATCCTCGGACAAGATGTCTGATTATCTTTAGATGTAAGGACAAAAATATTGTGAAATATCTAATATGATATATAGAGTGATATATGGGATTGAATCTTGAATGAGTGATATTTCACATTTTTCTCTTGTTTTAGATATGGACATTTTACTAAGGTTTTAACAATGTTAGCAACATACTTTCCTTTTTTAAATGTCAAAATTGTAAATATCATTTTTGGGCTTGACCCAACATGAGGTCTCTTAACCCACATATTACCTGCTTAGTCCATGGTTTCATGTGATAGGATGCAAGTAAACTACCTTATTAAATAAGACATTTCTTTGTTTTGCATTTTTGATGTGGAATTCTATTTTTCAAAGCAAAAAAATAAAAACACACACCTAAACATAAAGTGAGAATCGAACCCAAGTCTTGGGGAAAACATTAACACTAGAAGTACAAAAAAGATTCATATACAAAAGTTCTAAAGGTTTCGATGTAGAAATGGAGTGTTTGTTTTGTTTTTTGTTTTTTAAATAATAATTTGTCTTCCCACTTAACATGTATCACAAACTTTATTTTTAAAAAAACTAATTTTAGAAAGGCCTCTTACTAGTTCATATTTGTTGACTTGGGAAATAAGGTCTATGTTAACATGTTTTAACTTCCTATGTTACAACTAACTTTGATCATGTATGGTAGAAAAGCATTTGTCTTTGACCATCATATTTTGAATATCAATAGTATAAATATTTTCACTTTTATGATCCATGAAAATGATTTTGTCATTTTGAATATTTTTAATAATGCAATGAGATGATTCAAAAATTACTTTTAAACTTTTGTCACAAAGTTGATTAATGCTTAAAAAGTTATGCTTTAAACTATTAACAAATAAGACATTTTCAATTAAGGAAAAAATATTCTTACTAACATTTCCTTGGCATATAATTCTCATATTTGCATGATCTCCAAATATCATATAATCACCTTTCTTTTTTGTATAAAAGACAAACTTTGACTTATCTCCTATCATGTGTTTCAAACATTCACTATCCAAAAATCAATTGTCTTTCTTTGAATTTTGTAAGACAAGTCAAGATGATTTAAGTATCTATATCTTTTTGGAGGTTAGTGTCTTTTAATTTTTCAATCCAAATCTTTTTTGTTTTGAAAGTAGTAGCTTTTTAAGAAATATTTCTAAGAGAGTAAGTACTATTCCATAAAAGTTGTAAATAGTGGATGGACTTACACTAGATGCCTTTTTGAAATAATTTTTATTCTTGGATGACTTGTAACGAAACTTTTTTTTTTCTATCAAAAATGCATTTTTGGCTAGCAAGCATTATGTTAAAAGACATTTTTGTCTATAAGAAAAGATTGAAAGTGAAAAGGTCAACTAATCATATTTCTTTTTCAAAACCTCATTTTCTTTTCAACTTTTGTAAAGTTTTCTTGTTTATTCCTAAGTTTTTTTCTAAGACTTTGAATTTTCTTTTTAAGAGAAACATTCTTTAAGCCAAGTTTTTCATGGTCTCCATAGAGTTCATCAATAGCTTCTTGCAAATCCTCATAGTTTTAGTTAAAATTTACCTCATCAAGCTCACAAATTGCCATGAAGCACATGTTGGTCTTCCTTCTCATTTTCTTCTTCCATGGAGTCATCTTCACTATCACTTCAAGTAGTCACCACAACTTTCTTCTTTCCCTTCTTAGCTTCATTCTTTTATGAAGGACAATTATACTTGATATGCCCAAGTTTCTTTTATTTAAAGCATATCAATTCTCTATCTCTCTCCCTCTTTGTTTCTCTTTCTCTTTTTCCACTATTTGATGGGTCCTTCATTTGAGAATCTTTCCTTGGATTGAACTTCCTTCTTCCATTCTTCTCAAATTTGATGAACTTTTTGAACTTTCTTATGATGAGAGCAAAATCCTCATCTTCTTCACTATCATGTTCCTTATCAATTGTGGAGGCTTTGAGAGCAATACTTTCCTTCTTTTTATCTTCTACCTCTTAATGACTTTTCATGATACTTTCATGAGTCATCAAAGCTCCAATTAGTTTTTCCAAGGGAAGCTTAGATAAATCCTTAGCTTCTTAAATTATAGTGACCTTGGCTTCAATCTTCTTAGGAAGATACCTTAGGATTTTCATTACTTTCTTCAATTCTTTAGAGGTTTTGCCCAATGCTTGAAGTCCATTGATGATACCGATGAACCTAGTAAACATTTTAACAATGGATTCATTATCATTCATGGAAAATAATTCATAAATATGCACAAGAATATTAATCCTAGATTCTTTGATTTGATTTGTTTCCTCATGAATTATTTCAAGTAGTCTCCAAATGTCCTTAGTGGACTCACATTGGCTTACACAATTAGACTCATTTGTATTTATTGCACGACGTAAGTAGTAAACAACTCTTGCTTTTAATTGAGCTTTCTTTTTTTCAAGTTCATCTCATTTTTACTTGGTTTTGTAATAATTATCCCATTATCTACTTTTATTGGAATATGATGACCATTTTGAATAACATCCCAAAGATCATAGTTAATGGATTTTAAAACCCATATCATTCTAGTTTTCCAATAAGAATAATCAATTCTTAAAAAGAATGGAGGTTAGTTAATTGAAAATCCTTCCATATGAGATAAGTTTAAAGAATTAACCATATCCTCTTAGATTGTTAAATGAAAAAAAAAACCTAACTCTTATGCCAATTGTGAAATAAGACCGGTTTAATTAAGAGAATTACCTAAGAGTGATGGATGAATTAGATGTTTAAAAACTTTTTGAAAAAGATCAATTAAGAGCACAAGACAAGAAATAATTATGCAATATAACAAATAAGTAAAGAGCAGGGAAAAGAAATATGCAAGCCTTTTTTATAGTGGTTTGACATCTTGCCTACGTCTACTCTCCACAATCTCCTATCTGAATGAGATTTTCACTCTCTAAGGAACACAACCTTCAAGCTTTACAATTGGATGCACCAACTCCAATGGGCACTACAATCCTTTTAAATATGTACTCAACAATTAATAAGTAGGAGAGGTTTTAGTGCTCCCAATCCTAGTATAAATATAACTCATGATATATAAGAAACTATGATGGATTTCAAAAGTGTGCTAAAGGAATTTGAAAATTTAAATTCAATGCATTTAAATGAAGAGCTTTGAAAAAGAGATAATAGGTATATTTCAATTCAATATAGGTTTTCTCTTGTCAATAAATGCAATGAAGCTCTTGAATTTATTAAAAATAACCTTGAACACTCAAAACCATAAAAAATGACCTTGATCAGTCAAGCATCGATTGACCAATTGACTAGTCATTGGTGCATTTAATGTACTATAGGTGACCGTTGACACTTTTGAGGTTCAACCAAACCTTTGACTAGACCTTGATCGAACGTGCCAAAACCTCAATCGACTACACACCAGTTATTGGAAAAGGGAGAAGAAAAATGTGCGCCTTCAATTGGTCCTCTACTAGGAAAGTGTAACCAGTTGAGTCAGTTCTCCAATCGATTTGGCGAGTTTAGGACCCTCTCAACCATTTGCAACTAAAAGTATAGAAATGCTTCTACTTTTTGGTTCCAAGCTTCCAAGAACTTGTAATAATGCCTTTAACAACCTTTTAAGTCAATTTTAAAAGAATTAGACCTAAGGTTTTGAGTTAAAATGTATATTCATCCAATTTCATAATAATTAAAAAAAAAAAAATCCTTTTTAAGCTGAGGTAAGAATGGAGAAAAATAGCTTTGAAGTGCATAAAAAATATATAGATCTAAGTGCACCAATAGAAATGATCTTACAATATTTCCTATACACTTGAAGCTTGTTAGAAGTCCCTTTTTGAACACTATTCCAATTATAGTATCATTGTAGCTTTCCACTTGCACCATCATTGCTCTACATCGTTTCACATAGATGTTCTCCCCCTCGTTATCCAAATGTTCAAAATTGAGTAAATCTTTCCCCTTTGACATGAAGAGCACATGTATTGAGAAATGAAAACAGAAACCATACTAATGTTGGAAATTGTAGAGTTTGTCAAAAATACTTTACTCAATAATGTGTTATTCCTTTCCATCAAGATCATGAGTTTGTAGGTGTGCATAAGATAGTCTATAGGATCTCTCATCTAGTCATACAAATGAAATTTTGTAAAAACAAATCTTATAGTTATGTTAGCCTCCCATATGTCATTTGTGAATGAGGTTGTTCACTAAACCTTGAACAACCTAATTCATAAAGTGGTGCATAGTCTTCCCTTTCATAGAATCTACCCTAGCCTTTCTCTTTGAAAATCGAAATGTTTTTGCTCCAAATTGATTTGTTTTTCTTCACAATCGGTGATGAGTATTTTTTTATGTGATTTGCCTACAACATTGAGGGACACTAAATGCTTGGTTTGCAACATCATTCTCAACTCTTCATTGTCTCTAACTAGAGCCTCATTCTGTTGCAAGTGTGAATGTATCCGTTATTCATATTACATTTCTTATTCGCATGGATGATGTAAAAGTATAGGTACATAAACCTTATCCCTTATACCTCATCATTCTCTTAATTATAAGAAGATAAAGTAACCTTGACTGTAGAACGACTCATATAAGACTCATATAAGACTCACATACACCTATGTTCCTGGAATTTAGGATGTGTGATAATGGGGAATTTGTTACTCAAGTGACTTTATGGATAATCGATTGTGTATTATGTTGTCTAATGCATTTATGATCTACCCTGTTAATGAGCTCTTAATCGTTCCAAGAAATGAAACTTATATATACCCCATAAAACTTTATTTTTAATAAAATATATAATTTTTTATAATTATAATGTTATGTCTTCTTATGCTTAATATAAAAATTCCAATTAAAAAAAAAATGAATATTGAAAAATACAAAAAAAAAGAAGAAAGGGAAAAACCAAGCATGGGGAAAGAAAAAGAGGTGCAAAAATAGGAAGTACATTTGGTTGGGAAAAATTCGATTCCAACTTGAATATTAATGTGGAATTGAATTCGACCGGATTCAAATTTAATTGTTTGGATGAGTTTTGAAGTTGAGTTGGAAATTTAGAACTACATTTAAACCCCAATCAGAAGCCGAAACAGAGTGCATATCTACCCCGCAATTGGGGATTAGGGTTAGGGTTAGGGTTTTTGCGATTCAACAATGGCGACAACACAAAAGCAAGAGCAACAAGCACAGCAAGGGAGCTCGAAACCAATGATGAGGAAGCCAGTGTTCACGAAGGTGTATCAGTTAAAGCCCGGCACCAGCGGTCACACTCTAATTGCGAATGTTTTGTCCTCTAACACCGTTTTGCACAAAGGTCGTGCCGCTCCTCAGAACCTCCGTCACACTTGCATCGCCGAGTGTCTCATCGGCGACGAGACGGGCACCATCATCTTCACTGCGCGTAACGATCAAGGTCTTTTCTTTAAAATCCCAAACCCAACCTCTTTTTGCATTATAATGTTTGTTGAGCTTTTGGCATTGATTGTTCTCTTCCTGAATCTTTGTGCTGTTAATCTTATTGTCTGAATAATAGTCTCTGTTTACTTCCTCAGAAAACAGGGGAAATGAAAGAAACAAAAGTCTCATTTTCCCCTGTTTTTGTTTCCAAAAATTGAAATGATCGACATGTTTGTACCAAATAATCTCTGTCGAACAGAATATAATGTTTTTTTTTAATGAGAAGACTAATGAGAAGACATAGGACTTAGATTGAAATTTGAAATCTTAAACAAGTTGAGTTTGTCGTAATTGTAGGACTCCAATTTTATTTTCTGATCCCTGCCATATGGCAGCAATGAAATGGAATTTCATTTTAGAAGGTTATATTCCTTGAGTATTACTCTAACTTCCTATATGCAGTTGAATGTGAATTAGATACTGTTGCATAGTTGGTCAGACAGGTTGCCAGTGTTTCTTTGTTGTTGTCGAAAAACTAGGCAGCATTCATATCATGTGTATAACTTCTGTGTTTTCCTATTGTTAAGATGAGGCCCTATGGGAAAATGCCATTTTCCTTGTAGATCTCATCCTCTGGAAGAATGTCATTTTTTGAAGCTTTTATCACCACAATTTTGTCATAACCCTTGACCTTCCAGCCTTAAAAACCCATCTACTGAAAAAATAGATATATGGTTTGTTGGTTCAAATAAAGTTCTAGGAGAAGCAATTCCTCCCCGAGTCCATCTCTGTGAAGCAGCTGGGTGTCTCTTCTTCAAATGGCATTGAGTAACAATAATATCATAACTTCTCAATCCCATCTTATCACCCTTTATTCCCATTGCTTAGAGCGGTATGCCATTTTATCCCTACCCTTTATTTCAATTAACAACTCTAACCTATTATTCTCCTAATAGCATGGTAATGGAGGCTGAAGAGGGCTACCTAGCTAGAACATGCTTGTATGTCCATTTGATCTGAGAAATGTCTGTTTTGTGTGTTTAAGATTCATATATGCATTACTTCTTAAGAACCTAAATACCAAGTGATTTTTCATGTGAAATTTGAACATGTTATTACTTATTCCTTGCAAATCTGAAGGTGTATTTGAAAGTACATACATAATGTGTGCAAATGCTTGATTCTTGCATTAATCCTTGATTTTATAATTTTTATTTGGGAACAACTTTTCTTGTTCATTCACTCATGATAGTTGGAGCTAATTCTCCCATAAGTACTAGACTGTGCAACATCTTGGATTTCCAGCTCCTATAACATGAAAGGAACTACTTAGGTGGTGTTTGTTTTTTTACTTAATTCTAAATAGAACCTTAATGATTAATAGTGTTAAATATTAGGTTGTTTGTTTTTGTAGTATTTTATTTCTATTAAGTATTAAAAAGTAAAAAAAATCAATATGTTATTTTTTCTATTTAAAAAAAACTACATATTTTGAGTTTTTCTATTTAGTAAAAAGTTTATAATAAGTCATGAAAAAGTAAAAAAACAAACAACCTAAATTCTAAAACTAAATTACTTTCAGCAAAAAGCCAAAAAAACAAACACCATCTTAATCTTCTATCCATCAAACTGAATTTCATCCCATCATGCTCTGAAACCCTTTCTTTTTGTACAGGGACTTTTAAGTTCATTTCTTTTAATTTTTTTATAATTTTGGCTTCTTGAATCCTTGACCATCTAACATCAAATGTAGATCTTTGATTTTCTTCTTTTGTCTTTTGTTATGAACCGAATTCATTGAGTAAGCATGTGTGCCAATTTTTAATATTATGTTATGTTGCTTTTAGCAAATGCAGTTGCAATGGATGAAACACTGTCTTCCAAAAATCAAGATGAGCTGTGCTTTTGTTGAATTCATATGATCTGTTGCTGTTATTTGTTGCAATTGTTTATGTAAAAAGATTTGAATTTTCTGTTTGTCTAGAGTGCTTGTATTGTTTTGCATTTTTTTCTTCCATTTCTTTCTGTTTTTTCTTGCTTTCTTTACATGAAACGGTTGTGTGACTCTGAAAATTGTTGACCTTGAGCCTATAATATTTAATGGTAATAAAAGTTTTATGTTCTATACAGTTGACTTGATGAAACCAGAGACCACTGTAATCATTCGAAATGCTAAGATTGACATGTTTAAGGGTTCTATGAGGCTAGCTGTTGACAAATGGGGCCGTGTTGAGGCCACTGAACCAGCTAAGTTTGTGGTCAAGAAGGATAATAACCTTTCCCTTGTTGAGTATGAACTGGTGAATGTTGTTGAAGAGTGACTGGGATCTCTTGCAAGTTAGTGTTTGGATACAAATGGTATTTTATGAACTTTAAATGTCTGATGATTAGTTTTCTTGTGTCCCTTGCCCTGAGATGCTCATCAGGTGCAATTTTCATGTGATGGTTGTTTGGTTTGGTATACATATCTCACTGGAAACAGTTTGTCTTTCCCCTAGGCATTTGTGCAATCTGGGATTTGGTCAAATGCCAGTTTAAGTAGACGGCATGTAAAAAGGACCATCATCACTTGTGTCCATGGCAGTGCCCACCAAGCCTGTGATGGTTGGGTATCCAAATGCTAAAACTACAATATGTTTATGGTTTTACGCCTTTGTTGGCTGGGAATATGTGCAGATATGTGTTGCTTTGTCTATCTCCTGTTGGTGACTGTCATTACCAGCATGTTGGAAGTTGATCAATTAGCTTGTTATAATACTTGTATTTACCAAATTTACCTTATTCCCATGCCAACTTACGCATTTTATGCACCGTGTTGCTTCTCCCTGTTCACTTTTATGATCAAATTCGCTACATGTATTGGCATGAAGTGCCTCAAAAATTACAACCCAAAAAATATTGAAAATTCAAGCTCCATCACCACAGAAATATGAGATTCGCATTATAATTCTTTTTCTCTTTCCATTTAATTTTTAATTTCTTATATTACGTAAAAGAATAAGATATATGAAATATGTTTAAAAAAAGAGATTGAATCTGAACTTCTTTCTCTCCCCCTTGTACTCATTCACTCCGTTTTATATGCAAATGCTCCGCTAGGGTCTACATACCTGTGACAGGCCCTAAATGCCCCATTATGGCTCGAGGTTACTCTCGTCCAATGGATAGGTTCTTTTACTTGGTTATGCTGGCAGTCAATTGGCTTCTATGGCAGTTATTCATTTGGTGAATGCGAAACTGAAATCCACCCTTCGACGACCTCAAGCGGGCTCAGCCATAAATGAGTGATTTTATTTTTAAGTTCGGTTGAATTTTGTTGGAGGCAAATAGGATTCCAACATAATATGATCGTTAAAACTTCAGCCAAGCAAATTCGGAGAGGATCTCTTAAAAATATTAAGACGGCTAAATTATCAGCATTTCAACACCAGAATAAAGTTGGATCTGATATTTCAATTTCCCTTTGCATAAAATGAATTCCACAAAATTAAAAAGTACAATGCAATCTAATGACAAATCATTCAGATCAAACAACAATTCAGCGCATGATTGCATGAAACAACTCGATGAGTTTTCACCCCAATATTGCTAAGCATTAGTATAGAAGGGTTATTCCACCGAAGCGAATTAAGAGGCTGGGAATCCATTTCAGGTCTTTTACAATTACCTTTGGCATATGTAATAAGCAGGAATTGCTCTATGTTAAGAGGTAAGTGGCAAATCTCTATTTCCCAAATGTTAATCACATTCAATTGAAAAGAAAGTTACATATTTGGATTTGTCGGGTTTGTGCAAAGAAAAGCCATCAAATCGTACATAGTTTATATCCTTTTGCATAACCAAAGATTTCCACGGACTCTTGAAATGAACTCATGAAAGGTAGTACTGCATTCAATTTCGAGAAGAAAAAAATAATGTAAATTATGATATATTTCATTATTATACCTAGTTTCAAATTCTCAGGAAACAACTTTAACCTTGAATTTTCACATTCAATGAAGGAGAATAATGCTCCAAGCAGTGGCCTCACAAAGTCCATTGAAATCCATGGAAACTACGATCAATGCACCGCATCCCAACAAACAATAATCATCCATCTACAATACCAAAACAAAGAAAAAACTACTTACAGAGGATACTAGAATTGAGTGCAACCAAAAGTCATGGAAAAAAATGATTAACAAAATAATAACATCATTTATCTAACCATAAGTTGTTAGTTGAGTGTTTACTAAGATTCACAACACAAACTTACACTATAAAAAGAAATGGAGGTAATATGCAAGTTTATATGTTCATTCAGTAACCACAGCCTTAATCAAAGCAAATCCCATTGTCAAAACTGATAGAAAAAATAGAGGCTAAATCTTAGCTGTATTGGTAGGGAGTTCACCTCCTAGGTCCAAAACCCTAGAACCAAGTTGGAAGGCTAGACTATTCCTCTCATTCTATAAAAGATAGAAACCATCTTCACAAAATAAGAAATTTAACTTGCATGGGCAACTACATTGTTTTCAATCCTGTTCAGAACATATCACACCACCCAACAATGTTTCTTCGGCTTCATTATACTGAGGGACTTACTCCAAATAGCTAGCCTCTTATACAAAAATGCACTTTTTTGCTTCCAGGAAAAAAGAATAGGTGGTTGAATCCACCTTGTCACACAAGGAGACCAGAAACATGGGCTTCTACCTTAACTTAAAACCATAATAGGCAATATGAGTAAGAACCTTAAGCCCCTTAAACAAGTTTGAACTGATGACAATGATTGTCTGCTATGATGTTTAAACACCAACCAGGTGAAGTGTGACTTGAAGAAACATCTAATACTGACAGAAAAATAAATAAAAGAACAAAATATGATGAGGTCCAAATCCTGATTATTCAAACTTAATATCTGATTGCTTTTGGCACGAGTAAAAAAAAATGTCTATAATAGTTAATTGCAAACTTATCTATTTAGAAACCATCAGAACATTAGGCTAAGTTGAAATCTCAAAAATGGAAGCACAGAAAGCTTTCTTCTCTGGAGCTCATTCAATATGCTTAACATATCAGGATTTGCCTTAGAGCGCATGTACATAAAACTTTGCTCGAACCGTCTGACATTCATCATACATCATCATTGCAATCTGATTGAATACAAGAAATCAGTATGATCCTAAAATGGTCATATGAAAATCGATTCCTATTAAAGAAAATATCAAATCAACATGGACATCAATTGAGAAAGAAGGCAGTTCAGATTAACTTGAAAATATTGAATAAATCTGTCACTTATATTCTCCTGTTCGTATCAGCAGAAAATTATCATCTTGTGTGGCTTCAATCTACTCATTAAAAATGAACAAGAAACTAAAAGAAGCCACTAGCTCAGCCAGGTTTGATCTCTTACATAAATCAATTTAGTTACTTAGAGACTATTTAAAAAATTTAGCTCATTAAAAATCAATCAAAATTGCAGGACTCATACATGCAAATGATATCACCAATGACATAAAGAAACCGCAATTTAAGCTCAACAACAGCAATTGCTGCAGGAAAATAATACCATCTGAAGCTTCTTGGCCTTGTACACATCCATAAAGAGCTGATGACATAAAATTTTTTGTCTAATGGTTAAAGTGGCTTATATATATGTTGCATGGGTTTGAGTGTCAGTGTCGGGTATGGGTATGTGTCTTAAGGTCTAATCCCTTACACAAATTTAAAGATACAAGGATTTGGCTTAGAAGGTCACACTTGAAACAGTATATTTAAATGAAAAAAGAAAGAGAAATCAACTTAATATCAGTAAAAAGCAAAGATGTCTTTGATAAGAACTCTTCGTATATTTACCTACGAAAAAAATGGCATACCAAGTAGTATCTAACAATACATGTTACCTTTAACAAAAGGTGTCTGTTTGTTTAATATGAATGGAAAAGGAGGGCAAAGGGGAGGATGGTTATGAGGGTATATGTTAAACAATCAAATATTCCAAGAAACATAGTGTAAGAAAATACAGATCCAGAATTTCTTCCTTATAATGATGGACCTTATATAATCAAAATACCGGAAATCATGAATGAAAAGCAAGATAGTTCGATGCCCATTTTTTGCGAAAACAGCATCGTATTAACCAATTCACACTGTCATCTGCACATAATGCCCTTAGTATTATATATATATATTTGAGCCTCTAAACCTTTATACTGAAATTTAGAGCCAGAATCTCTAACCAACACATGCTTCATGGGAAAAAAAACACTTTACTATGGTTTCATTTCATATTTATTACTTTATCATATAGATTTTACAAGCAAATCCACAGGTCTACAGACATTTTAGATGCATCCGATGAATATGAGGAAATTATAACCTTGGTGACAAAACAGGACATACAATAAATACAAAAACTCTATTCTGAGAGATGCACAAATACTACATGAAATGGTCCAGACTATCCCTTCAAAAGATCCATAAAATTTTAGTAGATACTCTAACTCCGTAAAATCATCAAATACTTTTGAACGATTCATCTCTTTTCTTCAATTTTAGAAAGAAAACTTCTTGCAAATCTACCGAAGACAACATTCACCAATACTTTCAAAACTCAAATGAAAAAAAATGAATCCCTGTGACTCCATCTTGGGTTGCTTGATCTTCATCTAGTCTTGTCTTTCCCTACAAAAGGAAAATAGTGGGCATTCTTTTATTGAGAGAGATGAAATCACCTAGAATAGAAAAACTAACAAGTGGGAAGAAAATGAATGTATGATCCATTCACCAAAATCAAATGTTTCTCCCACACAAAAAAATTTCCTATAAAATGAGTATATATAACCCACTTGAGGTTTGAAAAATGAAAAATAGCCAATCCTTTCTCCTCTCTTTTCGAAGTATTTGCTCCTTTTTGGGAAGAAGAACCTAAAATGACAGTGAGAAGGAACAAAACCAGGAAAATGATTGGTTAATATCCACCATCAACGTTGAAACGGGGCATTAGATTTTTGCAATCCTAGCATTTGATTTCTCTCAATCTGAACTACTTCTGAATCCTGAAATTACATGATTCAAACCTAACAGAAGCACTCTCAAATCCACAATGCCAAAATATTATTCTATAGAATTCACAAACAGAATCATAGATGTTAGCTTGCTTTATAAAATCAACACAATTGATCACAACACTACCAGTTCAACAACCAAAAAACCAATCCAATCCAAATTGACAAAATAACGGCAATCCCTCCAAGCATACGATGCAGGACAACGCATTCATTCAATCAACATCAATGAATGAAACATATACAATAAATATACATGTGTGTAACACTAAGAAAATTGAAGAGAAAATTTACCTTCAGGAGTCCAGCCGTAAGAGCGGCGGGAGACGGAGAGCATGGAATTGAGCAATGCGGAAGCAGTGGCTGCGTGAAATGGAAGCATTGATTCAACACAGAAGCTCATCTCAACAGGAGACCTTCATTCACAAGATAAGATTACTCCTATGTGATTCATTTAAACTAATTTGAAAATGAAGAGTGGAGATTGGTATGACCTGAAAATGCGGCGAGATAGTGGCTTCTGGTTGGAGATGCCCAAGGAGGAGAAAGTGCGTTTTGGTTTGGACTTGACTCCTCCGGTGAGTCTCGCCGCCGCGCTTCGGGCGGCGGTGGAGCGGAAAACGGACCTGGCTGCTGCGGCGGCCATCTCTGGGACAGTGGTTTTGGGAGCTTGGGGTTTTTCTGGGGATCTGGGTTTTAGCCTTCAGGTCTCTTGGGGTTTCACTAGGGTGCAAGTCCAGCGGGTTCGAGCGGGTTATTATCTGTTGACCCAAACTCAACATATCAAACTCATTTGTCTACAGCCGGTCCAATCCGAGATTCAACTCAAGCCAAATCGATATCCATTTTTCTAATATCGGGTTCAAACCGGGTTAAACTTGGTAAATGAATATGCGATCCGATTGAGAACATTTGGCAGCTTAGTAAACATCGCATATTAAATTATTTAAAATAGTATATAAAAATAATTTATTAATTTTAAATTTATTATATATATATATTTTTTCATTTCAAATTCTTTGGGATGCAAAGATTATCTAAATATTTTACCAATCAATTAATTAGATGTCATTTAGCTACAAATTTTATTTTATGTTTTTAAAAATAAAAATTACTATATTTTATAACAAGTTACTATTATTTTCTATTTTCAAATGCAAAAAACAAAAAGTGTATGTAAAAAGGCACTGAAAGATTAATTTGAAAAATGTTTTTGAAAATAGTTCAAAAACATATCACTGTGTTTTTTAAGTGAAAATTATGGTTTTATTTGGAAAATAGTTTTAAAAAAATAACTATTTTTTAATTTTTTTAAATTTTTTATGTTTTATACAACAAAAATCTATTTATGAACTTAAAGTTTTTAACTTATTTTTTATATTTTTAAATATAAATTTGATCTATAAATCATTTTTTTATTTGTTTAATTAGTTTTAAAATAATCCTTAGAAAATAAGTGAAATAACAAAAATATGTTTTTTTAAATTTTTATTTTTATGAACAAAAAATTGTTTCTTTAGTTGTCAAGTATCTTTTTGTATTATTTTATTTTAAAAAACCGAAAAAAAAAACCATTTTCCAAAATAGTTAGAAACGAATCCTGCAATTCAATTTTCTATAGATGGTAAAAAAATATTAGATGAATCAGGGACTCTATACTCTATAGGCATTTCTCTACATGCTTTTGCCATTTGTTATGATTGATGTGATTCAATTCCAAAAGCAGAACCTTTTTATGAATGGTATCATTGAAACAATAATGGAATCAGTACACTCACAGAGGGGCCTTTAGGAATAGGAACCATGGAAAAAGCCTATACAAATCTTATCCAAAAAGAGGCCAATGGACCAAGGCAACACTCCTGTTTTTCTGGCAAATCAATTGGTCAGAGCCACCAAATTTTCGAGTCATGCAAGCAATAGTTATTACAAGTCGTTTACTCATCCGCAGAATACAAACACAAACATAATTGATCCCTCATCAACAATTTTATTTGCCTCTGCAGTCTGAAGCCACCATCAAACTTGTAGTCGGTTACACTCACACCCCTTCAATGTCTTGAGCTGCTTTTACTTCGGTTCATCTTTACTAGGATGCCAAGTAGGAGTGGAATGCAAATGCCCTGGGACAGTTCCATGCTGTGCCCTCTGGAGGGGTCGGGAGGATGAGCACCTCTTGCAGATGCTCTTTCACGTTCATTGAACCGCATTCTGTTTGTGAAGTACAAGCCTCCTGATCCATCCCCTGATCTAATTCCAATTAGCCGCCCTAGTGGGACACTATGGTCTTGGAAGAAGGATGCTGTGGACTGGTTACATTACAAGTTAGTGGAGAAGTCATATGTACGAGGGCAAGAATGAATACAGATGCATTTTGTGTACATGAGGAAACAAAAGAGGATTAGGCGAGAAAGAATTACCTCAGTGTCAAGGTTGGATGATGAGAATGAGGAGAAGCTGGTTGACGGCATGTGCAAAGTGTGTGGTTCGACTGCAGAAGCTTGTAAACTCTCTGCCACTCTAAGTCTCGTGTTCATAATCTCAAGCCCAAGGGGCCATCCACTGGGCATCTCCTGTTCCTGAGAAGGGTCATTAGTTAATACACATCACTCTCATGTCATGTTAGCTAAGATGAGATTTTGCTGCTACTATTTTCCCCCCTCGATAGTGTTGAATGAAATTTAGGCAAGAGCATATATCATTACAGGAAAAATTTCTGGAAACAACACTGCTTCTCATAAATGACGCAACCCAACAATGATTATGAAGAGACAAGCAGTAGGTGAAGATTCCATAATGCAAAAGCGTCATTATTTAAGGGCTTTGGTGAGTTGTACAACTCTACATTATTCATAAACCTTTTCAGAGAGGGATCCAATGGTATGGACCTCTTTATTTCAAATATACTGTTTCCTACTGTTGTGTTTTCCATCTCATACTGTTTTTGATTCTTATGAATGAAAAAGCATATAACTTTCCAACAAAGCAAAATTGAAAAAAGTGATCCTGGATGAGTTTGCTGATATCATGCATTGTCCTCTTGCACCCCAGATCTTGTGCAAGGCCGAACCCAAATTCACACATGGGTTTCTATCAATGTGCTGAATTGGCATACCACAGAGAGCTTTAGGTTTCTGAAGCCCTGGCAAAAGCTCAATTACCAAAATCTTCAGGTAGCATTTTCTTCAAGAGCTGAGCCTTGATTTTGATCTCTTATAGGTCTTTCATCAAATACATCTGAGTTCAGACTAGCTTGATCTAGAGCTTAGTAGAAAACAATCCCACAAAGTTTTGAGCGCCAACACCTTGGTGTCGGGCATTCATAGGTCACTGTAACTAAAAACAGTGCTCCTCCGGGAGACAATGCACATACCCCGATAGTTCATCCATCTAAAACAACAAATTTCCTCACATTGTTTCTCATCTGATCAAAGTATTTTGGGAATTCCCATTTTTCAATTTTCACTAGGGAAATACAATGATCAGAAGATAAACAACTCCATAAAATTCCAAGCCCTCAATTTTAATTGTGGGACGATCATCGAATCTAAAACATGGATCACACTTCTGTATTTCTAATCATCAAGAAGTGAGCAAAGAAATGAATTTTTGAGAATCAGGGAGAGGAAGAAACCTACTTCTACCAAACACTTACTCAGACTACTACTCTTCAAGAACCGCATACAAGTACGAAACTATGACCCTGTTTTTACAACTGGGTTTTACTCAAAAATTGATTCCAGAGAATCCATGAGTCACCAAATAAGAAATTTCAGAAAACTTGTCAACCGAAGCATTCATCAAGCAGAACAAGAGAGAGAAGGGTTCTACCTCTGAAACCATTGTGTAGAAAAGGAATGCCCTCCTCACTGAAGAATTTGTTGATGGTGATGATCAGAGAAAAATGGTTGAAAATTTGCTTGGAAAGGACAAATGAAGAGCGAAGGAGTCTCCAAATTCTTCATCAAACATGATACCTTGGATGGGCTTTGGGTCCCATCCGGGAGTTCAGCCTTTCAATCACCATGCTCTTTGTTTTCTTACGACATACATTTATCTTCAACAACTTATGATAACTACAACTACTTTGGGGATACAGAAACAGTTTTAACCGTTAATTTACCTTACCGCCAGATTTCAAAATCTAGGCCATTGCTCCATGAGACAGCCCTTTTGGGTTTATGAATTATGATTACAGAGATCCAAGACTTTGAACTTTTCAGGGCATTGATGAAGGATATATATGTCAAAAAAAAACTATATTTGATGAGAAGTCTTCGCCACTTGTCAAGTGCTGATTGGGAAAGGGTTTACATGAATAGAGCAATTAATTAATAATATTTAATGTATGCTGCCGGATCATTATCATCGCCGTGCATTGAAGGCAACACGACACCCTCATAACTCCTTTGAGCAGTGAGCAAGGGTTAACCCACACGCAAAAAAGACTTCTCCAGGCTCTCTTCATTACAAAAATCAATAGTGATGTGCCCTCCTTGCTTGTTTCTTGTGAGCTTTATTTTCATTTTTTTTCACAGTGGTGTTTTTGTTTATTGTCTTTGTTTTTTTTCTGTTTCTGGAACGAATGGTTAGGTGGGTCTTGTTGAACCAACCGGAAAAATTGGTGGTAGAGTTGGCAGCACTTCTGCTGCTGCCATGTCAAAGTAATGAAAATAATAAAAACAGTGTCGACAATTTGATTTGTATATCCCCTTGCTTGGGCTTTTAATAGCTTGTTTCAAAGTAATTTTAGAAAGTATTTTTAATATTTGAAAATAATTTTTTTTTAAATTAAAAGATTATTTTAATAAAAAAATTTTAAAATATATATATATTTTTAAATAGATTAAAGGAAATTCTTCTCTAAATAGAGATAATGGATCACAAATGCTGAGATCTTATGGTGGGAAGTGAAAAGGGAAAGAGCTATGGAAAAGGACTGGTGAGGTGGAGAACAATTGAGTTCAAAAAGTAGTCTCAAATGCGTGGCCATGACTGAGACTCGTGTAAAAGTCTGTTTTGGTGGGTAGCGGACTCCACAAAATGCCTAGGCATCCTTTGCTCAGCACCAAGTTCCAAGCCCCAACCGACACTCTCTTCTTTTAATAATGGATTTACAGGGTGGTGACAGTGAGTGAATTGAAGTTAAGATGAGTCCAGAATGAATGGGTGGTGATAAGAAGCAAGCACTTGACTCAAAGCCCATCTAGCCCCAATGGCTGCTATGTCATTTGTTGCTCCAAATTGACCTGGATTGGAGCAATTGGTGCCCACTTCTTACAAAGATCCAAAAGTTTGGATCAAAATGACCTTTCATCAAACAGGATGAAAATGAAGGTTATCGGCATTTTCTGGAACCATGGTTTAAAGTTGAAGGGGCCAACATGTATAACCTCTCCTACAGGTAATACCTAAAGGATACAATCTCTGAGAGCATTTAGACAAGGTCCGGGGGCAATCTGACTTAAAAGTCCCTATCATGTAAAGTATCACAAAACCAAGTCTATCTAATTTACCCCTGGAGACGACGACTCAATCAAAGGGATCTCAGGAGGCCATGAGACAAAGTGAGGTGCATGGGCCGTCTTGGAAAAGGAAGATCCAATAATAGCATATAACCAGTTGGGATGCAGTGATTACTTGAAAAAACCAACTTTGGCATTAGAAAAAACAAATCAAACTTTAATTAGCTCTCAAAAAGAAGCAAATGACAAGAGAAGTCACTATAAAAAGGCTAAAAACCAACCATGTCTCAACCGGGATGCCAAGAGAGCTCAGAAGATAGTGGATACCTCCCATTTAGGTTAAAAAAGACAAATACATAGCAACAATAGTTAAAAGAAAACCATCATACACATAAGAAAGAGAAAAGGGACATGTCAAATGTCGAAACCTAAAAATTTGTGATGCGAAATAAAAGCCTTCACGAGCAAAGCATGAACACAAATCTTATAAAAAAAAGGCTAAAAGACTTAAGGAAAAGAGGGAGACAATTCATTCAATCTATTGAGCATTTGATCTTCTATATATAAACCATGTAATCTAGAAAGCCTTTATACAAAACAAATTGGGAAAAATAATTGTGTTGAATTGTTTTGTATATTGTATTTTTTAAATTACTTTGAAATTGCATTTTCAAAATATGGGTTTTTTTTTTAAAAAAAAAAATTAGAAATCACAGTTTCAAAATAAAATTTCTAAATATGTAATAAAGTCATAGTTTCAAAATACAACTGACAAATTAATTTTTTTTAAAAGGATAAAAAATAAAATACATGACAAAAAGAGAACATTTTGAATATCCATTTCAACATTAGTCTTCATTGTATATTTTAATGGCCATAAGAGCCACTTCGAATCCAAACTCTCTAAAAGGGGTATTCTAAAATACCTCCTTTTAGTTTGTCAACTTTTGAGGTCAAATTGAGGATGAGTAGATTTAAAGTTCCAAATAAAGTTTGTGTGAAGGGAGGGGCAAAGGAGGTTTCAAATTAGGTGGATTCAGTAGGTTTAGATTTGAAAATGAAGGCTTTGCATTTGTTAAAAAAATAAAATAAACTTCTTTGCATAAAGAGTATGAGGACTAAATGTAAAAACTATCAACAAGCACAAGCCCTAAACTCACATGTGGGATATCGTTAATTGTTGCATACAAGAAAGGTTATTCTCTTGCCTTGTATAAAGAGTACAAGGAGTAAATACAAAAACATTAACAAGCATACATTAAGCCTAAAGTCACCCACCCATACGATTCATAATAATTGTCTAATCTTTACTTTTCAACTACCTTAAAGTTCGTGTCTTTTTTTTTTTTTCTTTTTCTTTTTCTTTATTGAATTGGACTTTTGACTAGTGAGCATGAAAACTAGTGAAAACATTAAATATCATTTAGATTTTTGGTGTAAATGAGGTGATTATCCAAGATATGAACAATTTATAGTAGTATTCCATGTAAATGAAATGACAATAGCTAAATCCAAGCATTAGCCCTTCTAGGTAGCACAAGGCTCTAAGCCCTGACTGCTGCAAAAAGGAAGGGAAGGTGGGTGGGTTGGGGGTGTGGGGTGGAGAGGGGGAGAGTGTTTATTTGTGATTCTTTCATTTTCATCTCTACTTGGTTTTTGATCGATATTGAGATTGTTCTGCTAATCTGGTGGAAGCCCAGATTGATATCCATGGAATCCATGGCCCCCTACAGATTGTTACATTGCAACCTCAAGGGGATGGCTAAAGAAGCAGGTTCCAAATCTATCTAGTGTTGAGCCCTAATCCAGATTGCTTCATGCCCAACCCAAATATTTTGTTGTGGGTTCTGGCAAAGCCCAAGAGGCCATGGACATGGTAGGCTTGAACTAAATTTTAGGTTCATTCAAAAGAATCCAAACTCCTAAAAACAGATTGCAAGTTTTTTATGCATTCTTGTGAATTAGACGTATATATATCTTGCCTTCCACAAAATCCAATCTTGATGAACTTCCCTCAAACTAGGGATCAAAGAACTATGGAATGACATTGAAGATGTGATTGACATTTTGAAGCTAAGATGGTGTTAGCACAGATTTTATCACATTTAACCTTTGGATTATCACCTTCTCCTGCACATGCTCCTTGCATTTTAGGTTACTCCTGAAAATTATATGGTGGTGGTTCAAATCATCTTGCATGAGCAGTGAAGAGAGCTAAAGCCTGAGAACTGCCACCGTTATTCTACAAGGATGATCATGTTAAGGTCTTTGCCTTATTCTCTCCCTATCTTATATCTTCTGTGGTTCTAAGAATTAATGTTATGCTACTTCATGGACTGTAAACAATAAGATATATTAGGCATGCTTCTATTAACTTTGTCAGAAATTGGTTCCTAACTTTTTCATGTCAAAACAGATTATGGGCATGGCAAGAGTATAGTGCTTGCTAAAGGATGCAGGTGGAAAATTGACAGGGATCCAGCTCACTTCATCTGAAAACAATAATATTCTTAACCGGCCTGTATGTGAGCGATCATTTCCAGTGCAGAATGCATATTTTACCAATGCTCCCAGTGGCTTTGTGGTTTCAATCATATGCTGCTAGTGCTAGCCCTTCACCAAAGATCAATTAAAACAAAGGTAACTTCTCTTAGATCTCCCTAAGGAGGTACCCCAAAACACCTTTACCTTGCAGTAGTTTTCCCTTTAGTTAGCTTTTCAAATTTTCTTCCATTTTTTATTTTTTTATTTTTTTGCTAGAAAACCAATTCATAGGTGGTGACTTCTGAACACCCCACCATTAATCCAGGTCATTGGACCCATGTGCTAATTGTCAACCAACAAACTGGAAGGCCTTGAATATTAATCAGATTCAAGGACATTCTGAATTTCAAATTCTAGGCCTACCAAGAGGCATGAGACACATGAATTAGGGTCTTATCCTTTCGGTGAACTCATTTTAGTTAAAGGTAAATGCCTAAACAAATTAAAAGCAAAAAGACAGAGATGAAATGGAGATATTGACTGAGGGGGAACAGGAGTGGGTGGGAGTGATTATTATTCGCTATTATATCTCCCATGCCCTTTCCTCATTTTCACCATTCCATCTTCAACATCATGAGTGCTTCACCAATTATATATTCCCATATTTTGGACGGTATGGCAGCCTCGACTAAATAGTACTTCAAATCCCTAAAGACACAGCAACAAAAAGGCATCCAATACAGCTTTGATATTAGGACTCCTAACCTGGTTAGGACACCTCAAGGCAGAAACTTAAAGCTCTGACAATGGTTGCACTCAGCTTAAGAAACTGTCTTATCCCTGAAAATGCTCTGGTCTATAACACAACCAAGAAGAAGGGTCTTTTGGAATCCAAATTCAAAGTAAAAAAGACATAGACCCTAAAGCTTAAGGCAAAAAACAAAGTTAACAGAGAAAAGTCAAGTCCGCCATTCACGGAGGGGAACCTAATTGGCATGGTTGATCCTTTTCCACCCTTTTTGAAATTTTTATATTATTATACCATTCTAGAATGGACTTCCCACTAGTTCCCCAGCTAATTAATCTTGACTGTTGAATCGGTGGATCACCAATTAAATAGTGCAATCCTCATAAGCTACACTGATATAGACAAATTGACAAACACTACTTCTGAACCTCATCTATAGCTAACTTGCTATCATACTTAATTAATACCTTTATAGTTGTCAAAATGCTTAGGTGATGACTTTTTGTAGCCTGATCGGCTGTGGCCATTAATAATCATTTTCCTTCTGTAAACACAACAAAAATTCAAAATAGGAAAGCTAAGATGAGGGTAATGGTGACCAATGCTTCTTTCCATCACTGTGAAATGGAATGGACTGTGGAGGGTAGATAAACACTGAGCGTTCTTGAAATCACTGCAATGTTCCTCTATGTCCATGATTTGGGATGCTCCACCTTAAAGCACTTGGACCTCCAGTTAAAGATATGTGCAACAAACAAATTATGTATGCCAACTGCAAAGGACGTATGCTACCAGATTAAAGGACATGTACCCCACAAAATAATCTGTTACTCCTTCAATGTTGCAACAAATTATCTTATGCTTTTTTAAATGTTGCTGGACAAGGCAACTACCAGATTAATTATGATCTCAAATTATACCCTCTAGATTGCATGTTGACAATGGCTCAGTGTTGGGTATCATTAGATTCATCACGCAGACTAAAAACTTAACAATTTTTCATTTACTTACAGAGGAAAATCCTTTGCCATTTTCTTTTTTGTTTTAAGGTAGACAAAAGAGAGGAAATGATAACAATTATGTAACAAATAAATGATTTTCCCAGTAACTTCAATTTCTTTAAAGTGACAAACAGCACCCCCTAATGATGCATGTATGGGGGTGTGGTGGTGTCTTGAATGGTATGATATAATATACATCTTATTGAATTTTTAATCACCAAATAACAATGAAACTATCATAGCTTGTCCATTTCCAAGCATGATCAAAACTAGGCAAACCAAGAAACAAGATTACAAAATAGATTCTAGGCTCCACCCACTCGCAGATTAAGCTATAATTTAATTATTATTACTAAATTAAACCATAACTAAATATGGAACACCACGTATGATAATGGAAACAGATTTCATCATCTTCTTCCCTTGGCTTCATGGCACGAACTCATCTTGGCTTCATGGCACGAACTCATCTTGGCTTTCTTGGTACTGCTCCTGGTTCTGGTACCCTTCCATGGAGTTGTCGAACTCATAGGAGTTCTCATTGTTATTATTATTGCCATAATAACCCCTATTGTTGTACTCATTCCTTGAGTATTCTGTCCTGGAGTTCTCGTACTCATTACGATAATTTTTCTCGCTATTGAGATCATAATAGTACCTTCCATTCTCCAGAAATCTCGTGTCGCTCATGCCTTGCTGCTTAGTGTTGTATCCATTGTTGTTGTTGTTGTTGTTGTTGTTGTTGTTGTTGCTGCTGCTGCTGCTATACACGTTATCACCATTGTAGTAGTTGTTTCGGTTGGACATGGTGGTATAGCCTGTGTCATAGAGCACTGTGTCCTTCAACCCTTGTTGCTTGGCGTTGTAGGAGTTCTTGTTGTAGTAGTAGTTGTTGTTATTGTTGTTGGAATACTCAGCGTACGGAATGTTGTTGCCTGTGGTGCTGGGAGGGAGCTGGCCTGAGCCGTGACCATATAGGCCATAGCCCTCTTGAGTATCCGGGACGAAGGTGGGCTCTTGCTCTTGCTCTTTCAGCTGCTTGCTCTCGAGTTCTTCTTTGTTGGGAAGCTGCGACTCCTCCTTAACATTGTTGTTGTTGTTGTTGGGATTGGTGACCTTGCTGAAGAACTGGCTATCCCTGGCATGAATCTGCAGAGAGCTGGAGAAGAGGATAAGAAGGAGGAGGAAAGGAAAGTGTTTCAAAGAGGGAGCCATGAGATAAGATAGTGTATGTTGATGTGGAGTGTAGTGGGGAAGATATGTGATGGTGCAATCTTTATATAGAGACTCTCTCTCCCAAATTTTCTACTCATTAGGTGCAAATGGGACGCAGAACTGTGATGACTGTGGTCCCTTGCACCAGGGCACTTTAATAAAGGGCGCTTCTCTTCTAAGAATGTGTAATTGCTTTTGTTTTAGGCAGAAAATAATGATTTTTATTTTTTCACTCTTAAGATCTGCTCATGTGAGCTCCAAATGGCCAAAATGCTTTGGAATTGAGCTTCCAAGCACGGGCACAATCATATTCTTTAAGCCCTTGAAGAATCCCGAGGTACCCAATTCATCTCATGGTCAATTTTATGAGAATAATCCCAATTTGGTTCTTGTCAAAGGACTTCTAGGAGAAGGGCATTCTTGAAATTTGTAGGCAAAAGAGATCCATGAAATGGACCGGTGATTATGCTTAGATTGTGGTGAGTGGGACATTGAAATAATGGTATTTAGTGCACACACCATATGGCCTCTAAAGTCTGTCAATTAGAAGGGACGCACCTAACCTTTACTACTACTATGCTTGGTGTTGGGTTGGCCCCCACTCACACACCGAGTAAGCTCCATTCAGTTGGTGGGCAAACAATCTCCACCCACACTGCAATCCCAAATCCCAGTTAAAAAATGGTACCTCACTTTCAGTTAGGCAGAACAAAGGAATCCTATTTATTTTGCTACACTGGGTAGCAATATGAAGTTAAGAAAAGGGTCCCTCAGTAGGCCTTGAGCAGTTGAGTTATTACAATTAGTTGGAATAGACCCTTGCCCTCAGTCAATTTTCTGGTTCAGCTGCTCTACTACATCTAGCTACCTGGTATTGATGGCTCCTCTTCCCACTAAATGTATTAGTTATGCTGTATGAATAGGGGGGGGAACCCTAATTGATCAGCACCATCCAATTCTTTGATTACCCATTTGATGCAGCTCATAAATCCTACCGATCAGTAGTAGATGAGTAAATGGATGCAAGTTCAGTTGCATCCATTTCAGTTGCAATATTTTTAAAACTCAACCACTCAACAGTGTGTGATTTAAACTTGCTATTAAGGAAGAAGAAGGCACTTCTTCATTGCCATTGTCTTGAAGGGTCGCTATAGGGGCTGGATTAGAGGATGTTGTACAGTCAGAACCCCAATCAACCAACTTAGTCGACAATAATTAGTAGGGTTTGGGTATTATTAAACTTTTGGTTGGACAATCCCTATTAGGATTTTGGCAAATTGGGATGTGACTGCATAACTTGTAACATTATTGATGATGAATTCAAATTTCTAACGCTTAAAAATAATAATAATAATGATAATAATTCGGTGCGCTCTTAAATTAATGTTCAATATGTTGGATAGCTAAATAAAAGTGAAAAAGGGAAAAGCAAAAGTTTAATATGAAGCCCACATGGATATAACTTGTTACATAAAGGCAGAGAAGCCAATTGAAGTATGGGGAATTAGAAAAACACAAAAGAAGAAAAGAAAAAGAAAGGAAGTGTAGATGCCACATACATTTGTGACACCTATCTTCCTAAAGAAAAAGCATACCACTTAGAGAAAATTAAAGACATTTGTAAGATTTTCGGTCTTTATTTACAAGGTTGTTGCTAGAGTTGCACATCTTTTTAAAACCTTAAAAAAGGAAAAAGAACTTGTCCGCCAAATTTTACTTGAAAAAGACTTTAAAAAACATAAAAAATAAATCATCTTCTAAAAATTGAGAGCAATTTCACTTTCTAAATTTAGGAGGTTTGGATGTTGAAGTTTGGCATTTGATAAGAGAAACTTGATTAATATAATTAATTAATAGTTCATTTCCATTAGAAATTGTAGATTTTTTGGTACATCACATTCATGCAACAATGTTATACTTCTGAAATGTGTTTTATTTGCTCATAGCTCTCATGTGATATGGGATGAAGCAAACTTTGGTTTTCATTTCCCATGTGATGGACTTAAAAGAAGGGATATATGTCAAATATTAGTTTGGGATCACATCTTTTTAGGGTTATTTTAAATGTATAATTCAATTTCGATAGTAATATTCCATATCAATTGAAAAATGCAACTAAGTTTAAAAGCATTAGAGATATTTTATGATATTTATAATTATTTTTTTTATATAGAAATGAAATGTATAGTATGACAAATTTTCAAAAATCATTATAAAAAATCCAAAAAAATAATTCTTATTATATAATTCCTTCAAAAATGACTTTTTTATTATATAATATATTTTATAAACACTACCAAAATAAATTTTATTCATATTCAAATAGTAAGTGCTTTTTCTTTTTTCTTTTTTTTTTTTTTAAAAAAAGAAAATGCTTTTAAGGAAAACAATGTATATTAGGTTAAATAAAATCACTTTAATGTCGATTCATCCCTACGAGCTAACCTGGATAATGGGTTCGGAGTTGGACATGGTTGTAGGCTGAGTGAGTGCCACCTTAGAAGGGTTGTCCAGGTTTTCACGTACATTACATGCGTTAAACGTTAGTGTTTGACCAATCAATCAACCCTAGTTTTGTCACCATTTCCCTTTGCCTACTGGTGAATAGTCGAGTGTTTTCGGGCGTGATTGGCGGAAGAGTAAGTCCGGGAAAAGGCCAAAAAGTAAAAAGAAAAAAAGAAAAAAAAGCGAGAGAGGAAAGAGCGTGGCAAGCCTACCGGAACCCTCTGTGGTTTGGTTTGGTTTGAATGACTAAAGGTAAGAAAATTAAAGTCATGAACCACTTTACCTTTTTTTTTTCTTTATTATTTTAATTTTCTTATCGTCCATGGTTTAGTGGTCAGAAAAGAAATTCATACAGAGGGATTTTTAGCTGATTGCAGTGCTAATAAGAAAAGAAATTCATACAAAAGGGTTAATAGATAGATGATAGGGAATTTGTTCACTCGTCTTTAGAGAGGAATTTTTCAGCTTTGTAGTCTTTTGCTAAATGGAATCAGATCATAAAAAGTGTAGTTGGTTTTGGTAAATTCTACATGAATTGTATTATGGAAATTTTTTGCGACTCTGCCCTTTTACTCTTCCATTCAAGTCTTTAGGTGATACGTGTCGCTGCAAGCATATGTACCTCCCACAACAGAGGCTTTGAATTTGAGGATAAAACTTCATGCTTGAGTTGACATAGGAGGAATAGACCCGAATGATTTTTTGTCGAGGGCTTGTTTTGCCAATCTTGGACTTGGGAAAATTATAAGGAATATAGTAGATTTAAAATCTTAAAGTTAAAATATGCATACCATTAAACAACACAGCATCCTAAGTTTTACTGACCACTGTGGCTTGGTTGCGCTTTCTTTTAGATTCCGGATTAATCATTTTGATTTTGATTTTTTATTTTTGTATGTAATGTACACTACGCAATAGATGATTCATTTTAAGCAGGATGAAGTAACGATGTCAATCACTACATCTTATAAATTAAGCCTTTATCGATGATAGCATATTATTGTTGTCTCTTCTTTTTTTGTTAAAGCATGCCTGTGAGGACCAAACTAAATTGTAGTTGAAACGCATCAATCATTTCAACATCGCTTTTCTTATCTCTAAATAATTCTCCAAAGCATGTCTTGATCTGACATGGAGCATATGCAACATAAACATCCAATTTCAACAGTAAAAGCCAACCCAAAATGGTCTTTGCCACAAAAATTGTGAATTAAAAGAAAAATGAATGGAGTGGACGAACCACCGACGGTCAAGCTCAAGAGTCGTCAAGAGGAAATGGGTTCCAAAGCAAGAGAGAGAACAACAACAGATTAGGAACGAGGATTGGAATTGAGGGATGAACTCTGTTTACAAGGTGCCCTCTTCTCAGCCTCTTTCTCACATACTCTATCCTCTCTTCCTCACCCCACTTGGCTTCTTCCACTCCTTCGGCAAGAATCAACGGCGGGGGTTGCTGGAATGGGCACTTGGACCTCCAAGACGTCTCCGGCTTCCCAAATCTGGAGATCCTTTTGAGAAAGAGAGAGAAGCCCCATGACAGGTGAAGAGAAGGGAAGGTGGGTTGGGGCTTGTTGCAGAGTACCGGTGGGTAGTCCCAATTGAGGTAGCATGGGATCTGGGTGGAGATGAACAGCTGAGAGTGGAGAGGTGGTGCGGTTGTGGGGTACGTTAGGATGTGAGTTAAGGCCTGGAGTCTCTGCTCCCATGTTGCTTCTTCCATCCTTCCTCCACCTCTCTGGATTCACGGATGAGGTTGAAAAAGTCCCAAGTGTCCCGGGCAAGAATGGCAAAATTACCAATATGGCAGGGTAATATAGCAAAGTTTCTTCAATTTGGCAACTGCAATCCCAGGCCCATTAGTAACTCTAGTACCAAGGCGGAAAGGCCTTTTGGTAGTGATTGATAACTGAACCCATCTTTAAGGAGTACTTACTGCTTCCACTAAAGCTAATGGGCCCTGCAGCGGTCCAAAAATTCAAAAGACAAGATGGAAAATCAAGTCATGGACTGGGAATACAGTATAGCAATTATCAATTAGTGTCAAATGTGCTGAAAGTCCTGTCAACAGAACAGCAATAGGTATCAGCTGGTAAGAGTGGTAAGTATAACAAGCTCAAAAATTAAAACTCGAGAAACCAGGCATGTAATATCTTTTGATTATCATAGAGAGAATCCAAAAATGAACTCAAGTTGTACAGCTGTTACATTTAAATTCTGGTTATCTATTGTTACAAACGAGACACTGACAATAATATCGATCCAGGCCCAGAAAGGTAGTTATCAAATTTATGTTTTAGCTATCATCAATCTGGATAAGCAGTCTACTTCACGTGGAAAATTTTCCCAGCTAGCAGAATTGTGATGAGACCAACATCCAAGCACCCATTATCGGGAAGGTTATTAGAGCAGAAGCCTGCAATTTTGCAAATTGGATTACAATGGGTAAGATCATGATACATAAGAGAGCAAGGAGGTGTGCATGAATTGCCTAGATAAAGATGCTTTAGATAAGAAAACTAAAGTGATGGCAATATTTCAACAACATACCACAAAGAATACCAATTCATCATTGGCAAGAGCTGCAGTGAACTCATATTTTTCCATTTCTTGTTTTATGAAACCTTGTAACTGCATACAGAAAGTGAAGATTTCATTAGCAGAATAAAAGGAGGTATCTGGACAATTCGTAGGCTTTAGGGCCTCCACAGGCAAATGTGTGAGCTATAATGCTTGCAGAATGCATAAGTAACTGTAACATCCGTAAAATTTTCAATTTCACAAAACCATACATCTTCATATGAAGATACTCCAGAAAAATATGAAACAGAGAACAATGAATCTTAAATCATAGGGGCTCACATTTCTCAACTTTCATACTCAGTGAAAGATCATAAAAGGAGGCATATTAGAGAGGAAAAGCAGTTCAATGTAGAAATAAGTTGTAGGTTTCATTTCTCTCAATGGAAAAGGAATCGAGGAAAAGTAATTCAATTCATGGGGCAGCATGTCATTATGAAGTAAATCTTGTATACTAGACTAATAATAATTTATATCAATAAACTGAACCAAGTGAAACTATCTTAGCCAATTTTGTAGAAAATGGCACTACAAAATTGTAAAGGTTAGCTCATTTCAATCATTGTCAATAAGATAACTATATTCCTGTGCTGTAAGTAATGCAGACATGGGGCTTCCAATACCATTTACAAAACTTGCATATCCCGGACATGAATCGGAGCCTTGATTTGTGTTTAAAGAAAACAACTTGAAATCAAGAACAGAATGTTTTTGCTTTTATCCCATAGATGTTGATTTTGTAAATTATCATTTTTGGGGAAAGAATTAAGATCCAGCGGCAAATGGGCTGTCTCAGGTCAAAGGGAGTAAATTTTATAAGGATCAACTGAATTAATACAAGATCTGATAAGTAGAGCATGCCCTTGCCTGCCCCCTCTTCCCGCAAAGACGACCAGTGCAAGCTGCTGCCCCACGTATATTCCCAATCCCACCCCAACCCAACCCAACCCAACCCAACAGCACACTCACACATTGAAAAGAAAAATTTAAACAGTCTTTTCACTTTGGGTTTCCCATGTGCTTTCACTACATGGGGCTCAAAAAAGTCATGGTTGAAGGCCCATTGAATGAGACAAAATCATGAAAGACCAGAATTTGAAATCTACCACCCCTATCATTTCTTGAAATCTTAGTGACTTGCAATTTTGAAGATTGGAAGAGGCACCATACAAACCCCAATGTCAAATGAAGCATAATTCCCCCTACACAGTCTCTACAACCTATGGTTATGAAAAGCCAGCAGAATGAGAGATAATTTGGAGTATCAATCTTATGGCCACAGTTTATCAGAGTTTTATTACTTATCTTTTGTTGAGGGAACAGTTATACAAGTGCCGAAAAGCTATCAACGGTCTTTCTATTTTCAGGAAAGACTTCAAGAAATATTTCATATATATAAACTTTTAAAAAGAAGAATAACTTTAAAACAACCTCACAGTACATTGTGGAAGTATTACTGATTTTGAGCCGAAACATTGCCTCTAAAATCCTTAGTATGACATTGAAGAATGGAGTTTTCCTTGCACAATAAATGGGAAGAATAAGTACACACCTCATGATGATAGGCTTTAGCTGCTGACCACATTCTTTTCAACTGATGCAGAAATCGAGACTTGTAGGAACTCAAAGTAGAACCTCTTCCAAATAAATATGGGTCCAGCATCCCGAAAACTTTTTCAAGATGATTGCCAAAGAGGTTGTTGATGAACTGTAAGAAGACTAGATTAGTTAAAATGTCAAAAGATGTGAAACTTTCTCCATTCTTAAGGATGTCCACTGCACATTGCTGATAATGCATAGGTACACAATGGAGTTAAGTTTCAACAATGCACAAAATTTATGAACTTGAGATAAACAAACATAGAGAAAAAATAAATAGTAAACTTACCTTTAAGAATGTGCATCTCATCATGCTTACTTGCCTTTTAGCCTTCAAAGCCCGAAGCTATCAAGAATAAAAATCATTCAGGGCTATCACAAAGTAGTAAAATAAGTACTAAATCTTCACACATTTCATATATATAGCTGGTGTGATGTTGAATAGGACAATACTTCTGCCATTTGAAGAGCCTGCTCAAGTTGCTGAATTTGAATCCACTGTTCTGTAACAACGTCAGCCAGCTGGGAAAAAGAAAAAGAAAAAAATAATAAATTATAAATTATCAACTAATATGTGGACCTATCATTAACCATCTTAAGCTTTTATATTATCTCTAAAGTCAGTCTAATTTATCATCACTGTTCACAGGCAATGTAGCTACACACTTGAGAAGACCTCAATCAAGACAAAACGTCCACACACTCTTAAGTTCTTAACTTCTCTTAGTCAAGCATTTTGGAAGATTTAAACAAGTGCTCCATTGAGCACCCAAAGTGATAAACTTTGATCAGAGAACAAGAAAAAATCAGCAAAGTGTGATCATTTTTATAGAGAAGTTTGAAGGAATCATAGAAAAGATCCCCACCTAAACTCTCTCTAATCCCACCCTTTCCTCTTATTTTCTTTCCTTCCTTTTCTTCCTTCCTTTCCTTCTTTTCCTTTTCATCTTCTTAATTTTTTTTTCCTTATTGAGAAAAAAAAAAAAAAAAACTAACAAGGTGCATGATTAGGCTGCCAACCGTGACTGGCAGTGGTGCCTGACCACACAACAGCGATTGGGTTAGGGTTTTGGATGGGTGGACATTGAGATGTAGAAGAAGAGGCTAATTTGATCATTTCATACTCAAGATTTATTTATTTATTTTTAAAAAGTGTGTGTAGAAAGAGAGCTTAGGTGGGGGTGTTTAACAATTCTCAAAGATAAAAACATGAAGCGAGCTAGCTCATATAATGACTGGAAATTTGAAAACTATCACGCTGACTTTCTGTAGAAAAGGTGCAAATTACTTTGTTTTCTTTTCCCAAAAAGATTCCATAAGTCTTTTCTTCAGGGACCAATTTTCAACTTTTTGTCTTCTATATTTACAACCATTTCCCCATCTTGTAGGTCTTCTTTACAGGATAATGTTAATGGCTATTTGATTCCTGTTTGATAAAAACTTTTATAGCTTTCAGAACATAACTAAAGCACTATATGGTGAGTTTAAATGCTTTTATGGTGCAGAACATCTTCCTCTACCAAAAAAGGCATAATGGATTCAATCAGTGTATTCACCTGTTCAACTTGTTTACTGACCACGTTCAACCTGTCTTCAGCATCTTGTGCTTTGGATTCTAAAGTATGAAGATCAAAGTTGTTCTTTCTTGAAGCAGCCCAAAGAAGTCGTACCTATGCATCCCCAATCCTACTTCTCAAATCAGTAAAACTTTCAAATAAGCAACCAAGGCACTCTCTGATACTATTTCCTATTGGATGTGAAAACTAATAGAAGCAACATGAAAAATGAAAATCAAACAAGAAACAAACCTCCTCTTCTAGAGCAGCCAGCCTTTCATTGGCATGTGATGAGTCACCCTGCAATACAATGATGACCCAGGAACAAACCACATAAATACAAGAATAGGCAACTCTGCATAGGTTTTGTTTATGATATATTTTTAGCTAGTAAGCCCATAGCAAGGGTGAATGCTAAAGTACAACTAAGGGAAGATTCTTTAGAATCAAATGGACTGAGAAACTATACAGAAGATTTTTTAAGAGCAATAAGTAACAGAAAAGTGATACCCAGAAACATAAACAATAGCTTCAATTTGCCAGCTGTGGTCCTCAATATGAAAATTTTGAATAAAAATCCAAATGGTTTATTTTTCTTTTCATTAGGCTCCTCATATTCGCCATTCAATCAATATACAAGAAACACACCCAAAAACTTCCGACAAGGTTTCAACAAGCTGGTAGAAGCAAGGCGAAAAAAAAAAGAAGGTATAGCAAGAAATATTTATAAAGAGCAAGCGAACCTTAATACTGTACAAAACAGACTGCAGATGATGGATCTTATGTGAAAACTCCTCAATTAGCTTCTCGCGCTGTTTCAGATAAAGGTATTTTTCATTAAAGTTTTGGACAATTTCCTCCATTACAGTTTCTGCATTATGAAAAATTGAGTGTCAACCGAGATTAGTATTTAAATAAAAAATCCACCAACAAAATTGCCCTAGCTAGTCATAGCTCATAAGCTCAGGAGTTCGCTTCATGAAATCAGATTCAGCAAACAAGCAATAGCTCGATGCGTTCCAATTCGTGCATTCCATCAAAAAATCCAAATAAGAAGAAAAAGAATACACAATTTTAATGAAATCACTTGAGTGATGTCGGAGAAGAGACCTAATTGAGTGATCCGGAGCTTCATTTCTTGCAATTCGCAGATGGAGTTAACCCCCTGCTGATTTCCACATGGAGATTGAGAGTTGAGAGGAGGAAGCAGAGGAGTGGATTGGCCAAGAGTGAAAATAAATGACAATATGGCGGGAAAAATACCCAGGGAAACCGCCATCATTGCGCCGCTTCGGTGCTATGCGAACGCAAGTAACGGAGAGGGATCTTTGCTGTGGCAGTGGGCTTCTGATGAAAAATAAAAGGGTGGCCCGATTAGATTTACGCTTATAAATTTATAATTATTACTATTTAATGGTGAAGCTCCTCGGATGAGGAAACAAAATTAAGAATTTTTTTAGACAAATAAATATAACATTTTTTTAATTCAAAAAAGTACTAAAAATAAATTTACGAATATTGGCTTCAAATTTGGATACCACGAGGAAATAAAATTAAGAATTTTTTGTAGACAAATAAAAATAACAAATTTTTACCTTATTTATACTATGTAAAAGTAAATTCATGAATAAAAATATTTATTTTATATTTTATATACATTCTTCTTACTTTCATATTTTGATTACATTTTTAGCAACATGATTACATTATTTTTAATTAAGTTACAATTTTCATAATTCAATATTTTCATTGCATTTTTTTTATATCTAGATCATATTCTTCGTGCTTAAATTACAATTTTTGTATTTTAATATTATAATCAACTTTTTGGTATTTTAGTCATCTTTTACGAACTTTGTTACATCTTCTATGCCTTAAAACTTTAGTCACAATTTTTTGTACATTAATCATTTTTTTTTTGTACCTTCTTCACATTTTTTACATTTTAATCGTATTTTTTGTATTATTATCACCTTTTTTGCACCTTAATCATAATTTTTTCACTTTAATACTTTGGTCATATTTTTAGTCAAATTTGTTATAGTTGAGTTTTTTTTTCTACTTAATCACATTCTTTATACCTAAATAAAAAATTTTGTTTTTTTTTTTAGAACTATTGTCACATTTTTATATGCAAGTCACATTCTTCTTATTCTTATTGACACTTAACGGGTATTTGTTAAATCAACTTAATAACTTAAAGTTACTTAATAATTTAATTTAACTCAATAGGTAAATTAAGTATGTTTGGTGAAATAACTTAATAGTATGACTTAAAGTAAAAAATAACTTTAAGCAATAAGTAAAAACAGTTAACTTATTCTTAAGTTAACATTTTCATTTTACCTTTGTATTATTATTTGTCTTTGTTACTTCCATAACCTTTTTTAATACTTCCCAATCTCTATTGTTAGTCGATCTCCTTTACTCTAATTATAATTTATCATAACAAATATGTTAATTTAATGATTTTAGAATAAAATTTAAATTAATTTTATCAAACAAACTTTAATATTTAAAGTAAAAATTAAATAATAAGTTTTAACTCAACAATCGAAGTATAATGTCACTTAAAATCAATTTAAGTTACTAAGTAATAAATATTAAGTTTTACCAAACACCTCCTTAATCACATCCTTATTATATTTGCCCATTTATTTTATGAAATAATTAAAGTACGTACTTTTAAATTTTTTAAACTTTGAATAAGGTTTAGATATTTTACAGTACAGTGTATTGATTCAATCTATAAATACATATCATCTAACATAAGAAAAAAGTTGACCAAATAAGGTATTATATTAATGGGTTGAATGTTTTATAATATATAGAATTATTATTATTGATTGGAATTAATTTTCATTTAAAAAAATAATAACACAAAAGACATAAAGTAAAAATAAATACAAAGTAATTGAATATATGGAACACGGATAAGAAAATAAAAGTAAGATATAAAATAATAAGATTAAAATACCCTACAAGATAGAACATAATGAGACCTGGATCATGGGATTGAAATGTGCATATAACACCCCCTGATTTATAGTACTTTTTCGACATGATAACAGAAGGTAACATGCCGTAAACATATTTTAGTTTGATTAACATGACAATAGACAGCAAATTTGTTGTACATACAGTGTCAGATCAATCCTGGAGAACTGAGGAGGTACAAAGGAAAGGTGGTGGTAGCACTTGCGCTATCTCTCAATAATACAGATTATGTCAATCTCAGGGCACAAAGCAAAAATTGGCACTCACCACATGCAACATCCCTTGTTTACTTCCAATGACAATGGCCTTTCTATGAGGTTTACAGTACCACAGGGCAAACAACAAAATGATGAATCCAGGAAAGTTAATCATGGGGCACTATATTACTATGTGTATAAAGTCAGACAATTTAAGAACTACAGACCAGTTTAATAAGCATAAGCTAGAACATTAGGGATTAAACATTTTTGGAATTAAAGGTAAAAACAACAGTACTAATAAATATACAGTAGCGGGAGTTGCCTAGCCTCTTTGGTGATAAGAGGCAAAACCCTGTAAGCCACCCAGTGTTCTCACTTCAAAGGCAGAGAGGCAAATGATTTGTAGCCCACTGCCAGAATGGCTGAGATCTCTGAATATTTAGGTGTCTGTGGATTCCTCTATTTCCTTGTTTCTTATATGTGGAATGAATTATTAGGAGGGGCATTTGCATGGTTCAATTCCCCAAGTTGTCTCTGCATAATCTTCAATTGTTCTATCGCTGCTGAATCTCCCAGAACCAGCAGTGCTAAGTATGCTCATCTGAGTCCACTTTTCTTGATCAACAAATGCTTTATCAGCAGCAGCCTGAAGTTGGTACTCTATTAGGTTAGATGCACTATTCCGATCATAGGAATACACAATCTTGGTTTGGGGCCATGGAAATTAATTTTACCTGAGCCTCTAGATAGCTAGCAAAATCAGAACCCAGAAGATAGAAGTCACTATCACCCTCTACACCATCACATAATGATTTGAAGTAGTCTTTAAAGCCAAAATGGCCATCTCGAACCATCCTATATTTAATATCACAATCAAAATCATGTATAATATCACACATGTTTTTGAGATTAAATTCAAATCACACCTATGCCAAAGCACAGAATTCAGAGTAATAATTTAAGTGAAAAGGGGCTATGAAAGTTATTCAGTCCTCTTAACTTATCAATGACTACAGTGTCCTCAAAAGTTCAATAACACGTCACTTAATCAATTTTTTAGAATGATCAGAATTAATCCCTTTCAATTTAAATTATTGCAATATCCAGTCAACATTTTCAATCAAATTGAAAGGCCAACATGTTAATTGACATCTTGATCTATTTATATCTCTTTTTCAATGTCTGAAAATTTCTTCTGTGTCAAGATCTTCATTGACATCTAAAATTGCCTAGCACAACACTTCATGTGTTCAAGGCAACTAATTTAAACGTAGTAACAAGGTGGTTTTATATAGGTAACTGTTTCATGACCAAGGCCACTATATTGTAATCATATTACAAAAGGAAATACATATGTGAATGCCTCTTCCAATCAATTGATAGCTTAACAGAAGTATTGGTATGATTTTGGGGATCTTGAGATGACATGTTATTATGTAGAAAATAAACTTGCAAAATAACTTGTAGAACATTGACTAGAACAAGCAGATGCAACAGAGAAATATAAAAGTAAGTTGTGACTATATACCTTACTACGTGTGAAAATTGAAGAGGTGCTTTATGATCAGAACTTTTCTCACGCAATGCCGGAACTTCATGCACTTTTGCTCCAAATAAAAACTGAAAGTAGAGAATTTTATCACAAAGCCATACCTCTCATCATCTTGTTAGCAAATGTTACACAATGATTTGTTTGAAATAACATAAAATTATTTTATTAATTTAGGAAGAAAACACAAAATTATTGGTTGATTGAAGCTATGCTTTTAAAGTCATAAGCAGAGACCACAAGAGAATGTCGCTTAGAAAGCCTTCATGCTCATCAAAATGCATATATGCACAACTCTGCTAGACTCCAAAATACAGTTTCCAACAATTTGCGTTATTTGCCTATTGATGCATGTGGCTCAAGTGGCTAAGGGTTAGGGTGGGGATGGGAGAGGATAAGGGTTCAAGTTCCAGAAAGGACAAAAAAACCACACATAATTTTTCTTCCTCTTATATGTTCTGTCTAGGTTTTTGTTTTATAATGCCTACGTATATGATAAACAAATTTCAAGATTCATTTTACTGAACGAACCTCAGATTTTATTTTGCACATTCTTTACTTTTAGATAGTGCTTCAAGTGAAAGTATTATTTGCATGGGAGTGAATGTAAAAATAATGATAGAACCAGAACCAGCAAGCACCACTCCAACTATCCAGTGTTGGCTTTACAATGGAGTGAAGTTTGATAGTACTTTATGATTCACTTAACCTGACAACAGAATTGGCTTAGAAAGTGAAATTAATTGCAATATAGAGAATATCTGATTCCTCAACTTTTCACAATGGCCAGTGCTGGCATGAGGAGAATAGATCTATATGGAACTATGACCATTCATTGGAACTCTTTAATATTTAGCAACAGACAAAAATTCCCAAGCAGAAAAAAGAAAAAAAAAAAATACCCAGGCAGAATAATATCGAAGAGGATTTCTTAACCCCTATAAATAGGGGGCCTCCTTAAGTTTCAAAGGACACTTGCAGACTTGTAAACTTCTCTGCTTGAGAAGAGTTGGAGGGAGTCTGAAAAATTTTCAGTTTGGAGTTTGGATTCAACCCAAGCTTAATAAACCTTAACCCAACTATGTAGACTTGGCTAAATGAATCCTAAATAGTCATACCACTAGTACTAAGTGTTTGGATAGAGCCCTTAAAAGCATCATATGATGTAACAATACAATGAAATTCACTAATATTTATATTATAACTTTGGTTCTTTTTTTACTATCCCATATTTATATATTTATGAAATATCTATGTTGAGCATTCAGGCTAACATCACTTACATTATACATGACTTTGGTGCATTAAAAGTTGCATGGAAGATCCAAGTCATGGGTTCCTTACAAGATTGATGATTTGTGACTTGGGCAATCCATTTGAGACTGTAGTGCACCACCATCTATTTGGAGAGATCATTAGTCTTAGTCATCAAGATGAGTTTCTCATGGTGATTGCACTAGTGTATATAGTTGCACGTTGGACAAAACCTATGATGAGTTATAACATTGGCTATCGAGTATGACTTCACCAATTTACTATGTTGTATGGGCTCTCAACCTTGAGAGAATATTGAGTTAATTCTAAGATCTTGAGTGGCTTTGATCTTAGGGTCATATATTTCCTATGGATTGGGTCACTGTTGATCTGACAATAGGTATTCTCAAGATAGACACCATAATATTTTCATGGATTTAAGATAATGTGTCTCCTTGGGTGATCCTAAGGACATGCGATCATGAAATCTATGGCCACAATAATTCCTTAATTAGAATTTGACATGTATTCTTTGTGAGTTAGAGTACGTCAGTTGATCATATAATAGGAGGATATTTAACTCAACAATTGAAGAGATAATCTTGAGAGGTTAATAGCACATACCTTGTTAGATTATAAACACCAGTTCATGGGGAGTTTGTATGCAGTGGATAGTATGTTATGGACCCGAGTTATATCTTGTTGTAATAATGTAAGATATTGGAATACAATTGACTCTTTGTAATGGGATATTAAGTCAACTTCAAAATTATATTATGAGGGAATTAGTATTTTCCTATAAGTCCCAGTGGTCCCCGATAGGACATCATATTCCTTAGTAGTACAAGTTTTAAGGATTGGTTAGGTTCTTTATTCATGTGTGTATAAGGATGTTTAGGTAAAAAGGCAAGGTTGTGTGTGAGCTTGTGAATAGTCTCTCTAAACTAGACTAATTGAATAATTAGAACCCAATAAGGCTAATTAATCAATTAGAACCCAAGTGGGTTGAATTACGTGACCTAAGTTCAAAATAAACTCAAGTCATTTAAGCCTATTGGAAGCTTATATAAACTCCCCTTAGGGTTTAGGACTTAAGTTTAGTCTTCCTATTCACTCCAAAGAGAGGATAGCCCTAGCCACCAACCCTTTAAGACGATTCCACCCTCTTGTGTGCTAGGATTTGAGGAAAGAGCCATTGGACGAAAAACTCTTGGTTTGCATAATCTACGATGCATACGATGTATCTTTATCAACAAGAACTGATATGGGATTATCCAAATCACAAGTATGTTTTTTTGAGCACCTAGATCTAAGGTTCAAAATTTTGAATGCTTTTATTGTGTAGATCTAAAGATTCCTAAAATATTTTGCATGCACCCCAACAATCCAAGGCTGGGAATTAAGTAATCCAGAGATTCCAACACTAAGATGTGACATCTTACATCATCTAGGAAGGAAAAATTCTGGCAATTCATAAGGGGTAATGCCCCTAAATTGTTTGAACATGTTTTAAAGCCATGAGAGCAATTTGCTCAAAGTGGACAATATCCACACATGAAGGTGGATGATGACAGTTGCACCTCCGATGTTGTCGGTTTTGTATGAGAGGATGAGCTATGGATGCATTTTAAAGTCATGTGGGTGAATGGTCCAAAGCAAACAGTATCCACACACAAAGGCTGGTCATCACAAGCCTATGAGGGTGGTAAGTGCCATGACCTGGATCTTCCAAAGAGCCAAACAAAATTTCATTTCCAAGGGTAAACTTGTAAACCTCATTTAAAATGGAAATTACCATGTTTTCTTCTCCTATTTCTTCAATAATTTCAACTGTAGATCCATCTGCTGTAGCTAAAAGTAAACAACCATTCATCAAAAACTTCATGCAGCCAGTTCCTGATGCCTCATGTCCAGCAGTGCTGCACAAGATTCAAAATAGGATTATTTATACAACAATGTACAGATTCTCAAGAAAACAATGACTTAGAAAAAGGCAAGAGATTCAATTGGTTTAAATCCTTCATTTAGATGGGTTTAAGGAAAAAAGTACATGCTAATAAGTAGGACAGCATAGGTCCATGGGGGCATTTGCTGAACTTAATAACTTAAGTCATTAAGCTTTTTAAGTATGTTTAGTAAGATAACTTAAGGCTTACTATTTGTACTTGGACTTTAAGGTTTTTTGCTTTCTTTTTGTGTTCCTTTAGGACGATCTCTCATCCATCCTTCTTTGTACTTATTTGTACTTTTTTACTTATCTTAATATACTATACTGTTATTTCTCAAAAAAAAAAAAAAAAAAAAAAAACTTAAGGCTTGTTTGCTTTTTGACTTAAGACATTTTTGAATTTTTTTTTCAACTTATCGCTTTTTTTAAAAAAAAATAATAATTTGTCTTAATAGAAAAGATTTTTTTTTTTTTTTTTTTTTTTTTTTTACTTTCATCTTAATTTAAAAAGTCATTTTTGTCTTCTTTCTCCCAAATTCGAATCTAACCCTCTCTATGCTTTACTAATTGACGTTCACCACTCCACTCGTCATAGATCATCGGTCTTTGCTCCACCACCATTGCTCTATCATCGAATGTTGTAATAATTATTTTATAATTTTGTTATTGGTCTAATAAATTTTAGCATTTTGAGATATTTGGAAAATGTTAAACTATTTTTTTGTTAAATTATTACTTTTCAAATATTCTATCTTACTTGCATAAAATAAGAACAAACATAATATTTATTTTTTGTAAGGGTAAACTCATTGGATTACTAATTCTAAGGTGTTTTTAACATGTAAACACAAACATATCATTTAAGCTTAAACAATCAACTTTATTCTTAGAGTCTATTCAAATTTAAGACAAAAAAAAAAAAAAAAAAGTTTACCTTAATAATAAAACTTAAAGTCAAAATTAATTTAAAGTAATAAATTAAACAAATTAATTTTTTTAATCAAAATAGATTTTTCAACTTCTTTTCAGCTCTTGACACTACCATCAACTCTTTCTTTCCTTATTTATCTCTCATATGTTCATTAAATAATATTCATGAGGGTAAATATGTCAATTTAATAATTTCAAAAACAATTTAAGTGGGTTTTACCAAACAACCTTGATATTTAAGGTAAGGATTACATAATAAGTTAAGTCATCAGATTCACAAAAATTCAAATTTAGTCATCCTAAGTCATTAAGCATTAAGCTTTTAGCCATACCAAATGCCACCCAAGTTAATTAAAGAAGAGACCTGAGATTGAAACTAAGGATTATATCCAATTTGCATAGAGCAGAACTAACAAACCTTATGTGCTGTGAAAGGTCAGCCCCTGGTATTACCAATTCAGCAACAGAAACATTATAATCAGGGACAAATATCTGGCATAACAGCAAAAATGAATCAATATAACAGGCAATCTAAATCAAAGCAAAACAATTTAAAGGAAGGTTAAGGTAAAAAATTTTAATTATATGTTGGCATCAACCAGTAATTTCATCATCAAATCAACCTTTATTACATCCATGTGCATTTTATTTCAATGGGTTTTTCCCAACTCTTACAACTCTCATAATACCTATAAAAAAAAACTCTTTACAACTCATACTGGGATGTGAACTCATTCAAAAACATTTCCTGGCAATGCTTCTGGTGAAGGATCCTTAAATGTATCTCCTTGTCTGGTTGTGGGCTTGCAGAATGGATTAGACATTTTCTCTTTGGGTGGCTTTTACTGTTCAATACAAAGGAACCATTCAAAAATGGCAGTGGTCTCTACATGAGCAAGAATGGCCAAGGAAGATTGGTGGTGGATTAATAATATCCTAGAGCTTAGAGCATATGCCCCATAGGTTCCTTTTGTGTTCATTTCTGTTTTGGGAGGACTGAGTCCAATTCTAGGAGATAAATTAGATAGTACGCATGTCAGAATGCATGCCCACACATAAATGCCTTTTACCAATTTGAGAAGATCTCCAACGTCAGCATCATTATTAATTTTCTCTGCTACAGCATGACAAAGTTTGATAATCTTCTTAGCAACTTCATAACCAGGAGCAGCTTTCCCTCCAACTATGCAGACACGAGGTACAACTTTCCTTCTCTGAGTCTTCTCCATATTCTGTCACAAAATAAGTGAATATTTCAAATAAAAGCCTATATAAGTTGTATAAGCCTAGTAAAATTTATGATTGGTATTTTAAAGTTCATATTTAATTAGAATAGGCATTGTTGCAACATTACATAATCTCTTGTGTGGATTTAAAAACACTGGTTTTCGGGTGCTTCAGAATTTCATCCAAACCATAACTCTGGATAAACAAAATCCCAAATGCTAACTAAAAGTAGTTAGTTTACAGTGATAAAAATATGTTAAAGAAAGGACTAGCAATGGGACTGAAATTTCAGACTTCTGAACATGTAGCTAGGTAGTCTACTTTTGTGAAGGCATCTGTTGCTTTTACCCAAAAAGGACTGGGTTGTTCCATATTAACTGGATACAGCTCTAGATAGAACTGAATGACATAGAAGAATGCATATAACTGATCCAAAGTTGTTGGGATTAAGGCTTTGCTGAGTTGAATTATGAGTATAATAAATTCAAATTTCTTTCGAAATCAGAAGATAAATCTTGTAACTTGAAACATAATTCAAAATACCTTTATGCAGTCGTATCGATGGATAATGCTGAGTATATTAAGCAATTGTCTTTTGTACTCGTGTATTCGCTTTATTTGCACATCAAACATTGCATCCAAACTGACCTGCAATTGAAGGTGATCCATTTCTGGGATAAGTTCACAAGGAAGCTCCCATAAGATTAGAAAAACAAGGAATGAAGCCACATGGAAGATTTAATAATAGGAAAATGTTTTAAATCAAACCTTCACACCACTCATTGCTTCAATGTATTCTGCGAGCCTCATTTTATTAACCTTTCTGACCTACAACAGAGAATTTAACACATCAAAAGTAAAAAATCAGTATAATACATGACCAGACAGTTAAAAAAAGAATTACTGTCTCCAGAGCAATTGGATGCATATCAAAGCTGAAAAGTACCATCTTCCATTCTTGATGTAGATCAGCATCTGCTGCAAATTCTTGCAACCCGATTAAGAGGTCAATGTCACGGATCCAAGCTTCTGTTCCAAGCCATTTTGAGATAAGAGCACATAAACTAGGATTGCTCACCACAATCCAGCGACGCTGAGAAATAGCATGTTTGGAAAGTTAAAAACACTTCATGACACACAAGTAACGATTTTCTATATCTGATTTGTCTTCGGTAATAAATCTCAGATGCATTGCTGAAGCAAAAGGACGGTTCTTAATTTTTTGCGACACAAGCGATATAGTTTGCCCATATATCAAACAGATTCAGGAAATATTGGAGCATCAAATTCCTTTATGTGGGACTTTGATTGAGGTTGTTGCCAATAACAGAAGCAGATGAGCAACATGTTGCTAAAAGATTGTCAAGAAGTTAGCACCAGGAAAGTTCATCAGATCAGAGCAAGGAGTTCCCATTGAATGCTCATAGAGACTTCACACACTGCAGCCTTGAGGAGGGAACATTTACTCCTCTAAGTGCATTTACATTGCAATTAGAGATTTAGAGTTAACTACAGGACCATGCAGGTCAACGTATCTTTCAATTGTGGATTTCACTATTCTTCTGTCACTAAACTTAAACAACAGGAGTATAGCCAATTTGATCACATGCAGATTAAAGATACTAGGTGCTTTCACCTGAGTTACCCCATTTGTCTTATACTGGAATTTGTGTGGCCACAGTTCATAAAAATCCTGCAAAGAACCTCTACAAAGTGTCAGATCGGAGAACTATCTCTTCAGCAGGCAAAAGAAAACCATAAGAAGCAAAAAGACTACAAAGAGAAGCACATTGTCCAAATGATGGAATTCAAGATATTTAGCTGTTAGAAAACATGGATTTTTAGGAATGGTAAATCAAGGAATTTATTCCCTTCCATATCTTGTATATATCAACTGTACAACTGTAGAATATTGTAGCAAGTGGTTTTCTTAACTAGGTGCAGGATTATAGAAGTTAATTTCTTTTTTCTTATTGTATAATCTAGTTTCCCTTTTTCGAGTCTAGAAGGTAGTCTATAAATTACACTCACTTTTGTTCTCAAATAATAAAAAATCTTGATTTCCAACTTTCATGGTATCAAAGGCAGAATCTTTTTAGGATTTGTCTTTCTTTCACAGCCTTATTCGCTGTTTTTTTCTTGGGAATTCATTCTTCCCACTTTTTCTTTGGGTTTATTATTATTATTTTTTCTTCCTTGGCCTTACTTGCAATTTACTCCTCTATGTCTAAAGATTTTTAGAAGTCCAATCCAACCTATCAAATTACCAGTGAAAAGTTGAATGGAGAAAATTTCTTCTCATGGTCTCAATAGGCCAAACTATTCCTGAAGAGTCGAGGAAAAATGAAGTATGTTTTGGGGGCTGTCAAACAGATTCAGAATTTGAAATCTGGGACGCTGAAAATTCTATGGTGATGTCCTAGTTGTTGACCTCCATGAAACCTGAAATTGGTCGACCCTTCCTGTACCTTTCAACAACTAAAAATGTGTGGGATGCTGTGACAAAAACCTACTCCAATAAAGGGGATGCTGCTCGGGATCAGTCTATAACTATTTACTGCAACAATCTGATAATGTTGTAGCAGGAATTAGATCTCCTCCAACATTTTGAGATGGTAGCACCCGAAGATGCTGCAACTTTAGCAGAGATGCTACAATGAGACCAAGTATTTGATTCCTGGCTGGCCTTTGACCAGAATCTGATGAGGTATGGGGTAGAGTCTTGGGTAAAGAACCCATTCCTTGTCTCAGTGATGTTTTACCTTACGTGACAGCTGAAGAAGGGTGTAGAAGTGTAACGATGGGAAATGGTTCTCAAGATATTTCAGCCCTTAAGATTGAATATGAAGGTGATCAAAAGAAGGTGTGGCAGCAGAAGAAAACTGATGAGAAGGATACCCAATAATGTGATTATTGCAATAGGGCGAGACACACAAGGGAGACATATTGGAAATTGAATGAAAAACCCCTCTCGGAGATAAGAGCACTGAGGCCCCACACAAGAAGGCATATCAGGGCATTGCCTTGGAGACACCTGATCCCGAACCAACAGCTGAACCTGATAAGAATCTTTTCACCAAAGGTCAAATGGAACTTCTTTACAAAATGTTTGGGAAAACTCTAAACCTGGCCAACACTTCCATTTCTTCATCCTTCTTTGCTCAAACAAGTAACACTTTTTTAGCTCTTAATGCTTCTTGTGACTCCAAACCTTGGATCATTGATTCAAGGGCTTCAAATCACATGACAAGTGAACAAACTTTTTTTCATTCTTATAAATCCAATTCTAACTCTGGAAAAGTTATTGTTGTTGATGGGTCTTTCACACCTACTATTGGAAAAGGTTCAATTTCAGTGACATCAAGACTTACTCTTGATTCTGTACTTCTTGTTTTGAAATTATCTCACAATCTCCTCTCTATTAGTAAACCTACAAAGTCTCTAAACTGCCATATGATTTTTTATCCCTCTCATTGCATTTTTCAGGACCTAACTACATGGAAGAGGATTGATCGTACTGAAGAGAAGGAGGGACTGTATTATCTTGATTCCAAGACCAAGGAGAATGCTTTAGGATATGTCTCTAAGGTGTCAGAAGAATATGAAGAGCAGATCTGGTTCCTACAATACAGATTGGGTCACCCAAGTTTCTTATCTCTTAAAACTTTGTATCCAGATTTCTTTGTCAATGTTGATGTCTCAAAGTTTCAATGTCAAGTTTATGAGTTAGCTAAAAGTCACCATGTATCTTTCCCGTTGAGCAATAAAAGGTCTGAAATTTCCTTTTCTACTATCCATAGTGATATTTGGGGTCCTTCGAGAGTAAACACTTATAATGGTTTCAAATGGTTCATTACTTTCATTGATGATTTTAGTTAAACAACCTGGATATATCTCTTAAAAGATATATCCGAAGTTACTCCAACGTTCTAAGCCTTTCATAAAATGATTCAAGCCCTATTCCATAGCCAAATTCAAATTCTTAGGAAAGACAACGTGAGAGACTATTTCAATTCTATCCTAAATCCTTACTTGGTGGAGAATGGGATTATACACTTTTCTTCATGTGTAGACACCCCCTTAACAAAATGGAGTGGCTGAGAAAAAAAAAAAACAAACACCTATTGGAAGTAGGGAGAGCATTGATGTTTTCCAGGAATATTCCCCAGTTTTTATGGGGAGAGGCAATTCTTACAACAACATATCTCATAAACCGTATGCCATCTAGATCACTTAACCTTAAAGTTCCCATTGACCTTTTGAAACAAGCCTTTCCTAGTGTCAACTTCTTTGGATCTCTACCTCATCGAGTATTTGGGTGTGCAACATTTGTCCATGTTCACCGAAAAGATAGGTCTAAGCTTGAATCAAGAGCCCTTAAATGTGTCTTTGTTGGATATTCATCCAATCAAAAAGGATACAAGTGTTTTCACCCTCTCACTAGAAGAACCTTTGTGACTATGGATGTAAAATTCTTTGAGAGCTTATCTTATTATTCTCAAGTCAGTTTTCAGGAGGAAGGGAGAGTAGAAAACCTGTCATATCTCACCCAAAATGAACCTACAACCATTGTATTACTGTGTTTATTGGAATTTATACAAGCTGAGACTGACTTTAGAGAACAGATTGAGAATGAAAATCAGGGGCAGTAGAAGATAACCAGTCAGGGGGAGAAAATACTCATTAACGGCAATTGGACATCACTCCTAGATCTAAAGAAGGTAACAAAGAAGAGGTAAAAATGTTTGTGATCTAAACTAGAAAGAAAAGAGACGATCATCCTTTAGTTATAGTCTCAAATTCTCCTTCACGCGATCAATCTTCAACTTCGGAGAAAGGTATGGAAAAGATTTCTTCTCTTTCTTCTTCATCTTCAACCTCTTCTCTGAACTCTAAACAACCTTGTTCTTTATTGGACATTGATCTAGATATTCCCATTGCCATTGGGAAAGGTGTTAGAACTTGAACCCAACATCTACTGCTATTAGCTAACTTTCTTTCCTATCACCAGTTAGGATCAACTTATATGGCCTTCACCACAAACCTGCCCCTAGAGTCTATCCCCAACACTATATTGAGAAAGATAAAGATAGAGAAAAATATGACATCTCATCCTCATTGGTGATGATGAATATTTATATACAAACACATTTGAGTTCAACTATAATTCAAACTCTATCTCTCACTCTAATTCAAATTAATAGTAGATTTCTACTCTAATTCAAACTTTATCTCTTACACTAATTCAAAATAATAATAGACTTCTACTCTAATTCAAACTAATAATAAATAGATAAATACTAAATTTAAATTAAGGAGAAACATTTAAATAACAATATTCCTAGATTCTCAACACTCCCCCTCAAGTTGGTGCATAGATATCTATCATGCCCAACTTGATTGTTAGATGTTCAAAAACTGGTCTATGAAGTCCCTTGGTTAGGATGCCAGCCAATTGTTACGTAGTTAGAACAAATGGCATGCATATAATACCAACTTCAAGTTTTTCCTTTATGAAATATCTATCAATCTCCACATGTTTAGTCCTATCATGTTGAACTGGATTATGTGCAATACTAGTTGCAATTTTATTATTGCAATAGAGCTTCAAACGGTAGGTTGTTGGTTGTCTCAGCTCTTTTAGGACTTGATTAAGCCATAACACTTCACAAACCCAATGTGTCATCACTCTAAATTTTGCCTCCGCACTATTCTTGGCTACCACACTCTGTTTTTTACTCCTCCAAGTAACCAAATTTCCCCAAATAAATGTGCAATACTCTGAGATCGATTTCCTATCAATTACTGAACCATCCCAATTTGCATCCATGTATACTTTAACTCCGCTCTGCTCATTCTTCTTAAAAAATACTCCTTTTCCTGAAGTATTCTTCAAATACTTTAAAATTCTATAAAACTGCTTTGAGATGCACTTCAAAAGGTGAATGCATATATTGACTTCCCACACTAACTACAAGGCAATATTTGGTCGAGTGTGAGATAGGTAAATCAACTTACCAACCAAATTTTGGTACCTTGTAGTATCCACTAAAACCCCAATTTCTACCTTTCCGAGCTTTACATTGGGATCTATAAAGGTATTTGAAGGTCTACAACCACTCATTCCCATTTTCTTTAGGAGATCAAGCATATATTTTTGCTGTGAAAAAATAATTCCCTTCTTTGACCGTGCTATCTCCAATCCAAGAAAATATCTCAAGGCTCCAAGATCTTTAAGTTCAAATTCAGTAGCTAGGCCCTTCTTCAAATGATTTATCCCAACCACATTATCACCCATTAGAATAATGTCATCCACATAGACTATTAAAACTGTAACTTTACCTCCTAGAGAGTATTTCAGAAATAGAGTGTGATATATTTGTTCTTAATAAAAGCCTATTTTCTTCATAAAATAGACGAGTCTCTCAAATCAAGCCCTAGGAGATTGGGTCTATAAAACTTGCTTAAGGCTATATAAAGACTTTTGTAGTTTACAAACCTTTGAGTCAACCCTTTTATCAAAGCTGGGAGGTAGATCCATATACACTTCCTCTTTTAGATCTCCATTAAGGAAAGCATTTTTAATATCCGGTTGTTGTAATGGTCAATCCAAATTTGCAACAATTGATAAAAGAACTCTAATTGTATTTAATTTTGCAACGGGAAGAAAAGGTTTATGAGTAGTCAATCCCATATGTTTGTGTAAATCCCTTAGCAACAAGGCTTTGTGTAAATCCCATAGCAACAAGGTGTGCCTTATACCTTTGTAGAGAGCTATCAGAATTATATTTGATAGTTAACACCCACTTGAAGCTAACAGTTGTCTTCCCTTTTGGTAGAGTTACCACCTCTCAAGTCTTATTTTTCTCAAGGGCCCTCATTTCTTCAAGAATAGTGTTCTTCCACTCTAGAATTTTTAAAACATCCTTTACATTCTTCAGAATTTCCACACTAGAAAGTTGAGAGGTAAATGCAACCATGGAAGATGACAAATTCTTATAAGACACGAAATTGGACATAGAATGTTGAGTACAAGACCTAACACCTTTTAGAAATGCAATAAGGATGTCAAGATCACTAAGAAACTCTTCATGTTTAATATTGGAAGAGGAACATGGTTTAAATGGAGGCTTACCTTTCTCAAATTATGAGATTAGATTGGTTCTTGAGACAGATTCATGGCCTTGCTGTAAAATAGGTTCCTCCAATCTTTGAATACAATTTTTCCTTGAGTAGACACAAAGTTCATGGTTGTTTTTACTTGTATTTTCATTGAATTCTGTATTTTCATGACCAACAAAGATTTACTATGGTAGCAAAGCTGCCATTAGCATTGTTCATAATCCAGTTCAACATAATAAAACAAAACATGTTGAAATGGACCAACACTTCATCAAAGGGAAAATTGAACTCAGGCAAATTACAACACCCTTTGTACCTACAAGGCAACAACTTGTAGATGTTTTCACAAAGGAGTTGTCAAGTACCATGTTTGATTTCATGGTGAGCAAACTGGGAATGCACATGTATGCACCAGCTTGAGGGGGAGTGTTAGAAAACGTGGACTTTTAGCAATAGTAAATGAAGGAATTGATTCTCTTCCATATTGTATATATCAATTGTACAACTATAGAATATTGTAGTTGGTGGTTTTCCTAACTAGATGCAGGATTATAGGAGTTAATTTCTTTTTCCAGATTGTGCTCTCTAGTTTCCTTTTTTTGAGTCTAGAGGTAGTCCATAAATTGTGCTCACTTTTCTTCTCAAATAATAAGAAATTCTGATGTCCAACTTTCATTATCTATTGAGCAGATTCATAAACATGCTTGTTTCATATATTTGAGATCCATCCTGAGTATCAAAATATGTTGCATACGAGGAAATGATGACAAGCTCTGAGATCTTGATAACATAATGTTTCAGAATTCTTTAAATGTTGCTACCAAAATGAGGCATTGTATTTCACTAGGCAGCAGAAGATAGCTGCCCAAGAATCCATTACTAAAGCAATGCATACATATGTTTTCTCCTCTTTGTATGTGTCTATGGTCAATCTATTTTCTCCTCCCAGATTAAGAGCTCTCTGACAAGAAATATCTGCGCAAAAACATTATGTATAGTTGAAGTTTTTTTCCCCTTTTAGATGAATATATAATTGAACACTCTTAACTGCTTGCACTAAAAAGGGCTAACTTGATGGCTTCTCTTTCTCTCTCTCTCTCTCTATATATATATATATAGAGAGAGAGAGAGATTTATACATATTTGTGTCTGAGATAATGAAGCTCAAATTATTCAAAAGCACATCCCAAAGTAGAACAATTTAATTTTAGTCATAAGCAGAAAAAAAACAATGAAGAAAATGGGATAAACCAATGTTCCTTGATGAATTACCTTGAAAACTCGTGTTTTTAATAACTCTGAATGCATCCTGGAAACACCATTCACAGTATGAGAACAAACAATTGACAGGTTTGCCATTCGAATGCTCTGTCAAATCAAAATGGGAATTAAGTATCAATTTTGTTATACTTTTGCAATTCACCACCAAGCAATGAAGATGAGAACCTAAGGATATAATACTCCAAAAATGATTAAAAAATAAACTGTATGGCCTGCATGGTAATGAAAACAAAGATGTTTTCTGTTTTCAAAAAAAGGAAAAAAATGAAATTGCTTGATAGAGCATTTCTAAACATTTTTTTAGGATATGCTTAGGTGTTGGTTTCTGCCCTTTCAAAAAAATGTAGGCGCTGACCAACTGATAACAATCTGATGACAAGTGCTCAAACATATTCTGAAAATTGATATGTACAAAATATATACAGACTTTACGACTGTATAGAAATAGGAATTGTTACAATAGTTATCTTAATCTAAATAGGAAACTAATTTAAAATAGGAGATAACTATCCATGATATTTAGGCCTACCAACTAGACTTATCACAACTAATTCTCCTAGAAAATAGCTCTTGAAACAATCAAACATTTTGACACTCCCCCTCAAGCTGGTTCAAAGATATCAATCACCCAATTTGTTAGTCAAAGACTCAAATGCCAGTTTAGGTTGTCCTTTGGTGAATATGTGAGCCAACTACTCCTTTGTTGGAATGAAAGGCTTACAAATTAGTCCATTTTCTAGCTTCTCCTCTATGAAGTGTCAATCAATTTCTATATGTTTTGTCTTGTCACGTTGTACTAGATTATGAACTATGTTTATTGTCATCTTGTTACCACAATATGGTGTCATCAAAGTCTTTGTCTTTATCTTTAATTTTTCTAGTAGTTTTTTTAGCCAAAGAAGGTTACGCACCCCATGTGCCACAACTCTGAACCCAGCTTCTGCTCTACTTCTAGCAATAATGGCTTGCTTCTTACTTCTCCAACTCACAAGGTTTCCTCTGACAAATGTGCAAAAACTTGAGGTTGACCTCCTATCACTAATGGAACCTACCCTGTTAGCGCATCCATGAAGGCTTCGACAAGTAACTGTTCCCTTTTTGGGAAAAGCAATCCTCTCCTTGGTGTCCTCTTTAAGTATTTTAGGATCTTGTATATTGCCTCCATGTGTTCTTCACTTGATGAGTGCATATAGTGGCTCACAACTAATCGAAAAAACCATATCTGGCTTAGTATGTGAAAAATAGATTAACTCACCAATTTTGGTACAATCTCTCTCAACTGCTTTCCCTTTCTTGAACAACCCAATTTTGTGATTGGCATTAATGGAAACATCACCAGGTTTACATCCTATCATGCCTACTTTTAGCATATCAAGTGTGTACTTTCTTTGTTAGACTGCAATATCCTTGCTAGATAGAGCCAACTCCATGCCTAGAAACTATCTCAAAAGATCAAGATTCAAATTCCTTAGCAAGTACTTTCTTGAGTTCTATGATTTCCACTTCATTATTTCCAATCAATATAATGCCATCCACATATACATAAGGATAGTGATCTTACCCTTAGTTGAGTTCTTAAAGAACATAGTGTGGTCAACTTAGCTTTGTGAATATCCTGAACTTCGATGGACTTTGAAAATCTATCAAACTAGGCCCTAGGTGACTGTTTTAGGCCATATAAAAATCTCATAAGTCTGCCTGCTTTTTTTCTTCCATAATGCCCCTCAAAACCTGGTGGTAGTTGCACGTACATCTCCTCTTTGAGTTCCCATTGAGGAATGCATTCTTAACATCTATAGGATGGAGTGACCATCCTAGGTTGGCTGCAAGTGAAAGTAGTATTCTAACCGTCTTCATATTAGCTATAAGAGCAAAAGTTTCTTGGTAATCAATCCTATAAGTCCCATCATCCTTGCATTTGACGATAAATATCCACTTGCATCCTATGAGAGTCCTCCCTTTTGATCTCTCCATTAATTATCAAGTGTCATTTTTTTCAAGTGCCCTCATCTCCTCTAGGACTGCCTCTCTCCATACTAGAATATTTAGAGCTTTGTGTACAGATTAGGAATTTCTACACTAGAAAGGTTAGAAGTAAGGGTTTGGTAAAAAGATGACAAGCTGTAGTAAGATACAAACTTTGAAATGGGATGAAGAGTACTTGACCAAGTCCCTTTTCTAAGAGCAATAGGCACATCAAGGTCATTTATTTTTATAGGAATGGATGCACTATTGTGGACAAGGATACCTGTAACTTCCATTTCTGTAGCATTTGGATCCAAGTCATGACTTTGCACTCATGGAGGATGCACATGTTCTATCCTTTTTTTATTAAGCAGCCTAGAATAGACACAAAGCTCAAGGAGTTGGGACTTTATCTACAACCTGGCTTTCAATCATAGTTTGTGGCACCAAAAAGTTGGGAGATGAAGATGAGGGTGGCAGCTCATGTTGGACACTCGGGAGACAATAAGCACAAGAAGAGTTTCCCAAAACCGATCTTCCATAGAATTCTCTTGCTGAAAAGAAGTTTATGTAAAAAAAGATTTGTTTTCAGGGAATGTGACACAAAGGTGACAAACAACTTCTTAGATGCAAGATCATAGTACTTATACCCTTTTTGAGTAAGTGAATATCCCAGAAAAAACACACTTGACAGCCCATGGAATATATGACAAAAACAAATTTGAAAGATTGGTCATATGATCTATTGCTCTTTAATCAATGATCCAGAGAGTTTTATTTCCGGAATGAACACTTGGGGTTGTCAAGAAGTTACCTTACTAGGCTAGAGAGCAAGAGAGTGTGGGATTTGAGTTGTTTTTGGACTGGTTCATAAACCTGATTGTTCTTTCATCACATTCTACCTGCTCGTTTCCCTCCTAATATAGGCAAACATTTCACATATAGAACAAAGAGGTTCCTTGCCAACAACTTTCACCCTGGCTTCGTCTAATTCTAAGATAAGGCCTGCGAGGAACTAAAAACCCTCTCTTTATCAAGCATCCTGTTGTACTGAGCACTATCATTGATGCACTCCCATTCAACATCATAGGACTAGTCTCATTCCTGCCATAGACCCTTTAACACACTGCAATATTTGGTCATGCTTTGCCTCCCTTGTTTAATCTCACAAATTTGAGTTCTAATCTCCAATATCTGAGCTAAGTTTCCCACGTCTGAATAGGTCTTAGCAGCAACATCCAAGATCTCTTTTGCTAATGATGAGAAAAGGTATGTTTTGCAAATATTGGGTTCACTAAATTGACCAACTATGCCATAACCATGGAGTTCTCTGCTTCCCATATGTGAAATACATCTCATCCTTCCATTTAGGTGGCTTTGTCGAACCAATGAGATATCCAAACTTCCTTTTCCCATGAACAAGCATCTTCATGGATTGGGACCATCATAAATAATTCTGTCCATTCAGCTTGTGGGTTATGATATGAAATGACAGGGTTTCATGAACAAATCGTTGAATCAACCATTGAGGGCTGTTTAGAATTGTTCCTGGATTTCTCTTCTCCAGTAACTCCCAACATGATTACACAGATAGTTTAAGAAGAAAATCGAATAATAGATGCCTAGGATCAGAGGCAGCTCAGATACCATGAAAACAGGTTGGGGAAAAACTTAATTTTTGTTGATATGAAAAAAATGAATTCAACTGAACAAAATATATATAGACTTTACAGACGTATAAAACTAGGATTTGTTACAATAGTTATCCTAATCTAAATAGAAAACTAATTTAAAATGGGAGATAACTATCCATGATTTGTAGGCCTACCAACTAGACTTATCACAACTAATTCTCCTAGAATATAGCTCCTAAAATAGTCAAACATTTTTATGTATTTGTTATTTTAATTTCAAAAAACAAAAAATTTCAAGAATAAAGTTTTCATTCAGCAACACCAATGCGCTTGTAGCTTTTGTTGGAGATTTTCTAGATCCATCACTTTTAATTACCCCATCACTGTATGAAATGAGAAAGAAATCAATAGAGTAGGAACACATTATACTTGCATCATTATAGATATCAATGGATGGATCAGCTTGTACATCTAGGACTCAAAGAACGAAAATTTTGTATAGACAAAGAAAAGAAAATCCCTCTAATGGGCTCATACTTTGTACAAACATGCACGTACACACAGAAAACAAAAAATATTGTCCTTTGTTTAAAATATAATTGTGCTAGTAAGTTGCACTGATTACCTTTTAGATTCTTTTAGCAGCTGCTGCTTCTTTTTTTCTACCTTTCCTATATTTTTTATTTCAATTATTTTTTTCCTTTTTTCGGTGTTAGGGGTAAGGGACAGACAATGAAACACTAAACCTATGAAGTAATCTCCTTTTGTCAGTTTGATCTTTAATCCACTTTTTCTTTTCCTCAAACTGCCAATATCTTAATGTATGGTCCAAGAGTGATTTCACAAGTGACACACATCACACAAAAGCTTTCTTTAAATGATGTGATCGTAAATTGTACTCACATGGCAAACATTCCAATCTATCAAACATTAAGAAATTTAATCATATATCCTGAATTAACACCTAGAGATCATGAACCACTGTGATACTTTTAGGATTCAGAAAACATTCAGAATCAAGAGAAACTTGAAATTTGGAAATGAAATACACATACCACCATATTGATAGAAGCCACAGAGAAAGACAAACTTTTAGAATTTTTTATGCATGTCAGAAAATTTCAAAAATAAATTTGAGTGGATGAAAAGTTATGCATGTTAAAAAAGAAAACAATCAAGGAATGTATGCGTTACTCTCAAATGGTTTAGTATTTTCAAGGATATTTGAAGAATACAATTTACAGTATCTACGATTTTCATTCGTAGATTATTTTCCATAAATCAATAGTTAGGCATGCTTATGAATATGCAAAATATAATTCAAAGCTTTTCCATATGATTAAAAAAATGGAAATATAGAAACTGGATCTATGTGATTGGGTGGTCAAAACGGCAAGTAACTTAGAAGATGAAAAGGCAGAATTTCTTTAAAGAAGAAAGTTTTCTTAGGGAAAGAGGAATACATGGGAAAGGAAGAAAAAATATATGAGACTAAAAAAGGATAACGAGTGAGAATGGGAGGCGTGTTGTTGGGTGGTGTAGGGGTGTCCAGAAAGAGAAAAAAGGCACAAACAAAACATTCTCAATTTTAACCAGAGAATCTAATCCTTGGGCCACACTTTCAGATCAGTGGCCTCCTGGAAGAGAAGCAAAGATCTGTGGAGTGACAAGTTTGAGCCCAATATTATGTGCTAAACACACAAAGACCTGTGGATTGAAACAGTTAATTAGAAACCCAGCTAGTTAACACCCACATATATTATACAGACTTCAGATGAACTCTCATTGTGCACTATTCACACTATCTTTCTCAGCTACTCCCTATTATTAGTTAAGGTTATACTTCAATGTAGAAAATACTCAAGTATAATATGAAATATCAAACAAAAGCAATTTCAGGATATGCCTTCTTGAATACCTTTACAGCACCTTCCTCCACAATTGACATCTGAGACAACCGGTTGAAGTCTAGACCAATTCTCTTCTTCAACTCCTCCATGAAATTAAAGTTTATGTCATATATAATCTGAAAAATAGACCATTTTATAAAATCTCATGAAAATGTAAAGAAATTAAAATAATTCAGAAAACTTGTTTGACGAATTATAAAAATACATGAACCAATTTAAATAATGCTGCAGAAGACCATTACTAATACCATACTTGAAAGGCAAGACACAACCTTCAGAGGGCAGATGCACTATCCCATGAATTAATTCAGCATTTTCATCACCTACTACTCATTCCCTTTTCTTTTATTTGCCTTTTCAATATTTTACAGAAGGTGGGAAAATGAATTCACAAAGAGAAATAAATTGCAGAAATTTCAATAAAAAAAAAAAAATGCTGAAACGCACTTGTAAGTGGCGTGGGAGAAGACTGCCTAGGAGATCAACAGGGATTTTCTCTAGCGCTTCAGGTAATACTGTGTGAGTTGTAAATGAGAAAATTCTGCATACAATGTTCCATGCCTGGTCCCAACCTAAATGTTCTTCATCAACAAGCACTCTCATGACCTCAACTACTGCAAGAGATGGGTGAGTATCATTCAACTGCAGTGCAACCTGGACAAGAAATTAGGAACATACTTTAGGTCAATGGAATAGAAGTAGAAAAGTTGGATCATAGAAAAACAAACTACAATAGTGGGGGAAATTTATAATAGGCAGAAAATTTTCCCTTTCATCGGACTGTCATATGTTAAATGGGCATAAGGCCAGATAGGTCATCTTTCAGTAGAATGTGTGCAAGTTTCATATATGATAACCTTCTCTGGGAAATCATCAAAGTTATTGTGACCATCTTTGAACCTTCGAATGATGTCTTGTAAGGATGCTGAGACAAAGAAATAGTGTTGTTTCAACCTCAGTTCCTTTCCCTGAAAGACAGCAACTAAAAGAAATGGATAATATATATCTGGAGTTGGAAATGATGGAGCTTTACTGGAAGGGAAAGAACAAAACTAATGCATGACAAAATATTAATAATAATAACTCCAACAAACCAAAGATATGGTAGTAATAATAAAACCACCATATATGTCATAAAGAGGCATGCACTTGATGTCATTACTATTTTTATAACATGTTTTTGCAGCTTTATTGTAGGGCAGGGTGGAGAATTAATGTAGTGTGACAAAAGTAATGGACAACAACTTAAAAGCTAGAATTGATGGAGAGAGACAAGGAGAATGAACAAATTCAACAAAAAGAATAAAGGAAAAGATGAAACATATCTATGTAAGGAATCAAATTAAACTTCATAATCAAAGAGTGCCTACTGTAAAACCAAATTAAATAGGCAAAAACTTTCAAAAAGAACTACATTTTATAGCTGTATGATTAAGAAGATGGAGCAGGGTGGCTGAACCAGAGAATTTTTTACTCAGATTTTATCTCTCGCATTCTAATATAAACAAATTTAAGAAAAATACCAATAGGAGCAATGGCACTATCTCGATAGAATGTTTAACCAAGAAAAGATAAGTTCCTAAGATAACTTCCAGTTGAAATGAAAATGTCGAGGACAGTGGGAGGAAGTACCAGAATAACAAAAGAAACACATTGAGCAATTTTAAGAAGACCCAGATTACATAATAAATGCAGCAGTACTGAAGGATAAGGTATTCAGACATATTTGAAGAAGATCATTGACAGTGTAGTAGAGTTAATAAGATGAAAAATATCATTCTTTGTGACTGAAAATAAGGACTTCGAAAGGCATATGGGGGAGAAATATTAGGTCAGTGCAGCTTAGGAAAATAAACAGAACAATGTTTCTGATTACTTGAGACTAAGCACATGCCACACATAAGTGTTTTAAGAATTACATCCCTCTACAGTATAACTTCTATAGAATTTTTTTCAACAAAAATAAACCAAATGTTAAAAAAGAAAAAGGGAAGTCAAACAAAAGAGTGCATGTAATTAAATTTTCAATCTTCTACCAGAAGCAATCAGAACTATCTCCATTCATCAAACTCCATTGAGTTCTCAACAAAAACCATGCAGCCTTTGAAATAATTACTACAATGAAGCATGTACAAATACCTAATGGAAAGAGTATCATCATACCTAATATATATTGAAAAAATTAAAGGAGCACATACCTGATAAGAACGGTCATCAGGGTACAAAACACAGCTTATAGTTTCAGCTCTTTGTCTATTAACAACAGCATTGATATAATCTCCAGTATTATATGATTCCTGAAAATGAAATATGCACAAAGTAAGATTGTAAAGTATTTATTTATCTACAGCAAATGAGAAAACCTAAAAAAATTTGGAACAAGATCGTTTGACTCTTCGTTTGGTGATGATTGCAAAAATCACTTGTAATAGGAAACATGATCCCTGATAGAGCTGAAGCATGAGAAAGCATTGACATAGCTCAACCTAATTAGGCAGGATACAAAGCTTGGTTGAGTTAAATTTAGTACTAAGAATAGAAGGTTAATTATGGACTGCAAACCTTTAACTACTATAAAATATAGCATTCACCTGTTAAACAATTAGACATATGGCATCTTCGTACCTTTCTTAAGCAGTATGTAATATGAAGCAAAGAAATATATGAGCTCTAGTGGCCTAGCTCAAGTGGTAAAGGATTGAGATGGGGATGTAGTCTTAGATTAGTGACATGGAAAAGTGTATGCTTAAAGTTACCATATCATATTGACCATCTGGCTTAGCAGCCCAAAGGCGGAGATTAATTGTATTCCTTGTTCCGTAACCAGGTATTGGATTATCATAAGCTACAGCTTCGACCTGCCAATGAGGAGAGCTATAAAGATGAAATAAACGTTTAGCTATTGATATAACAATGTTTCTCATTTAGATAATGCACCCTAGTGATGTACTATGCAAAATTAAACTAACTTGTGTTTTTTTTTTCTTGGGTCAACAGTTGCTTTAAAATATGAAAGAAATTATTTTCTCACCGTTTCTCCAGGTAACCAAACTTTACAACTTTTTCCATTCAAAGTTTCCTCTTCAACAGTCCCATAGAACTTATCCATCGGACATAATACAGGATAGCAGAAAACAAATAGAATTTAGAAAATATAAAAGACAGACAACGTTGAATGAAACAAACAGTAAACATTGAAGTATTTAATAGAAACAGAATGGGAAAATACTTGCAAACCTTCACTGGATATGATACATGAACCCGCTCTATCTCCCATGGGTTTCCAAAATTTAACCAATAATCAGGCTGTTCATGTTGAAATCCATCCAGTATGACCTGACGGAACAACCCATACTGGTAGCGTAGTCCATAACTGCAAAATGAATGATGCAATTCTGCCAATATTAGTTAACACCCCCATAGGAAAAAGCAATTGGTAAACAAAGACTAGTTCTGGATAAATAAGAGTCTGAATCTTCTGAAATTATAAATGGGTTTCATTTCTAATAGTAATCATACAAGAAACTAAAAAAATCTTAGTTAGCAAAATTGGCCACTGTATCAGCTTATCGCCTTATCATACAGGAAGTGTGTGCCTTCTTTCCTATTGTTTAAAAAACTATAGCATCTTGACAAAGAGAGGGGCAAAAACAGTTTTGATATCTTTCATTTTGTTAGTTTTCATGTTCTTCAGTTATTTTCATGCAATCAGCATTTTACTGATATTCAGAAGAAAGCAAGACAGGGAGTTGCAATTTTAGGTTTTTCTGGTTGCTTTCAGGTGTTGACTAAACTGCTACTCTAATATTCTTGTTTTTTGGCTATGGATATATGATTACCTCGTTACATGCTTATCCTTCTTTTATTTTATTTATAGATAAAGTTATGAGATAGATAGAAAGGTTTTTTTATATAGTCTAGAACTCTGTAATTCTCTTATAAATAGAAGGAGTTTCCAACTAACTACAATAATAAATGGTTGACTAGATTTTTTTCTTCACAATCATGATTAAAAACATGGTATCAGAGGTAATCCAGGTCTGATTCTGGTTGGCTACTTCTCTTCTTTTCATATCCATTATTCATCTTCTTACTCTCCTCATTTCCTCTCTTATTTCTTTCTTCCATCCTCCATATCCGATTCTCATTTCAAGGTAGTCTAATGTGCATTGCTGATGTAAATCAACAGCAGTCAGCTGATGCTGGTGGTTGTTGATTGTTGAAATGGTAGCAACTTGTTTATAGTATGTTGATGTTGATGGTTGCCCAGTCTTCAACCTATTTTTTCTTCGTTGAGGCTTTTATGATATGATCTTGAAATTTTGGGTGTCAAAAATACAGATAAGTGCTGCTGTAAATTTTTTTAGTGGTCATTTATTTCTAGTAGTAATGGCCTAATGGCTGCCATATCTGAAATAAAAGAATGCATTGGTAATTTTGATAATAAATTTTTGTTTAGTAAAATGACAATCCAAGTCACAGAACTACAACTATGTTTCTCAATTCAAAAAATTATATGCAATGGTTTAGAGCAGCCCAAAAATTTATATTGGGCATAGGAAAGAGGGACTATATTCAAGGAAAAGTTGCAACACCATTTGAAAAAAGCTCTATACAGGTTGAAACAGTATCCAAGGGCGTGGTTTGGAAGGTTTTCAAAAGTAATGAAGAACATGGGATATGGTTTGGAAGGTTTGCAAAAGTGATGAAAAAACATGGGATACAGACAAAGTTAGGGATATCATATGTTGTTCATTAAGCATTCAAATTTAGGGTAAAGTCTTTAACGCATAGACTTTATTGAATTAAACTTGTGGAATACAACAGAAATAAAAAGGCCCGCAAACACTTCTCCTGAAAACTAGGGACACAGATAACTCCAAAGAACAATTCGAAAACAGAATAAAAATCCTAACTCTAAGTCATGTTTGGATAACCTTATTTATTTTGAACGCCTAACAAATAAAATACGAACTAAAGAATAAGATAAAAATAACTCATAATTATCTACATAAAGGGAGTTACAACTCTTTTGGTATATGTAGATGAAATCATCATGACGGGAGATGATGAACTAGAGAAACAGACCTTGAGACAATGTTTGACCAAGGAATTTGAGATTAAAGAGTTAGGAAGATTGAAATACTTCCTAGGAATTGAGGTTGCACATTCTAAGTAGGGAATTTTTATATGTAGATGATCATCATGACAGGAAATGATGAACTAGAGAAACAGACCTTGAGACAATGTTTGACCATGGAATTTGAGATCAAAGAGTTAGGAAGATTGAAATACTTCCTAGGAATTGAGGTTGCACATTCTAAGTAGGGAATTTTTATTTCTTAGCAAAAATATGTAACAAACTTTCTCAAGGAAACAGGGAAGTTGGTGTGCAAACCAATAAGCACACCAATAGATCCTAATCATAAGCTTGGAAAGATTGAGGAAGATACTGCGATAAATAGAGAGATGTATCAACATCTAGTAGGAAGACTCATTTATTTCTCTCACACAAGATCAGATATAGCACATGTTGTGAATGTGATTAATCAGTTCATACACAATCCAAAAGAGGTTCATGCACAACCGAGTGCTATAGTACCTTAAGGGGTCTCCAAGAAAAGGCCTTCTATTTAATGAAGCACGAGACTAGTACTTGAAGCATACACAAAAGCAAATTATGTTGGATCTGTGGTTGATAGAAGATAGACTATTAGGTATTGCACCTTGTGGGAATTTGGTGACATGGAAAAGTAAAAAATAAAGTTTGGTGGCAGAGTTCAGTGCAAAAGCAAAATTTCACGCAATGACCCAAGGAGTTTGTGAACTACTATGATTGAAGATCATTTTGGAAGACTTGAAGATTAAATGGGATGGGCCAATGAGACTTTACTATGACAATAAATCTACAATCAGTATTGCATATAATCTGGTGCAACATAATCGAACAAAACACATAAAAATAGACAAGCATTTTATCAAAGAGAAATTAGATAGTGGATTCATTTGTACTTCTTATGTACCTACTAACCACTAACTTACAAATATACTCACAAAAGGTTTAAGCAATACAAAGTTTCAAGTAAGTGTATCCAAGTTGGAAATGGAAAACATCTATTCAACAACTTAAAGGGGGGTGTGAAAGAATGAAATTAAGGAAGTCGTGATTTTGTAGAGAGAATTAGGCAATCCCGTGGTCAAAGGGATTTGTTGTAATTGAGTTAAGAAAGTTCCTAATTTAGGTGCTAGGGTTTTTTGTATATACATGTGAGTCTTTGTATAGGCAAAAAATTAAGGAAAATAATTCTATACCTTTTACTTATTTATTTATTTTTTACAAGTAAATTCTATACCTTTTATTCTTTCCATCTTTCTCCTTTTACATTCCCTTCTACAAAAAAGTTCTTACTTTACCTCCCTGGAAATAAACAATGAATAAGGAAATGGAAGCTCTCAAAAAAATCATACTCTCAAGTTAATATATGTAGGAAAACACCCATGGTTGCAAAAGGGTAATTACTTTAAAATATAATCTTTATAATGTTGTTATCACTGGAGATGACTCGCATGGCATTCTTACTCTTAAGAATTTCTTAAAGAGCACTTTAAGGTAAAAGATCTTGGCCACCTTAAATACTTCCTTAGGATGGAAGTCTTTTTCTCCAAGAAAGGTATTTTCTTTTGTCAACAAAAGTATGCTATGGATTTATAAAACAGACAAGTTTTCTTAGATGTCGATCAAATAATATACCTATTGATATAAAATTAAAAAAATTAAAAAATAAATTATTTATGGGCAGTGGCACTTTTTTGTCTAATCCTCATCTTTATCAAAGTAAGGTTGTAAACTAATTCATCTCACTATTAGTTGACTTGATCTAGCCTATTCAATTAGTCTTGTCAACTAATTTATGTGTGAGAAACAGCTAAACAAATTTTTCGTTATATAAAGAATGCTTCAAGGAAAGGAATTTTGTTCTAAAACAAAAGTCACCTAAATATTTTTATCTATTCAAATGCAAATTGGGCTCGTTCATTGGGTGATAGAAGATCTACTAGAGGATCTTATATTTGTGGGAGGTAACTTGATAACATGGCCTACCAAAAAACAGTTCATGGTTGCTCGTAGTAGTGCTAATGTTGAATATAAAGCCATGGCCCACACGTGTAGTGAATTGATTTAGCTTTGAAAATTGGTAGTTGAATTGATTTTTCCAGTTTCATCTTGATGTAGGACGGACAGAAGTCCAATGTCCCACATCCGCTTCTTACCAACATTGGTTGGGCCTTATATGTGGGACTATCTTTAGCTCCCATTAGCTTAGACGTTTGGAAGTGTATGTGGTCTTGCATCACATCTCCTTCCCTTATGCATTGTGACAATCAAGCAGACAGATGAATGAAACATATAGAGATTAATTATCACTTAGTTCCTTGAAAAATACTAGCTCAAGAAATTTCTACTCTTTATGTTTGCTCTACACTTAGTTGGTTGATGTATTCACAAAAGCCCTTTCAAGAACTTTATGGCAGAGTGCTTTGTCCATGGTAGGCTTGATTAATGTCTATGCATCAACTTGAGGGGAAATGTTGAAGATATGGATTGCTATTATTGTACAATTATCATGTTACATATTTATCTTTTTTTTTATAGATAAAGTTATCTTGTTGATAAAAATATTAGATAGATAAGAAATTTGATTTAATTTAAAACTCTATCAATTATATCTTTTTATCCATAGCATGATTAACAACAATATCAAAAAACATAAATAGTATTCACAAATAAATGAATTAATAAGAAATAAAAAAAAATATTTCAGAAGGTTTTTCGCGCGCGCGCGTGTGTGTGTGTGTGTATAGGCATTTCTAGAAAAATAAATAAACATAAGGTAAGGTACAGGGCTCTTAATTTCGAAATTATTTTACCCTTCTCTTTTTTTGTTTTTTTGTTTTTTTTTTTTTTGAGAAAGAGGTTTTATCTAAGCGATGGGAAAAGCATTAAGCAAATTTTCTTTATTTTTGAAATTTCTAAATATTTAACCCATTTAAACAGCTATTTCAAACTCTAGGTTTGAGGCAAGCTTTGTTACCAATTTCCAAGAACCATGCTCAATTCAGTTATATGTATTTTTGTTTAAAATTATTTCAAGAAAGGCAACATGACCCCCCTAACCCCTATGTGCATCCACATTTGATTCACATGGCACTTGGAAACATATATATCTATATATATATAAATATATACCCCTCTAACCCCTATGTGCATCCACATTTGATTCACATGGCACTTGGAAACATATATATAAGGAACCCAACATACCTCCAGCAATTTGTTATTATGTAAAACTACTAATACCATGAACCAAGAATAGTGAAGCCTAAAGATAAGATTTGTAAAAGGAAATTGCTTTAAAACAGTAGAAGTTCAACTAAACCATACATCAATCAAAAATGAAAAAAAAAAATGTAGTCATACCCCCATGCTGGATAGTCTAGTGTTGCTAAGGAATCCATTTGACATGCTGAAAGGCGAGCTAGACCACCATTACCAAGAGCAGCATCCCCTTCCTTCAAACAAAACAACAAATAAAAGGGTAAAGAAAACAAGTAATGGCCATTTGAGTGTAAATAAGAAAATGAAAGCATTTAATTTCCATCATCAAAGAACTACTCAAACTTTAGGTTTCTTGTAAAAGCTTATTTGTGAAGAGAGAGAAAAGGAGAATCCTTAATTACTGTTATTGAAAAACTGTAAAGAATACACATTGGACTTGGGTATATATATACATGTTAGTGGGACCCACAATACAATAAGGAAAGAAAAGAAAAAAAAAAAGTAAATAACCTAAATAACTATACACTATCTAACACTCCCCCTCAAGCTGGAGCATATATGTTATATGCACCAAGCTTGTTACAACTGTATTTAATTCTAAGACCTCTGAGAGATTTAGTAAAAATATCTGCTAGTTGATCATTTGAATTGACAAAACTAGTCACCACACATCCTGATGCGATCTTCTCTCTAATGAAGTGACAGTCAACTTCAATGTGTTTGGTCCTTTCATGGAAGACTGGATTGGATGCAATATGCAAAGCGGCTTGGTTGTCACAGATGAGCTTCATCTGTTCATCCTTTCCAAATCTCAACTCCCGAAGAAGATGTTTCAGCCATATGAGTTCACATGTTGTCAGAGCTATAACTCGATACTCGGCTTCAACACTAGATCTGGCCACTACATCTTGTTTCTTACTCTTCCAAAATATTAGGTTACCTCCAATAAAAAACACAATACCCGAAAGTGGAACGTCTATCTGTGGGTGAGTCAGCCCAATCTGCATCTGTGTAACCAACAACTTGGGTATGACCGTTGTTCTCGTACAACACACCTTGGCCTGGTGTGCTTTTGATATATCGAATAATGCGGATTACAGCATCCCAATGGATATCACATGGTAATTGTAGGAATTGACTAACAACACTTACAGGAAAAAAAATGTCTGGACGAGTAATGGTGAGGTAGTTCAATTTACCTACAAGTCGCCGATATCTCCCAGGATCTCCTAAAGGCTCCCCTTATCCTGGTATAAGTTTGACATTTGGATCCATAGGAGTGTCTACCGGTTTACAGTCTAACATACCGGTTTCTTCCAAGATGTCTAAAGCATACTTCCTTTGGGAAAGAACCACACCGGAACTGGATTGAGCTATCTCAATCTCTAAGAAATACTTGAGTTTCCCCAAGTCTTTAGTCTAAAAGTGGGTGAAAAGGTGTTGCTTTAGTTTCTGAATACCATTCTGATCACTGCCTGTAATGACGATGTCGTCCACATAAACTACCAAATAAATACATTGCCCCGAAGAGTTATGATGATAGAAAACGGAATGGTCTGCTGTACTGCGGAACATGCCAAACTCCTGAACAACAGAACTAAAACGGTTAAACCATGCTCGAGGAGATTATTTCAAGCCATATAGAGAATGGAGTAACCTACACACTAAACCAGACTCCCCCTGAGCAACAAAACCAAGTGGTTGCTCCATATAAACTTCCTCAGCAAGATCCCCATGAAGGAAAGCATTTTTAATATCTAACTAATAAAGAGACCAAGAACGCATAGTAGCCATGGAGAGCAATAGACGAACAAAAGCTATCTTGGCAACAGGAGAGAAAGTGTCACCATAATCAGAACCATAAACCTGAGTATAGCCTTTAGCAACTAAGCGGGCCTTAAGGCGATCAACCTGACCATCAGGGCCAACCTTAACTGTGTAGACCCAACGAAAACCAACTGTAGATTTACCAGAGGGTAAAACAACAAGATCCCAAGTGTCATTAGAGTGTAAAGCAGTCATTTCATCTACCATTGTTTGTCGCTAGCCTGGATGGGAAAGAGCCCCAGGGGTGCTCTTAGGAAGAGAAACAGAAGATATAGCAGAAACAAATGCAGAATAGGATGAAGATAATCGATGGTAACTCAAAAAATTGTAAATGGAATGAGGATTACGAGTAGATCGATTACCTTTCCGAAGAGCAATGGGTAAGTCAGCAAAAATAGGTAGAGTCGGGGTAGGAGAAGCTGAAGGGATAGGAAGTGAGTCAGCAAGTATCTCGGCCAAAGAAGGAGGAACAGCGACACGATGACGGCGATGATAAACCTGAAGTGGGCGAGAAGGCACTGCATCAGGTGGGGAGATAATGGGAAGGGGTAAGACTTCAGAAACAGGAAGAGACTCAGAGGTGGAGAAGAACGATGAGTCCTCAAAGAAAGTGACATTAGGGGAGAGAAAGTAGCGATGAGTCTCAGAGGAATAACAATGATTACCCTTTTGAAGTCTGGAATATCCCAAGAAGATGCATTTTGTGACTTTGGCAGAAAGTTTGTCCTATCCAGGAGTGAGAATATGAACAAAGCAAGTACAACCAAAAACACGAGGAGGAAGGAAATAAAGTGGTTGGTCAGGGAAAAAAAGGGAATGAGGAATCTGATCGTGTAATACAGATGAGGGCATACGATTAATCAAATAACATGCTGTAAGAACAGCGTCCCCCTAAAAACAAAAAGGAACATGACTATGGAGAAAGAGAGTACAAGATGTCGATTCTTACGTTCAGCTACCCCATTTTGTTGAGGAGTATGAGCACAAGAAGACTGATGAATGATCCCATGTTGGGACATAAATAAAGTAAATGGTGTAGAAAAATATTCTCTGGCATTGTCACTACGCAACACATGAATAGAAATATTGAACTAAGTTTGGATTTCAACATAAAATTTCTGAAAAATAGAGAATAACTCAGCTCGATTTTTCATTAAAAATAATCAAGTACATCGAGAATAGTTATCAATGAAAGTGACAAAATACTGAAATCCTAAAGTAGACGCGGTCCGACAAGGACCCCAAACATCAGTGTGGACAAGTTCAAAAGGAGACTTTGCCTGATTATTCAAACGCTTTGGGAACGAGACACGAGTATGTTTCCCAAGCTGACAGGACTCACACACAAGCGACGACAAAGATGAAAAACTATGGACCATTTTCTGGAACTTGGATAGACTAGGGTGGCCTAGGCGACTGTGGATGAGGAGGGGAGCATCAGTGGAAATGCAAACTGCAGGAGTTGAAGGCGCGGTGAGGTGATAGAGGCCTTGAGACTCACGTCCTATGCCAATCGTCTTCCCCGTACTCTGGTCCTACAAGGTCACAAGTTTATCAGAGAAAGTGATAGAAGAGTTAAGAGTGCGAGTTATTTTGCTGATGGAAATAAGATTAAAAGGACACTCAGGGGCATAAAGGACAGAATAGAGAGGTAGGGAAGGGAGAGGATGAGCGAAACCAAAACCTTTAGCCCATAGTTTGGGAACCATTAGCTAAAGTAACAGTAGGTAAGGCAGAGGTAGTAGTAATAGAAGAGAAAAAATCCTTATTACCAGATATGTGATCAAAAGTGTCAGAATCTAGAATCCAAGGTCCAAGAGAAGATGTGTGGGTAAGACAAGTAGAAACATTACCAGTCTGGGCAACAGAATCAACAAAAGCTGACTTGGTGGCCTGATAGCGGAGATAGTCATCATACTCACTGTCAGTGAGGGAAATACCCTGAGATGTGGAGGAACTGGGAGGTTGAGGCGACTGAGGATCAGATGATTGGGCCACGTGGGTAGTGCGGGGAAGCCGCCCATGTAACTGATAACACCGATCACGAGTGTGGCCAAGCTTATTGCAATAGGTGCAATGAGGACGTTGGCCTCTACCTCGGTTACCACTGCGTCCTCGAAAGCTAGTTTGAGAAACTAACACAGAAGAATCTGAAGTGTTATCAGATGGCAAAGTCTGAGTGGAGGAGATACGGAGGAGGTGAGCAAACACATCATCCAAGGATGGAACAGAGGAACTGCCAAGAATCTAATCGCGGACGGTCTCGAGATCTGGACAGAGGCCAATAAGCGTAAGAGTCATGAAGAACTTGTCAATCTGTGTTCGTTGATCCCCAACATCAGTAGTAAGAGGCATCACGGTCAAGAATTCCTCCTTAAGAGAGGCGGCAATCTGGCCAATATAAGTAGATAAATCCATGTCTTGTTGTCTGACATTGACAATAGAAGAAGCCACTTTATAAAGACGTCGAATATCATTCGTGTATAACCCTTTCGCCTGATTCCAAAATTTAAAGCATGTTTTGTAGGCCCGAAGATGAAGCAGAATCTTAGGATCAACTGATTGCCATAACACACTACATAACTAAGCATCTATCTTCCTCCATTGTACTCTGTCAACCTCAGGGATATCTGCCTCCTGTGTAACAAGGTGATCCTCATAACCTTGACCCATAAACCAAAGCTCCACAGAAGCAAACCAGGACAAATAATTTTCACTGCCAACCAATTTATCCGAAGTAATCATAGGAGATCCAGATATGACAGAGGAAAAAGTGGAACTTTTAGTAGCCATATCTACTTATCTGGTGAATGAAATACGTTTGGATCGAAGAGAGCCCTAATACGGCTTATCGCGGACTTCCTAAGACACGTGCAGGGCTCGAGGTGGAGAGAAAGTCACCAGAGGTCGCCAGAAAGGCTATTTAGAGGGCCGGCGAAGACAAAAAAACCCCAAAAAATGCACTTTCAGGACTCGGATGACACAAGCACAGATAGAGGGTGGCTAGACGGCATCAGGCAAGGCTGGAGGTGGAAGCGCGTGGCCGGAAAGTGCTTCACGCGCCAGCGCGTGAGATTCAGGCCGTCGGAGAAAGAACGCGCATGGCCGACGCGTGGCTAAGATTCTCCCTCCAGTGCTTTGAGAAAACTTGAAGATCTCCTCCTTGCGCACCTGATGGTATGGTCGGTGTCGGAAAAGGACGTCGTCGGAAAAGTCGCCGGTGGTGAGGGTTTTCTAACGGTGATACGGTTGATCGGAAAGCTTTAGGAGATAGGAAGGGTGACCGGAATGAAACACGGTCACTGAAAGATTTCCCAGAATGGATTCACGGATAAACAGGAAATAATTAAGGTTTTTTTCTCCCTTGGCTCTGATACCATGTGAAGAGAGAGAAAAGGGAGAATCCCTAATTATTGTTATTGAAAAACTGTAAAGATTGCACATTGGACTTGGGTATATATATACATGTTAGTGGGACCCACAATACAATAAGGAAAGAAAAGGAAAAGGAAAAGTAAATAACCTAAATAACTATACACTATCTAATAGGAATCATCTCTTGTTATGAGTAAGACTACATTAAAATACTTCTTCAAAAGTCCAGAAAACATCCAACCAACAAAGTTAATAGATTCTCATAAAAAATACCACAAATGATCAATTTGTGGAAAGAAGGAAGTTAACAATAGATGTTTCATTTGTCAAACAAACAAGTATGTGCTAGCTTAGCTGCACCTGTTGTAGAAGTGAAATTGTAGAGTGGAAGAGAAAAACCAAAATGTCAAGTACACATTCATAAGGTTCTAAACCTCAATCCAAGTTTAATTTATTCTACTCAATAAAGAAATTAATAAGCATGCGTTTTAGAAGACTTAAATTACAATCTAAAATCATAATAGTGTTGCCTTTTTAGATCATCAAGAATATATGTTTTGGGATTAAACTTCTCTCAATCAATGCAAAAATAAAGGGAAAAAACCACACATAAACACATAATAAGGATGATGAACAAGTGAGGAGTTTTCCACTTCTGAAGTTTTACCTAAAAGATGCTTTCCGAGGTGTATAGCCTAATGTCATCATGTGTAACTTTGCCTAGATGCTCTCTAGGGTGTATGGCCCGATGCCAAGAGGGAGAGAGAAGCCTTTTAGGAAGAATTGGGGGATATAAGAGGTTAATGGGGCATAGGAATGACCCTTGGTGCACTTGGGGGATATAAGAGAGAAGCTTTTTAATTATTTTAAGTTATTTTCACTTGTATTCTAAGGGTTGCTTTAAAAATATATATATATACAAACATGTAGAATGATTAAAAATAAAGCATCAGATATAAAAATTATTTTTAAAACATATTTAAAAACATTAAAACTTAAGTTAAAAACATTTCACCTTCTCAAATAGACTTTTGTTCTACAAAACATCAAATAAAAATTTTCAAAAACTATTCTCAAAAATTGTTTTTCAAAACTATTTTCAAAAATAGTTACCAAACGAGGTCTTAATCTTCTAGATTTTCTTTTGACGAGAGGTACTTTCGCTTTGAGTTGTGGATTAGAGAAGAGTTGTATATCCAAGCTTATGTAGCTCATTGTTTTAAGGGATTAGGAGAACCACTTCTCTAATGTAGTGTAAACATTGACAGATCTAAGGTAGGCTCAAGGGGGGGCATATTTCCTCCCCTCGCCCCTCACTTTGAGTGGTAGGTTAGAAAGGAGTTGTATGTTAAGGTTAAAGTAGCTCCTTATTTTAGGGGATTAGGAGAACCACTTCTCTAATGTGGTGCAAACACTGGTGGATCTAAGGCAGGCCTAGGGGAGAGGAGGCATATTTCCTTCTCCCCCCTTACACACACAAAAAAAACTAACAAATTAAATGTTAATTAACTAAATAAATAACACTTATCTTTAAAGTGCTAATGATATATTAGGATTTCAATAGAATTAAAAAAGTAAATAGAAATTTTCACAAACTCTATTTAATATTCATAATTTCTTTTATTTTAATTTCATATTTTTTCTTCTCATGCAACCATTATCCTAATTTATTTTTTATTAATTTTTATTTGATATCTATTAAATTCATTTCTTAATGTACCGTATTTGATTTTAATTTTGAAAATTTGTTATTTTTGAAATTTAATTAAATAAAAACTAATTAACAACTAAACAACATAATTATATTAAATTACATGTCATTTAATTTTTTATAAAAAAAAAATTAATTATTTACATTAAGAGAATTTGTGTTTAGTTTAAATTACAGAAGATAACATGATTTAATAAAATACTTTAAATTATGCATAATTTAATAAAAAAAAATGTCATCACTTTTCAACTAACTTATATTTAGTTATTTTGGAAAAAAAATTGAATTATTTTAAAATTCCTTTTACTAAAAAAAATTATTAAAATAATTGAAAATTGACTAGAGAGATTTTTTAATTTTCTTACTAGTTTTTAATTCTTTTGAAAAATTCCTTTGAATGTTTTTAATAATATATATATATATATATATATATATATATATATATATATACATATTGGTATTTTGAGACATTGTATTTATTCATGATTAAAGTCCAAAATTACATAATTTACTAAACAATAACAAGGTTATCACTAATTATTTTAAAATTCATTCATGGTTATTATGATGTTTGCCACCCTAAGAAAAATTCTTAGCTCTGCCACAGGGTGCAAAGCTTGGTGGCAAGACCAATGTGGGATTATTGTCATACTTTGCTTGATAGAGGTTATGTGAGAAAAATGTAGGATTTAAAGTGAAAAGCTTCCATGATTTAGTTAAGAATTGGTGGTTGAATGACGCTTTCAATGGCTTCTCCAATTTAATCTTTGTGTTGTTCTTAAAGATTTCAAAACCTTTGTTCAAATGTTTTAGGGTTGACTAAGTGGGGACTTAGCACCACACAAGAAACAAATTTGTGGGCTGTAAATTTCTTGCAACACTAAGAGAGTAGCAGAAAAAGAGTAGTACCACTGGGATAGTTTGGGAAAAACTTCTTACAAACAAAAATCAAGTGAATTGTAGTTCTTCTAATGACAAAGAAAGTCATGGAAATCTAGTCTCAAATTATGAGAACGCCACACCTCAGCAAAAAACAATTGAAACTTCTGCAAAAAGATGTTCGGTCGGTCACAACAACCTTTTGTCGCCTCTATAATTGGAACTGAGTCTTTGGCATAGAAAGGTAATTTTTTAAATGCCTTAGATGTTAAAAGAGAAAAGATGAGTCCATGGATTGTGAACTTAGGAGCATCAGACCATATGACTAGAAATGTTAATATTTTCCATAAATATAGTCCAAGCCATGAAATTTTCACTATCAAGATAGTAGATGGATCTCTCTCAAAGGTGGTTGATACAAGCTTTATTATTATTTCAAAGAATTTGATCTTGGATTTTGTTCTCTTAGTTCCAAATTTGGACTGTAATTTATTGTCTATTAGCAAACTCACTCGAGAACTCAATCATGTTACTAAATTGTTCCCATACTCTTGTGAATTTCGGGACTTAGATTTGGGGAAGACGATTAGCAGTGCTAAGATGTGTTTAGGGCTCTATCTCCTTAAAGTCGATGATTTGCTTGAAAGACAAACTCCTAAGGCAAATTATGTTGCATCAAAAATTCAGTTTCATAAAAGCTCTTTTTCAGTTGATAATTCTGATAATGATATCATAGTCATGTTGTCGCACTATAGGTTAGGTCATCTAAATTTCTTATACCTTAAGAAACTTTTTCCTTCATTATTCAATAATAAAAGTCCAAATTTTTTAAAAAAATTGTCAATTTTCCAAACATGCCTATAATTTCTATCCTAATCAGCCATACAAAATGTCTTGTCCTTTCTCAAAGATCCATCGTGATGCAGGAGAGGATTCTCGGATTAAAAATATCACTAGAACTTGATGGTTTATATCTTTTATTGATGATCACACTAGGATTACATGGCAATTTCTCATGAAAGAAAAATTAGAAGCTAGTCAAATTTCTAAAAATTTCAACAATATGATTCAAAATCAATTTCAAACCAAAATACAGGTGTTAAAAATTAACAATCCAAAAGAGTACTTCAAATCAATCCTTGGTGATTATTTCTTAAGTCAGGGCATAGTACATCAAAGTTCTTGTATTGATACTCCTCAACAAAATGGGGTTGTTAAGGAAAAAAAAAAACATTTTGCAAAGGTTACTAGACCACTAATGTTCCCTACACATGTTCCAAAGCATTTTTAGGGCAAAGTAGGTCTTACAGCAGCTTATCCTATAAATAGAATGACCTCTCAAGTTCTAAACTTCCAAACACCTTGCCAAGTTCTTCTCAATTCATATCCTAGAACTCGAATTATTTCCACCATTCCCATTAGCGTGTTCGGGTGATCTGCGTTTGTTCTCTAACATCAACAAAACTGGAGCAAACTTGATCCTAAAGCAATCAAGTGCATATTCATTGGGTACTCTCCAAGTAAAAAGAGGTACAAGTATTATTCACCAATCATAAAAAGATACTATAACTCTATGGATGTCACATGTTTTGAACAACAACCTTACTATCCCAAATCTAATATTCAGGAGGAGAATTACACATGAGAACACCAGCTTTGGGATATTGAAGCCAATATTCCAAACTTGTCTCACAGTCCTTCAAATTCATATACTTATCCTAATTCTCAAATCCCTCAAAGAAAATCACCAAAGTCTTTTGTTCCTACTCCAAGTCCTCAACTAGAAATCCCTTAAGTCGAACCTCAAATCCCTTGCTAGTTCCCTTAACCTCAAGTCCTTCATAACGTCCAAAATTCACTCAACCTGCAGAAAACAGTGAGCTTATTGTCTATTCAAAGAAAAAAAACTCAAGAGGATATAGAGCAATGAACATTTCCTAAGCAAATCCAAGAGTCTGATTTGAGTTCAAGATCAATTTAAATTTCACCAGCTAACACTAGTTCTAAATTTGTCAATATTTGAGCTTTCTAATGATGATCTTAATCATCCTATTGCCTTGAGGAAAGGTGAGAGATCATGTACAAGTCACCCAATCTATAATTTTGTCTCTTATGAAGGGTTATCACCTAGTTTTCATGCCTTTGTCACCAACCTCAACAAAATACAAATTCCTAACACCTATCCAAAAATCTCTAACATTACTAGAATGGATAGCTGCCATTTGGGAAAAGATTCGTGCCTTAGAGGAAAATGGAACTTGGGAAATCTCAAATTTAACAATCAAAAAACATCCAATGGGATGTAAATGGATCTTCATAGCTAAACACAAGGCAAATGTAAGTGCGAACAAGTTCAAGGCTCCACTTGTTGCTAAGGGCTCACTCGGTCTTATGGAATTGACTACCAGGAGACTTTTGGCCCCATAGCCAAACTTAATACAATTTGGGTATCTTATCATTGCCAGCAAACTTAGATTGACCTCTTCATCAACTAGATGTCAAGAATGTTTTCCTTCAATGGAGATATAGAAGAAGATGTCTACATGGAAATTCCTCCTGGCATTGAGACACAAGCTACTATTAACAAAGTGTGTGAGCTTAGAAAATCGTTATATGATCTCAAGCAATCCCCAAGAGCTTGGTTTGACAGGTTTACAAAGGTAGTAAAGAGATATGGATATTCTTAGTGTTAGGCAGACCACACCTTATTTGTCAAACACCCACTTGAAAGGAAAAATAGCTATTCTCATCATGTATGTAGATGACATCATTCTAACATGAGACTATGAGGAGGAAATAAGCAAGCTTAAGGGCTTTCTAGCCAAAGATTTTGAAATCAAAGACTTGGGCAATCTCAAATACTTCCTTGATATGGAAGTTGCTTGATCAAGAAAGGGTATTTTTGTTTCTCAACGAAAGTACATCCTAGACTTACTAAAGGAAACATGGATGCTTAGGTGCAAGTCTGTTGATACTCCGATGGACTCAAAAACTAAACTAGAAGCTAAAGAAAATGGTGCACTAGTAGAGAAAGGTAAATACCAAAGACTAGTGGGAAAACTCATATATCTTTCTCAAATTAGACCTAATATCAGTTTTTCTATTAGTGTGGTAAGTCAATTCATGAATAATCCAACCAAAGAACACATAAAGGTTGTACATCGAATCCTAAGATGCCTAAAGATGACATCAAGAAAAGGTTTATACTTTAAGAAGCCATCAAGCAAAGATATTGAAATCTTCACTGATGTTGATTGGGTCAAATATCGTAGATCAACATCTGGATATTGTACCTATGTACGGGGAAATTTGGTTACATGGCAAAGTAAGAAATAATTTGTTCTGTCAAAGCGTAGTACAAAATCTGAGTTTAGAGCCATGACACATGGCATGTGTGAAGGAATATGACTGAAAAGAGTACTAAGAGAATTGAGAATCTTAGTTGGGAAACCTACGAGGATGTTTTGCAACAACCAATTTTCCAAAAGCATTGCTAAGACCCTAATTCATCATAACAGAACGAAACATGTGGAGATAGATCGTCACTTCATAAAGGAAAAAATAGAGGAGGGGATAATTCACCTGGTGTACACACCAACATGCCTTCAAATAGAAAATATCCTTACTAAAACTCTATCGAGGATCAACTTCAAGTATTTGAATACCAAGATGGGCTCAATCAACATCTATAACCCAACTTGAGGAGGAGTGTGGAAATCTTTAAGTTATTATTCTGATTTCTAAGAGTTTTACAACTATAAAATTAGTTGGCTTTATTTGGTTTGCTATTTTTTATAATAAGGAGATTCTGGTAGCATGTTATCTAATCTCATAGGCAAATTGCTTCCTAAAATTAGTGAGTCTTTCTAGGTAAGTTAGTAGTCATTTCCCGTGAATAATGGGATGGTATTTTCGCCACTTAATTATTTATAGTAGTGTATTTCCTTCTCTATTCGAGAAATGGAAAATAGAATAATTTTTCCTTCTCATATTTCTTCACTAATATTTGGGATGATTCCAATTGTGGTAGGCATTGGAACACTTGCTTTTTGAGATAGTTTCATGATTCGGAGTTAGATAATGTAGGGTCATTCCTTAAGAGGGATTCAAGAGGCACCTTTGTGCAAATGGATTTGGAAGTTTGCCATAGAAAGAGGCGCATTTTGGACATGAGTGATTATGAGAAAATATGGAGAGGAGGAGGGTGGGTGGTGGTTTGGTGAAGTTAGAGATGGGTATGGAGTTGGGCTTTGGAAGTCCATTATGAAAGAACAAAACACTTTATTGGGTCATTTTTCTTTTGGAGTGGGTAATGAGAGAAAGGTGAAGTTTTGAACAGATAGGTAGTATGGTGATGAATCATTATGTGATTCTTTTCCCTCTTTATTTGCCTTAATTGTATCAAAAAATGTTTGTGTAACGGATGTTTGGGTTCAGTTAGGGCAAAGAGGGCATTGGAACCCTTATTTTTCTCGACCTTTAAATGATTGGGAGGTGGATGAAGTTGTGGATTTATTTTTACGGTTGCATGGATTGGTAGTTGATAGATAAAGGGAAGATAAGATGGTGTGGATGAATTCGGATATTAATAAGTTCTCTATAAAGCAATTTTATGTTGTCTTGGAACTGAGAGTTGTTGTTTCTTTTCCAACACGGGTGGTTTTGAAGTCTTGGGTTCTTTCTAAAGTTAACTTTTTTGCTTGGGAGGCTTTGTGGGGAAAAGTTTTGACATTAGATCAACTTCAGAAACACAGATGGTCTTTGGTCAATAGGTGTTTTCTTTGCAAAGAAGATGAACAATTCATAGATCACATTCTCCTTCATTGTTCATTAGTTAGGATTCTCTGGAAGTTGTTGTTTGGTCTTTTTGGTATCCATTGAGTGCAATCTCCTACAGTTAAGGAGGCTTTATTAGGGTGGCATAGCTCGTTTGCAAGAAAACAAAGAAAAAAGGTTTAGAGAGCAGCTCCTTTATGTATTTTTGGATAGTCTGGAATGAAAGAAATCTCAAGACATTTAATAATGAGGAGCATTCTACTCTTTTTTTGAAGATTTTCTTTCTTAGGAATTTAAACCATCGGATAAAGTAGTACTTAGAGATAGATTCTTTGTCTTTCTTTGATTTTATTGAGTGGTTAGGTTCTGGTTAAGGGAGGAAGTTGTTGTTAGGGTTCTTTTCTAGTTTTTGTGCTTTTAGGCGCTATTTGTACACTCCCTGTGTGCTTTGTGGCATCCTTGGGGCGTTTTTTTATTGTTTAATGAATTTGGTGTTTATTTATCAAAAAAAAAAAAAAAGATGGTGAGGATAGGATACTAAAAGTTGTACCAAGGATAAGAAGTGCTTGGTTAAATTTTTTTTTCTATTGCTCCTAAGAAAATGAAGAGAGTTTCTTTTCTTATCAAGGTAGTTTGGAGTTTACGAGTTCCAATGAAAGTGAGATTCTTTGCTTGGTAAGCTGATTGAGAAAAGATTCTAACTATGAACCAATTTAAAAGGAAAGGATGAATGGTGACAAGTTGTGTTGTTTGTGCATGAATAAGAAAGAATTAGCTAATCATGTTCTCATTCATTGTGGTAAAGATAAGGTTGTGTGGCATCTCATTTTCTCTCTTTTCATTATCTCCTATGGCCTTCCCAAATCGATGATGTAGATTGTATTAGGTGGGACGAGAGTTTTGTCAGCAAAAGTGTAGGAAAGCGTAGAAGGCAGCCCCTTTATGTCTCTTATGGACCATTTCTGAAGATCATAATAATAGATCTTCCCAGGATTTAGAACCTCAGATAAGTCACTTAGAAACTTTTTATTTATGCCCTTTTCCTTTGGTCTAGATAGTCTCTTGGAGTTAGCTCCAAGTCCTTGCTGGATTTTATTGACTGTTTGGAATTATTTTTTGATAAGCAAATGATATATAAGAGCGGCCAATAGCCTCAAGGCATACAGGAAGTATACAAAGCTACCAACCCTCAAAACAAAAAACAAAACGAACCAAACCCTAATTGGAGGCTAACCACTCCAAGAAACCTATTAGGGAATTCGACTCCATTTCAATGTACACTTTAGCCCAACCCCAAATAATGTAAACAAGTGACGTTTTTAATTTCTGATAAGCCAACACCCCCCCTTTAAAAGCTAGCCTATTTCTCTCCTTCCATATAGTCCAAAAAATGAATAACGGGATGACCTTCCACACTTCTTTTCTTTTCCTCCCCACAAAAGAACCTTTCCAACTACTAAGGACCTCCTTTACAGAATTTGGAAAGACCCACTGTACACCACACAACGCAAGAATGATGTTCCATAACCCTTTTGCCACTGTACAATGAATTAATATATGGTTGATCGTTTCCTCTTCACACCCACACAAAAAACACTGATTAGGTAAATGTCACCCTCTTCTTTGCAGTCTATCCAAAGTGAGGACTTTCCCCCAAGTAGCTTCCCAAGCAAAAAAGGCAATTTTGGTTGGGACTTTGCCCACCCAAACATTGCTATGAGGGAAATCCAGCCCTTGAGAATTTGCCAACACGTTATATGCGTACTTGACTTTAAACAGCCCGTCCTCACCCTTCTTCCAGCAAACCGAATCATCTTCCACCGTAACACTATAATCCCTCAACACAGCTAGAATATTGCCCACCAAGCCCACCTCCCAATCATTCAAGTCCCTTAACAACCCTAATATCCACCCTCCTTGACCCGTATTCTGATCCCAGCATTCCTCCACTGTGACATTCCTATGGGCAGCCATGGAGAAAAGGTTCGGAAAGTCTTGGGACAGCACATTGTTCCCACACCAAAGGTCAGTCCAAAACCTTATTCTGTTACCTTTTCCCACCTTAAACCCCATATTTTCCCAACACCAAGTGGATTCCTTCAAGATCTCCTTCCATACTCCAACACCGACCGCCCCATTTGCCTTCCTTGTCCTCCACCCAAACTCCTCTTTCCCATACTTAGCCTCAAGCACTTTTTTCCAGAACTCCTCCTTAGCACACGTGAATCTCCAAATCCATTTGCCTAGGAGAGCTTTGTTCAAAAGAGTAATTTTCCGTAGCCCCAATCCTCCCTTCTCTTTATCCGCGCACACCGCCTCCCATTTAACCAAATGATTCTTACTCCCCCCATTGGCTCCGCCCCACAAGAAGTCTCTTTGAAGTTTTTCGATCCTTCTTGCCATTGATTTACGCATACGGAAAACCGACATTTGGTACAAGGGAATGCTGGACAGCGTACTCTTTATAAGAGTGAGTCTACCACCTTTGGATAGGTATTGACGTTTCCAAAGGGCGAGCCTTCTCCTCATTCTCTCCTCCACCCCATCCCAAACGGAAGCAGCCCTATTTGGAGCCCCAAGGGGCAGTCCCAAATAAACAGTAGGGAGCTGCCCCACCCTGCACCCAATTTCAGCCGCCATATCCATCACCCCATCCACCTCCCCTACCGGAATTACCATGCTTTTGTCCAAGTTAATCTTCAGCCCAGAGGCGGCTTCAAACCAAAAAAGGACCCAGCCCAAATACAAGAGAGCCTCTTTCTTGGCTTCGCAAAAAACAATTGTGTCGTCCGCAAAAAGGAGGTGAGTAACTTTAACAGCCTGCTCTCTCCCTCTCCAAATTCTGCAGCCCTTGATGAAACCCCCTTCAGCAGCCCTAGTGATAAGCGCACTTAGAACTTCCATGCCCATGATAAATAAGTAGGGGGAAAGGGGGTCCCCTTGCCTTAATCCTTTTGTGCTTGAGAAAAAACCAGCTGGGACCCCGTTCACCAGCACTGAGTATTTGACAGTGGAGATACAATTCCACATCCATCCTATCCATTTTGACCCAAAGCCCATCTTTTGCATGACCTTTAGCAAGAATTGCCAATTGATGCTATCATACGCCTTCTCAATATCCATTTACAAACTATACCTTTCTCTCCCCTCTTTTGCCAAGAATCTATCACCTCGTTTGCGATTAGGGAACCATCAAGGATCTGTCTCCCTTTGACGAACGCGTTCTGATCAGGAGATATGACTTTGCCTATAACTTTTTTGAGCCTATTGGCCAGCACCTTAGCCAATAGTTTATAAAGGCCCCCAAGCAAACTGATTGGCCTGTAATCTCCTAAATCCTCCACCCCCCCTTTCTTTGGGATCAGCACCAAGAATGTATGATTCAGACTCTTGATGAAAGAGTTTTGATCATGGAACTCCTTGAATAACCCCAGCAAGTCCTCCTTGACAGTCTCCCAACTATTTTGCCAAAAGGCTATTGTGAAACCGTCCAGGCCCGGGGCTTTATCCCCATTCATCCCCATCAAGGCTGTGAAGATTTCAGTCTCAGAGAACGGAACCTCAATACCTTCCGCTTCTGAGGGACTGATCTGGTTCAAAAGAAGGCCCCCTATATCCGCCTTCCAGCCTGGACTGTTTGGAATTATGTTAGCGAGTTGGCTTCCACTTTTCTTTTTTATTCCTCATTAACCTATTGGCACCTGCCATATACTTCCAATGTACTTAGGTTCGGCACCCCATTTTTTTGGCACATGTTTTATATAATGATCTTCACCTATATAAATGAAGAAAAAACATATAGCAACATTTGGAAAAATAACTACCTGCAGAATCTACATTAAAGAGCATCCCAACATTTTGTTGTAGAAATTAGTTTTCTATTACATTACTATATCTGTCTTCACATCCTCATAGGTAAATTCACTAAATTAAAGAACAATTTCACCTCACAATGAAAAATAAGAAAGAAGCTGAGAATACTAAAATAAAATGTAACATGTGTACCTCTATAGGTAGATACATGCCTATACTCACACCTACCCATCAAATAAAAGAAATAATCAAATATCCAGCTACCTGCTCTGCCAAAACTTCATATTCAAACCCAAGCTGGCTTAAAGCATCTGCACACTGGTCCCGGATTCCAAGGTTTATAACACTATTTGACAAGGAACGGCCTGATATGCCAAATGCCAGTGAATGCTTTAGTACAAAAAACATCAAAAGAAAGGGTTAGAAGAAAAGAAAGAAAGAAAGAAAGAAAGAAATCACTCAGCGATTGTGTCTAAATACCGACACAAGAAAATAGGATACAACCGGGGGGAGCAGAACCCAAGTAGAAAAGCAATTAGACATCACAAATATGCTCAAGTAATAATGCAAAATATACAGTCCTATGGCATAAAACTCACCTGATCAAAATTTGTAGAAATTTTAGAACAGAAATACCAGGAATATGCATATATGCATGTGTGAACACATGCATCAATGCATACATATATAGAGAAAACGTGAAAATAGATATTATCAGAACTTGAATGTTGCCCAAAGGAGTGAATCAACTAAGGACATAATTAAGAGACAAAATTAAGTGACAAAAAAGGGTAATGTTCTCCAAGGTGATGTGATTCTAAGTTATGTTAACTCGTACCAACCAAAACATTTGCCTAATAAGCACACCGGTAGTCCCTTATTTCAAATGGCAAATTAGCCCATGAAGGACATTGGTAATTGCAGGTAGAAGGACGGTGCCAGGTAGAGGACAGAATAAAAAAAAATAAAGAAGAGAAAGAAAGAAAGAAAACTGGGCCATGGAACCTCTATCAAGACCACTTTACCTTTCTAGTGAGTAGATATATCATATATCAGCCCTATTAGGATTCAACAATGCAGCCACATAACTGATCTAAAATACTTGTAAAAATAAAATGACCTCCAATCTGGACACTTGGTCAGGAATCATGTAGGTGGACATTATTAAAAAAAATGGCAATGGTATTTATCAGGTCAATAAACTCGCCAATCTTTTCATTATTTGCTCTTTGCTCATGAACAAGTAAAACTAATAAGGTTACTGATTCTTGGCTAATTCTGATAGTTGATAATTTTATTTCCATTTTACCCATTATTTTAATTAGTTGAGCTCATATGGCATGCCTTCTCTGGAGTTCCATGAAATGCAGTCCTACTTTCTGCAATAATGAACCAACTGGGGACAAAAAGATGTTAAACCTTCTCTCCAAGCATCAAAGGTCAACTCTGTTTACTATTGTTGAACAACCAATTTTCTTAAAAGCTTAAGCTTATAGGATTTGGGTTCACAATGTATATCATGGTCTTTAAAAACAATAAAGGTTTTTCTAGGCCACATCTTATAAAAAATTAGAAAAAGCCTATCTTTGTTAACTCTGTTGTAGGTATTAAACCATGGTTTTGAGGATCTCACATCAGCAAAACATTTGAACTTAATATCTCCCTGCACAAGTAATTCAAGGACAAAAATCATAACTAGCATTTTGGATGCCACTCTTCATAAAAAACAGAAATTAGAATGATGTGACACCTTCAGAGAAACACATCATTTATATTTTGGGATGAGCACATAACAGGATACAATGATGGAACATTCAGGTCATAATAAGAAGTTGGAAAATTAAGTGGTAATTTTAATACACTTACTATTTTCTGTTTTTAAAAATTAAAAAAAAAAATTGCAATTCTATCTAAAATGTAAGTACTCTTTGAGATTCACCTTAAAAAGATAATGACATTTAAAACTATTATAAATTAGGGTATTAAAAAATTTTACTACCATAAATTAAAAATTTTAAAGTAATTTTAAGGACATAAAGTAAGTCCATACTTTATTTTATAAGAGTCACTAGTATTTTCTACTTTAAAATATAGAAAACAGGAAATGTATCCGAAAAAGCACTCAACTTTCTCATTGTGAAGAATATAGAGGAAGCAGACCACAAACAATCACAAAGATTACCAGAAAAGAACTTCAATAGAGATATATAAATACCCATAAGAAACTCGAGAGACAGGAAGTATAGACGCTTTGGGTCTTTCCTCTTGAAATACTGTTGAGTATCATGCCAACGCTCGATCAATCGATCTCTTACACTATGTGCTAATGCCTACAAATACCAATGCATCAATATCAACTTTATAAAGTCACCTCTAAAAAGATATACACACGATGAATACAAACAAAAGGTTTGGATAATCCTATTTATTTCATATCATTTTGGCAGATCAGTCCAGGCCATTCATCTAAAAGACAGTAAAATTTCCAATATATCAATTGACATCAAGCCACAAAAGAGATTGTCAAAAATTTAAATCAGTTCGGGAAAATGCTGAAAAACATTATTTCTAAACAAGGAAAAGTGTTACAAAACCTACATTCATTACAGTGTTACCAAACCTACATTCATTATATTGTCATATATACTGTAAATGATTAATCACAAATACATACTAGTACCAATCCAGCAAACTTCCCCTTTTTTTTCTTCCTTTATAATTTTCTGGTTGCAGAAAAAACTGTACTCTTGACCCAATTGCTGCCAGATTGCCACTTTTCATATTTGTATTCGCAAGCAGCATTTAATTTCAGAAGTTGCTTTAAATTCATCATGACCCTCACAACAACTGATCAAAAGGCTAGTGACCTTTAGAACAGACTTAGAAGCCACTAATTCCTCTTCTATAAAAGGAGAGATATCTACGTAACCATGGTTGAATTTGAACTCCTTTTTGGATATGAATTTTAAAATTTAAATTTTTTCCAATTAATAGCAAAAGTTTTTAAAATTCCTCCACTTCTTTGAGAGAGAACAAGGAAAAAAAAATAGTTTCGGACCCACAAGGAATTATGCTTCGAAGTCCACATCATGAATTACAATTTTAACATTTTGAGCTCAAATTGAAGGATAGAATTCAACCAAAATCACCTGATAGGCCTCAAAATCATCAAAACTAAATCGCGACCTGGCCACTGTGTACTCAACGTGATCCAAAATATCCTTTTGAAGACTGACTGGATCATTCGACAGAAACCTATCCATCAAGGCAAACATTCTCTCCGCCTGCGGCTTCGGCCCTAATCCAGCTCTTCTCACCACAATGCCTCTTGTACTCGGCCCCACCGACGTCTCCGTGCCCCATCCACCGCCACCGTCGATCGCCTCCAACAGCGCCTTCGTGATACGGTCCAAATTTTCCTGATCCTCAATCTTCCTCCCATGAGAATCAGTGACGAAGAACTTCTGGGTAAAGAAATCGCCTTCGAATTCCACGGTAGCCTTGTCAATGTGGAGGCCAAGGACCTTGAAAACCCTGGTGATGACTTGGAGCAGGCCGATCTTGTTACGAGCGCGGATCACGAATGATGTGGAGTCTGTCGATACGGCGGCGTCGACTGTTACCGTCGGCGTGGCGGAGTTTACATCGGCGGTAGAGGGCCCTGCTGGTTTGGGTCCGACCCAGGAGTTGCAGATGAAAGAATGCCGTGGAAGTGGCTTCAACTGAACTGGGAATGGACGGTGTAGATTGAGTGATTGTGGAGAAGAGAAGTCGGATGGACGGTGATGAAAGACAAGCAGAGGGGAGGAGATAGTAGCCATTGCCGTTGGAGAGAAGAAACAAATGAATAAACATATATAGATAAGAGATGAAAAGGGAGAGCTGAGCAGTAGCGGCCTGTGATCGGCTCCGATTACGTCATTAAAGCGTTGACGAAAGTTGAAAACTTGAAATTGAGATTTGGAAGTACGAAAACGGGCTTTGACTTCCCATTTTGGGTTAGGATAGGAAGAGAACGCCCTCTTAGGGTTATGGTGTGGTCTCCATTTTTGGCTCATGAATCATACCACGCAAGTCACGCGCAACAGTTCACCAATGATCTAAAAATAAAAAAGGATGTACGCTCTTATTATAGACTAGACGGCATCGGATCATGACTCACCCCATGAGTTCCGCGGAAAACAGTTGTGGTGGAGTGCAGCAAATAACGCGATTTTGCTCATCCTTTTTTATTGCCACAAAAGAAAGGACCCCTTTTGGGTAAAGCACCCAGATCACGTGCATCACCACATATCACGAGTTCATATGAATTTGAATATTAATTAATTATGACGTATTTAATATTTGGTTATAAAGCAATTAAAAAAAAATATTGCAATTTTTTCAAATGAAAGTAGATAACCTGTTAAAAAATGATCTTTAAATTTGATGATTCCTACTTATTTATTTTCCCTATTTTCTCCTCAAGTGTATTTACTAAATTTCATTAATAATTTATAAAAAAAAGTATTTTTTTTTACATATATTTACTAAACTGCCCTCTTTTCTTTTAATGGAAAGTCAAGCATAAAGTATTATAGAGAATCCTGTAATTTCACGCAACTCCAAGCCTCTTTCATATGAAAAGTAAAATCGATTTCCGTCCATATTAACGTTACGTTTAAATTAAGTCATATTTAAAGAACGGTAAAATCGAGGGAGGAGGTGTGAGAGTCTGAGCTGGGGGCCTGGGGCAGGACAATAATTCCTTTATTTATATCCATTTCCTCCTTTTGTTTTTCTATAAATAATTTTTTATTTATATAAAATAAAAAACATTCCAAACTAACGATTTTTTAATTAATTTTTTAACCATAAAATTCATATCAAAAATTCAATTTTTTCTCTAAATTAGAATTCTTCTCATAATAGGTTGAAAATTTAGAAAATAAAGAAATTATGTAATATAAAATAATTACACTTATTTGAATAAAAATAATATATTTTAAAAAAATGAAAGTCTCAATCACATCCTTTTTTTATTTTTATTTTTAATTAAAAAAATCATTTAAACATATAATAATTATGACAAAATTAATACTTATCAAATTTAAAATTTAACTTTATTTTTTTTACTTTAAAACATACTTATTTTCTAATTATAATAGTTGTCATAACATTAAGACCTATTTTTTTCCTCACTATTTATAAATGTCTTCACTTTTATACCATAAACAAAAGCACGAAAAAAAAAGCATATTTGGTTTAATTTTTAAAGAGTTAGAAATCTTATTTGAATAAAATTATTATTTTTAGTTTTCAAAATTCAATAAATAATACAATATGCGTGTTTATTAAATAATAACGATTAAATTAAATTAACTATAATTATGTTCATTATAATTAATTAATTTTAATAAGAATAATTAATTAATTTTTATTTAATATTCAAAAATAATAATAAAAAGTATAAAAATATAAATAAAGAGTTTCTTAATTTATTTCTTATTTTAATATAGATGATACATCAAATTACAATTTAAAATATTATTTTTTTAAACAATAAATAAAATTTAATATTATCTTCTTTTGAAAAAATATAAATATAATTTAAAATTTTAATATAATCATTTAATAAATATAAATATTTTACAATAAAAATATACTCAACACAACTATAAATGGGCATTAATTTCTTTTCTTTTTGACTTTTTTTACTATAAAAAATACCCTATTACCTAAATAGTTCACGTGCCTTGTACATAGACCAAGGCTAGTATTATTATAAAGGATTATGATATTATATTTATTTATTTATTATATCCTTATTTTATATTAATAATTAATAAATTAAATTATAATATATAAATATGTACATATAATAATCTATCATTTTATAAATAAATAAAACATTAAAAAATAATGTTTGATTTCAAATGTATATAAGAAATATTTATAATATTTATATTCCTCGGATCATGTTACAATATCTTTTAGTTTTTAATTTTTTGAGTATTTTTAATAAAATTTTGAAAAATTAAATTGGAATTTTCACTTTTTAGTATTTAGAGTTTCTAAAAATAAAATTATCATAAATAAATGGTGTTTAAAATTTTGGAAATTTTATTTTTTAATTTATCGTGACAGAAAAAAAATGACTTGTTTTTTCTCACTTTTTTCTTTCTTAGGTAAGACGGTAAGAGAGTACGAAAGGATTAAAACTCGGAAGATGTGTTTTTAGGCTTTTGAGAAATCGCGGAGACTGTAGAAACTATCAAGCTACGTCTGGAAAGTTCCACAAGCTTCGGGGGCTTCCAGAGACGTCTCAGCCGCTTCTATCCTTTTGTTCTAAAAATCATGACTCATCATTCAAAACCTCACACAACCACAGCCTACAATACCAACTTCTACAGATCCATTCTCGCATTAACAACTCTCCATTCAGTCATACCCCGCAAGAAGAGGGAGAAGAAGAAGAAGAAGAATCAGAAGAGCAAAGCAGAAGATGGGTGTGGATTACTACAAGATTTTGCAGGTGGACAAGAGCTCTAAAGATGAAGATTTGAAGAAGGCTTATAGAAAGCTTGCTATGAAGTGGCATCCTGATAAGAACCCCAACAACAAGAAAGAGGCTGAAGCCAAGTTCAAGCAGATCTCTGAAGCTTACGAGGTATCTCTCTTGTTTTTGCATCTATTCCTTTGTTTTCGTTCTCAATTCTTCATTTCTTTCCAATTTTTTTATTTCTCTCTTCGTGGAATTTCATATGATCTGGGTTGCCTAGATTTCTCGTTGTTTGGTCTTTCTGGGATTACCCTATTATGAACAAAATCCTGTATTGGATCTAGCGGGGATTAGCTGATGGTGCTGGTGCTTGGTTGCTGGGAGATTGGAGGAAAAGGTCTCATGTTGCTTTAATACCCAGTAGTAATGAAATGAGAAAGGATTCGACTGGACTGGATCTAGTGATTTCTATCTCGGTTCATAAATACTTAAAAACTTTTGAGATTAAAAATTGACTCTCCTTCCTCTCCTTCAATTTCTCAGCTACCAAATGGAATGCTAACAGAACCCCAGGTTTACATATCACAGATTTTGGCAAAACCTTATCAATATCCTCTCTTCCTTCAATTCAAAGACTACATATGCTAAAATATGATCTGATCTTGTTTGTTGATTTGGTTTAGGTTTTAAGTGATCCCCAGAAGAGAGCAGTGTATGATCAGTATGGTGAAGAAGGCCTCAAAGGCCAAGTGCCACCTCCAGATGCTGGGGTTCCTGGTGGAGCCACCTACTTCCAAACGGGAGATGGGCCAACAATGTTCAGATTCAACCCGAGAAATGCCAACGACATATTCGCGGAGTTCTTTGGGTATTCAAGCCCATTTGGAGGAATGGGTGGGACTGGAGGCGGTGGCATGAGGGGTTCCAGGTTTTCCAGTGGAATGTTTGGGGATGATATCTTCAGTTCATTTGGGGATAGCAGGCCAATGAGTCAAGGTCCTCGCAAGGCGCCTCCTATTGAAAATACACTACCTTGTAGCCTCGAAGATCTTTACAAGGGAACTACCAAAAAGATGAAGATTTCAAGGGAAATAATGGATGCAAGTGGGTAAGTAAATTTTTCTTCAATTCATATATATTGGTTACATTTCTCTAGGTAAAAAGTGGTCTTGATTGTTGTATTTTATTAGATGGGCATTGTTCGATTTCCTGAGATCTGTCCTTTTTTTGTCTTATGTTGGGTCCTTTAACAGGAAAACTATACCAGTGGAGGAAATTCTGACCATAGAAATCAAGCCAGGGTGGAAAAAGGGAACAAAAATCACCTTCCCGGAGAAAGGAAATGAGCAACCCAATGTCATTCCAGCGGATCTGGTTTTCATAATCGATGAAAAACCGCACAGCAAATTCACAAGGGAGGGTAATGACCTGGTTGTGACACAGAAGATAACGCTAGCGGAAGCACTGACAGGCTATACCGTCCATCTCACAACACTAGACGGGAGGAGCCTCAGCATTCCCATCAACAATGCCATTCACCCCAATTATGAGGAAGTTGTTCCAAAGGAAGGCATGCCCATACCAAAAGAACCCTCGAAGAGGGGCAACCTAAGAATCAAGTTCAACATCAAGTTTCCAACAAGGTTAACTGCAGAGCAGAAGTCGGGAATCAAGAAACTATTGGGTTCTTAAATCGGATTATGGCTAATGATGTGCGACTGTATGATTTAAAAGAGCTACTGGATATTTGTCTTTTTTTTTTTTTTTTCTTTTTTGAAATAGTGTGCATGGCCAGAAGTACCCAATGCATTTGTAACTCAAATGAATAAAATTTGGAGTAAAAGACAATAGTGAGTAAAATTTCAGTTTTGAATTGCTAGAATAGTGATTGTAGCGTTATAGTTGAATGGAAGATCAGAAGATTTTCGTATAATCCAGTCTCTCATTAGGTTTTTGCTCTATAAACAATTTAGGTTTGATGTTCATCAGGAAGTGTTAAGGCACCAGGAAAAGTCTCTTGCAAATCAGTGTTCCTGGGACTGGAAACCATTTCATGTTTTCCTCAACAGAGTGCCTAATGTGACAGCTGAGACAATCATATTATTTGCACCATAACTTCATGAAAATTTCATCTTTCACTTTATAGTAATACAATCGAGAATGTAGTTTAAAAAGGAAAGGTGGGGTCTCTATAGAGCTCCTCTATTCTTTCTTTTTTCTTTTTTACCCCCCTTGGTACAATCATGAGAAGGATGGGATACTACAATTCAACCCTCATTCCAAGTAAAGAATTACAAAGCAAATCATCTATTCATCTAAAAGTGTCCTCTTCACGGCTTTCCGGTGCTTTCTCCCTCTGCCGATTGGAAAAAGCAAAGGGGAAATAGATATACTATGTCCCTCTAAATATGTACAAGGCAAATTACTGGTGAAGTTTGCATCGTCTAAAAAATGTATATGACAAATTAGAGCCGCTGCCAATGCTTCAGTGAATAACCCAATCACCCACTTACTAATGTTCGTATTTCAATCACTATAATCTTCTGAAGTAGCATATTCTGTGCCTAGATCTTCATTTCCAACCCCATTTACTAGTCCATCTGAGCACTCATTCATATTTGCATCTTCCGAATTGTCATCATCACCTTCCTCTTCACTCCCATTATCATCTTCAGAACCCTCTGCATCCTCATCACTTACTTCCATTAGATCCCCAGTCTGACCACCTGAAACACCATCAAAACCCAGCCCCCAGCTCCCATGCTCATGTTCCATCTCTGGAGCATTATCGTCAGATTCCACAGTATCCCCACTGCTATGATTATCAGCATTATCCATTTGCATCATTGTGAATTTGCCCCATCCCTCCCCGATCAAGTTTCTATGTGATTCACCCTTGCCTTTAGGCCTAACCATGTCACCCAAATGACCAAGCGGAGTCCCCTTGACAGCCCTTTTATCTGCTCTTCTCCTAACTGTTCGGGGTCCTCGCCTACAACCCTGTCCTTGCGATTCCTGTTCGCGAGTTCTTCGGTCCTGCAGTCCTCGTCTTTGATTTAAATTCGGATTGTCCCTGGCATTATGCTTTCCAGTGTGCGGTCTGGAACTAGAAACTCTTCTCTGCCATTTTTCACCATGTAAGCGACCACGCCCTCGCCCACGACCCCTTTGCCCATGCCTAGAGCTATCACGTCCATTACCCAGGTCAGTCCAGTTCTCTTCTTTCTTATGGATATCTTGGGGGAATCCACTGATTTCAACCTCTTGAGCATTCTTGACTGGAGCATACCTTGATGGAAACTTCTGCAGCAATGGAGAACTGAGATGATCATTTGTTTTTAGGACATGCAAGAGATTAGGGATGCCTATATCATCAGCTCAACATAAATCTATAATGCACATTTAACAAAACATGGCCAACAGCCCAAGTATCAATTGTTGATGTTTCTAACGAGCAACTTATAATCTATACATCTTTATAAAAAAGCATATGGGATATTAGAACATCCAAATATTTATCACAATACCAAACAGGCCAAGGGTCAATTATATGGATGTTTCTAACCATACCTACCTGTTTTCCTTGTAAGAATGTATATGGGATACTAGAACATCCATATAATTGTTTAGCATATCTGAATTGACACTGAAAAGGAAAATCAATTTTCCCCTTTCACCTATGCAACCAGGAAAAAACAACGGAAGAAAGGAGAAGGTTGGAGGTGGAGGTGGACTCACTCTGAATTCTCCCAGTTCCTTCTTATCATCATGACATTGGGATTTATCATGATGTATGTAGGATATAGATGCATCAAGCTCCAAAAGTCTGACAGCCACAGCTGCCGTGGTTTGTGGTATCCATGCAAGTACAGGAACTGACCCAGTGTAAGCAGAATCATATACAGCATTCCCTGATGAAGTACAGGAGCCCAACAATTCCTTTGTTGTCCTGAACTCTGTTGATAAACGGTCCTGTTTTATGACACCCTCTAACAAAGTGACAATCTGCAAAAAAGATTGAATTAAACAAGCATCAGACATATCACCTAATACAATAGCATCATGGAACCACAGCCTTATCTAATATATTTGTATATATTGATACTGAAAGTAAAGAAATTGGTGTAAAATTTAGAAAGTGAAATGACAGAAAGCAGGTGTGAGAGGAAACAGATTTGACGTTGGGAGAGGGAAAGTATTTGCCTTTAGGAGGTTAAAAAATTTGTAGATTGATGAAGGCATTCAACCACTGCATAAGCAATTTGAATTTGTATACATGGTATGTAAATGTAATTCATTGCAACCAAAAATGTATAATATAAATCACAACTAGGAGAGAAAATACTCCATGTATAACCAACATACTGGTGGAAGTTTTTTAAGACAGAATTTGAATTACTGATGGAGAGGAATAATTAGGTATTTATGAAAAATAATTCTACAATGGTTAATTGAGAAATTCAGCAAGAATATTGTTATTATGTTATTTTCCCAAAGAAACTCTCTTATGCCAAATTCAAGAATTAGAATGCTTGGTTTCATCTCCTATGTATTAGAAACTATTGCATACATCTTTTTTTGGTAAGGGTTATAAACTGTTGCATAAATGAAAATATTTAAGTTTGTTGATGATGCATACTTGTTAAGCTTATGTAAAGGTTCTATAGTTATCACAACAGACACAAGATTCCGAAATCAGAAAACCACACCTCTAAACAGCTGCCAAATAGGAGGTATGGGATCATGATTCTGAAACACCAACATCAAATAAGAGAAGTGCAACTAAAGAGTAATGCAAGACAGTATTTCAAGTTTACTGCAAAATTGCACCCTATTAACCACCTAATTGAAATTAACATTTATTTGCCAAACAATGTTAACTCTCAAACACTTACAAATCATACTAGACTATTTCCAACATACCAAATCAACTGCCATCAATAATGGATTTTGCCTATTCCCAGTGACTATAGTTAAGCAACACGATTCTTCTTCCAGTACCTGGACTCAGTCCACAGGCCATATTTGAAACTAAAGGTTCCTTGCAACAATTAACTATTTTCACCCCTCTTTCCTCAGTTGTCCTCTTCGGAAGGCCACACTTCCGCTTTCCACTAACGAAGTTGATGATCTCCAATGTACTATACCAAACATGAATAGCAACTAGATAAAAATTGGTTGCTTTCCTAATCCATGCCCAAGCAAAGAAGCCAAACTTTTAGGAAAACCCAAATCCAAATAAGAAAGCTCTTGAAAGCTTCGAAATACAAATTGAATACGAAATAAGAATCTAAATCCCTTCACGCTAATTAGATTATGCATTGACCAATATTTCTCGAAAGAACCCTAGGTCACATTCTCTCTCTCTCTCTCTCTCTCTCTCTTTCTCTGGGATAGGCAAATAGATGGTGAAGATAATATTAGAAGGCATCTAACAATATAATAACTGGTTTGACTTTGAATACGAGTTCAAAGTAGACAAGAAACAGCAAAAACTCAGAAAATTAAGCATAACTCACAGGCTATGGCATATGAGAATGCCATCAAAAGCACAAAGGATTAAGCAAGAAAAATATTTAAAACCTGTAGAAGATCCTCAATAGATGATGAGGTCTGTATCTTCATACCCCAAGTCTCTCTTTGATATCCTTCCATCCAAAAAGACTCCAGAGCGTCCAGTGGAATAGAAACCTGAGAATTAAGAAATATAAATGGTTTAAGTCCAAATTGAACAACAAGATGCCATGATAGAATGAAGTCTTAACTGTTTGCATTATATATATATATAAGGTTCCTAATCCTAACACAATTGTTATTCTGAGTTAATTTTATTTACCTCAATAAAAGCTAGTAGAGCCTTTAGCAATCTGATTCCCAGGGGAAGAGAAGAATCTGAAATATGTAAGTCCTCAGGGTTTGTTTTCTTTTTGTTTTCACATTGGATAACATGTTCTAAAAAATGTACATTATTATCAAAGGATCCAAACGTCCTATGACAAGAAGGACAGTGATTGTCTTCATTAAAATAACACTCAAAACAGAAATCACAAATGCTCAACAACTGGGCGCATCTTTTCTTCCCATATTTCATAGAGCATAATGCTTCTGAATTAAAGCATTCTTTCCACATCCACTTTTGAAAATCTTGATATCTCTTCAATGTAGCCCTTTTCTCCATCTCATTTCTCCCGAGTTCAATCCCAAAAGATGATAAAGGCTCCAATGCATCAGATACTAAACCACAAACTGTACTGTTAGGACTGTCAAAGCCAGCAATGCAATCAGGATTGGAATCCGTTTCAGTATTTTCATTCTTTACAGTAGTTCTAGTTTGGCCCACATTGTCAACACACTGAGAATTTCTTCTAACATTTTCCTTGAAAGCCATCTCAATTTTTTGCAGCATTGCGTGCAAGTGAGATTCCCTAATCCCTCGTGTATCCAAAGATGTGATAAGAGCATCGAAGGCCTACATGCAGATCAAACTCAATAAATAATAATAGAGACCAGATGCATAGTATTTAGCTTATATAATGATAAAGCAATTGATCTAAATAAGTTCAAATGATGAGAATTTAATTTCAACAGAGAATTGTTTAGCTCATATAATGATAAAGCAATTGATCCAAAAAAGTTCAAATAATGAGATTTAAATAATTCAACAACATAGAACTTAGAGATTTGAGAAAATTCAATATGAAAATGTCCCCTAACACTGGCAAGGATCAATTTATACTTATAAAGGACATGATGCATGACTTATCCCAAGGCTAAAGGAAAAAAGAAAAACGCAAAAAATAATGCCACACCTATGGCTCAAGGAATTGTCCTTTATTTCTTGATGGGAAAAGATTCTTCTCCCTGATCACCATAAGCTCTTTTTCCCATTCTTAGTTGGGAGACAGTAAAATTTTCCTACCCCCATCAAAAGAGACATGTTATCCCACATAAGGAGAAAAGGTGTGCCTTCAAGGAAAAAGGAAAAAAGAAAGCCAATCTGAGGCATAACAATAAAAAAGTTACATTTTTCTATTCTAAATTCCTCTTCTTTGATGAGATGGTATAACAATAGAACAAAGTTATGTTTTCCCCTTCTAATTCCTCCATTTGGATGCCAGCTTTTATTATAAGAAAAGGAGCAGCTTGCATATTTAGGGTTCCACATTTAGGTTCTGGAGGCTTGCCCTTTTATCATTGGCCTCTCAAGACAGCTAGAAACGTGACTAAAAAGCATGTGGCCAGGCATTTTGTATCTGCATTATTGCAGCCAATATCTATCATAAACAGTACTATAATGATCCAGGTCAAGCAATGCTCAGATTAATGAGACTGGAAGTGATGTCCAGTTCAAGAAAATTTCTAATACATATACTAAGATGAAGGCCAATTTGCAAAAATAGTAGGCCAGGTCACTCCAGAATTGGCCACATAAGCAAGTTAGTGCATGACTACAAGTTTATTTACCTCTTCAGAATTAATAAGCCTCCAATAGCCATCATGTAATTCAACAAAAATCCTGCCGGAACCAGGGTCATTTCTGGAAGCAGATGCAACAAACTGCCAGTATCTGTTACGTCTACGATCTTGACCAAGAGGCAATGACCTGTAGACATAAACATCTTCTGCTCTGTGGGCAATATAAGATTTTAATTGCAAGCGTGATCTTTCTGCATCATATCCATGTTGAGATATGAAGTTATTCGGAACTGTCGACTCTTGAACTATTGAGGTTCCTTCAGTAGGCAATGTACTAAGGTGATTCTGAACATTGTGTGAACTGACAGAAGGTTTTTGGCCTACTGCAGTGTTAAGAGATGCCTCATTATTTTTATTATCAACAGGCAATGGGCTCTGGCTGCCCTCTGCTGCAGCACTAGTAGGTTTCATATCAGCCTTGCTCGCTATACAAGATGTATACTGTACTTTAGTTATATTCTCTTCTTTCAATCGTTTTTTATCCAGTTGTGCCTCCGCCCACATTTGCTTTTTAAGGGCTATTGCAGCTTCCAAGCGGTCCTGCAAAACTCTTGATATCAGACACAATGATAATTGGAAAATGACAACAAAAAAAAAAAAAAAGGACAAGTCAAAACAAAACAAAAACTTAAACATGTAAATAAATAAAACTAGATGATAAAGCAATTTAACAGATCAGAGAATTGAAAAGGGAAGATAACCTCAAGAACAGCACGAATAGTGTTTCCCTCATTTGCAACACCAATTAAGGCAACCAGGGCATTAAGACGCTCCTCAACACTGAGATCAGAGTATTCCCCTTCTGCAAGTCCTTGAACCCATGGTTCACCTGAGTTGCTTTCATCAATCTCTACGTTTTCTTGATCAGGATTGCCTGCACCATATTGATTAAGTGTAATACTTGCAGTGGTTGTAACCTTCGTGCCACTTGAAAGGGGTGAAGAAAAATCCTTGACAACTTCATTTTGTGGATTTATTACATCATTACAAGCATTCTCTTTGCCATTTCCTGAACAAGTGCTTCCCCCATTATTAAGATGGATGGTGTTTTTGTTTGCATTTGATGGAGTGCCTAAATCATCAACTTCAGGACCCTCTGCAACATCACATTCAGAATCGTCATCTCTTTCAACATCATCAACATCTTCTCCAGCTAAAAACCCATTTTCAAATACATGAACTTTCTCCCTAGCAGCTGAAAGTACTTTCTCAGCATCAGCGGGATCCTTTCTAAAAGTTGGTCGTACACAATATGTACATGGAGCTGTTCTTTCAAATAGGGCTGCATCCCGTGATAGAGCAGCAGATATGGATGCCTCAGGCGCCTTGCTTCTTGTCAAGTCTCGAAGTCCAGATTTCTTGCAAGCAAACAAATTTAAATCAGAGAAGAATAAAGGACAAAAGATCTTATTCAAAATTACAAATAATTACTACCTGAATCTTGTCTGCAAGTTCTAATATTGTTAGCCCCTTGCTACCCTCAAGTGAAAGAACATGAAAAACAGCAAATTTGACTGTTCCAGGTGTCAACCGATGCCTGGATCGGCGTGAGAGGGAAAAACCTTTTCCTTTCATGATTGCAACTGCATTGACAGCTGCCGAACCATTGCGTAAGGTAGAAACTATATCTTCACAACCTTTAATCTGCAGAAAGAAATAAACTCATCCATAATTAAATCAAAAAGATAAAAAGGCAATTCCCAAACATTAACATCTAATTATTCTCATTGCCTAGGCAAACAATAAGTGATGGTGGAACATCTAATAAAAAATTTATTATGGCTAAGTTGTCCTTGCCATTATTCATTATCAGACATATTTGAGCACCTACGTTATACAACATGCTTCCACCCAAATCATAATTAATACAACATTGGAGGCTGTTGGAGAAGAGGGAAATCGGTAAACAAATCCACCTAGAAATCAACTCAATTTCTGTAATTGCTTATCATAATGCTTCACAAAGGAACCAATGTTGTCCAGCCTATACAAGAAGTAAAATAACTTGTGGTACATGCTCCAATTGAACACTGTATAATGGAGGCAAAACCAGCATCCTCATCAAATTACCAACACAAGAGGTTAGATGACTAACAATACCTTGCAGATTATTTTAACTGTTGAATATAATGTATGTATAGTATACTATCTTTCCTTGTTAATATAGGTCACATGTATGGTAGTTAGGACTCCTAGCCTTGTATATATATATCTCTCAATTGTAAGTAGAGATTACAATGAATGAGAATAAGGTTTTTCTCCTTTCTCTCTCTCTCTCTCAACATGGTATCAGAGCCAAGGAAGAAAACCTAATTCTTTCCTGTTTTCCTTGTCATCAACTCCGGGAAACCTTCCGGTGACCGTGTTTCTTTCCGGTCACCTTCCCCATCTCCCAATACTTTCCGGTCAGTCGGATCGTCGTTAGAAACCACTCACCGCTGGCAAATTTTCCGGCGAAATTTTCCGGCGAAATTTCCCGGCGACCTATTTTTCCGACACCGACCATACCAGAAGGAGCGCCTGGAGGAGATCTCCAACTTTTGTGAAGGCACCAGCACCAAAAGAGCAGCCACGCGCAGGCCACGCGCAATTTTCCGGCCGGCGGTTGAATCTCACGCGCCGGCGCGTGGGGGCGCGTGAGAGCTTTTCCGGCGACGCGCCTCCTCCTCCAGCTTCGCCTGACGCCGATCAGCCTTCCCACCTCCCTGGTTCTCCCATCCGAGCCCTGCACGTACCTCTTTTGGGGATTTTTGTCTCCGTCGGCCCTCCAAACAGTCTTTTCGGCGAAGCTCCGACCACTTTTTCTCCACTCCAATCCCTGCACGTGCCTTGGGAAGTGTTCTTCTCCCTTTCTGGTGGTACCACACCGCGATCTGAGGCCGTCTCCCTTTTTCGGTGGTGCCACGCTGCAATCTGAAGCCGTATTAGGGCTCTCTTCGATCCAAACATACTTCATTCTCCAGATAAGTGGATATGGCTACTAAAGCTTCCATTTTTTCCTCTGTCATATCTGGATCTCCTATGATTACTTCGGAGAAATTAGTTGGGAGTGAAAATTATCTTTCCTGGTCTGCCTCTGTTGAACTTTGGTTTATGGGTCAAGGATATGAGGATCACTTGATTACACAGGAGGCAGATATCCCTGAGGTCAACCGCGTACAGTGGAGGAAGATAGATGCACAGTTGTGTAGTGTATTATGGCAATCGGTTGATCCCCGAATTCTTCTTCATCTTCAGGCCTATAAAACTTGTTTTAAATTTTGGACTCAGGCCAAAGGATTATACACGAATGATATCCAGCGTCTTTATAAGGTGGCTTCTGCTATTGTCCATCTCAGCCAACAGGACTTGGATCTATCTACTTATATTGGCCAGATTGCCTCTCTTAAGGAGCAGTTCTTGACTGTGATGCCTCTTACTCCTGATGTTGGGGCTTAACAAACACAGCTTGACAAGTTCTTCATGGTCCTTACTCTTATCGGCCTCCGTCCGGATCTTGAGCCTATTCGTGATCAGATTCTTGGTAGTTCATCAGTTCCGTCCTTGGATGATGTGTTTGCTCGCCTCCTCCGTATCTCGTCCACTCAGACTTTGCCATCTGATAGCGCTTCAGATTCTTCTGTGTTAGTTTCTCAAACTACCTCTCGAGGAGGACGCAGTGGTACCCGAGGTAGAGGCCAACGTCCTCATTGCACCTATTGCAATAAACTTGGCCACACTCGCAATCGTTGCTATCAGTTACATGGAAGACCTCCTCGCACTGCCCATATGGCCCAGTCCTCTGATTCTCCGCTGCCTCAGCCTCCGAGCTCCTCCGCATCTCAGACATCTCAGGCTTCTATTGCCTCTGTTGCCCAGCCTGGTAATGCCTCTGCCTGCCTTACCCACACATCTTCTCTTGGACCCTGGATTCTAGATTCTGGAGCATCTGATCACCTATCTGGTAATAAGGATCTTTTCTCCTCTATTACTACTACCTCTGATTTACCTACTGTTACCTTAGCTAATGGTTCTCAAACTGTGGCTAAAGGTATTGGTTTGACCCTTCCTTTGCCTTCTCTACCTCTCACTTCTGTCCTTTATACTCCTGAATGTCCTTTTAATCTTATTTCCATCAGCAAAATCACTCGTACTCTTAATTGCTCTATTACCTTTTCTGATAAATTTGTGACCTTGCAGGACCGGAGTACGGGGAAGACGATTGGCATAGGAAGTGAGTCTCAAGGCCTCTATCACCTCACCTCAGATTCATCTCCTGCAGTTTGCATTTCCACTGATGCTCCTCTCCTCATTCATAATCGTCTGGGCCACCCTAGTCTCTCCAAGTTCCAGAAGATGGTTCTTCGTTTTTCAACTTTGTCGTCGCTTCCGTGTGAGTCATGTCAGCTTGGGAAACATACTCGTGTCTCGTTCCCAAAGCGTTTGAATAATCGGGCAAAGTCTCCTTTTGAGCTTGTCCACACTGATGTTTGGGGTCCTTGTCGGACTGCGTCTACTTTAGGATTTCAGTATTTTGTCACTTTCATTGATGACTATTCTCGATGTACTTGGTTATTCTTAATGAAAAATCGAGCTGAGTTATTCTCTATTTTCCAGAAATTTTATACTGAAATCCAAACCCAGTTCAATATTTCTATTCGTGTGTTACGCAGTGACAATGCCAGGGAATATTTTTCAGCCCAATTTACTTCGTTTATGTCTCATCATGGGATTCTTCATCAGTCTTCTTGTGCTCATACTCCTCAACAAAATGGGGTAGCTGAACGCAAGAATCGACATCTTGTTGAGACAGCTCGTACTCTCCTCCTCCATAATCATGTTCCTTTTCATTTTTGGGGGGACGCTGTTCTTACCGCTTGTTATTTGATTAATCGTATGCCCTCCTCTGTCTTACACGATCAGATTCCTCACTCCCTTCTTTTCCCTGACCAACCACTTTATTTCCTTCCTCCTCGTGTCTTTGGTTGTACTTGCTTTGTTCATATTCTCACTCCTGGACAGGACAAGCTTTCCGCCAAAGCCATGAAGTGCCTCTTCTTGGGATATTCCAGACTTCAGAAGGGTTATCGTTGTTATTCCCTTGAGACTCATCGGTACTTTATCTCCGCTGATGTCACCTTCTTTGAGGACTCACCATTCTTTTCCACCACTTCTGAGTCTCTTCCTGTTTCTGAAGTCTTGCCCATTCCCATTGTCTCCCCACCTGATGCTATGCCCCCTCGACCACTTCAGGTTTATCATCGTCGCCCTCGTGTCGTTGCTCCTCTCCCTTTTCCTGAGGCACCTGCTGACTCACTTCCTATCCCTTCGGCTTCACCTGCCCCAACTCTGCCTTCTCCTAATGACTTACCCATTACTGTTCGGAAAGGTACTCGCTCTACTCGTAATCCTCATCCTATTTACAATTTTTTGAGTTATCATCGATTATCTTCACCCTATTCTGCTTTTGTTTCTGCTTTATCCTCTGTTTCTCTTCCAAAGAGCACCCCTGAAGCTCTTTCCCATCCAGGCTGGCGACAGGCAATGGTGGATGAAATGGCTGCTCTGCACTCTAATGGCACTTGGGATCTTGTTGTTTTACCCTCTGGTAAATCTACAGTTGGTTGTCGTTGGGTCTATGCAGTTAAGGTTGGTCCTGATGGTCAGGTTGATCGCCTTAAGGCCCGCTTAGTTGCTAAAGGCTATACTCAAGTTTATGGTTCTGATTATGGTGACACATTCTCCCCTGTTGCCAAGATTGCTTCTGTCCGCTTGCTTCTGTCCATGGCTGCTATGTGTTCTTGGCCTCTTTATCAGTTGGATATTAAAAATGCCTTCCTTCATGGTGATCTTGCTGAGGAAGTTTATATGGAGCAACCTCCTGGTTTTGTTGCTCAGGGGGAGTCTGGTTTAGTGTGCAGGTTACGCCGCTCTCTATATGGCTTGAAACAATCTCCTCGAGCATGGTTTAGCCGTTTTAGTTCTGTTGTTCAAGAGTTTGGCATGCTTCGCAGTACAGCAGACCATTCAGTTTTTTATCATCATAACTCCTTGGGGCAGTGTATTTATCTGGTTGTTTATGTGGACGACATCGTCATTACAGGCAGTGATCAGGATGGTATTCAGAAACTAAAGCAACATCTTTTTACCCACTTTCAGACCAAAGACTTGGGGAAACTCAAGTATTTCTTGGGAATTGAGATAGCTCAATCCAGTTCTGGTGTGGTCCTTTCCCAAAGGAAGTATGCTTTAGACATCCTGGAAGAAACCGGTATGTTAGACTGTAAACCGGTAGACACACCTATGGATCCGAATGTCAAACTTGTACCAGGACAGGGAGAGCCTTTAGGAGACCCCGGGAGATATCGACGGCTCGTAGGTAAATTGAACTATCTCACCATTACTCGTCCAGACATTTCTTTTTCTGTGAGTGTTGTTAGTCAATTCCTACAGTCACCATGTGATAGCCATTGGGATGCCGTAATCCGTATTCTTCGATATATCAAAAGTACACCAGGCCAAGGTGTATTGTACGAGAACAGAGGTCATACTCAAGTTGTTGGTTACACAGATGCAGATTGGGCTGGCTCACCCACAGATAGACGTTCCACTTCAGGGTACTGTGTTTTTATTGGAGGTAATCTAATATCTTGGAAGAGTAAGAAACAAGATGTAGTGGCCAGATCTAGCGCTGAAGCCGAGTATCGAGCTATGGCTTTGGCAACATGTGAACTCATATGGTTGAGACATCTTCTTCAGGAGTTGAGATTTGGAAAGGATGAACAGATGAAACTCATCTGTGATAACCAGGCCGCATTACATATTGCATCCAATCCAGTCTTTCATGAAAGGACCAAGCATATTGAAGTTGACTGTCATTTCATTAGAGAGAAGATCGCATCAGGATGTGTTGCTACAAGTTTTGTCAATTCAAATGATCAACTAGCAGACATCTTCACTAAATCTCTCAGAGGTCCTAGGATTAAATATATTTGTAACAAGCTTGGTGCATATGACATATATGCTCCAGCTTGAGGGGGAGTGTTGAATATAATGTATGTATAGTATACTATCTTTCCTTGTTAATATAGGTCACATGTATGGTAGTTAGGACTCCTAGCCTTGTATATATATATCTCTCAATTGTAAGTAGAGATTACAATGAATGAGAATAAGGTTTTTCTCCTTTCTCTCTCTCTCTCTCAACATTAACAAACCTCTCTTTTGGTGAGACACTAGTTAATTTTATTTCATCTTTCATCTTGCCAAGTATTATCAATATCCAGCATAGATCATGACTTTCCATCATCCACTAGAGCATTGACATGGCACATTTAGCATGTTGCATTTAATTGTGCCTTTTCTTGTGTGTATCAACACTGGTGCATGATGAATAATAATCTAGTTCATTCTCATTATTGATAGATACAATTATTCACTAAGAAAATTCATTGCAAAGTCAGAAAAAAGAAAAAGAAAATATAGAATTGAACCTCATTGTTCTCACGCGAATATGACCATTCGCTACTCCTCTTCTTCAACTGTGGCCCAAATCCTGCAGAGAGCGCAAATTGCCGCAATATTTCAGGCCATGTCAAGGGATTCAAGTGTCTTTGCCAGTTCCGGATATCAAAACCCCATGCATATGCCTGATATGAAAAGTAAATGTCAATAGATGATTCCACAATACAGAGAAACTAGCGCACCAAAAAATTACTAATAAAACCATGGTATTCATATATGGAGCTGGTATTACCCCTTCAACAATGTGTGGATGGCCACCTTCTGGACCAGCAGCAGTATTTTGATTTGTTCCTAATCCAAGAGATGGTGTCCTAGCAACATCTTCAATATCTTTTATTATCAACTTTACAAGAGCAATATGTATCTCACCCATCAATCTTGAATCCTGAGATTAATATGGTATAGAAATATGTGAAAAGGCAAAGAGAAGGCAAAAGCAGAAATTAAATTAATATGCATAAAATTGAAAACAAAAACCTCATGGAGAACTCACATAGTCATGAAAAGCTTGGACAAACTCATCAAGAGTAAAAGGCCATAACTGAAGCACATCGGCAAAAGTGATTAAAAATCTCCAGACCTGGGGAAAAAACAGTGTCCTTAAACCTCAAGATCAGACATGCTATATACATGATTTTAGACAAAATTACACTTTTACCTAAATAACAGTGAGACAAGGAATATGTAGCAGAGAGAGCATTATATTTATAGTTCCAACTAAAGTTTTAAGACATAATTACATGTCAATAAGCCAATGAAATAATTCTGGAATTTAATTTCTAACAAGACAGATAAATGCGTGATACATGATAGCATCAACAGTGAAAGGGACCGCACCATTAATGTGTTTGTAGAAATTATAGTTATACTAGGATGGTGTAAGCAGGAAAGTGCATGTGTAGTTTCACAGAAATAGGCATATTTGGAAGGCTAAATGAGATGAAAAATAATGCAACATCAAGGTTGAAGGGTTTTTTCCTAGATTACCTGCAAGACACAGAAAAATTTACAGAAAAGTATAAAAAATTATATAGCATCCCAGTTTTTTTATAAAAAGGACAAACTACCATGGATTTTTGAAAAGAAATACAGAAAATACATTAGGAATGCAATATTAAGATACATGCTTAGTTCATTTTCCAGTACATGGTTTCCCCTGCCAAAGCAGAAGGGAAATAGAACTTCCCTTTGGACGTACCATGAGAAGGTTCCCAATATTCTCCTCTGAATCATCCCAAGGTTGAACTGCAAACGGCCTTCTTAATTGCACTGACGTGGGTGGGAACACACTCAAAAGATCTGAAGCACAAGAACTGTGTTACAGCAGCTCAGATGATTTTAATGAGTAACTACGGCAGACAACAAAGCAAGACAAACCAAACAAAACAAAAAATAATACTTAACTCATAACATAATGTAGAACATTGTCAAAGATTCAGATTGTCTTAGAATGTGAGATTTCACCCTTTGAAAAACATTTAAGCTCCAATTTTTTTATATGTGAAATAAATTTAGCTTCCAGGAATTTTTATACATTAAACTGGAAATAAGTTCAAAAAAGTTTCTTGAGAATATGAGTAAAGGAATATGAAATAAACTCCACCACCACAATCATTATTGCTATCATAACTACAATCATCTCCATGCTCAGAAACACACCCCTTCTCTGCTGCTATCACTTCCACCACACCGCTTGCCACCACCAATACCAACTCTATTGTCACCTCCACCTAGATGCCTCCAGCCCCATTACAACCACCCAACCACCTATCTGTTCACTTCCATCACATAGCCAAGGCCATCAATGCCAATGTCAAGACTGACGACAACCACCCAACACCAATTGCAGCACTACTACTATCCTTCCGGCATGGCAATCATGATAAGCAACTACACTAATTCAGAACTGATATAATCCATGGTATTCAAATTTCTGCTCAAATCCCCTGTCCATCTGAATCTTCTCTCATACAAAAACACCGCTATGGAATTTAAGGCCCAAACAGAACATGGAAATCAACCAAGGGGATTTATGGTCCAAACAAAGCAATCATATGACCCAAGGGATGCCAAGAAGCAGCATGATGTTCAGATAAATTTGGACTGAATCTCAAAAATTTTTACAGCTACATGGAAAGAAAACAAAATTTATGCCATATTTGAAAAGAGAGCTCTATTTAGTGGAAAAGTTTAGAAATTCCATATGATTCAAAAGGAAAATCATATGGCTCTTCTATACTTTCCTTTTAGGCACATGGAGCATCCTACTGACATGGATCATGACTTTTATGCCAGAGACAGTGCACACTAGCCAGAGGGTATGCCACACAACTTTACCAGAGAGATATGGTGCTTATCAATGAGTGTCATATAAATTTACAGAAAGCATACTGTACCAACAAATTCATCCATAGTCAGGTGGGCACCTTTTTGTGTGCTTACTGTTTGTTAGTGGTATGATTGTTCGGGTCTTCCCAGTTTGAGCTGGCACATCAGAAGTTTTAGCAGCTATGAAAAAGGTGCACTTAAACCTACCTCCCCTCAAACTTGTTAAGGGATTTGAAAAGAGAGCTACTCTAGATACCTATTAATGTGGTAGACAAATGGAGCTTTCCTCATTGGAAGAGGTCTCTTGTGAATACTGTGAGGGGGTATGCCTAAAGAATGCTATATAAAATGACTGGAAGGGGATTAAAATGTATCTAGCTCGCTGGTTTTTCTATTTGGTTACCAGCTGATGTTGGCCTCTTTCCTCTTGTAAAACTGAGATTTCAAGAATTTGCAAGACAGAACATTAGGTATCATAGGTTTCTCCATGCGCTTAAGAGAACAGCTCAAAAGAACTAGTCTGCTCATTTAAACCTACCATATGATACAGATCGAAACTGAAGATAAAAATTTTTGAACCCATTATGTGATCTTTTATAGAATTCAAAAGCTAACACAGCTTATCCACGTCTCAGGTTAAAAAAGATCATATCGACATGACGATGTACAAGATGATTTGTCAGCCATGGATGAGAAAGAAGAAAAAATTAAAAGTGATGAAAAAGAAATAACCCAAAGATTGACAATGATAAAAATAAAAACGCAAAAAACCCACAAGCTTAAGCCAGCTTATGTCAGGCTCTGTTCTTAAAGCATTTAGGGATTCTTCACTGCTTCCAAACTCGTATAGGAAAGAACTACCACCAGAATATCATAAACTTTTTCCACTGTATACATAATCTCAAGCTCTGTTTGGTTTCTAAGGAAGTGTAGAAAAGAAAAAAAATAAATAAAGTTTTTAATGTTACATTTTCATCATCTGGGGCCTAAGTAAAAGGAAAATGACTGCTCAGCTGAGCCACAAGAAAAACCAAATCAACATTAAACACAAGATTCAGAATTCTGTTTTCTTTCAACTTCTTCAGTTTTTTAGAACCAAATGTAGGGTCATCGAGAAATTATTACATAAATGCATTAAGTGGTAATGAAAAGCAAATATGTGAATGCATAATGGGTAACTCAAAATGGTAATTTACTTTGGAATACGAGAAGCAACGGTTACCTCTGAATGACTCGAGGTTTTGCAAAGTGTCATGGTCAAGAGAAACAATTGAGGGCAGCCCTTTGCTTGCGGCAGCCAATTCCATCAGTTCCAAACGGTCATCTTCAATAAGTTCCATGGATTCTCTAGCAATTCTACGTGCAGTTGCCTTTTCAATTGAAGCTTTGAGTCTCACTGCCTCCTTTTCCCTGCGAAGCTCCTCCTTTTGCCTCCTTTTCTCAGCCTATAGGAAAAAGGAAGAGGAGAAAAAGGAAGAGAAGAAAGAGCGGGAACAAGGTAAAGAGAGTGTGTTATGATCATTTATCCTGTAAAATTGCAATATTAGGGAGAAAAAGGTACATTATAAGCCACTAGTCTCACTCTAAGAGATTCTTTTTGCAAAAATTTTTCCCTTCGTTCAATTTCACGTCTCTGTTCGCGCTGCAACCTCTCAACCTCCCGCTGCCTTTCACGCATCAACCTCTCTTCTTCCTTCCGTCTTTCACGGTCATGCCTTTCCATTTCTTTCCTTATTTGCTCTTCTCTCTAAACACATAAGATTGATAACTATTAGTTTACAAAGAACTTCACCAAGACCCCCCCCCCTTCCCCCCCACCCTCAACACCAATTTATAATATTTATTCTAGATAAGATTAAACCTTTCGCCTCAAAATATCTTGTTTCTCAAGCTCTTTCCGGATCCTTTTCTCATGGGCTTCAGCATCAGTTGTGATTCTAGCTTCTTCACCCTACAAGAAGCAGCTATTCATAAGTTCTTTTATTACAAATAAAATAACTAATCCATGGTAAAGAGGCACACTGTACATAAACTAATTTTAACTACACTAGCATACCTTTCGTTTCCTATCCATCCTCAAAACATCACCGTTATGCGTTATTTGCCTGTCAGATAATACATATGAATTTTCGGGTCCTATAGAATGACCACTAAACTGAGCATCTTTTCCACTATTCATGAAGGAATCAGACCGTGGCACAGAGTCATAATCCCCAGGAGATGAAAGAATGCGTTCTTGTTTGTCTTGTTGAGACAGAACACGAGCATGAGATACATAACCCTGCTCACCATATTCTCTAGAAGATGGTTCAGTTCTATGAAGAAAAGCCGAAGTTTCAGAACTTGGACCATCAATAGGCCGATCATAGAAGTGAGATGGACCAACACGCCCATATGCATCAGGTCTAGTACTGGACTTATCTTGATGAAATGGATGATCATGAAAAGCTCTTGCAGCAGCCTGGGGATGAAATACATAAGATGTCAAGATTTTAACCCAAGTGAACTAGGTATTGATTTGGTGAGTAAATTAAGTTTCAAAAATATGTACACCAGGACAAGACAGAAGTTACCAAATTGTTCATTCCAATGTTTTATAGGCAATTTAAATAACCATGTGTTCATGAAGATAGAAAGCCTTTTTGTTCTTGGAAGAGGAGGGGCACAGTGGTGCTTGGAATCATATTCTAAATAGGAATCAGATGGTGAGGACTGAACCAGATAGTCTATTAGTTGACTTAATGATTTTTCATCATGACCTTTTAATTGAGTGTGTCTGTGTTGTGTTGAAAATGAGGTGGGGGGCTTAGAATATATAACAATCAGAAACTGAAGACTGAACCTGACAGCCTATTAGTCAGCTTTATGATTTTTCTTTGTAATTCGCCTATGTGACATAAACCAATGCTAGTACATTGAAGAAAGATACCTAGAAGAACAATCATACTAGAAAATAAACAGTGTAAACAAGCATATTAACAAGTCCAGCTGTAGACTTGGACTGCTACAAATTTTTGAGATTCATCACTTCTTCAATGTCTGAGAAAAATAAGCTTGCAAAGAAAACTGTACAATGCAAGAATGCCATGCAAATATGATCGAAACACAAGGTCACCATTGAAAAAGATAAAAACATACAGAATGCCCAGTGAATTTTTTAACATCTTCACCTTATCATAGATTTATAACCAACAAAACATTGACCATCTCATTCATCACCAAATTCATCAAACACTGCATAGTATGCAAATTCATAAACTAAAGAAAATAGAGAACCAACTTTTTTTGATTTGGCATCACGATGCTCGTATACTTTCTCCTCGTAACAGTATGCTGATTGCTTTTGGTGCTCCACAATTGCTGCTGCACATGCAATGCCAAAACAATAAGAAGATGAAACATTTCAAATACAAGAAATATATAATTGAAACATAGATAAACAATTAATTTATCAGCAACAAGAAGCTGTTCCAAACACATGGATAAAAAAAATACTGATAATTAGGGATAAGAAAATAGAAATAGATATAATATCTAGCAAAAACTAGCTCTTGAACTACTGCAAAACCAAATCTCATGTACAACAAATGCATTTCCTTGTTCACCAATTTAGTAAAACCTTTTTGATAAGTAACAAATATACAGCCAAATCTCATGTACAACAAATGCATTTCCTTGTTCACCAATTTAGTAAAACCTAAACAAATGATCAACAAATATACAGCAAAATCAGTAACAATACTTATTAGTAATACCAATAGGAGCCCCAAACGCATCAGGGGGTAATGGATCAAACTCCATGCCGAGAATTGGACCATCATCCCTCAACGGCTCGCCCAACTGGGCCTCCACAGAAGCAATCACTCTCAGCTCAAATATCGATTGGGGTGACTCATAAGACCTTCGCCCCATTGGCCCCATATTTCCAGAGAGCACCTGTGGCAACTGCCCATAACCCAACGGGCTGGACCCCGACAGGGACCCAGACCCAGAATGCGACCCGTGTTCGCTTCGTGCCTCATCCTCAAACTCCTCAGCCACGGCATTCCTTGGCTTCTTTGACGCCGCCTCCTTTGCCTGTCCCTCTTTCTTATCCTTCAACCTCCGGTGACAAAACCACATCTGTAATTGCCTGTCTGACAACCCTAATTTCTCCGACAGCTCTGCTCGCGACGCCTCCGTCGGATACGGTTCCACTGATCAAAAATCACATCAAACCAAAGCCAAAACCAAATTTGCATCACATCAAACCAAAAACCAAACTTCACCACACCAAACCCAAACCAAAATCAAAGCTGATCACATAAAAAAAAAAACCAAAAAACATAAAATAAAATAATAATAATAACAGAAAAGGAAAACCAGAATACATACAAGCATACGCCCTTTCCAGGGTCTGCAATTGAAACGGCGTCTTCATCTGGCGCTTGGGCTTGCTCTGTGCCTCATTGGAATTCATATTATTAGCCGTATTATTCCGGTTCTGATTTTCTTCATCGGAGGTAGCCTCCATTGAAGATCAAAGAGAAGCTGCAAACCCTAGAAATCAAGTCTCGAAAACTAGGGCTTGGAATGGGAACCCAGAAACAAGATTCTCTCTCTTACCTCTCTATTCCTATCTCTAAATTCCGTGGGATCAAAGAAATAAAAAAGCCCGAGAGATTTTGCAAATAATAAAAATAAAAATAAAAGAAATACATAAATGCAAGCGATAATAAAAGTAAAAAAGGATCGTGATTAAAGAAGAAAACAAACCAACAGTAGACTCCCCTGACTATGCCTCCACCTTCCATATTTTTTCCCTTTTGTTTTTTCTTGTTTTTCTTTTTTTTTTTTCGTTTTAGTTTTAGAAAAACGTTACTTAATTTCGTGTTTGTGTGCAACAATGCTTGACACCAATCCGACCATTGATTTCGAGAACAAACGTGTTTTTTTCTTTTTTTAAATATTTTTTGGGTCTGTTCTTGGAATATATTTTTTCTCATGGTTTTTTTCTTTAAGGATTCGTGTTTGTGTGCGTTTGGGTTTCTGACTTACTGGGTCCTTTGGGATCTTTGGGTACCGCAGTCGACTTGAAGTTTCCGGTTTGTGTTTGTGGTGGGCCCCACGTTTCTCCCACTTTATACGGATTGGACCATGACTTGCCTTTTTCTTTGTGGGCCTGGACTTCAGCCCACGGTCATGGCTCGTGCGACCGCACTTCAAAAGAATTATAAAATTATAATTTTTTTAAAAAGGTTTTTCGTATTTTCAGAAAAAAGTTTATATGATATTATGACTGGCATCAAAAAATTAAAAGTTATGGCTTAAGAATTTGATGAAATTAAAAGTTATATTTTAAGGTTTTTTTTTAAATTTCATCATGCACTTCCTTTATTTTGAGTAAGAGAGGAGGTGAGTGAAAATAATAAAAGAGATATTTTATGAAATTTCCAATCTATATAAACTAAATGTATTTAGTCAAAACGAGCGAAGGGGAATGAAATTAATCCAAAAGAATAATTAAAAGAAAAAAAGTTAAATGAAGGAAATTATCATAAATTACTTTGTTACTGTATTTGGTTTTTTATTTTAGGTAGTTTCTATATGAAAATGGATTTGCTAGTGAATTTATCATATGGGGTAATCTCTTGTATGTATAATGGCTTTCATATTTAAAAAGAAAGGTTGCATGCCAATTTAAGATTTACATTAATACATACGAACTTACAATCAAAATTTAAAGGTGTGAAAAACAATTATTGTTAGGAAAAGTGCATAACATAACCTTATAATGTATTCACTCAAGCGCCCACAACAACATAAGGGAAGTTGATAAACGCGGTCAACCCTCCGATCTACCAAAAGTAATTACTACCACATTTTGTCTTATATTTTAAGTAGTTTCATATATTATTAAGTTTTTGCATATTTTTTTAAATTTACAATTCTCGGATTTCTTCTTATATTTTAAGTAATTTCTTATATGTGGTGCGTGTTTTTTTTTCTGAATAAAAAAAAATCAAAATATTTGACTTTTTTTAGTTAAAAATAACATATTGATATCAATCAACATAATTAAATTAAACATATTAATAGCAAATTCATTTTAGGTAAGTTGATTTATATCAACAAATTACTTTTAACTGAATAGAAAATACCAAAATTTTGACTTTTTATATTCACTCAAAAAAACATTACCTAAGTTTTTTATATGTTTTTTTTTTTTAAATGTATATATAATACAATTAAAAATCTCACTAGCAATTAATATGATTTACTAAAACAATATAAAATTAATTAATGTTGATTGTCTTTTACCTTTTTTTAATCTCGTATTTTTAGTTCACGATAAAAATTTATATTTGTGAAAGTAATTTATAATTATTATTTTATTACCATGCTTGAGAAAGAGGGAGAGAGAGAGTAATCTTAACATTTATGATACACATGATATTATTAAAAATAATTAATATCTATGAGTTGCCTTATGAAAACAATTATTTATAATTATTTTAGTACTGTATTTTGTTTTGTATTTAAGAAATTTTTGTATGAAGGTAGATCCATTCATAAATTCAGGACAAGAGTGACTTGATATATTAAATATTGAGAAAACAAAGGCTAATCTTAACAAAGAAAACACCCAAAAGGGAGGGATGAATTAGGTTTTAAAAAATCTTTTTCAAACACGACAAATTTAAGCAAAAGAAGTACAAATATAAAGAGATATGGTTAGAATAAGTAAACTCATAATTTATACTGGTTCGACACCTTTTGCCTACGTCCACTCTCCTCAAACTCCTAATCGAGTGAGGGTTCCACCAAACTTGAAGCTTCAACCAAGTTTCCAACACATTTGCACTTGGATTCCAGTCTCAATGGGCTCTTACACAATCCCTTAAAGTCTCTACTCACTTGAAGCTTCTAACACTCAAATAACAAGTTCAAATCTCTCAACAATGGCTCAAATACAACTCAAAGTTAAGATGCATCACAAAAGTGCACTAAATAATATGCAAAAGAAGATTTAATGCACCAAGAAAAGAATGAAAACTTTTAAGGTAAGAATAAGTAGGTAAACAAATAAATGCAGGTTTTCTCTTACTCATAAATGAAGTGGAACTCTTAATTTATAGGTTTCTAGCATTGAAAGCCAAAATGCCAAAAAGACAGTCTCGACTGGTCAAGTTGGGGGTCGACCAGTTCACTAGTTGTTAAGCATTAAATGCATGACAGGTAACCGTTAGGCCACAACCGAACCTCGATCAGGAAGACATCCTTTGATCAGGAAAGAAAAGCTACTGAAAAATAGAGAAAGTTTTTGCATCTCTCGATTAGACCTCAACCAGAAAAGGTAGACCGATTGATCGGTAACTTCAACTGGTTGAGCTTATTCACTAATGACTCGATCAATTCACCATTTTTGCCCCGAAAACTTATATTTTTCTGGTCTTTTTGCTTTTAATGCTTAGGCAAGGTCTTTAGATAATTTAATGTGTCAATTTTGAACATTTTTCCTAAGGTTCATTTGATAAAACTCGAGTTTAGATGAAAATGTAACTTTAATGCATAAATCAAGTTTTTTCAAAGATGCATGAAAATATATGAAAATCCTAAGTGCACTCATGCACTCATCTTATATATGTTTCCTATGATTAAAGGTCTTAAAAAAAGTCTTGATCTTGCATCCATTGGGTCATTTGATGAATTTCCAAACTAACACCTAAAAGTCTTTACAATTCAACCAATTAGCAACTTAACTATGGTTTGTTATCATCAAAATGCAATTAAGAGAACCCTTGGGCTAACAAATATGTTCTTATTTTTCTAAAAAGGTTTTAGGTTAATATAGAATCTAATTAAAAATAGTAAAAATAATTGAGTAAAAAAGTTAAAAACTCTTAAACTAATTAATAATAATTATATATATATAAATGAAAGTTAATAAATATACCTCGATTGCACTTCGTGTATGCAACAGAGCATCACACATGCTCCCAATGAATTCTATCTTAGCACGTGAAGGGATGGAAATCTCATTTTGAATTTGAAAATTGCAAAGACAAACCTTGTGAGAGTTTCAAGATGCGAGGAAGGCTAATACGATTCTTCGAATGTTTGCATCAAATAACAAAATCCATTTTTGGCTTGGTATTTAGAGTTTGTTTGACAATGACTTTAGGAAGCACTTTTAGGATAAAAAACGTTTTTGAAAAAAAAAAATAGAATAGTTCTTGATTTTTTAATTATATATATACACATCCATCCATGTTTAACTTTCCTCTTAATGACTTTTGATATGTTATTTCCACCTAAACCTCGTGTACTTAATTTTGGTGTCCTCTCATAATATTTTTCTCAAGTCTTTCTTAAACTCAAATTTCATCATTTTTGAAGTTAAAGAAGGAAGAAAATTTATATTGATTTTTCTTTCTTAGTTTAGGAAAACTCATTATTTATTGTGAATTTCGAACTCACCTTGTTGATTTCAAATTTGTTAATATTTCTCTCACTTAAGAGTTCAAATTTGAATTGAAACTAAGAAAATAAAGGCTAATAAGAAAAATATCCAAGAAGGGGGTGAATTGGGTTTTTCAAAAACTTTTTCAACACAACTAATTTAAACATAATATAAGCAAACACAATGAGATAGAGTTAGAGAATTCAAACTCGGATTTTATAGTGGTTCGACACTTTCTTGCTTACGTCCACTCTCTTCAAGCTCCTAACTGAGTGAGGGTTCCATTTACTGAAACTTCAACCAAGCTTCTAATCTTCTTTACACTTGGATTCCGACTCCAATGGGCTCTTACACAATTTCTTCAAGATTCAATACACTTGAAGGCTCTAACACTCAATTTACAAGAATAATTTTCTTTCAACCTAGCTCAATAATGACTCAAATACAAATCAAAGCTATGATGACTCATAAGGGTACACTAAAATATATGTAAGTGGAGATTTAACACCAAGAAAAAAATGAGAGCTTTTAATGCAAGAACAAGTGGGTAGACAATTGATTGGGCGTGTTTTCTCTGTCATAAATGAAGTGGAGCTCTCAATTTATAGGTTTCTAACATCGGGAGCCAAGAAAAACAAAAAACAGCTTCAATAGGTCGAGTTGGAGGTCGACCGGTTCACTAGCTGTTGGAGCATTTAATGTTTTGGCAAGTTATCGTTGCCTTGACCGAACCTCGATTGAAGGTCGATTGGGAAGGAAAGTACCTCAACCGGGAAGGGAAGACTACTGGATGAGAGAGAGTGTTTTTGACACTCCTCGACCGGACAAGGGCAACCGATCGACCGGTTCCTTGGCCGGTTGAGCCGGTTGGCCTATACCTCGACCGATTCATCATTTTGGCCCCGAAAACCTATCTTTTTCAGTTTTTTTTTTTCCTTTCTAACACTTAGGCAAGGTCTTTAGGTAAATTAATATGTCAATTTTGAAATGATTTGTCTAAGGTACATTTGATAAAACTCAGGTTTTAATAAAATTATAACTTTAAAGAATAAACCGAGTTTTCCAAAGATGCATGAAAAGATACGTAAAACCTAAGTGCACCCATGCATTTATCTTACATTTGTTTCATATGATTAAAAGTCTTCTAAATGTCTTGATCTTATATCCATTTGGTCATTTGATGAATTTCCAAATTTATACCTGAGATTATTTACAATTCAAACCAATTAGTCGCTTAACCATGATTTGTTATCATCAAAACCCGATTAGGAGAACCATTGGGCTAATAGAAACATAGCCATTGGTAATTGATTTTGAACTCCAAGACACATCAAAATGAGTTCCAAATCCTCCATCTAATTCAAAATGCATCATACTTGTATCAAACTCGTAATTTTTAAAGTTTTCTCAAGTTATTTATGACTTTTCTTTATGATAAGCAGCTAATAAGAGTGCATTGCATGTTAGGTTATTGAATTTACTATATAAAATCTTTTAGTTTTATAATTTAGGAAATCTTTCGAAAATTTGACATTTTATGGAGAAGAAGACGAGAACTTTGATTTGTTTTTTTTCTTCTTTATTGAGTATATTGTTTTTATTTCCTTTTGACTCAAATTATGATTTTTACTCTATTATGAATTGTGAATGTGACATCATCCATATAAGAGGTTAAAAAGCCAACTTGAGGCTTGAAACATAAAAACCTAAAGTTATAGGAACAATTGGTAAATTATCGTAATAATAAGATTAATTATTGGTTAAGTTACAATTTATCCATTTTTTTATCTTATCATTGTAAGTTAGTTTAGGGAATGATACGATATGTTATCACTCAATACCAAAAATTATTGATAACTTTTGATCATTAGTTATCCTAGAATTCTCTATCGTTATTTGCCTAAAAAATAAAAGTATAAAAAGTAGAAAGAGTTAAAAAGTCAAACCTTAAACTGATAATCAATCTCATTTATTTGATGGTTTTAAAAAGAAAAAAAAAGTTTTTAGATGCAATTCTAAGTTATAAAGCTCAAGTTAATCACGAGCGCCCAAGGATCTCAAATCATTCTACTTAAGAAACTCTTATTCTCTCTACTTTTATTTACTTGAGGTGGATTGTGAAAAGTCTCAGACTTGAATCAATTAAATTAAAAATTAATGTTCATTTTGTTATTAATTTAATTTCTCTTACTTAGTTTCACTTCATAAAAGTTAATTAATTTACATATTGTTTTTCATTTTAGGATTAAAATAAAAGTGATTCATTTATTACAATATTGACAAATTTCATAAGTTGATCCATGGGGACGATACTCGAAGTAATAAAAAAATCGTAGTAGCTATTTTTCTTATTTTTCTTGACAAGAGTTATTATATAAAAAAACTTAGTATTTTGGACAACAAAAATAATTGATCACCCTCCTTTGTTATCATAGTTTTAAAACGCTTAAGGCACACTAAGGGCAAAAGTCTCCTACATCTTAGTGAAGTGAAACTTGACTTAGGACATAAAATGTAATCCAGAATTTAATCTAATCCATAATAATTTTAAATTTGAAAGAAGCCATCAACCAAAAAAGTAATCAATAGAAATTTCAAGAATTTTTAGAAAAGAAAAGTAAAGAAAACAAAACACCACTCTTCAACAAGGCATATATCTAATATCTCAAACAAGCAAAGCACTATACCTAGGAAATGATATAGACATCACAATGATGGGCAAGGCTCTAATGGATCAAAAGGTGTTGGAACTCTACATTTGGGAACATTTTTAAAAATGATTCTTTTATGTTTTATAGAATATCTATTTGAAAATCTCAACTTGTTTTCTATATTTTTAAAAATAATTTTTATTTGTAATATTTTATTTTTAACTATTCTTTATATTTATGTAAATAAATTTTAGAACTACTAAAAAAATAAATGAAAACGACTGAAAATAACCAAATACATTCCTAAAAAATACCATGTTTAAAAAAAAAACTATTTTTCATAAAAAAATAAAACAGAAAACCTTTTTTAAGAACATTCCTTGCTTTGGACAAATACCAAAGCTAGCGGAAATGAGAATAAGGAAGAAAGTTGGATAAAGCTTTAGACAAAAAGAACCCAAGCTTTGGACTTTGAAATACACATCTTTCCAACTACAAGCCCAGCATTTACTCATCCCTTTTCAGTTGTTATCTTGCTTCTAAAACCATGAGATTGTATAAAAGAATTCAGGGAATGAGCATGCAGTGAAAAGTTCCAGACATTGACTCTTTGCTTAGTAATCTACTATCCACATATGTAATCCTCACATATTCTGCTAAACTCCTTGCACAACGTCCGATCATAAAAAGCTTGGTCTGAGAGCCAAGTGATACATTATTTTGCAGTCAACATGAGGTGATTGCAAATCAGCAACTGTTTGTACTCTGAATTGAAGAAAAATGATTGAAAAAAATAACTTCACAAGGATAGGATACTTGATTTGTCATTTCTTTCTTTGGAAGGCGATATAATTCAAATCTACAGCCAAGATGCCCTTCATGTCCATGATCGTATTCCTCTCATGCTGATTTCAGTTGCTGCAAAAGAAATTGCCACTCGTATCAAGTACAAGGTTGTGCTAATTTATGGATGTATTGTGCATAGAGATGGTGCTTTCTGAGCAGAAGGCATTTGAAAACTAACAAGAAGTGAAGACACATTTCACTTTGTGCTCTAAGGTTTGAAAGAATTATTCTATTCTAGATACCTGGGTGTCATTACTCCAGGTTCAAAATACAACCCCAACCCCAACCCCAACCCCAACCCCAACGCAGACCTACACACCCCCTCACGAACCGCACACTAAGGGGAAAAGGCCACAGAAAGGGGGCATCCCCTGTCCTCTTTCAAAGCTCAAAAATAGAACTTGAGACTGTCTCAAAATCCTATAAATGTAATTCCATACAAGGTACCAAGTAACAGAGCTAGGAAAACAACACAGTATCATTTTGTCGTGATGAAGAAGAAGAAAATGGTTAGATTTCCTTCTGTCATCACAAGCCCCCTCATCACTTTTCAGGCTCACCTAATCATTGGATCCTTACTGGATAGAAATCATCCAGTAAGCAGGGATGACTTATCTCACTACAGATGACTAAATGAAGCAGCAAAGGAGCAATTTCAATTTTCAAGCTAAGGAGCATAAGAAATTGAGTGTTCATGGTATAAATGCTGCATATAAGCAACAAACTAAGCAAAAATTTTAAATTCTTTTAAACCATCTTTGATTTTAATTTTGACTGAACTTAGGTTATAATGCAGAACAAAACTCACTCGTTTCTCCTCTTCCATCTTGGCCTTTATGAAAGAGTACATTGCCACTCCAGCAATTGCAACGCATGTTCCAATACCAGTTTGTGTTGAAATCTTGTTACCTGTGAGAAGTACGCTGTTAGATATCTTCTGGGCATATGATGTTTAGGGAGAAGGCAGCAATAAGCAAATCAAACAGAAAAAAGATGAACATTTACCAAAGACCAAGATCGAGAAACCAATCACAAAAACACGTTTCAAGACGTTGCCAACTGCATGTGTGAGAGGTGCCACTCTCTCCAGGGTGTTGGTAGCTAGCTGAGAATTCAAAAGGCAGAAAATAATTTTATTATCTCAACACATGACTTTTTGATGACCCTTATTGAATACATAATGTCATTAGGGACGAAACTAGGAATCAAATTATTCAACTTTGATTGTTAAATAACATTGAGAGGAAAAAGAATGATAGTGATAACTTTATAATCCACAAGACGTTAGTTTACAACTGAAGCTCCCCAAAAATAATGTACCTGATTGTAGAGGTGATAAAACATTCCCACCCAAAAGAGATCTGAGAGGAACTTGGTCAGACCCACTTTAGCAATTGCATCATTAAAGCCATGCTTCATCAGTTGAGGTCCCTCCACCTGTAAAATCAGACATGAAAGTATGGAAACTGTTATTTTAGTTTTAGGAATCAAAACCCTCAAGGATCTCAAATCATGTTGCACTTACAATGAGAGCCGGTGGAATGCAGACAATGAGAGCAATGATGGAAATATAAGCATAGATATTAGTACTGTCCATGTCAGTCTGCAAAAACCCATTCATTCATTAGAAGGAGAATTTTTGAGGTACAGAGGAAAATAGCTCTTCTCAAGCTATTGCCACCTATGTGTGTTTTATTCAAGACCAGAAAAAAGAAAAAACAGTCAAGAGCAGAATAGAAGATAACCATGGCCTTCTTTGAATAGATACTCCTGTAAGTGAAGGAGATATTAGAAATCATAGCACTAATGAAGCCAATCCAGTTGAATGATAGCTCAGTCAATGATGCCATTGACACACCTGCATTTTATTTTGAAGTTAAAATCACATGAAATGGTGGAAACACTGTCATAATCAAGTATTTCTGGAAAACAGCTTTGAATAAGAATTCACAAGTTCATATCAAAACCAAGTAAACTTTCCACCTATCCTGATACAAAGTCCTGCCCTAGAGGGCAAGAGCCACATAGCTGAAGATAATTCGATATCCAGATTAAAAAATGTGTCAACTTGCGTGAAACAAACAAACTACATTAACAGGGAGAGAGGAGTGTTTACCAAGAACAACAGGGGCCAGAGATAGCCATAGGGTTAAGGGTATCGACTGTCCTAGTATAAATTGAGAAGCCGCAGCATTGAAGAAGGGTTCAAGAGCTGAAACAAAATAAAAGCATTATAGATGACAGAGATTTAAGTAGTGTAAACTGTATAACAAGAAAATAACATGCTTGGACAATAGTGGAGTTAATGCTTTTCTATAACACTGTATAATCATATAGATTTCTGTCACCTTTGATTGTGTGGGTGAAAGAGACGGCAACTGCTGCAAAGGAGACATTGCTAGTCACATGGCCTAGAGCATGACATACAGCAACGGGGATGAGCAGTTTCAGGAGGTTTGAGTCTATAGGCTACAAGGAAAACCACAAGCCGCATGTCATTCCCAAAATCAATAAGGGCTACAAGTCATCATCATCATATATAGAAGAAACAATATTGGCTTTCTACAGAAAAGACCCTGCAACATCACAACTACATAAATTTCCAGATCTTAAACCACGTTTGGTTCTCAAAAAGAAAGAAAGAAAGACAAGAAGGAACATTGATTAAATTAAAGGTAAGGAAAGAAAAGAACAGGCTTCCTCTTTCTGTCATTCTTTCCAAAATCCAAATAAAAAACCAATGGCTTAAAGACCTCTTCCATTCTTCAGTAATTTTTCAGCATTTTGCTTCCCTTTCCTTCATGCTTCTAATGAACCAACGGAAAATTGGAAATTTTCAAGATAATAAAATGCCTAGGATAACAGTAAGATCTCCCAGCAGTATGTCACACACATACTGCTCATTGATCAACCAATCAGCTTAACCATGTAATTATATCTATCTACCTACTTAGCTTATTAGTATTATTGGGCAATGCCTGTGGTTTCCCTCATGCAGCCATGGATTTTTCTTAATAGGCAAATCAAAGATATATTAAAACTACACCAATTAAAAGAGGCAGTGCAACCCAACCCATATACATATGGAGTACACAAGGTAGCTGTCCTCGACAGCCAACAGGCCACATTCATCATCACCATCTCACGTGACATTAACAGCAACGGCTTATTTTATTGTTCTAATGTTTTTGCATTGATTAAAATAAACTACAGAAAATAAACAATGAATTAAGACAACGAGATGGTGGGGTTGGAGAGTGGACTTACAGCTCGCTTGGGAAGGCCGACGCCCCAGCTCACCAAACAGTAGACCACCCCAACAAACAAATGAATTACCGATACAAAACTGCACACACCCCACAGACCACCATAAACTAACTTTCATCAATTCCATGCCCCCAGATGGACCGTCAGAAGCTCATATATACCAAGAATTTTAGCCATACTTACTAAGGATATGGGAAGTAGTTGTAGATCTTCTTGTTGAGGATGTTGAATATAACGTTGAGGAAATACCTGAAAAAGTACAATTTGGTAAAGACACCCAGAAACAGGGATTTTGAATCACCATTTTATTTTGACTCTTTCTGACCGTTGAAGAGAATTGTAGATGTTGTTAGTTGGTAACGGTGATGACCTACCACATGAAGAAGAAAAACCCCGTAACTAGAGCCGGGTACTTGTCCAAGAACCCAATCTTAGCGTCCCTGAGAAAACAACGGGTCAGAAAATAAAAATTAGTCGGGTGACTCAAAACGGGTCGTCGACCGGGTCAGAACGAAGGAAACGGACCTCACCCGGCGGAATCGCTCCCTTCGGCGGGCGACGACGTGGAGGCCATAGTCGGCCGGAGAATCTCACGCTTTCCGGTGGTCATGCCGACGACTGGAGCGCTCTCCAGGATCAAAGCTGGCCGGAGCTGCCTCCCCCATATGAGGTTCCCGCCGTCTCCCACAGCCCCGATTGGTCTGGCAGGAGCGAAGCAAACGGTGTCCCTCACCGGTTTACGGAGCCGGACGAGGCCGGAAATGGTGGTGGCGCCGGACAACACCCTCGACTCCATGTTTTCTGAGAGAGAGCTAGCGAAACGAAATGTGCTTCTGGTAGATACACTGAGCTCTTATTCACGTCCACAGCGAGTTATCCGACGCCGAGAACGTTATCTTGAGCGGGGAGAACACAAGAACTGTTTGAGTGGCTCTCAAGTGACGAGCGGAACGGTTTGTAAAGTAATGAACTTTGGATTTATTGAACCGATGTTAATCTCCTGCGGTGTAGCCCACTGTAATAAATAAAATCACAGTATCTGATCACGTTAAAAATAAATCACGGATAAGTAACTTTCAAAATCAGCAGTTAATGAGGATGACAATTAGGAATCTCACATGTGGTGGGTTACTCATGAGATGGGCAACCAATAATGGTGGGCGATATTTACATACGGCTCTGGATTAGATATGGCGGAAGGTGGGGCCCATCTTATCTCCACTGAAAGGCCCCTGACGAAGGGCTTGTCTTGTCCAATCGTAATCTGCTATTTTCCTTATCGTTTCTATTTTCTGGTTGGGATTTTCTTCCCTGTAATATTATTACCCTTATTTTTGTAAAAGTTCTGGTTGGTATCACGCCAAGTTCACGAATAAACAAAAATCGAAAAAGATTTTTGACGAAGTGTTACATCATTCTCTCTAACTTAGCATTCGAATCATAAGATCGGTCATGATCCTGTCTTTTAACCATTGCCACGAAAAATAAATTAATGAATTTTTTCAAGTAGGAGACTGAAATTTTTTTGCGAAGGCCTTTAATAGGTCGATCAAACCCATATATTATAAATTTATTTATTTATTTTATCTATTTTTTATTTTTTTTTATCACTTTTTTTTTTAAAAAAAATTATAAAATAAAATCTGCATTTAAAAATGGACAAAAGAATATTTATAAAATACATTATAGAATAATATTAATATATGTGCTATTATATAAATATATATATTATTTTTATATATTGAATAACTTTATATAAAAAAAAATATTTATAAAGTATAAATATTTGAATAATGAATATTATTAAAGGTAAGAAAAAATTTATATTTTAAATAATATAAAATTTTAATTTTAAATATTAAAAATTAGTATATATTTCATTTTATTTGTTTTATTTATGTTATAAACTTAATATAAGAATAAATAATATCTCATAATATCATTCCCTAGATTTAATATCTAGATATATTATATTTTATTTAAATAATATAATATTTTAAGATATACGTATCTTATAGAATTTGAAAAATTTTAGAAACTATTAATTCTAGGTCAATTTGGTATCAAGGCGTTCATACTTTTTTATTTTTTAATTAACCTTTTTCATATTTTATAATTTTCAATTAAAATCCTTTTTCAGATTAATTTTATTTTTAATTTTCGTATGGTTCCATTATTCAGGATGAATTAATGTTTAAGCTCTGTCGAATAATTCTGCGTTTGGAGCGGCTGTCGCGCATAATACACGCGTTTAGTCGATTGCCCGCAAAACGCTGCGTTTCGATTTATCATTCTTCCTCAACCCAAGGTCCTAAACAACGCCGAAGAAGACGACTGTACTTTGATTTTCGTCTTCGGTTGGGAATATTGGGATTGGTATTATCGTTCTGCCGCAGTGTAGCATTCTTCTGATCACGGTCGTGAGCCAGTCCTACACAGGTCCGTACAATCGGAATATTCTCTAATCCTACTTGCGATTTGAGCTTATTTGAAAGATTTATTATTATTATTATTTATTTATATGTTTGGTTCCTGAGAATTGGGCATGAAGCACTCCTTTATGTTGCAGAGGATTTTCTGTGTTTTTACAAGACAATAGCAAAGCATAAATTGATTTCTTTCGCAGAATTATGTGTTTGGGATTGTCTTAGAACTGTTGTATCAGGTTTTTTGGTCCGTTTTCGTGAATCTCGTATACAGCTAACTCATGTACTTCGATTGGGCTGACATAGTATAAAATCAAGCACATTGTGTTTAAGATTTGGATCAGGTTCTTTGGTGTGAGTTTTTCTATCGGGTCAAACTCCACAACCTGGAGCCTCCAGCCAATTCCATAATTTTCTTAAGAAGAATTGCAAGTTCAAATATTCCTGATCAATTTTGTTAAAATTTGTTCATTAAGATGAAAAAGGGGTTTAGGGACATTAGTCCTTCGGTTAGAAGTTATGAATCTTATGATACATTGGTAGTAGCTGATGCAATTAGGGTATATTCTAGGCTCACTTATAAAACTTTTAAAGCTTTATGGAGAAGAATGGGTCTGCCCGAATGTTCAAGTTTTAAATGATGTGCTCTTTAAAATCTATGATCTTATAGAGGGGTTTTTCAATCTTCTTGTCAAATGACTTCACATTTGAATGGAAGCACACTTGAGGAAGTTGGACTGGGATTTCAGTGTACAGACTAAGTCACTAATGAAAAAGAAACATCAGCTTCAACGACCAAGAAATGAACCTAGTGAAGCTTCTGAGAACCCTTCCATAGATGGGGAGTACTCTTTTCATCCCTCTCCTGTGAATTTTGCTGGTTGTTTTTAGAGTATTGCGATAATCTGGTAGAGCATAAAAAAAAATTATTGCTTGTCTTGTTATTTGAAATATCAGCTCCATCTTTCTTGCCTGATTTATCATCATCAATATATTTTGGTTGATTTTCCTTTTCTCTTCAAAGTAATGCTACATCACAGGAAGCAATCACTTGAATTGCTTCTTGACATAAGAAAACTACTTCTCATTTTTCAGAGAACTGTCGCCATGCCATTATGTCTATACTGAGAAGCAATGCTGGTTGATGATATTCTCATGGATATTTTCCACAAATTGACCTTAGGGTTTGTTATCTAGCAGATTAACTCTCCCAAAATATAACAAATTCTCCAAATGGAAACAACAGAAGATTGTTCTGTGGAGATTGAGGCAGCAGTTTTTATCTAGCAGTCATTAAAGATTTAGCAAATCTGAATCATGTCCATGTGTGTGTGCATTTATAGTTTTTTGCATATTATTATTCAACACAATGCTCGATTCTTATGATTTTCAAATTTTAGTATCCTGTTCAGAACGAAGCTCTACTAATCCAGAATGTGCTGCACGCATAACACAGAGTTATATACGATATGAATAAATATATTATTTTAAATATACAGAAAAACTCTCTTTGCTCTAGTTAGATTCAGGGATCAATTATTTGATATTTTTCAAAACCCAACAGTTATTATGATGCCACAAGTCTTATTTCATCTTGTATTATACCTTTGTGTCATTGAGCTATTTTCTAATACACAGACCCTGGTGTCTGTTGGAAGTCACCGCATATTCCTGCCTCTTTATATTCGATTGAAGGAGCAGTGGTCCATGGAAAAGATCAATCAAACACGCTGGACAGCACAGTGGATGTAGCCTGGTCTTGCCTCTCAAGTACTTCCTAGTTGGCATATTTGATTCAGAAAAGCCTGTTCATGCTAATTAATAAAGTTCCTTGCATTCTGAAAATGGTGGAAATTTCTAAAAAGGGTATTCCACAACTTAATGATGTTTTAGACCCCTCAGCACCAGTTTTATCCTCTATGCTTTGGCTAGTTCAACAAAGGTTGGTCTCCAGTAAATCTCATGAAACTAATCTTTTGGACTTTTCAAAAAATAATTCCGTTTTTTTACAAAAGAAATATTCTGGACATTTTCATGGTGTATACTTCTACCAGATTTTCTATATGAGAAATTCTATTCATTTTTAGTTGTGATTTTTTTGATTGGAAACGACACAAAGATTTATTGATAGAAAAAAAAAAAAAAAGTACAAAAGAAGGATGAGGAATCCTCCTGCCAAAGACAGCTAAACTAAAGAAAAAAAAACACTGAAAAACGCGCAACACTCTATAAAGACCACTCCTTATGGAGTACAAACAGCTATCCAATCAAGAAGTAACGCATTAAGGGGAGTCCCCTTAAAAACCTTGGAACAATAGGCCCAAAGAGAAGCAAGGAAAACAATAGAGTCCCATAGAGCCTCTGAATTCCTTGCTTTATCCTAAAAAATCCTCGCATTCCTTTCCCTCCACACAATCCGAATAAGAGCGATGTTTGCAGCTTGCCACAAGGCTATCCCCCTCTTAGACGAACCAAATCCATTGAATTTGATGTACATCATGTCAAGGATGCTTCTCGGGGGAACCCAATCCATCTTAGCTAACTGAAATAACCTGTGCCATAACCCAATCGTCAAGGAGCAATGAAGAAAAATATGATCAGCTGATTCCCCATGCTTCATGCACAGAATACAAATATCCGGACTAAGGGCTTTGTAGGGTCTTCTCACTTGTAGCATGTCATTAGTATTCACCTTCTTGTGTGCCACTAACCAGATGAAGGACTGCACTTTGAAGGGAATTTGAGAATTCCAAACGAATTTAGAAGGAAAAACCTGAGGAGGACCAAAAAATTGGGATAAAGCTAGAAAGAAAGATTTAACTGAAAAAAGCCCTGAAGAAGACAAGGGCCACGATCTGGCATCTGGAACCGAAGGAGATAAATGCACTCCATCAAGAGAGCGCATGAGGCCTTCTAAGTCCTCAATCTCAGAATCTGACAAGTTACGACGGAAATTTAAATTCCAAGAGAAAGGGCGAGTAGGACCAAGAACTGAAGAAATAGGTATGTTTTTATCCAAGACTACTCTAAATAGACTTGGATATTGGGATCCCAAAGGTTGGTCCCCCCACCACAAATCTTCCCAGAAGCGAATTCTTTCCCCATTTCCTACCACAAATCGAGTAAACGAGGAAAACTCTTGAAAGACTTGAGAAATAGCCTTCCAAGGACAACGATGTGACCATCTGACTATTGTGTTAGCATCCCAACCATTGGAGTGAGAACCATAGATGCTTAGTATGACCTGATGCCATAGAGCTGATCCCTCTCTAGGGTACCTCCACAACCACTTCCCTAAAAGAGCGAGATTTCTTAAAGAAATATTCCCAAAACCCAAACCCCCTATTTCCTTCGGTTTACACACGACATCCCACCTGACTAGATGATCCTTTTTACCTTCCCCAATCCCTGACCATAAAAAATCCCTCTGCAACCTCTCGATTTTTACAGCAACTGAAGCGGGTAACTTAAATAAAGAAAGATAGTAACAGGGCATATGGGTAAGGCAAGAATGGATGAGAGTTATCCTCCCGCCGAAGGATAGGTATGCCTTTTGCCAACCATCTAATCTTCTTGAAATTCTCTCAATCACAGGATCCCAAAAACCACCTGCCCTGGGGTTCCCGCTCAAAGGAAGACCCAGATATAGTATAGGCCAGCCAGAAGCCTTGCATCCAAGTGTCTCAGCCAATCTTGACATATGAGCATGATCCAAATTGATGCCATAAATATTACTCTTGTCTAAATTGACCTTAAGTCCAGAAATATGCCCAAATGCTAACAAAAGACTCTTGAGAGTCTGCAAGTCTTCCTCCCTAGTGTTAGAAAAGAAGATGGTGTCATCGGCAAATTGCAAATGAGATACCCTAGTTCTATTTCTACCCACCCTGAAACCCTCCAACATATTTCTCTCCTCTGCTCTCACAAGCATCCTACTCAATACATCTGCTACTAAAGTAAACAAAAAGGGGGATAAAGGGTCTCCTTGTCTTAATCCTCTCGATGCCTTAACCCAACCTTTAGCGCTACCATTCACCAATACTGCATAAGATACCGAGGACAAGCATCCATTCATCCATTTCCTCCATTTAGGGCTAAACCCCTTCTTCTCCAACACTTGATCTAAAAAATCCCACCTTACGTGATCGTAAGCCTTTTCAAAATCAATTTTAAAGACGACTCCTTCCTCCCCTGATCGTCTTCTCTCATCCACTATCTCATTTGCTATGAGGACTGCATCCATTATTTGTCTCCCTTGAACAAAAGCTCCCTGAGTAGAATGGATGGTTTCATGTAAGACCCCTCTTAGACGCCCTGAGAGCACTTTGGCTATTATCTTATAGAGACTAGTGATCAAACTAATGGGTCTAAAGTCTGAGATTTTCTTTGTCGTACTCTTTTTGGGCAAAAGAACAATGAAAGAGGCATTAGTGCTTTGATTGATAACTCCGCTCCTGTGAAACTCTGCAAACACTCTCACTAAATCCTCCTTAATCACATCCCAGCAGTCTTGGAATACTGCAATAGTAAAGCCATCAGGCCCCGGAGCCTTGTCCCTATCCATTTGAAATATGGCCTTAGAAATCTCTTCTTCTGTAAAAGGGGCAACCAAACTTATTGCACTTTCTTCCGAAATAGGAGACCAATCTAAACCTTCAATACTCCAAGACTCTCCTATAGGATTCGCGTAGAGTTTTTCAAAGTAGAGTAAGATCTCCTCTGTGATGCTCATGGCATTATTCAGCACTAAGCCCGTTTCATTTTCCAATGACTTGATATACTTCCTATTTCGCCTACCATTAGCCACTTTATGAAAAAACTTAGAATTGCAATCCCCTTCCTTAACCCATTTCACCCTAGCTTTTTGTCTCCAATGGATTTCCTCCCTCAAAATTAAATCCTCTAGCTCCCCTTTTCTTAAGGCTCTTTGACCTAACAATTCAAAGGTGAGACCCCCATCCTGCTCGATGGCGTCTAAGTTAGCTAAATCCTTGAGGATACTTTTTTTCTTTTCATTAAGCACTCCAAAAGACAGCTTATTCCATTCCTTTGCTTTGGCTTTAACAAATTGTAATCTCCTCATGAACTTGTGGCCTTCCCATCCGTTTCCTTGAAAACCCCTCCACCAATTTCTAAAGTTCTCCTTGAAACTAGGATGTTGCAGCCACATGTTCTCAAATCTAAAAGGAGTTGGGCCCCACGTGAACGGATTGGTATCCAAAGCAATTGGCCAATGATCCGAGGTCCTTCTGATAAGGGTTTCTTGAGTGCCTTGGGGAAATAGCTGCCCCCACTCATTTGAGTAAAGAAAACGGTCTAATCTCTTGCACACGGGAGACTCTTGCATATTTGACCAAGTGAATGATGCATTCCTAAGAGGTGGATCAAGTAATTCACTTTCACTAATAAAACTATCAAAGTCCCTCATGCTTGAAGTTAGCCTAGAGCCCCCCAATTTTTCTGAACTTCTCCTTATGACATTAAAATCACCGCCCACACACCACAACGGAAAAGTTAGACCACAAATGTCATAAAGTTCCACCCAAAAATCCTTCCTAAGTGAGGGACTATTTGGACCATAAACTGCAGAAATCCAAAGAGGTCCACATCCCTCCAAGGCGAATTTAACCGATATCGAGAAAGAACCTAATACCACCTCCTCCTTGCTCAACTTTTTTGAGTCCCAAATGAACAAAATCCCACCAAAAGCCCCACACGCCGGGAGAAAATCCCAATCCTTATTTCTGACCGTCCATACACTGCCCACTAGCCTTCTGTCGCACTTCTCCTTTTTTGTTTCCTGAATCATCACAACATCCGGCTTCTCTAACCTAAGGAAATCTTTAATCACTCTTCGCTTATTACTTGAACCCAAACCCCTAACATTCCAACTGATGATTTTCATGGAAAAACACGCAGGCCCTAACCCTCCAAACCAAATCCACCTGGATTCAAACGCCTATGGACCTCTATTCTTCCTCCTAGAGTACACCTTAATGTCCAGAGAGCTTAGGACCTCATGTACTTTAGCCATTTTCCTGGGGGACAGTCCATCTATAAGAAAGTCTTCCGGCGGGGATGCCTCATTAACCCCCGGACTGCCTGGCATCAGGTTAGAAGACTTCCCAGGGGTGGAACTCTCGGACATCTGGTTAAAAACAGCTCTCTGATTCTCCTCCTCAACATGGACAGGGATGCCAACAAAATTTAATGGTCCAACATCGCCTATTTCGGGAAAAATTTTGATTTTACCTTGATTTACCGAAGGAGACTGGGAAAGAATTTCTGAATATGGGAAATGAGGACCGGAGGGACACGGAAGATTCATTACCAGATTACAGGACGGAGAGGGATAAGGCTCGGGTGGCTGAGAAGAAAAAGGTTGACTTACCTCCAAGCTTTCCACTCCCGGAACTTCACAATTTCCTCCCAAAATGATGTCTTTACCTCTGGTTCTTGGAATAGAAGGTGACACCGTGACTGAAGAGCTACCAGGATCGTACCCCACTCGGCCCGTAAATCCTCCTTTGTCTTCTTTGAGTTGGGATTTTCGCGATTCCATCACTCCTCTTGACGTCGAGGTTTCCTCCTTCGACCAACTGTTGCAATTCCTTGGCAGAAGACAACGGAAGATGGGACTCTCTCTGATACCTCGAGTCTGATGAGATCCCGTCCCGCCATCCACTTCCAGATTGGGGCCTTCGCTAAATGACGCTGCGCTCCGTAGGGGAAGATTCTCGCTGCTACTCTGTTGTCCATGACGGCGATCCGCGCTTGGAAGGAAGAGTTTGGACCACATCTCCCTTGAATCCATCGTTTTTTCCCCTTGCTCGAAGTCTTCCTTCTGATCCATTGAAGCTTTCCCCTTTCTTGCTGCACTTTCTCTCTCTCTCGACCCATATCTCAAGCCAGACGACATCGAGCCTCCTTGAACTTGGCCCAACCCCGACGGGCCTGAAGACATACAGCCCACAGTCCGACGCCCATAACTCTCCTCTTCTATCTCTGAAGATGGGCTAGGGTTGGATGAAATCAGGGCCTGAAACTCATCGGCCCGACCATCCTCTCCAAGGTTTGCTTCGACGTCGGCCCTCTCATCGCCTGAACGAGGCTGCGAGGTCGCCTTTGCAGAGGAGCCCTCTCTCTGTGGAGAAGAAAAGGATGCGTCAGCGTCATGGGTTTGAGGGACGTCTGGGCCAGCGTGAAGCCCACGACTCCTTCTCCCTTTTTGGACCCTAACTGGATGGGCTTTAGTGGATGACTCAGGCCCTGTGGGCCCAAGAATGACTTCCTCTACAAAGCCCAATCTGCTCCCTTCCCATACATTCTCCCTTTTGGCCGCCATGCTCGTGCTTGAACGCCGATAGCGTGCCCGTGGAAGAAGCTCCCTCCTGTAGCACTCATTACCCCTGATACTACCTCGTAGCCCCTCTGCAAATTTTGGCGTCTGAGAGACGCAACCCCCTTCTTTCAACCACTCGTACCTGCAGTGGGATGTCTCGGACGTGACATTGCCGTCTTCGCCCTCTTCTCCGATGACTGAAACTGCTACAGTATGCTTCCAGGCCCCGTCTTCCACCTCGAGCAACGCTGGAAGCACGACTCTAGGATGCATCTCCACCCACAGCTTCACCTTCGTCAAATCCAACAGCTTCACGGTTTCCCTTGCTACCTCCGTCACCCTCCCCCACTTCTTCAAGATGAATTTCAGCTGGTCTACCTCCCACAAGTGAAAAGGAAGGCCTTTCAACACTAACCATCCCCTTCTGAATTTTCCAGGCATAAACATATTTTCTCTTGGCGACCATCTTCTTAGGAGAACAATCCTTCCTTTCACTAAAAGCCTCTCCTGCTCTTGTAACCATTTTGCTCTTCCTGCTGTACTCACAAAGAAACACCCCTTGAAGGCGGAAATGGGATTTATAGACACCATACCTTTCACTCCCAACAACCTCGCAATGGCCTTGCCATCATCAGTCCAGTCTTGAACTTTTTCTTTGCATTCACATATTACGGCTCTGGCCCATTTTCCGGCTGCTAATGGAACTACACTCCTAATTCCATCCTCTGCAACCACCTCTGCGTATGACCGGCCACCTCTATATCTGCTTTTGCTCAACTGATTATTGCCAAACATCTTCTTCCGCTCTTCTCCGACTTGATCAGAATAATCTTGCACTGAAATAATCGCCCTCCTAAGGACTTCCCATCCACTACCTTTATCACCCTCGGGGATGACGAGAAGTAAAGGATTCCTTCTTGTGGCAATCTCGGTGATTTTCATGAAACGCCCTCTATTGTTGAAGCAAATCTCCATCAAATGGATCTTATTCTCGCCCCTGAACTTTCGTGTGAATCCCCTGGTATTCTCCAACTCCACAGCTTTCTTCAAATGCTCCGTTAACCAAACCACCTCCTCCCTTCCAAATCCTACTGATACAACAAAACCACGGCTCCTTTCTGTTACTGAAACCCAAGTTCCACCATTCGATCCTTCAAACTTCACCTGAAAAGCCTTTTTTTCCACTTCAAACTTTTCAACTTTGCACTTCATCGTGCCTAAACTTTCATCAAAGTTCATGTCTCATGTCACAGGGGCATGCATTACGGATGAGAAAGAGAGAGTTATAGAACAGCTTCAACCAACGGATATGTTTTTTCCCATTTTTAGTTGTGATTGTTCTTTTATTTTTTTTCTTGAAATTGGACTAAAAACAGCTAATCAATTTTCAAAATAGTCTGTGTTTCTTTTTCTTTCAAAAAGCTTTGAATTGACATGGATCTCATTGTTGATGCAAAAAATTCTTGTTTTTATTTTTTTATTTTGAATTATTCTTAATAATTTCCTAATGGTAACGTACATCTCTCTTTCTGATCCGAACACTTGTATTGGTTCTCCCTCATAAATTTGTCCTTTTTTTCTGTATTTTATAAACAAATCACAGTATGGTGAGCTACATGCATACTTTAATTTCTGCACTGAATACCCTGAATCCTATCTTGTAAGTTTTAACTCTTACTATATGATGTTTATGGCTCTCAAGGCCATGTAGGAGTCGCATCCAACTAAGATAACTGTTCAGTTGTGAGGAATGATATTGTTTCTGCACTTCAAAGAGAATAGAAGGGAAAAAGTTACATGTAGATTTGAATGGGTAGAGTTTTACCATTTAGAGAAGAATGGAGGTGTATTATATGAAGTAAACAAAGAAATTATTAATTAGCAGAGAGAGGGAAGCCAATTCCATGGCGTCGGGTTGGGAATACAACAAACAACATACTGCAAAAGACACCAATACCTACTGGCAGGGATGTGAGAAGCTCCTTGGTTTCATCAGATGGTGTTGGGTAGAAACAATTCACCACATTCTCATCAAACAGTGCAATGGCTGCAAAAACAAGTATTGACATGAAGGCATGGATGAAATCAATAAATCTCAACTGATACTCTGCTGCAAGTTCGGGTGGGAGAGTGGCTGACCCATCAATGATCCACAAACCCTGGAAGGTGGCAAACCCAGAGTAAACATTTCCATTATTGTCCCTGAAGCTATCGGTGAAGCACTGTAGAAAACATGACATGCCACAAAGGGCTAGGAGGCTGGAAGTCATGAACCGGCTGACTGGGTCACACTCACCTTTGTTTGTGAGAACAGGTGATAGAAATTGGAAAGCGAGAACCGTTCCAGTAGGTAAAAGATTAGCTAGATGGGCTGTGCTCTGAAATGTCTGGCTAATGGCCATTTGTATTGGAGTTCTCTGTCCTGTTTGTGGTCTCGGCATATCTTGCAGCAGAGCAACTTTCTGGTCATTGAGATGCCAAGATTCCTCATCTTCAACCTTAAACTCCATGGCCCGGAACCTTTTATTTTCTTCCTTCTTTCTTTCAATCCCTGTAGGGCTTTTAATTCCATGTAAGAAACTGCTGTATTTTATAAGCAGTGGAAAGAGATGCTTTTGAGTGGGGGAAAAGGGAGGGAAGGGCGGTTTAGTGGTGCCTTGCAAGAAACAGAAACTGAAATTAAGGGAAAACAAATTTCATTAGAGTTCTGGAGTAATAGTTTGGTCCTGTTTTGAGTACCGTCAGAACCTTGCAGGGGTGGCCTCCAATAATTTGTATATAGCTTTTGTGATATTTATGAAGACATTCTCAAGAGTTTTCAAATGTGTACATGAGAGATTCATTTACTGAAGCTAGGCTCCCCAAGGGATTTAAGTTTGTGAGAACTTTCTTGCTTAGAAGCATCAAAAAGGAGCTGGGGGTGTTTTCCAGAGAAACCTTTGCTTTAATCTTTCTGGTTTTGAAGGTGAAGGTCTGTGCTTTCTCCCCACTGTATTTGTTAGTTTCCTCTGTAAGCAGGCATAAAAACCCTCTTTAAGATTCCCATTGCCAATCATGGATGCTTTCCTTGAAGTGATTCGTATATCATTATCATTAAGGGTCGAAACATGGTTCACTTAATTCGATAATTTTTTTAAGTGTCTTACAATAAATTCAAGTAATCTCAATATGTTAAAATAAATCACAGTGACTGACCAAGGCCCAAAGTAGGCTTTTTTGACCCAAGCTGAGCTGCCCAGGGTCATCTGTTTCTATGCTTACTGCTTATAGGATAAAGCTTTTTAGGCCCAAGCCAAACCCACTTTAATGGGCTTATCCGCATGGGCCTGTTTCATTTCTTGGACTACTAGGCCTTCAGGAGAACATTCTGTCCCTCAAATTGAATCTTTAGCCTTAAGAAATGCATTCTACTCTATTGGCTTAAGGAAAATTTATGGTGCCATTTGCAGTATAATATTTCATTACGCAAGGAATATAATAATGTCAAGATAAAGAAAACCGTTCTGTAATAGAAATGACGAATATTTTTTAAGATAGAGAAAACCATAATAGTATCAAAATGCGTGTCTGGTAAGACAATCCAAGGTTGCACCCCTAGAAGTTTCCTAATCAAAAAATAAAAATAAAAGTAAAAAGCTTTCCCTGCAGCCATTTTATATATTCTTATAGAAAAGTTTCAAGGTTATCTGATGTAGTGAACACGAATAGAGATCTATAAATATAGATATGGGTGTTGATGGTTATCTAGTAGGTGAACTCCTTTTGTGCCACCCCCATCTACTTGTTTTTAATATTATTTAATATTACTTTGTTTCTTGTGATGTCCTTCATCAGTGGGTGAACTGGCCGTATCTGAGGTTGTTGGGTCACGGTCACGTTTTTGGGTGATAATTCAAGCTTGAGTATTAGATCATACTGTTCAATTATTTTGTTCTTGACCCCCAGAAGATTTTCAGTATCTAATAAACTAATCAGTACCAAAAAAAAAAAAACTTTTGCATTATGTATTGCAAGCATTTATATATGTATACACACACGCATAGTCAATCAGGTGAGATCACATGGGTATCTCAAGTTTTATTACTATGTATTTAAATTTCATTCATGAATGCCATTGTTTTGTACTTTGGTCTCATTTCATTATATCTCGAACTTATTTATACCTTCGTTTTTTATTCATTTGTATCTTAATCTCGTTTATTTATATTCTAGTCTCATACGGTTAAATTTGATCGCAGACTTCAAGTTTCAATAGCCCACATTCAAAATTTAGTAGGTATGGATACGATACCTTTACACTTTCATATATTTGAGCAATGAGTATAGAAAAAAAGTCTATGAAAATGGCACAAACCTGTCATGTTTATCATGCTTTCTTAGTTCTTAGATAGTGGTGATTATACCTTTTCTATAGCCATTGCACTAATCCCCATTTCAAAGAGGGTTCCTTAAAGCAACTGGTTATATTTTAAGCTCCATGTTTAGAAATAGAAAGGAGATTAAAGTGTACCATCATATAAAACTCAGCATTTAAAAAAATAAAAGAAGAGGGAAAAAAAGATGGCAGAGAAGAAAGCCAGAAATTAATGAATGTTTGTCTATAAAAATGCCCCAAGAAAAAAAAAGTTGGAGGTCTTTAGGCCCAAATGTTATGGGAATATACAATGAACATTTTCAAATTTTGATGTTTTGTCTATGAATCATGAAAGGGTGTGCTAGAATAAGAGCCCAGGTCCCAATGGTTAGGTAACTGTTTACATTTCTGCCTTATAAGTATCATTAATCACAAGAATCTGGACCATATTTATGAATTAATTACCCAAACAACATTTTGGATGGGCCATTCTGTAATCATTATAATGCTTAAAATTCAATAATCGATCTATCATTTCAGACCTAAAAAGAAAGAAAATCCACCCATCTGGTGGGCGAGTGGTGGTAGTGCTATGCTTTGGGAAAGTAAAATTATATTTCATCACTTAAAAACTCCACACTGCCTTTTCCAGAATCCCAACCTGGGAACTGCAAATTTTTTAAACTCAGGACCTTCTTGAAGTTTTCATGCTAATATAAATCTATGTGAGAAAGCTGATATAAAATTTACTACAATTATGACTACTTTTTGTGGTTTTAAATTTCAGAAATCATTATGCCAACCAACCCAGCTATTAGTTGTGGTTATCTCTTCCAAGACTCTGAAAAGAAAACAGTGTATCCCCAGATGGACCCTATGTGGGATTGCTTTGTTTTTTCTATGTCAACTTTCAAGATTTTCTTAGAATCGCATACTCTCTCTCTCTCTCTCTCTCTCTCTCTCTCTCTCTCTACAGGTAATGAATCATTTGATTCTGTCAATAAGCCCATCATTGATTGAGAAGGGAAAGGAGGAAGGAGAAAGTTTAAGAGGTGAGGAGGTGAGGGGGTGAGGTGAGAGTGATGATGATGGGTTGCCTGAGTTGCAGTGAGAATGAACCACCACTCCTTCCAGCTCATGGGAATAGGTCCCATTTGCACAAACATGAATGCTGATGAAGTGTGACCCATAAGGCCATAAGAACTAATGTGGGGGTCCCTATAATGGATTGCCCACCCTTGTATCTGTAGGGCTCCCTCCCCTAAGTTTCTGGGCACCCAATTGATTGATGCCCTGACCTTCTCTCAATTAAGGGTAGTTGAGAAAGCCAAAAGGAATCAATGATGCCTACTGCCATGATCTCATCTGCTTTTAGAATGACTAATATTAAAGGGTGTGATACAAATTTCAACGTTTGTGCAAATTGCTTCTATTCACCATTTCACCCAAAGGACAATTGTGTTACTCGTTCTATTTGGTTCAAAGTTATTCCAAAAAAACTATTTTTTGAAAACTGTTTTCAAAACCGTTCTAAACAAACCCAAACGTTACCAAAAACAATCACACATTTCCTCTTTTCAACACCTCAGGGGAGCTCTGTAGTACCATGTACCACATTGATTAATGATGGTAAAGCATAACCCAAAAAGGGTTGCTATTTAAAAACAGAGTTCACACATATGACCGACCCACTTGCCAAACAGGCAACTACAAGCCATTTTCCCATTCATCCTTTACAACTCCTCTTCCATTTAGACAATTTTTTAATCTTTTCCCCCAAATCTTCTTTTGATTTTCTGGGTAAAAGTCAAAAACAACTGCACTTTTAAGCATTCCAGCCTATTCTTTTCACACCTGAAATTGCTATCACAAATTCCAACTTACTGATTCTCATCAAAGGGATGTGCGACAGAAGCGATAAGATACACAACCACAAGCAACGGAGTGCATTGCACGAGTTCCCAACCAGCCATCCATCAATCACTTCTCTTTTCTTCTGATTACTTAAAGGCGCCCAAAATTAACTTAATTAGATAGCAGTTAACTGCACATTATTCTCTCTTCTCCATGATTGTAAGTTCCTAATATTCTGGTTAGCACTCTTTTCACTTTAATTAATGCTCCCTGATTCCAAACAAGCTTATCGAATACATTATATCAAGTTGGTTGACAGTGTCCCTCTTCCCCAGAATTTTGATTTGATTGATTCAACTTTTGGTTTTTTCTTACCTGTAGTTTTGGGGGCTTCCGGGTGGTGTTTGGCTCAGTGAACTGTTGAGTACAATAATGAAATTACTAGAAAAACTTGCATAACTAAATCAATTTAAAATCTGATGAGTAATGAGTACTTAATTAATTTATTTGAATGACAAACATTTGTTTGGATCTCCAAACAAAAACGATAGCATTATCATTTGGAAATATACCACATTAAAGACAAAGATGGCACCTCCTCCAATCTTTAGATTAATTAAAAAGCCAGAGGATGAGAAAAAGAAACTTTTGGGATCTACCAAGTTATCACCAATAATTATTGTTCACAGTGTAAGGAAAAAAAAACCCTTTGTCCCAAAAGAAGAGAAAGTTGTATGAAAGATGGGGAAGAGTTTGTCACAACAGTTACAGCAATATCTTTTTCCCCATGAAAAAGGTGGGGTGAGAAAAGTGGGAGAGGGGTGTGGGATGGGGGGAGAAGAGGGTGGAAGCATAAGAGGACAATTATGATGGCGCTAAGGAACAGACTCAAATGGGTTGGTGCCACCACCCTTTACCTACTTGTATATTTATATATATAAATGTACACACATATTGCCTCAAAGTTTGTAAAAGCCCTTGATTTTGGTCCCACCCAGGATGTTCCTTGGTGGGTTCCACCAAGTAGCTCCCAATCTGAATTAAAAGAGCTTTGGGCTGCCATGCCATTCAGCCATTGTGGAAGTTGTTGCAGTGATGCCTCGTACATGCATCATCTTTTTGTTATTAAATACTGTAAAGAGTGGATCATCATTGACAAGGGAATGTGGGTTTTGTTTCTTGGACCACTCTTTAGTTTCCATCTATTAGGCTGCCAAAGTGAAGTCAGATGTGGTGTTCCGGTCATGACTAATAAGTTGGAAAACCTTGGGAAAAAAAGTTAATTATAAGAAAGATAAGTGAATTGGAAGATTGATTATTGAGTAACCAACAAACATTTTCTGTCTCTTTTAACCATGCCTTAATTATTCCTTTACCTTCTCCCTTTCTTAAGAAAAGTGACCAAAATATCGCAACCTCCCATTTAATCATGACTGTACACATAATTTGTTTGAGACAATTCAACATCCCAATCAATTAAAGGGGTTTTTTTTTTTTTTTTTTGGACTTTTTGCCAACCATGGCTTATGAGAAGTAGTATCTACCCTGGGTCACATTCATGCAGAGAGACACATTTGATTGGGCGTCTCGGACATGCAATAATACTATTGTTCTACCCAATTTATGTATGCTGCATGCTAACATGCGCAATCGAGTTCATGCGTCCTTTTCTCACGCGGGTGACACTCCATCACTATCCACAGTTCCACCCACGTATCTTGTTCGCCCCGCGCACGTTAACGTCTCGCATAAGTGTGATGCTCTCCTTTGGGGCCCACAGACGACAGAGTATTTGAAATACTGTTGACTTCATGATTTGAACGTGGATCTTAAACCGTCCGATCTTGATTTGGCTGACCGTTTTGTCCCAGGAGTAATTTGCATTCACTGCCACTTGGGCTGGGCCCCATTCATGGGCCCTTTTGTGTGGATTATCATCTTAAATTGGTGGTACAACCACCCCACATGCATGAATTCATTGTTGTTAATCCAAAGCTCAAATGTAGGCCCACAATGCCACGTGCTCAGAGAGTACAGATGCGATGGATATGCGAATCCTGGCCGTCCATTGTTGTTTGGTTCACCGTCTTTTCTTAATTAAGGATGGGCGAGGATCACCACTCCTTCATATTTTTGGGAAGAATTCAAATTCCGATCGACCTCGCATCTGTCCTTGAGTTAAATGCTAAAGGGATTTTCGGCATTTTTACTGAATATGAAAATCCAATTGTAAGTGAAACAAATTTGAAAAATGTTCATCCTATGATGTTCTAAAATAAAATCTATATATCCACCATTATGAAAAGTGATTTGATGACATGGACAGTCTTTATAGTGACAAAAAAAAAAAAAAAAAGTGGGGAAAAAACAAAAAAGCTATGGCAGTGAGTTTGAAATTTAAGATTGGCGTCGGACAAAATCCATGTAACTCATGATGGTTACAAAAGTATTTGGGTGGACTCGAGTCAACCCATTCATCCATTAAAGGCTTCGCTATTATTGTGAGGGGGCAACCGCCAACGACAATCGCTGTCCACTCAGCTACTCATACAACGGTTCACAGCTCACCACGTGGCATCAATTTGAACTGTTCTCTGGTTATTAACTGTTGGGTCAAATGAAGAGCCGAAAAGGGTAAAACACTAAAACCCTGGTCCCTTCGCGTCTTCTAGTCCAATTTCTGTACCCTCTCTAGGAGTCATTGAAATCATGGCTTTGGAGAGCACCCCTCCCGCAAATCTACTATGTTTTTCTTTTTAATATGCGCCATTACCAAGCAAAATTAGTTGTGTCAAATTAAGTAGACTTGGCCCACTACCATCCAAAATAAGAGGTGGGTACTGTGGATAGCTAATGATACGGCCGCTAAGTTGGAAATTTTGAAGGGTGTGGGCCTTTGTGTTGAACCAAAGTATACTCCAAGTCCCGAATCGATACATGGTGGGGTCTTGGTAATCTTGTAAGGGAATATCATCTTCCAAATTCATTTTTGGTTTCCTAAAGTGGACTATGTCCTCATGGTGCTCCACTCCCTGTAAAAAACAAGCCGCTCATGTAAATATTGGGTAATGCTGACTTCATTCTATTTCAGGTAATGTGTACGATATGGAACGTAATTATCAAAATGTGTGATAAATTAAGGTCTTAAAAGATTAGAAATTTAATACGTACCTTTTGGGTGTCTTAATTTTTCTCTTGGCTAGAAAGTGTAATAATTTTTATTAATTAAGGTTGGCCAAGACTGTAGATTGAAAGCTGAAAGCCGAGCCCAGACCTGACCATGACCTTGGTTCATGGCTTTTGTCTGGGCGTGGGGCTTGTGATTCTAGCTTTCCCCAACCCATGTTTGGTTAAACAATTCCATGGAACATGGGCTCCCGTGGGATAACGTGGGATTGTAATGATCGATAAAACGTAGAGAAAAGGAAAAGTTTGAAACAAAGTGACAGCTTTTTACTGTTTTCTTTGACTTCTCGCTTCTCGGTTCACTAAGCTGATCTTTCCTTGCTGGTTGCTGCCTCCCTCACAGTCCCCCAATCTTATCTTCTTCCTCCTATCTTCTTCATCTCTCCCTCACCTCGTACTTTTTCCGAGTACAAAGTATTGTAAAGAAGAAACAAGATTGAAGCTTCACACCTCATGGTGTCTTTAAGGGAAACATTCACCTTATTGGTTCTCTATTACTTCTTTGGAAATATACGTTTCACTTGTACCTAAGGACTAGAAGTTCCACCAAAAGGGTCCAACCAAGACAAGGTATATATAAATGGCTTCCGCGAAAATTATCCTTGGGATGGTACCTTTTCAACTGTATGTACGTAACTTGAATGCAATAAAGTAATTCTTCAGGTTATTGAGGAAGAGTTTGAAATTTTTGCAACCTTACAACTATCCATACGTAAATAAAGTGGTTTATTTACGGTTTGAACAAGGTTTGCTTAGTGGGCAGGAAATGGGATGATCAAGGAATAACGTGAAAATAGATTTGGATATATATTTTGAAACATGAGAGTGATGCTTTTGGGAAATTTTAAGCAACAAAAAACCATGATCAAGAGGCAAATGTGAAAACAAATCAAGTGGTTGAGAATATACAATGAGGGTATATGATTGAGAGAGAGTTGACAATTTGGAGCGAATAAGGTTTGCATGGTAGACCAAAAATAAGAATTAGATTTTTTGAATAATGTATGTTGAATAAACAATTTAGGATTAACTTCGTGTACTTGTTCAAAAGACCAAGGATATTTTGGATTATATCTATTAGTATCTTTGACATATTTCGTAAATTATATTATATGATAGTAAAAAATATATGTTGACTTTTGTCGATGGTTGTCGTATAACGATCTGGATATATATTTTGAAACATAAGAATAGTGTTTTAGAAAAATTTTAAGTAATGAAAAAACTATGATTAAGAAGTAGATACATTAACAAATCTATTACTTGAAAACATACAATGATATGAAATTTTGTGAAAAAAAAAATGGTTTAGTAAGTTTTATAAGAATAAAGGTATTATGTGATATCACATAGCTAGACATATGCTATAATAAAATGATATTTTATAACCAATAAACGAAACTATTTTTTTTTTAATGGGTCGATTTGCAAGTCCATGAAATTTTCATATTAGATGTATTCATATAAGAGACTTTCCTATTATTACAAAGAAAATATTCTATAGTAAAATTTTCATATAGGAATAGATATATATTAATAATTATATAATTAGTTTGTTTATATGAAATATCCCCATATAATTAGAAAATATATATAAAAAAGATTATAATTAAAAGAAGTTTTTATTTTTTATTTTATTTTATAATTAAAACGTTAAGATTTAAGAGTTATATCCTTAAACAACAGATGAAGATATCTTCTTTTTCTTCATCAATGAATATATGTTTTAGCTCGAACCAAGTAAATCTTTTTTTGCTTTGTATGCCGTTTTATTTTCTTCTTTACATTATTGTTTTTTATTGTGATTTTTCACTATAAAAATCAACATATACCCATCATTTTCTTTTTCTTCATCCATTTTTTTTTCTTTTAGTCTTTTCATAACCTTATCAAAACCTTCGAGGAAATACAAAAATTTAAAAATCATTCAAATTATTTGATTAACAAAATAAATACGTAAAAGTGATTTTCATCTTTTAGAAACATCTTTTGAACAAAAATTCCTCCTTTATTTCACTTCAAGCAAGTTGTAAATAAAAAGTTGATAGGGTAAAAAAAATGTCAATTTTTGGACACCCTTGTGTCATTCTCAGTTTTTCCCCAATTTTTGTTTTTATTAACATTTTTCAAAATTTAAATTACTTCTAAATTATCCTAATTACTTTCCAAGTATCTTAATAACAAATGTTTAGGAAAATAAATCCTAAATATTTTCATGTGAGATATTTCCAAAATAAACCCGGATTCCAAAAATAAATAAAAGGGATTGAAATAAACTTCGAATTTGTTTTATATATATTTTTTCTTTTGTGACAAAGAAGTTCAGTTCCCGGGAAAAAGGACAAAAGACAAAAGAAGTTGTAGAAGAGAAGACCAAGGGAAGAGTAGGGTTTATGTTTTCTAAGACTCTTTCATCATAGGGGGTAGGAATAAAAGAAAAAATTGCACGTTCCCCCATGCATTACATAAATAATAATATTAAATTAATTTGTTTATTTTGGAGACTCGTGAAAATGGAAATGGAAAATTTTGAAAGTTCCCCCCTATTTCCATGTAATTTTATCAAAGGGCAGTGCACAGTATGCTCAGACTTTGCAGTCCATCTCCGACACCAATGAATATCTTCTACGTTTACCCGCGACTCATTTCTATACGTCTGATTCAATCGGAGGGTAATCACTTCAGTCTTGGCGTTATATCAATCCCAAAGGCCTGAGAATCGAATCTTGTGGCTTGATTTGCCACGTGTACGGCAGGAAGGACTACAGCCTGAGTTCCCACTGGAAGCGTGTAGTGCACGCTCTTGGGACTTGGGAATTGGGAATTTCGCGTGCCTCATTTTTTGTCCCAATGAAACGGACAATGTATTCGGTTGATCCTCTGTTCATTTATGAAACCGTTTTGAAACATAATTCCAAAAACAAACACCTCACTGCCAAAGCTTTTGCTTTTACCTTTTCTTTTTTTAATTTTTATTTTCCTGTAGCGTTTTGATTTTTCACTTTCCTATATGTAGGTTAGATAATGTTTATCTGTAAAATGTGCTGCACTCCACTTTCACTTTTGAAATACTGATATTTATTTTCATGTACTGTAATCCACTGACATTAAAAGAAAATTGAATGTGAAGACAACCTGGGGAATCCTCTGTGTATCAGGCGGTCAGTAATGAGTAAGGTCCAATAAGTCCAATTGCGGTCGATTACGATGCAGTGGCTGGTTTCTGATGACTGATGAGCCAGCTCCCAGTGAGAGGCTGTTGTGTCACCCAAAAGCCTAAACGCGTGACCCTCCTCTCAAAACACACCCACATGACTCGGTTTTTACTGTTTTAGTTTTTAGTTTTTACCCTGTTTTTGTTTTTGTTTTTGTGTGCGTTCCTTCCTTTTTCTCGTTTTTGTTTTTGGAAAACAAAAACAAAAAAACATGATAATAGCTTTTAGGCTTTTAGCGACTCTGCTTCCGCTTATATGCATATGTAATATATATAATCCCAAAGCGCAACACAACACAGCACCACAACACCAGCCCTACGATTCCATCGGTCTTGAGATCTGCAACTCCTGCTTCTAATGCTGCCCCGCTGTGAGCCCAATGTGACGTTGTTTTGGAGGCTTATCTCCTGCTTCACATTCTGATTCCTATCTCCCTCCTCCCCCTTCCTCTGTCTTCTTTCTTCACACTCAGGAACTTCGGAGTGGTGCAGTTTGTCTCTCTGGAAGTCACAATGCTTCTGCTACTGCTGTTGCTGGTTTCTCCTCTATTGGCTCTATCTATCAACCAGGAGGGTCTCTTCCTACAGCGAGTGAAGCAGGGTTTCGCCGACCCTACCGGAGCCTTATCCAACTGGAACGACCGCGACGACACCCCATGCAACTGGTATGGCGTCACCTGCGACCCCGAAACTCGGACAGTCAACTCACTCGACCTCTCCAACACTTACATTGCCGGACCTTTCCCCACGCTCCTCTGTCGTCTTCACGACCTCCATTCCCTCTCTCTCTATAACAACTCCATTAACTCCACACTGCCTGCCGACATTTCCACGTGTCAGAGTCTGGAGCACCTTAATCTCGGTCAGAACCTTCTCACAGGTGCCTTGCCATCCACTCTGGCCGACATGCCCAATCTCAGGCACTTGGATTTTACCGGGAATAACTTTTCCGGCGATATTCCGGAGAGTTTCGGCCGGTTCAGGCGATTGGAGGTTCTGTCTCTCGTTGGGAATCTTATGGACGGGACATTGCCGCCGTTTCTCGGAAACATTTCGACGCTTAAGCAGCTTAATTTGTCTTATAACCCGTTTGCGCCGAGTCGCATCCCGCCGGAACTCGGGAACCTGACGAGCCTTGAGATACTTTGGCTCACTCAATGTAACCTGGTGGGTCCAATTCCTGACTCGTTGGGTCGCCTCAAGCGTCTCACTGATTTGGACCTAGCCCTGAACTACCTCCACGGTCCAATTCCGAGTTCGCTCACTGGGTTGTCCAGCGTTGTCCAGATTGAGCTCTACAACAACTCGTTGTCCGGAGGGTTACCAGCCGGAATGCGGAACCTGACGACATTGCGACTGTTCGACGCGTCTACGAACGAATTAGATGGAACGATTCCAGATGAGTTGTGCCAGTTACCTCTCGAATCGCTTAATCTCTACGAGAATCGATTTGAGGGGAAGCTGCCTGAAAGCATTGCGGACTCGCCTAACTTGTACGAGCTCAGGCTGTTCCAGAACCGTCTCAGTGGGGTGTTGCCGAAAGATCTCGGAAAAAAATCGCCGCTGCTGTGGCTTGATATTTCGTACAATCAGTTTTCCGGTGCCATTCCGGCTAGTTTGTGTTCAAAAGGAGTGTTAGAAGAGCTTCTCTTGATCCACAACTCGTTTTCTGGTGAAATTCCTGCGAGTTTGAGTGAGTGTAGCAGTTTGACACGGGTTCGGTTAGGGAATAACCAGCTTTCCGGCGAGGTGCCGGCTGGATTCTGGGGACTTCCACGCGTATACTTACTTGAGCTTGCCCATAATTTATTTTCGGGGCAAATCGCAAAGACCATTGCCAGCGCGTCCAGTCTTCAACTTTTAATTATATGGAAGAACAGCTTTTCCGGAACTATACCGGACGAAGTCGGTGGGTTGGAGAATTTAGTTGATTTTTCAGGCAGTGACAATCAATTTAGTGGACCCCTTCCGGCGAGTATTGTAAATCTTAGACAGCTTGGTAAACTTGATCTTCATAACAACAAGCTCTCTGGTGAGCTCCCGTCTGGGATTCACACTTGGAAGAAGCTCAATATGCTCAATTTAAGAAATAACGGGTTTTCCGGGAATATTCCCAAGGAAATTGGAACCTTGAGCATTCTCAATTATCTTGATCTCTCAGAAAATCGGTTTTCCGGGAAAATCCCTGATGGGTTGCAGAATTTGAAGCTCAATGAGTTCAATTTTTCAAACAATAGGCTTTCAGGTGATATCCCCTCTTTGTATGCTAACAAAATTTACAGGGATAACTTTCTGGGTAATCCTGGTTTGTGTGGAGATCTTGATGGCTTGTGCAATGGCAGAGGTGAAGCTAAGAGTTGGGATTATGTGTGGGTGCTTCGATGCATCTTTATACTCGCCGCTGCAGTGTTAATTGTTGGTGTGGGTTGGTTCTATTGGAAGTATAGGAGTTTCAAGAAGGCAAAAAGAGCTATAGACAAATCAAAGTGGACATTGATGTCCTTCCATAAGTTGGGTTTCAGCGAATATGAGATCTTGGATTGCCTTGATGAAGATAATGTGATAGGGAGTGGAGGTTCAGGGAAGGTGTACAAGGCTGTTCTTAGCAATGGTGAGGCTGTTGCAGTGAAGAAGCTATGGGGAGGATCAAATAAAGGGAATGAAAGTGATGATGTTGAAAAAGGTCAAATTCAAGATGGATTTGAAGCAGAGGTTGATACCCTGGGTAAGATTAGGCACAAGAACATTGTTAAGCTATGGTGCTGTTGCACCACTAAGGATTGCAAGCTTTTGGTTTACGAGTATATGCCTAATGGTAGCTTGGGCGATTTGTTGCATAGTAACAAAGGAGGATTGCTGGATTGGCCAACGAGGTATAAGATTGCTTTGGATGCTGCGGAGGGGCTCTCTTATTTGCATCATGATTGCGTTCCTCCTATTGTGCATAGGGATGTGAAATCGAATAATATTTTGTTGGATGGGGATTTTGGAGCCCGGGTTGCAGATTTTGGTGTAGCTAAGGTGGTTGATACAACTGGAAAAGGGCCTAAATCCATGTCTGTCATAGCTGGTTCTTGTGGCTACATTGCACCAGGTTAGTGAGTAAACATTTTGCTCCTCATTTTAGGTGCTTATTTTTCTTGATTTGCAGAATAATGGAATTTCACATTGCTTAATGATATTAGACTGTAGTTTGATCATTAGTGATCATGTAGTTTTCAAATATAGATTGCTATGGTTAACAGTAATTTGTCAGTGGTTACCGTTGTAATCTTCCCATATGCTTGATCTGAGAGGTGTCTCTGGAGTTGCTTAGGTGGAGTCTTACATTGCATTTCTCATAATTATTATACAGGAGTAGATGATTGAATTACCATTTTTTGAACACTACAACTCAACAGGTTTGCTTAGTTTGTCCATGGAAAAAGAGTATATTCCATCACCTTTTTATAATTAATTGATCCTAGAGAAATTGATTTTGCATTTGCCATATTAATTAATTCCTGTATGGTGTAATTGTTTTCCTATATTAATTCTCTTTTTGCTAGGTTCTATTTGAATTAATTCTGTTTGTGTAAACTTGTTGCAGAGTATGCATACACACTTCGTGTGAATGAGAAGAGTGATTTATACAGCTTTGGTGTGGTTATTCTTGAGTTGGTCACAGGGAGACATCCGGTTGATGCTGAGTTTGGGGAGGACTTGGTGAAGTGGGTGTGCACAACTTTGGACCAGAAAGGAGTGGACCATGTGCTTGATCCCAAACTCGATTCCTGTTTCAAGGAAGAAATATGCAAGGTCCTCAATATAGGTATTCTATGCACCAGTCCCCTTCCCATAAACCGCCCCTCAATGAGAAGGGTAGTGAAGATGTTGCAGGACGTGGGAGGAGAAAACCAGCCCAAGCCTGTGAAAAAGGATGGGAAATTGTCGCCCTATTATCATGAAGATGCTTCTGATCAGGGAAGTGTAGTTTGAGAATTTTTCATTTTGGGTTTGTGCAAGATATCAATATGGAAGGAGTGAGATGAGCTGCTCTTTCAGCAAACTTCTCAATTCTCATCCCTGCTTGATGTTTGCTTTAATGGGGGATGAAAGATGAATTGGGGGTGAATTAAGAGCGTTATTAAGGAGTTGGAGTTATAAACTGTAAATCAATCAACTATCAAAGTAAGTGTTCCTTTACCCAGCCATGGGCATGAAAGACCTCTCATGGATGTTGTTATTAACACTGTTCATTGATGGTGATATGTCTCCAGGATTTCTTAGGTGTTGTTTAGTTGGTAACTTGTGCCTTCTATTAGTAACTCCAATAGTAAATACAATCTTTTATGCTATATGAAAATTATCCCAGGAGTGGGAATATCTCAAAATCCTCTGTGCCTTGATGATCCAAGTTAAAAGCTTTGACTCCTCTCTTCCCACTGAGGTTGTCAGTGGGGCTGCCCTTATGGCCGGAGACAGCTATTGTTCAGTTAATAAGGTCTGTTGGCTGGGTTGGGTGTCTTTCATGGGTCCTGCTCAGTAAGTGAAAAGGGTCCCTCCTTCAACAATTTTGTTTGAAAATAACTAGGACAATCCAACAGTTACCATGATCTGTCCCAGCTTGTAGACATGCCATTTTGGTTGCACATGTGTTTGTATGTTCCGTCTTATTATTATCATTTGAACTTTCGAATTGCAGAGGATAGTGATGGGACTGAGATATGTTTGGTTGTTTTCGTTAATCAAACAATTTTGAGTGCTTAATGAGATGTTGCACTCCAACTGTGCAAAAAACAAACAAGCCTTTGAAAGTTGAAACTGGCCTATAAAGCTGACTTCTTCACTAATGTCCGAAAACATTAGAAGATGATGATCCCATCTCTCTATTGTGGTCCTCAGCTAAACTCTCAGTTGTAACCCTTTACCGTATTACTGATAGATGACTCCAGCAAAATATATTGTCCGTTCTAATGGCCCTTGTATATACACACTTCACCTCAAAGGCCCTTGATTAACATATACGTTGGAGCAGGCCCAATCCTAAAACATTCTTGTGGTGTCCTTTAAGGCCACGGACAACCCCAGCCTTTTGGTCAATATCTATCCACATCTCGCTCAGTTTTGCGAGTCCTCACAACCTTATGAACGCACATCCGACTTTTATTTATTCCATGACATGGGGAGCCATAGGTGGGCGTAAGCTACTTCATCATGAAAGGACATGTTCACTTCTAAATACCTAGGGACAGTGAGACAGGGTTAACGCATTCTTCTGTAATTGGGTCTCACAATGGATCTTGATTGAATTGTGTGGCGTACCATCAAGGTCTCACACCAATGTCCATCTTGGCCAATTGGAGCCCACAACAAATCTACCAGCCTGTTGGGTCTTAAATGGGTCGCCAATCCTAGCATTAGGTTTTGCAAAGCCCATTTTTGTAGTGGCCATTTTGAAGTTGTCATCGAATGTGGCCTTTGTGTTGCTAATGGGTTGGATCGAGCATCTCATGGGTAGTGCTTGGAAGGATAAATAATCTCATGTATAGTGTAAAGAGTAGCAAAATTCATCTACAGACAACATCACAATCTCTCTTGTCTAATACGTTAAGACATAAAAACTAGTAATCCATGTCCCAAAGAGAATGGACGCGAGTTGGGCTTTGGCTGGGATGTAACCCAGCCAATAAACAAGAGGCAGTAGATTTGCGGAGTGACCTTCTTCCCATTGTTTGTGACTCGTCACCATTTTAACTCTTTTTTCAATGAGCTTCTTCCCATTTACGGCGAGCCATCACCATTTTATCCCAAATTTTGACAAGTTTCTTCTTACTTTCGGCAAGCAGTAAGTATTGAGATCCTAAATACCATTTTGTTGTGCTTTTGGTTTTGGCTTGATTTTGTATGTGGTTTTGTGGTTGGCTTTGAGTGTTGGTAGATTAAGAATATGTTATTAGTTACTTGTATTTATGATTTTTTTTTTCTTTGAAACCCATAATTGGGATTTTGGATATGAAGATGGATGTTATATAAGAAGGTTTTGTTAGAATGAAAACGAGGGATACTGGGAGAAACCAAAATATTGCAGGATGAAGTTTGTGAAAAAGTGGAAACGGGAGAGATGAAATGACAAACCCATAGATTGTGGCATATGCATAGAAAATAAATGGATATTCACCATTTGGGACAAGTAAAGGAACTAGGTTTAGAATTCGTGCTCTCATATAACATGAGATGAGGAAGCTTGAGGCTTTAAAATAAGAAGTTTAGGATTAGTCTCTAAGTGTCATGTGCCATAGAGAAGGTAGTTTGTGCTAGCATGAACACGAGTATTATATATGTTGCTTCATTTTGAAAGGAATATGAGCCAAATCTTGAGTTCCCTAAGACAACCTTATGATTAAATGATGAAACAACATGCAATAAGTAATACTGTATAATGATAAATTTCATTATACAGGAAAATACAAAACCCATACAAATCCGATATACAAGCTAATACGAAATCTAATCTATAGAAAATGTGGAAATATATATTTTTATTTTTAATTTACTTTTTTTTCTGTTGTTGTTGGTGGTGTTGTTCAAGTCCTGGGCAGTCTTTATTTTGGAAAATTCCCTAAAATTTACAACATCCATATGTCAACATTTCTCCGGCATCCCTACACATAATTCTAAAGATATTCTTACAGTGCCGGCCGAATGAGGAAGATAATTAATTTGGCACTGGGCATGCTTTGTCATGTGCATACCGCTAGACCGATACTACAAGAAAGGTACTAAAGAATCCTCATTTTCATACAGAAGAATAATCAGAACCGGAAAGTACAAAGACACGGGGATTTCCAGGTGGGGCTTCTGCAATTTCCTTTTCTTCCATGTTTTCATGGTTCATGAGGATTATCCCAATATGAACATGATCCATGGATATGGAAACTGTCAAAGGCGAAATCTTGGGTCATACAATTTATAGACCTTTCCCAAGGGAAAGTGATACACTGTTCACAAGACAGGTCAGAGTTTTTCACATTAATTGTTTTCTTTTTGACATTTTCTATTTTCTAGATGTATGGTTTTTCCATTCTAGCTAAGTGTTGTAACACGTGATTTTGGAAGCTTAGACTCTTTTAGAGAGTTGAAAATTCCCCTTAGATGGATGCCTCCGGATTACAAAGCGTGATTAATGCCGCAGTTGAATCTTCCATCAAACTTTTGAAGCAACTTTGTCTTAAAACGTTTACAGGGGTGTGTTTGATGGAAATTGTACTTGAGTTGTTATATCTAACCAAACGGTTTGATAAAGTAATCCATATATAAGTCAATAGAGGACTCTATGGCCCTCCTTCCCTGTGCTCCGTCCACCAATCTCGCATGAGACAAAATGGATATTGTGGAAACTCCTCAAGAAAAAACTGAAGAGAGGGCGGCCAACCACATATAAACCATCATATATGATGTAACTAAACCCATGCATGTTATTCCAACTTTCTTACCAATCAAACCTCTTTTTCAAAGTGCATATCTATACGCTAAATTGATGCCGTCTTTTCTCACATACTTTTCTCTTTCTAACCCTTTGGAGGAGGAGGGAGCCGGACCCCTTTTTCAAACTCATACATAACCCCATTTCCATTCTCTGCTTTATGGGTTGGCCTACTTCTTAATCCCTCATTGACTCATTTCCCTGTATACAATTCAGGGGTAAAGGTGGGGGAAGCAGTTGCCAAGATTTCTTAGGAGAGCTTGCTGGGAGGATCGCTAACATGAGCTATGGTGAGGGTATATCTTACGCAGTTGTTATGGCTCTCCTTTCGACATCCATCGTTATCCTCGGTGTCCTCCTTTTCATCCTTTGCAGGAAGAAACCGGTGGAGTCTGAAGAAACTCTTCCTATCAAGCTTTGTGCACAAGCGTGCCCTTTAACTGATATCGATGCAGCTACTGATTGCTTTAACCATCGTAGAATTATTGGTAAGGGTCGTCTGGGAACTGTATATGCAGCTTTGTCAGGAAGAGGGGAATTGGTTGCTGTGAAGAGAATCCATCCGGGGCTTGTTTTGAGCAATGCCTGTTTTGGGTTTTCGTCCATACTTAGGTCACTCTCTTTAGCTCAACATCCCAACATAGTATCCATCGTAGGGTTCTCAGAAGGCCCGGGGGAGAGAATTATTGTAATGGAGTTTGCTGGAATGGTGAGTTTGGACTTCTATTTGCAGCAGAACTCTGACGGGGCGTCTCTTTTGGATTGGGGCAGGCGTTTGAGGATTGCAGCAGGAGCAGCTAGAGGGCTTGAGTATTTGCATGAAGGGATGACACCCCATATTGTGCATGGCTGCATCAAAGCTTCAAATATCATAATAGATGTGAAGTTTTGTGCCAGAGTTTGTGATTATGGGCTTTCTTTCTTGGCACCCCATGAGAAGAGAGGCCTTGTGGGGTATGTGGATGATGAGTACTGGGCTGAGAGAGGGGGCGCTTCCAAGGAAAGTGATGTATACGGATTTGGAGTGATGTTGTTGGAGCTTTTGAGTGGGAGAAGAAGTGATGAAGGGTTACTTGTTGAGTGGGCATTGCCTTTGATTAAGGAAATGAACATCAGTGCGCTTTTGGATCCTAGACTTGTGATCCCATCTGATATGAAGCATCTTATCAGACTGGCTAAAGTTGCCTCAGCTTGTGTGGGCAATTCGAGGAAGAACAGACCTTCAATCGCTCAAGTGGTGGCCATTTTGAGCAGTCTGGAGATGGAGGTATGTCTTTGATTCTTCTTGGGTCTCTCACAAATTAGCCAGCTAGCAACAATTTTGAAGTACTACCTGAAGATGGAAATTTTGACACCCCATTTACGGGCCCCTAGAAGCAAGCACTATATCCCAAGTACATTTGGTGACTCTGATGAAAAATCCTCTGGACCCAGATGATGAAGCTGGAAACAAACTATGATGAGTCGAGTTTCGCTTTAATTAGCTATAATAATATAGTAGAGACTCATGTTGGGTGGGGAGGTGATTGTGGTGGGGTTGATGTTAAGACCTTCGCCATTAGTGGGGGAATGTTGAAATAGAAAGGTAGGACGGTGCCTTTATATTTCGGGCGGTGAATTTATTCTTTGTTTCCGTGTAGAATTGAGGATCTTTTTGGGCACCAAGAGGACCCCCACCCCCCAATGCCCCATTCCATCAACTCCCCTATTCGCCCTAGTCTTTTTGTGCTTGTCATTGCTTCATCATTCGACTCTACTGTTACCTTTGTAAATCTTTGTATTATTAAATATATATGAATAGTTGTTAAAAAATCTTTATCATACGATACATCATGGACTCGTGATTTGTCCCAAACGGATTGTGAGTGGGCATCCCTCCATTAATTACGGTAATGGAGGGTTATTTATAATTTTTTTGGGGTTAATTAAAGGTTTCTTAATGTATGGGCGTGGAAAGATTTTGTTGATCTTGGCAGCATGGCATTATCTTCTGAAAAAGATGCGATGAGTCGTACAATGAATTAAAAAACAAAGTGTTAAAAAACGTCAAAGTCGCAGGTAGATCTACCACCCTCTGGTTGGTGGAATGTTCTTTCAATGGATTTACTAAACCCATAATTGGTGGTGGGACTATTATCCACCTATTTCTTATCAAACTATACTGTGACTTCACATGGCAATCATAAAATTTTCAGTCCTTTTATTTGAATAAATTTTTTGAGGATTAATTCTTTCATTTGGAGGGTTTTGATGAATTGATTATGGAAGGGGGTTGTTTGGAAGAGGTGGCAGAAAGGTTACCTAAGTCAAGACCATTGCATTGTGAAGGGCCGGTGAGATGAAGGTCTGAGAAGCATTGTTTTGTCTGAAGATTTTAAGAGAGTTATCTGAAATAGGAATAAGACGTATCTCAAAGAATGTTTTTTTTTCGTGTGTTATGCTAATGCAATTTGATTATTGTATTATAAAGCATGAGGAAAAAGTTTTTAAACAAAGTTTTATAAAGTATGATATCTTGAGTAACAAGTTGTTAGACATTAATATATTGGTCCGACTAAGTCAAATGCTTGAACGAATAATTATTTTTAATACTTGGATTAGACTTAAATTAAGTTTTATTTCAACTCAAACTCAATTTGGATTGAGTTAAGGTTGATGATTAGATAACCCAAATCTAATTTAATGTTTTTATAATATTTATAATATATATATTATACAATTTAATAATATTATTTTATTTATAGACATTTAAAAAAAAAAATTATATCATATCATATGTTTTTTATTTTTAAATCTTTTTGAACAATATATAATTTTTTTTTATTTTGTTGTTATCTTAAAATTTTGTGATATTTATCATTTAAATTTTCATATAAACATATAATTTTTTTAAAGAAAAATATTATAAAAGGATTTTAAATTATACAACATTATCAACCTAACTAATCTCAATCTAACATAACCTGAACATAAGGAATGGATTAAGTTTGATTCAAATTAATTTTTTCTTAATTTTGATTTGGATTGGACTCTAGTTTAATTTGACAAAAGTAGATAATATCTAGACGAGAAGCATCATATGTTCAAATCTTTACCGTTGTCTTCCTATTCCTTTGAATTTGGGTTTGGCTAACTTTCAGGCAACTTGGGATGCTTATCATTGGATTAGTTTGGGCCTGGGCTTCATTTTGGGCCGCCCCAAGTACCTGAGCTTGATGCCTCTCATGAATGTTAGCCACACTTGCAACAAAGAGAAACGGCAACCCTGCTGGAGCCCAATAATTTATCATCTGTGATACAAATGAAGAATAGCATTTTGCCCTAAAACCTGGAAAAGGATGGGTGCTGTATGGGCCGATACTTTGGGCTTAGGCCCAATTATTAAAGCACCTTAGGCCGACCCATAAGAACAGCAAGTTCTGTGATTTGTCATATCCGTGAAACAGGGAAATGGACAAAGGAAAGGGTATTGTTATCCAAATAAAGAAACAAGTTGACAAAAAATCCCACAAATCCCAATCCATACGTTAAAGCTAGTGGAGAAGCTTAGGGCTTAAGCTTTTGTTGCGTAGCTTGTTGAAGAAGTTGGAACCAATCCTTGTATCACTGTCGGCTAAAAAAATATTGAATTCACATTCTCTTTGACTCCTTCCACTTGCCGCTTTCTCTCCAATTGCAAGGCACATAGGGTTATTTGAGGAGAAAATTGCTATACAATTGCAGGAATAAATAAAAAGTCTGTATAGACTACCTCGACATTGTCCTTTGCATGGTCAAGTCTACAATTTCATCAGCTTATTCCGCACCTCGGTCATGCCATGTTCAGGTAAAGAAAAGTTGTTTTGGCCATGAGAAGTATGTTAGAAATGGTTTAGCCTCACCATAAGAATTAACCATATATATATATATACATATACCCAGTTCAGACAGAGATATATATACACATAGATAGAATGAGAAATCATCCGGACAAAATCATGTTTCACGTGTTCATGTAATGAAAGTGTTATAATATGATACGAATCATCCAAAAGAAGAAGGAATGGTGCTGATCTCTCAGAGAAAGAGGGGATTCCTTGCTTCAAATGAGAAGTCTACGTTAAGAAATGGATTAATACATGTAGAGGTTGGTGTAATATCCGTTTGTTATTTTCATTTTTTGGTGGGATTGTAAACATACATAAAATTTCACATAGCTTTAAAGACACTCTAGGGTGACGCTGGAGCTAAAGCCATCTCCCCCTTGTACTGGGGAGGGTGAAACGTCCCAGGAGAATATCAGCTTGCCCCATCTCCACTCTACCCTTTATGCATTATATAGGTTGTTAAATTTAAGGTTAACTTTCTTGAATTACCTTTTCAATAAACCAAAACTCCTCTTCAAACATAGTAAAGAATGCAACGACCAAAACTGCATTTATATTCTTATACTAGTCAGTATCCATACATTAACAAAACCTAACTTGACGTCCAAGCAACCTTTTTTTTATATTTCTAGAAAATTTTCATTCTCTCCTCATCTTCTTTTATACCCTTTCTCCTCCTCTTCATCTCCCTCTTAGAAAGAAACAAGCTGTAGAGAGGACACAGTTCAAGGAAAAACATAAAGTGAAGGAGAATTAATTCCTTTCCAAACATCAAGAAGAAGAATTGTTTAACGTAAAACATGCTTTAAAAGAGACAAGTTGTTGCTTTGCTTTTCTTTTTTCTTTTTTTCCATTCCAAATTGAATCCTTTTTATTTTATGTCTGCCTGTTGCTGTAATTCAGTCTATTTTGGAGAAGTGGAGGAGCCAGGAGAGGAAATTCCCGTCTGGGATGGGCATAGAGGCTCAACAACAGGGATGACATGGTGTAATGACTCAGACGATGAAAGAGCTATTCAAATAATCTCAACCTCCTGTGAAGATAAGAGTGTCATCGATGCAAAGGCTGATGACATACTTCCGACACTAACATGCCCTTCATGTGGCCATCAAATAGAATTCCAAGATCAGGTTTTTTTTCTCATGCTATCTTTTATTAATTGTTTTGTGCTGTATTATTTGGTGTTGATTTTCATGTTAGACGGACAATTATACTTGAATCAGGCCGGGATTCATGATTTACCGGGACTGCCTGCGGGAGTGAAGTTCGATCCGACAGACCAAGAGATTCTTGAACACTTAGAGGCAAAGGTGCTGTCTGATACACATAAGACACATCCCCTAATTGATGAATTTATCCCTACACTGGAGGGAGAGAATGGAATTTGCTACACTCACCCGGAGAAACTACCAGGTGACTTCAATTGTCCATGAATATAGCTTGATCCCATATTACCATTTTTAGATCTATGATTTTTGGTCAATACATAGTAAGGTGCATGCATAATGAGTAGCTATAATTAACTTTCTTCCATCACAAGGCCTGTAAATGATTAGCTTCTCACCTGAGTATCCCGGAAAGGTTTCCGGTTGGAACTCCATAGTATTTGTCTGCTTCTATGTTTTCTTGTAAATTTGATCCATAATTAAAAATTAAAATGATTGGGTGTGGGATGTATCTTCTTCTTCTACCCCTTCAATTTTCTCAAAATAATAACCTGCACATGGGCATTCTCAACTGTATGACCAACTCCATTATGTTACAAGTAAATACCAAAGTTGGTTGTGAATTCGGAATACCAACTTTAATTGCTTCTACCACCATTAATATGGTGCTTTTCTGCTTGGAGTAACCCTGGCTAGCTTGGTCCTGCCCTACAACCCACTTGCTCCTTTTAATCTGTGTTTATTAAAACGAATAGCGATGCCAATGTGTAAAATGCTTCTTCCACTTTACTAATTGCATCCCTCATATCCTCCAACAGAAAATGTATGCCTAAAGCTACCTTAATTGGCAAAGGCAACAAAAGAGCCCTATCATGAAAGGAAGTAACAGAGTTTTGTTTTACCATTGACACTGGTTTTCTGAGTCATACTCAAATCCTCATTTGTTCTTCAACCTGTATGTGGACATGTTTCTGTGCCAGAGGATGCCATTCATAATCCAGCATTCATGACATTTTAGCTGAGTCACAACATTTTCAATAAGACCTCCATTATTTTGTCATTTTTATTTTTTATTTTTTATTTTATATTATCCCCTTGAAGCATCTGCTAGAAAAGATAAGAGTCCTACACCATAATTGCACAACAAATGTTGGAATGAAATTTCAAAAATTTTTATTAGGTTACGGACACAACTTTTTTAATAAATGAAGAGTGTATTTTGCAGTATTTTTTTTTGAAGTGTTTTTTTTAGAACTATTTTTTAGAGAATTACCTATCAAGTGTTTCCTACCATCACTACAAATATTTTTTTTTTTAATTTTTAGAAAAGTTTTTTATAATTTTTTTTTTAAAAACACTTTTTACTCTAGCTAGTTAATAAATCAAACCTATCTCTTTATTGTTAATTTAGTAAATCACAAATGTTGATATATTGAGAAATATCTTGACATGGAAATGAAAAAATGGATTCTTATGAACAAGGTACATCCTTAACCTACACGAAGTTTCTCTCAATTTCCTCTATGATTCATATTGAAATAATCAGTACAAAATTTTCTTTCTGTTTTGGTAGAACTTTAGTAGTTATAATTTCCAACTCCCCTATACATCAATGCTGAGTTTTCTTGACAGTATATGTGGCATGCAGCTCATTTTCTATATATGCACATTCTGGATGATGCAGGAGTAAGCAAAGATGGTTTAATTCGTCACTTCTTTCATCGACCTTCAAAGGCATACACAACTGGGACGAGGAAAAGAAGAAAGGTGCATACCAATGAAGACGGAGGCGAGACAAGATGGCACAAAACAGGCAAGACTAGACCAGTTTTTGTTGGTGGGGCAGTGAAGGGATTCAAAAAGATACTGGTGCTCTATACCAACTATGGAAGGCAAAGGAAGCCGGAGAAGACAAACTGGGTAATGCACCAGTACCATCTTGGCAATAATGAAGAAGAGAAAGATGGAGAGTTAGTGGTTTCAAAGGTTTTCTACCAAACACAGCCTAGACAATGTGGTTTGAGCATTAAGGATTCACTTGATAACAAATCAAATAGTCGAAGTGCGCATGATGGTCCGATAATAAAAAGCGCTGCATTGGTAGAATATTATCATCCATCTTTTATCTCTTATGACCAAGTAAGCCATAATAGAGAAAGCCCACCTCAGCTGATTCCCAACTTGGTAGTCCAAGGCGACGGGTCTTCCTTCATTCGACTAGCTGCTGATGCAAGCAAAGGAAACTTGAGAGGAAATAGAGATGGAAGAGCTGATATATAGCAACGACAATGACTCCTGGTTGGTAGTGGTAGTTGTTTGTTGCTGTGTAACACTCGAAAATAAATTAATAGCATCAGATTTTAATTAATGAGGAGGAAAAGGGAGAAAAAGGTGGACATATATACATATATATGGGGTTTCTTTTTAACTAAAGAAAAAGAGGCCAGGTTTTCCAGGTTCTTCAACTGGGCATTGAAGATTTGGCCATGACACTGCCTTGTAGTTTTCAGAGTAGTTCTTGGTTCAGCAAGTGGATGAAGGAGGAGCACTGTTATACAACCATGCGTATGGGAGACCCATGCATATTGATTGAAGAACTGTACAAATATGATCGATACTTACCTATATTTAGGTAGTTTGCTATGCTTTAGGTTCATCATATATATATATTTATGTGTTATGTCGATCAAAACTTAGTTCTATATATCTTCTGGAAACTTCTGAGTGAATTAATAAAAAGTGCTCTCTTTCTGGTAATTGCTCAGCATGGGAAGTTTCTCTTCATTTTTGCAGGAATATTGGTCAGTCAACTTATGCAAGGTACGTAGCACGCCTTCCATGTCTTAGAAAGTTCTAAAGAACTCCTACCCAAATTTAGGCGTAGGCATCAAGTTTCTAAACCAAAAAAGGCATTAATATATGTGAGCTTCATGTGGGTGCGGGTAGATTCTCGGGAATTTCTCAGCCAAGAAAGGTATATATTTTATGCTTTTGAAGGACTTTTCTTGGTTCGGAGTTGAATTGTACACTTACAGAAATCATCCGAAGACGGACTTCAGAATCTGGGATGTTGAGAAGGTTCCTTGATGGTTACCAAAAGTTAAATCAAGTTCATCATCCAATTGAGGTCGGAGCATTAAAATAGGAAAAAAAAAAAAAGAGATTCTTGTACATATAAAGATAAAAGAAATAGCTGAAATCAAACATACGGCCAAAAACTCTACATCCCTCAATAGTGATTTAGGAAAGTGATCCATAAGATGAGATAAGCTGACGCCTACTGCCAGTAAGCATTAAACTTTAAATTAATTGTTAGTTGTATTAATGGCGTTGCCAGTCAAGATTAGGTGATCTTTTAAATCAAATAATATTTGATGACTTAAAATTCGGAATCATTTGACTAGTAATATGTTGCAATTTTATTCTAGTACTTGTTTTTAAGTAACATTTTTAAAATCAAGGAAATTGTGGAATCATTTGACTAGTAATATGTTGCAATTTTATTCTAGTACTTGTTTTGAAGTAACATTTTTAAAATCAAGGAAATTGTGGATTCGTCGAGGCTAATGCATGACTAAAATTTACTTTTCTTTTGATTAGAGAGTTTTCATTGAAGGTAAAGTTATCCTCTAATAACGAATATGATATATACAACATCATGTTATATGTAAGATGCGTGGTCTCTTCTATACATTCTTTTGGATCTTCAAAGATAGAATCAATAAAGTGTTTTTGAATGATTTGAGTATTAGAATTGAACAAAAAGCATTTATGGTACATGAGAAAGTCATGGTGATTCAAAATATCGAGTTCCATATATAGGCTTAGGATTATAGATAATGGATATTTGTTCGATATTTTCGTGTGAGGTTTAAGCTAATCCTACTCAGGTATACTCCCAAGAGGAGGGGGTGAATTAATTATTGGTTGATTTTAATAGTGAATGATGCAAATAACAAATTAAGCAATAACAAGAGCAAAGTGAAGTAACAAAATAGAGAAGAAAGATGTAGATAGATTTTTATGGTGATTCAATGCAATTCCTTTTACATTAACTCTCCTCAAATTCCAAACTAAGGTGAAGATTCTACTAAACTCCAAGGCTTCAAATCAAGTGTAAATCTACTTCACACTTGAGTTCTCAATTACAAGGGATCTTTCATAACTTGCTCTCAAGAAATGTTTCACTCTTGAACTTTCTCATAAGATTACTATCGGAAGAGAAATGATACAATAAGATCCTAGCATAATTTTTGGCTTCACACAATCATAAAGGAAGCTAGAATTGTAGGATACACTAAGGTGTGAAAAACAACTAATTAGATTTAAAGAAGTCACCCAAAAGGGAGGGGGGATTGAATTGAATGATAAAATACTCAACCAAAAGCAAAATGACCGAGAAATGAGGAATGAAGCAAGAATAATAAAGAAAGATTGAGAGAAGAGAAATGCAAACTATTTTTTAGTATTCAACAACTCATTTATATTCAATATTCTCCTTAAGTTTTTAATCGAGTAAATGTTCCACTATCTTCAAGACTTTTATAATCAATGTCTTAAAACTCTTTACACTTGAATTTCAAGGTTTCAATAAATCTTTACATTCTCTTCAAGTACTCAACCTATTTTAATAATTTCTCTTACACAAAGTAGGTATGAAAAGATTTAAGGATTTTAAACCTAGTAGCAAGTTAAACTCACAATATAAGAAAAAACATTAAGATGGATTTGAAGGTACACGATAGAATTTGCAAGTTAAGAATTCAATGTACTTGTAGAAGAACTTTGAATGAGAAGAACAACTGCTTTTCAATTGAATACACTAAAACTTTTCAATTTATAGGTTTCTACCTCAAGGATCCTAAAACCCACAAATAGGCCTTAATCGATTGAGCAATCGATTTGATTAATTCACTAGCCATTGTGCGTTTAATGCCCTGCAAATGACTGTTGGAGCTTATAACCTTAATCGTTGGGGCAAGTGGCTCTATTGACCCTCGATTAGTTGAGGTTATCTCTCAATCGTTTACACCTTAACTACTAGAAGAGAGAATTAAAAGGCGTCTTTGATTGGTCGAGTCTAACTGGCTCAATCGGTTCTTGACACCCTTGATTGATTTCATTGTAAAGTGCTTAAAATGATCCAATTTGATATTTGAAACTTCCAACAACTTGTATACACTTTCTTAAAACTTGTTAGGATAAGTTTAAAAGGAATTTAGTTTAAGGTTTTAAATTAAAATAAGATTCATCCATTTCTTAAATAAAAACAATCATTTTAAGCTTGAGGAAGGATGAAAACAAAAGTTTTAAGTGTGAAAATAATTTAGATGTAAATACACCAATAAATATTATCTTACATTTAATCTTAGATTACTTCAAGTCTTTAAGGAACTCAAGTCTTCATGGTATTGGTTTTCTTACATTATTGTATGAACTTTCTTTGAATGTCCCTTGTAAACCTGAAAAACTTAACTTGAACCATTAGCTTGACACTGAATAAGCATAATCTTGGTGCAATGAAAAGGGTCTTGAGAAATATTAGTGGTGCCCTCAACTTTGGAATAAGTTATCACCATGTTAATAATTTTAAATTGGTGGCATATATTGATAGTGATTAGGATGACTGTATTGTATAGATGATTGGAAGAGAACTTCTAGGTTTGCTTGCAGTCTTGGTTCAGTTATCATTTAATGGGCAACAAACTAGCAGTCAATTGCCTTATAAAAGACCAGATTGGCAACAGCTTCACACAACTAGATCAAGGAATCTATTTGGATGTGGGGAACATTTGAATTAATAAGGAGGAGCGTGTTGGATAAGTAATTCAAACTCTAGGATTTCAAGGCCATTCAAATTTAAATTTAGCATAACAGATTTCCACTTTATCCTTTCTCTGATATTTTTCAAATAAATTTATGTTAAGATAAAATTCTCCATTTTTTTTTTGTTTTTATTTATTATTAATTTAAAAAATGAATCTTGAAATAGCCGAAGTCAGTACAAATTGAATTGTGACAGGTTTGATGACGGGGTTAAATATTTTTTCTTAAAAAAATCAATCTAATCTTGTACCGAGAATTAATAGAACTATGTGGGTTTTGTTTGACCTTAAAACCCACAAAATTCCCAGGTTTTATTTTTTAGTAGTACAGAGAAGAATTCCTCATTCATGGCTTGTTTCCATTTTGGATCACTTAGATCCTGAGTACTAGTTGGTTGTGGAGGGTATGGCCACTGGAGGATTGGGATGCTTGGTGGCAGTACAAACTTAAGGTTTGGATATTCCTACTTCGGATCAAGTTATCATGGGATGAATATTGGAGGAGAGACTTGAAATGTCGGAATCAGGAACAGTAGGCTTACATAGAAGAAATGGAAGAGACCCAAAAATTTGGGATGAGTAGACAAAAGCTGGAAGGGAAGTAGAGAAGCCTCACGGGGGAGGAGGTATGACTGAACTAGCAATAGAAGAAGAGGAAGATTTGGTGATGGCATTGGCTTGACAACTAGTGGGCTTGATGAAGAGAGATGTCAGAAATGGTAGATGATTACCAGTAGAATTTGAGATGAGAGCAAAAGCAACTTCTTATTCATTAAAAATGGCATGTTTGGGAAATTGAAATGAAAACTGAAATGCAAACCATGCGGGATGAAGGCATCCTGCTAAACGAAATTGAAGTTTATTAGAATTGTAGCGGCGTAGGTAAGGAAGACAGCTTTTGTAAAGGTGAAAGAAGATTCGAATGTAAGAGTGGTTAACCGAGATGTGTACACAAGGCATAAGTCCATAAATTTCATGGGCATAGAGCTTGAGCAACAAGTTTTAATTCTTATCTACAATGTCAGGATGTTTTCGCTCAACATTACTGTTCTGTTTTGGAGTACGAGGACAAAATAGCTGACGGTGGATGCTGTAAAAGAATGAAACTCAACACCCCCAACCTCCCAAAATTATCGATAAAGCTAACTTGGTGTTTGTAGCCATCAATCGAAATACGAGAACAAGGACCCAGATGTCGGAATGAAGTAAATCAAAAGGCCTTTGTGATAAGGGGAAAAGTAAAAGTAAATGGGAAATGATGGCTTTTGCCAAGTTGACAGGAAGAATAAGACAATTTTTGATTAATTTTTCGCAGAAGAATTATATATATATATATATATATATATAGAGAGAGAGAGAGAGAGAGAGAGAGAGCTTATCCTACAGCTAGAATGAAGACTAATAAGACTAGTAGATTGAGCTGAGTAAACTTGACGAGATGAATTGAGAACAGAATGTTGAATCAACTTGAACCTAGCAGACTTGTGCCCAAAAAGGCCCTAATGATTATGATGCCCCTGGAGTAATATCTGGCCAGTTTCTTGATCCTGGACAAACAAATACAGAAATGAAAAAATACTTTGTTGTCAGAAGAGAATTGAGCAGCACTAATTAAATTTGTCTTTAATATTCGGCACATTCAAGTCAGGAATAAAAGAATGGGCAAACCTGTGCCATTACAGACAACCAATTTCCCAAGTCCTGGTAATCCTATTGAACAGTCATGTTAATTTGATCTGCAGTCAAGTCGTTGGTTGCTCCAAGAGGGATCATGCACCATCTCAGGGCTAGCAACCAATGCAGCAGTTTGAGAAGATTTAGGAGAGATTGGTAGTTGGTAGCCCTACTCAAAATGATAGTACCACTTAGTAGCAGTATGTCCTAGTTTCAAGCAGATTTGACACCAAGGTCGGAACCATGACCACTGCGAGGAAAGCCACCACGCTGCCCAGTGGATGAAGAACTTTGTTGAAGCCGAATCGCATGGCTAAGTAGTAAACCATGTATATTATCAAGTATAAGATGATCAGGAATATTTCCATGGGAGAAAATTTGTTGTATAATTTGAGTGATAGTGGGTGATTGAAGGAGACATTGAATAGAGGGACATGATTATTTTGGGTGGGAGATCGTTTGATTGAGCAGAGTTATTGGTTTGGGAGGTTTGGGAGCTAGCCATTGGGATGTTTGTGGAAGGTTCTAATACCATAAAACGATTAAAAACAGAATGAAAGACCCTACTCTTTGTTACTCTTAGAGGGTGCATGATGCTTGTATTTGTAGGATAATTTGGACTGCAGAGAAGTATTTTTATACAAAGACCAACAATTTACAATTTAGACACCAACTTCATAACTGAGTTATTTAAATTGATTTTTAAACATCAGTTTTATGGATAACCTTCAAGCTTTTGAGTCTGGGAATTTTCATGTGATCAATGTAGCCTTGCAAATTAGTGTTTGGTTGACATTCTCAAGACAACAGAAAAACTTTAGCCCTCACAACTGAGAGCCCAGAAACTTCAGTGACATTTTAAGTTTGGAGTTTCTCTACCCATTGGGGACTATAGGAATACAAAATTAAGAATACATCAGTTTGCACATTTGTGAATTCCAAAAGATTATTATAACTCATATCCAATATACATATAAGGCCCAACAAGTATAATATTGATCAAAACATGAACATTTCTTTTTCTTTTTCACTCGAGCACTGAAGATAGGAAGCCCAATAACATATCTTAAATCATTAAGATATTTGGTAAAACAACATAATATTACAACTTTAAAAATAAAATAAGTGATACGTTCAAATAATTAACTCTTTTTAAATCCCAAATATCCTTTACCTTAATAATCCATGTATATTTCCCTTATTTTTTTTTCCTTTTTATATATCTAATTATTTCATTACTCAACAAACATGTCAATTTAATAGTATTAAAAAGAAAGTTGATTTTTATAAATAATCTTAATACTTAAAAGAATTAAATAGAAAGTTTTAGAAGTTCATAACTTAAAAAGCATATTTTAATATTAAGTTTTCTCGCACATCCACTTAGTTCCTATACATAGAAGAAAGCATACGACAATAAAATACAACTCCAAACTCAATACATTCCTTCAAATAAAAATTCACCCAGTGCTTTCCCATTGCCACCCAAATGAGCACGAGATACAGCAGGGACATAAATGCAAATGCTGTTCTGGAAACTCCCAACCACAGTGATCACACCATTAAATACATATGGCCTCTGGAAGGTCTACCAAGAAACATTCTCACACAAGCAGAAAATACATAAACACACAAATGTAAAAATAGACAAATGCTATACCTCACCTAAAGGGTTGCTAATGATGTCAGTGGCAGGCAACATGACAATTTGCACTAACAGATATTCCAAGCTTTGTACTAATGGGAATGAAACCGTTCAGACACAAAACACCTTGAGCACTAAGTACTAGGTTCATAAGCTGATCTATCAAGTCAATTCTCGGTAGATTACAGGCACACTACCTCTATAATTCCTAACTTACAACTGTTATGACTTTTGAAGCACGTGTTTCTCATACAAAGCAAGGATGTCTCTCTTGTTGGGATTCCTCAGCTGAAGCAGCTCAGCCCCATAATTATGTTTTGTGAGTTCTTGCTTAAGTTTCTGCACAGTGAATTTTGTATAGTCCTCTGGGTTCGTCTGTTGGCTGTTGTTGTCCTCATTGGCCTTGAATATTGAACCACCATCTTCTGACTGCGTGAACTTCAGAGGGCTAGTTGTGCTCCTAGACCTCTTATTTCCTCTTGTTATTCTTTCATTAACATCCATATCTTGAACAGATTCAATACCCAGGTCAAAGTCATCTACTCTCGAACGTTTCCCATGGGAAGCACTCTTGAGCTTACCATCCAATGCTGTTTCATTCAGACGAACCGATGTTAATTGTTGCTGAAGTAAATCAAGTTTTCCTTGTGTGGATTGTAGTTGAACAGAAAGAGCTTCTGCCCTGTTGTTTGCTTCTGCACGTGCTGCACGCTCACTCTCCAGAAGGCCTTCAAGGACTTGAACTGTACTTGCCCTCTGTTCATTGTTTGATTTCATTAGTGACTCTATTTCTTTCTCCCTTTCTTCAACCATTCCCTCCAGCAACGTGACTTTGGAAAGGGCTTCCACTTCAGATACTCGCAAACTCTGCACTTCATCTGCCAGGTCAGTTTTCTGTCTCTCCAAATTTTCAATATGCCTCTCAGCCCTCTCAATTTGGGCCAATCTTTCCATAGCTAACCGATGAATCTCATTCTTTTCCTTTTGAGCAGACACTGCTTCTGCTCTCGCTTTATCAGCCAATTCAGTTGCTCTCTTGGCTTCTTTTTCAGCAATTTTACACCTTTCCTGAACTTCCTCAAATCTGTCAAACTCAGAACGGTACTTCTGCTCCAGATGGATTTTCTCCTGTTCTAGCATTCTAGCTTCTCTCTCAAAAGATTGTGCCTTTGCGTTTACAGCCTCTAACTTCTCACCCAATTCCTTGATTTCAAGCTTCAAGGATGAGATTTCCACATCATAGCTCTTCATTTTTGACTCAGCAGCCTGCAAAAGAGGATAAAACAGAGTAAACATATTGTTGTCAATACATACAGACAAGTGATGTACAAAATATTCCTATTTATGAATGCCAGTCATATGCAAACTATGCAGAGCAAGAAGTCACTAAAGTTCATCACTATAATCACCATACAAACACACCCCTCCCTTTCACTATGTCAAGACACTGCACATGCCATCAATCCAAAGAAAGAGGGGGACGGAGAGAATCACCAAACAGCCTACTTCCACCCAAAACATTGCATACCCCACTCTTATAACCACATGAATGTCAAAATTTTCCCAAGACTCTGCATATGTTCATCAGGCAAGGAAGGACAGAGAGAGAGAGAGAGGGGGTGGAGATTAAATAACAGTTCGTTTGCAAAGCAACTCCATTCCCTGTTGCCATTATCTAGAATTCGTTGGTCCCTTCAAAAGTGTCATTTTTTGCTTGGAAAGCTAGTTGTGGTGAAGTGTTAACCTTGGATCAGATTCAGAACAGAGGTTGGGCTTTGGTGAATAGCTGTGTCCTTTGCAACTGCAACGAGGAATTGATTGAACACATTCTCATTCATTGTGATGTAATGAGTTCACTTAGGCAGCTTCTTTTCTCTTTGTTGGGCATTGCATAGGTCCCTCCTTTGTCAATAAGGGGCACTCTTTTAGGGTGGCACAGTTCCTTTTGTAGGGAGGAAAAGTAAGAAAGTTTGAAGACTGACTCCCCTTTGCATGTTTTGGACAATTTGGAAAGAGAGAAACCAAAGAGTGTTCGACAGTAAGAAGCATCTGGTTCAAGCATTGAAACGCTCTTTCCTTAGTACGCTCTTGTCTTGGCATAGCATGTACATAGAAGTAGGTTCTCTGTCTCTTATTAATTTTGTAGATTGGATGGGTTCTTGGTACAGGTGGGAATGAATGTATTTTTGGTTGTCCTCTCCTCCCTCTATGGCTGTGCTTTTGGGTATCCTCTGTATATGTCTTGTATACCTTGATGTAAAGCATCCTTGTTCATTAATAATATTTACCCTTTTACTTATCAAAAACAGTTCATTTGCAAAACAAACATTCATAAAGCTCACATTCAATTCTAAACTAAAAAGATGTTAAGAGTGAGATTAAATAGCAGTTTGTTTGCAACAGAAAGCTCACATTCAATTCTAAACTCACGGAGATGTTAGAGAGAAAGGAAGAGAGATTAAATAGCACTTTGTTGTTTGATTTTGTAGATTGGGTGGGGTCTCCTTGAGAGTGAGGGTGGTTTTTTGTGGCTTCTCTTTTGTTATATTGTGTTACATACACCTTTCTTTGCCTATCAAAAAAAGTTTGTTTACTAAGGGAACATTCAAGAATCTCAATTTCAGCTCTAAACTCAAAAAGATGCTAGAAAGAGAGGAAGAGAGATTAAATAACAGTTTGTTTGGAAAGGAAATATTTAAGATGCTCACATTCAAGTGACAAGTCTAAGTTCAAAAAGACATTATAATAGCTGTTTGTTTGCATAATGTAAAGATCTAAGAAGCTCACCTTCAACTCTAGATTCAGAGTTGTCATACATTGCTCAGCATATTCAATCTTTGCTGCCTTATCCTTTATTTCTTTTTCCTGCATTTGCATTCAAGGAGAGGACACATCACTACTCCTTTACATCCTTGAGAACTGAGGATAACATGAAGAACAAAGAAAAAACAGATGTGAGATAATAGGAAAGGGGGAGGAGGTCGCCACCTTATCAGCCAAACTGTCAGAGAATTCTGCCCTCAAAGCATCTTCTCTCAGCTGTGTTTGCTTAGTTGTTCGTTCTTGCACAATTGCAGCCTTCTCTAGGGCAGTTTTTGCTTCTCTAACTGCAATATCATACTTTCTTTTCCACTCCTCTGCCTCTTCTTGGGCAGACTGAGCTTGTTCCCTAGCAGCAGCCAGCCTAGCATCAGCAGCACTGCTCCTGGACTTGAGAATTGCTATTTCTGCATTGGCCGTGTCTTCTTCAGCCTTTTGCTTTCCTAAAACCTGTTCATATTTTCTTTTCCATTCTAATGATTCCTGCCTGGCAGAATCCAATGTTTTCGACAAGCTGGAACATCTTTCCTCCAGTGAGCTGCCTTTACTCTGCAAATTAGTTATGCGGCTCATATAGTCATCAGCAAGTTTCTTCTTGTCATTGATAGCATCCTCATAGCGTTTCAAATACTCAGATTTATACTTCTCACTTGCTTCTAGTTGCTTGCTGACTAATCCCATCTTATCTTCAATTGAACGGCATTTTAACATGAGGGAACTCTTCTCTGATCCAATTTGATCTATTAGCTTCTTGGCCAGGTCAAGTATTGGACCTTCCAAACTGGGCAGTTCAAAAACATTAAATGAAAGTTAAGATGCAAAACCACACACCCAAAAAATTATTAAAAAAAGAAGAAGAAAGAGTCAATCTAAACCTTTGCTGTAAGAATATGGACAGTTTCCTCCATTTTCCTGGACCATGAGATGATGCTTCATACTCGGAAAGAAGATTATCAAGCACCTGCATGGCATATCACAACTATATCAGACAAGAAGTATTTGATTATTATATTAACATGTAGAATTCTCATCCAGAATTTGAAACAGAAGCATTTGACTGTAAACCCTTGCAACCTTTCTTGGCCAACTATATTTTGATTAGGGGACAGGAAGTCATCTTATGAGATATGAGTTGTGTTTTCAAAAAGGAATTGGAAACAAATAGGTCCCAAGTAATGTCCACTTATGAATATGATAACAATTCTACACCAAAAGGGAAGAAGTTCAAGTTGTAAAGAGAAAAATGAGAGGGCTAGCATAGATTGAAGTGGTAAGATGGTTTTCTTTCTCCTAAAAGGCAAGTAAGAATGAAATTGATGGAGATGATGCCCTTAGAGTTTATTCATGAAAAAGAATAAAAGGGTGTTTTAGACATTTTGCTGATTTGAATTGTTTAGAGCCCAAGTTAATGTTAGTTAATCATTTGGGTCCTATTTAGAATTTAGGAAGTCCTTTTGCTAGAATTTCTTTATTGTAATAAGTTTCTATACTTGCGAACTTCCCATTTCCCTACTATTTTCTAAAAGGTTTTCCCATTTCAAAAACCTTCTATTTTCTAGTAATTTTCCTAGAATAAGTTTTTATCTTCTAAAAGGTTTCTACTATCTGAAAGCATCCATTTGTGACCCTAAATCTCATAATCATATCTGTTTATCTACCAAAGTATCTTCTTTGTTTTCATATATGGCTTTCCTCTTAGGTTCGTTTTGGGGATTTGAGCCCAAGGAGGCTGTTGGGTGTAATCGAAGAATGTTGCAAGAAGGAAAAGGAAGATTTGCCACTTCTTGGGAGGATGAGGGGAGAAAGTTCAGGCTAGAAAAAAGGACCAATGGAGTAGGGAGATTCGTCCTGTGCTCGATTCTTGATTTGGAGAGCAAGAGGTTTTGTTTGGTGTTCCCTGAAGGGAAGGGGTTGCTTGGGGGCTGGGCCATTTTGGCTGAGAAGAGTCTTGACGGACCAAGAGAAGTGGAGATGAGGGCTTTTGTGGATGTTGGTAGAGTGACGACGGGTAGGGTAGGGGACACCTTTTGGCTTCAGCTTGGTGGTAGAGAGTTGCTGAGCTGAGGGGACCAGTTGGGTCGTTGTCTAGTTGGAAGGTGGGGAGAAGAGTTGATTTTGGAGTCTGATTTGGTTTTGCTAAAAAGATGGGGGGAGCTTTTATGGAATTTGAAAGGGGGAGTGAGATTCGCGAAATTGGGAGGTCTGATCTTCTTGATGGAATTTGAAAATGGGGATGAGGCAGAGAGAGTGCTGAAAAAGGGGGTGCAATGGTTCCAGAATAGAGTTCTGCGTTTGGAGAGATGGAACACTGAGGCTGGTAGTTTGCAGTTAGGAAATCCTGCCAAAGAGGTATGGGTGAGGGTGGTGGGTCTCCCACTGCACTTTTGGAATGGAGAGGTGTTCCGGAAAATAGGAAACTATTGTGGGGGTTTCGTTGGTGTGGACAATGACATGAGGAGTTTCTCCCAGTTGCAATGGGCCAGAATTTTGGTAAAATCTGAGGGGATAGACCTTCCAAGGACGCTGTAGTTGGTGGTGAACTCTGCTTGCTTTGCAATCCAACTTTGGTGGGAGATGCTGTCGTGGGTCTCCACGGTGGTTCCGATGAGTAGGAGTCGAGGGAGTGAGGAAGCAAAGGGTAGGGATGATGTTGCAGGAGTTTCATGCACAGGGTGGAGCACAAGGTTGGGGCAGGAGTCTTTGTGTGGTGCAGAGCATGGCTCGGTAGACTTAGACAGAGAGGATGGGGGTATAGAGCATAATGATGGCGATATCTCAGCAAAAGTGGCTGCGTCTTTTGATGGCGACGTTGACGCTGGAGAAGGAAGAAGAAAGAAGAAAACACCTCTAAGTTGTGATGGGAGGCCCGATTCTGGAAAGGGTTTAGGGCACATTGGGCTAGACTGTCAAGTCCATGGGATTAAGGGCTTGAATTTGGGCCCTTCTAATTCAGAGAGTGATCTGGGGCGACTGTCACTGAAGAATGAATGCAGAGGGCTAAGCCCATTTTGGGAAGTGGGTCAGCCCAACCACGTTGTTGAAAAGGCCATGGGTCTAGATTGGGTTGGGTGTGTTGGATCTTTAAAAAAGGGTAGGGCTTCGAGGAGTGTTCTTTATTCAAAACCGTGGGGAATGGAAGAAGAGCTGTTTGGTGGAGAAGGTTTAGCAGCGGTAGAGGGGACTTCCGTCAATGTGTTCTCGGTTGACACGTGCCTTGTGGAGGAAGCATCTAGGTACCTCTCTCTTTCATCTAATACTCGTTGTGCTTTGGGGAGGTGAGGGTTTGTTTCTTCTTCTACTCTTTCTTCTGGGATGGAGAGGGCTTTGGTTATAGTAGAGGAGAACCACATCTTGATCGGTGAGCTGATGCATAGGGAAGGGGAGTTGACTGTAAACCCCTTGAGAGTGCTTTTGGCAGAAGAAGAGGGTATTGGACAGGGTGTCGGGGATTCTCTAATGTCTTTGGAGGCGGGATTTGGAGTGCCGAAGGAAGAGGGTGGGAATTTGGAGTCTTGGAAGTTTAGCTGTTTAGAAAAGTTTTGCCATTGTTTGGGAATGCCAACAGAGGGCTTTGAGGGTGAAATTTTGAAGCTTTTCGAAGAATGAGAGAAAATAGCAGTTTGAGAAGGTGATGGGGAAAAAGAGAAAATGGCAAAAATCTTCTAGATCTGATCAGGAATTGAAGCAATTGGAGTTTGCGGTGAATTATTGTGGATCTAGGGAGGCTCGGGGGAATCCAGCTGAAGTTAAATGAAGCTTTGTGTTCTGTCATGGAATATAAGAGGGGTAAATGATAGTGACCAAAGAAAGTTAATAAAGGCAATTATTAAATCTCAGAAGGCCAGCATGCCGATCTACCAATTGTCCCTCTTTCGAATGCCCAAGTTGGTGGCAAGAAGGCTCGAAAAGCTCCAAAGAGACTTTCTTTGGGGAGGGGGAAGTTTGGAAAGGAAAGTTCACTTAATTAATTGGGAGGTGGTGTGTGCTCAAAAGGAGAAGGGGGGTCTTGGCATTAGGAGGATTGCCCTTTTGAATAAGGTTTTGCTGGGAAAATGGTTATGGAGGTTTGCCTTTGAAGAAGATAAGCTTTGGAAGAAGGTGATTATGGAGAAGTTTGGTCAAGAGGGCCTTGGTTGGAGGACTAATGAGGCTCATGGGACGTTTGGAGTGGGAGTTTGGAAGGAGATTCTGAAGGAAGCTGATTGGTGTTGGGATAATATTGAGTTCAAGGTGGGTAAAGGGACCAAAGTTAGGTTCTGGACGGACCATTGGTGCGGCAATGCAGCGCTGTCCCAAACTTTTCCCCTTTTATTCAAATTGGCAGCTCATAGGAATGCAACGGTTAACGAAGTATGGGACCCTAGCTTTGGCCAAGGAAGTTGGAACATCAGTTTCTCTAGAGACTTTAATGATTGGGAGGTGGATTTGGTAGGTAATTTGCTGTATATGCTAAGGGACTACAAAATTTCTTCAGAGGAGGATTCGGTTCTTTGGAAAGGTGGGGGAAGTGGCATCTTTAGGGTTAAGGAGGCTTACAATCTGCTGGTTGCTTCTAATGATATTGTATTTCCGAATAGGGGCATTTGGGTGGACAAGGTCCCAACTAAAGTTGTGTTTTTTGCTTGGGAGGCCACGTGGGGAAAGGTCCTAACCTTGGATAGGCTTCAAAAAAGGGGGTGGCAGTTCCCTAACCGATGTTTTTTGTGTGGGTGTGAAGAAGAAACTGTAAATCACATTCTTCTACATTGTACAGTGGTCCGGGTTCTTTGGGAGATTGTCCTAGCCTTGTTTGGCATTCAGTGGGTGTTTCCAGAAACGATTAAAGATATGCTTTTCAATTGGAGGGGTTCTTTTGTGGGGAAAAAAAGGAAAAAAATTTGGACTTCCATCCCGTTGTGTATTTTTTGGACGGTTTGGAAGGAAAGGAATAGATTAGCGTTTAGGGGGGGATTTTTATCTATATAGAAACTCAAAAATTCTTTTGTATGTAATCTGTGGAGTTGGGCTAGGGTGTATATTGGAGAGGAGTCCTCTTCACTCTTAGGTTTTTTAGAGTGGCTCGCGTCCACTTGAGGGTAGGTTTGGTTGTGGGCTTTTTCTGGTTTTTGGGTTGGGCTGCTTTGTATACGTCCTGTATGCTGTGTGACTTTTTGCCTTTTTAATCTAATATCTGCTTACTTATAAAAAAAAAATCTCAGAAGGCGAATTTAGTTTGTTTGCAGGAAACTAAAGTCCAGGAACTGACTAGCGGGATTGTTTGAAGCTTAAGGGTGGTTAGATATCTAGAGTGAGGGGTTGTGAATTTGAGAGGGGTTGCGGGAGGGTTGTGGTGTTTTGGGACAATAGGGTGTTGCAACTGATGGATTTGGAGGAAAGGAGTTTTTCAGTGTCTTGTCATTTTAAGAACTATGAAGATGGCTTTTGTTGGAGCTTTACAAGGGTTTATGGTCCCACACTAAAGGTGGAGAGGGGAGTTTTTTGGAGTGAGTTGGGGGCCGTTAGGGTTTGTGGACTGATCCTTGGTGTGTGGCAGACGATTTCAACATGATTAGATTCCCATCGAAGCATAGCAGAGGTTGTTTGTCTTCATCCATGAGAAGATTTTTATAGGTAATTAAGGACTTGGTAAAGGGACTGGCCCTTGCAGGGAGATCTATTTACTTGGAGTGGCGGTCTTAATAATCGGAATAAATCGTGAATTGATCGTTTCTTTATTTCTAAAGATTAGGAACTTCATTTTCCGGGAGCTGTTCAGTTTGTTTTCGCTAGGCCGATTTTAGACCACTTCCCTTACCTTTCAGGTTTGATAACATGTGGCCTAAGGAGGAGGGCTTTAAGACTCATTTGAGATCGTGGTGGGAAGGGTTGAACTTTAGAGGGTCTGCTAGCTTCATCCTTTATGAGAAATTGAAAGCTTTGAAGCCTATTTTGAGATGTTGGAACAAGGAAGTTTTTGGTAAGGCTGAATTGCAGAAGGAGCTAGCTTTGAACTGGGTGGATTTTTGGGATAAGGAGGAGACCTCCCGTCCTTTGTCTTTGGAAGGGGAGGAGTTTAGAAGAGATGCTAGAGAAACGCATAAAAAATGGGTCTTATCGGAAGAAATGTCTTGGAGGCAGAAATCGAGAGAAATTTGGTTAAAAAATGAGGATAGAAACACGAGTTTCTTCCATAGAATGGCCAATGCTCATAGGAGGAGAAACCAAATGGCCAGAATCAAAATAAATGGGTCTTAGATCACATAGGACAGTGTAATGAAGGAGGAAGTCTGCAAAGCCTTTTAGGTCTTGTTTTCTACCTCGAGGAACCGGCGTCCTAGTATTAGTGGACTGTCTTTTGAGAGACTGGAGGATGTAGAGGTGGTAGGGCTGGAGAAGTCGTTTTCGAGGGAGTTTGTGAAGAGCGAGGTGATGAATTTGTTTAGGGAATTCCACGATTCGGGTTGTTTTGTGTGGAGTTTGAATGCCACTTTTCTAGTTCTAATTTCGAAAAGAGTGGGAGCAGAGGAGTTGAGGGACCTCAGACCAATAAGCTTGGTGGGAGGGGGGGGCGTACAGGTGGTTGGCCAAGGTGCTAGCCAATAGGATGAAGGGAGTGTTAGCTAAGGTGATTTCCAAGGCTCAAAATGCTTTTGTGGAAGGTAGGCAAATATTAGATGTAGTGCTCATTGCGAATGAAGTAATAGACTCGATTTTGAAAAACAATGGAGGGGCGATTCTTTGTAAATTGGACATTGAGAAAGCCTATGATTATGTGGAGTGATCGTTCGTGCTTACGATTATGGAGAAAATTGGGTTTGGGGAGAAGTGGTTAAAATGGATAAAGTGGTGTTTATCCACAACCAATTTTTCCGTTTTGGTCAATAGTACCCCTTCGGGTTTTTTCAAAACTCTAGGGGTCTAAGGCAAGGAGACATGCTCTCACCTTACCTTTTTGTGATAGCAATGGAGGCCCTCAACTGTCTTTTGAAGAGAGCAGTTTGTGGTGGTTTTTTATCAGCTTGTCAAGTGTGGGGGAAAGGTAGGAAAGGGGTTGAGGTCTCTTACTTGTTGTTTGCTGATGACACTGATTTTTTGTGAGGCGCGGGAGGAGCAAATGATGTTTTTGTGCTGGTTGTTGATGTGGTTTGAGACAATCTCTAGTTTGAAGGTTAATTTGGATATAAGTGAGCCGATCCTAGTGGGTAGGGTGGAGAATGTGGATGATTTGCTAGGCGAGATGGGCTGCAAGGTGGGTAGTTTGTCGTCTACCTACTTAGGAATGCCGTTGGGGGCTTCTTTTAACTCCGTGGTAGTTTGGGATGGTATTGAGGAAAGACTCCACAAAAGGTTGGCTTTGTGGAAACAACATTATATCTCTAAGAAAGGGAGAATTATCTTGATTTGTAGCTCCTTGTCCAGCCCCCCTATTTACTTTATGTCCATCCTCCATATGCCAAGAGTGGTTAGAGTGAGATTGGAGAGAATTCAAAGGGACTTCTTATGGGGAGGTGGGACTCTTGAGCGAAAACCTCATTTAGTGAGGTGGTCGACAGTTTGCTTAGATAAAAGTAAAGGAGGGCTAGGAGTTAAGAGTCTTGCTACGCTCAACAAGACTCTCCTTGGAAAATGGACGTGGCATTTTGCAAACGAAAGAGAGGCTTTTTGGAACCAGGTTACAAGAAGGAAATATAAGGAGGATCAGGGTAGGTGGTTTTCTCGTGAGGTTAAGGGAAGACATGGAGTAGGGTTGTGGAAAGCTATAAGAAATCTTGGCCACCTTGTTAGCTCTAGAGTTTCTTTTGTGGCGGGTAATGGTCAAAGAGTGAGTGTTTGGAAGGATAAGTGGTATGGAAACTCACCGTTGTGCAATTCCTTCCTCTCATTATTTGTGTTAGCTGCAGCCAAAGAGGTTTGGGTGAGTGATTTATGGACTGTTTCAGCAAGTGGGGTGTTGGGGGGAGTTGGAATCCTCTGTTTACTAGGCGTTTCAATCATTGGGAGTTGGATGAGGTGGACAACCTGCTGGTGCGTTTGTGCGAGGAAAGAGTGATGTTGGATGAGGAGGATAGGGTGAGGTGGCCGGAGTCCAAAGATGGTAACTTTTCAGTTATCCCTTTACAAAGTTTTAGAGCCGGAATCATCAATGTGCTTTCCAATAAAGATTATCTGGAACTCTTAGGTGCAGCCAAAAATGTGTTTCTTTGCCTGGGAAGCTTCTTGGGGAAAAGTTCTAACTTTAGATTAAATTCAAAAGAAGGGTCGGGCTTTAGCAATTGATGTTTTTTATACCAAGTTAATGATGAGTCTATTGACCATCTTTTTCTCCATTGTGACAAGACGAGGAAGGTGTGGAAACTGCTTTTTACTCTGTTTGGTGTGTGTTGGGTGTTTCCATCCTCGGTGAGGGAGACTCTTTTGAGATGGGATGGTGCTTGGGTAGGCAAGAAGCATAGATCAGTGTGGAAAGCGCCCCCCTTGTGCTTGTTTTGGTCAGTTTTGAAGGCTAGAAACAACATTGCTTTTGATGATGAGGTGCTGTCCCTACAAAGGCTGAAAGCATTTTTGTTTTTTCACTTTGGTCTGAGACCAAACTGTTTATAAAAGTTGGTCCTACGACATTAATAAATTTCATTGATTGAGTGGGTTCCCATTGAGGGAGGTCTTTTTTTGTACATCTTGTGTGATCAATTTTCTTTTTGGTCACCACAGCTGTAGGAGGGTGAGTTTCTTTCATCTGTGCATCTTGGGCCGCTATTTTAGCACCTCTTATTAATACAATACCTTTGCTTACTTATCAAAATATATATATATATATATATATGGCAATGCTGCTTTTTCCCCACACTCCGCTTTCTTGAACTTGACTATACTCATTAATAAATAATCTAGTTGATTTTTGCAAATTCCACATATGTTGTGTTGGTTATGAAGACGCTTATATCCTTTTCTTTCAGTTCTACTGAATCATTTTCTGTTTTGTGGTTCTTTATCTAGTCCCAAATCATATTTTCTAGCATACTTATTTGCTTAGTGTTGGAGATTTTAGCGTAGATGTCCCCTTCCATCCATGGGTGTAAACCAACAATTCCTATAATTGTCAAACCCCTTCCCCCCTCTCCCATCATTTTCTCTTTTCAGATGAAAGTTGAAGATTCAGATGCCCATACTGTACATAAAAATGGTGACTGAAGGGTCTCACGGTAATTTCATAAATTAAGGTCACATTGCAGTTGTGCAGCAATTACTATGTTTAAAAATTCTATCATTTTTAATTTGTTGCAGGTATTTTGTCCCATCTTGTCATGAAATCTGCATCCAGAAGTGAAACAACAGGTCGTGGAATGGTGTATTAGAGTGATTAATGGTTTATGAAGTAATGGAAGGCATGGTATGAACCGGAAGAATAAAAGGAGATGAAACTTGATGTTCAAATCAATTCAGTCTTAAAACGTTCTATAGTTCCTCAAGCTCACGTGAGCTTGAGCCTTTTTTTTTTTTTTTTTGATAGGTACGTGAGCTTGAGCTTATTTGGTCACTGATTTTTATAAAATACTTCTTGCATTAGAGTCCCATACGTATCAGCATCTTAGATTGCATATATCATGCTTAAGAAGATCAGACCTATAATTCTCCTTTATGGGGAATCTCATTTGAAAAAGGAAATGCCAACATCCAAGGGAAAAGCATTCTACAAAGATCGATAATATTTTGAAAGTGAATACTAACCTTAAGGACATTGTCTATTTTTGCATCAGAAGCATGACAAGCAGCTCTCAACTTCTTTTCCATGCTCTGTATTGCATTTGAACATTGTAAGTCTGCCTCCATAAATGCAGTCCTTTTATAATCCTGCATCAGAGGGAAATCCAAGTCAAATCACAAAAAGCACAAGATATCTGCTTAAAAGATTAATATTAAATTAAAGATGCACAACTGAATCGATATCAGCATTTGCTAATAGAAAAACTATTGCATACTTCCAACACTATAAAATAAGAGAAATTTCCTCCTTGTCACACGAATAGTTGTCTGCTTGTAAGATTTGTAGTGTATTGTTCCCCCATTTTCAGTATTGTGTACCACGTTGTATTAACTTGCGTATCATAATTCCTTTTCCCTTTTTATCATATGTGGAAACAAAGAGAAAACATATCTAGACTTTATCAAACACACATACTACAAGAAAGAGTCAAAATACATCAATATAATTGTACCAAAACTTGCCAGTTCTACCCTTTAAGTTTACATACATTCACAAAAAACCACTATACTAAAATCTCTAAGCTCCAAAAAAAGCACCCAAGCAATAAATCAAGCATGGGCGAATAGCTATATACTTGTACAGACTCTGCACCAGCGCACATGCAGACATGCACAAACAAATATATACAAGTGGGTCTGAAGTTCAATTCATCTTTAATACAAAATAAAGATCAAAAAAAAGAAGTGACACTCAATCTAAAATCAAAGAAAAGCCATCTTTATTCCAAGAAATTGGGACCCAAAAAAAATACCAAATGCAAAATAAAGATAAAAAAAAAAAGTAAAAGTGACACTCAATCTAAAAACAAAGAAAAGTAATTTTTATTCCATGAAATTAGGACCAAAAAACACCAAATGCAAAATATAGACCAGAAATATAATAACATATACAAGGGGCATATCCTTTGTTAAATCATAGGACACGACATCCACATCTTTTTTCTCATAACCTTTTTTATTATAGAAACAAAAACCAAATCACCTCAAATGCCTTTCTAAAGAAGTTCTGGAGAAGATTCTCATATTTCTGCCTCGTTGGACCAGCTCCTACTGCACTAGCATTAAATGCAGCCAGTGATTTTTGCTTTGCTTCATCATGCGATTCTCTTAGCGATACCTACAACCAGTAGAATTAGAAGATAACAGAAATATCTGGAAAATTAGGACATAAGAAATACTTACTTCCTCAGGAGGCTTTGTTCGGTCAAAAGCAGACATATAAATTTCAGTTGCTGAATCATAAGCTCTTCGGCACTCTGCTTCTTCAACACTCTGCAAAACAAAGAATAATTCAAACCCTCGTGAAAGTATAAAATGAAAATCTTCGACCTTATATAAAGAAACAACTGCTGCGGTATAGCCTTGCTTCCATTGCTAAAATTTCAATTCTATTACAAGTTATAAAAAAAGGATAGAAAAAATGAAAACAATATGATTACATTTGAATTATTTGATGCCTTGGAGAATTTCCTTTAAATATTTCTTTTAGGTTTTATTTCTTTAACCCCTCTTTGGGTCCAAATCTTATACAAACTTTGCATTCATCCCATTTTCATCAGGATGTTTTCTTTTATCACTCATAAAAAAAAAAGAGGATATGTTTGGAGTTTTGATTGATATAATTGTGTTCTCCAACAGTGCAAGTTGCAACAACATTTATACTATATATATAATATCAGTCCACTACAGAAGGGAGGTTGGTCAAATTCTTAAGCCAGGAAGCAACAAAACTTAGTTCCACATTTGCAGCAGAGTTTACATACATTTTTTCCATATTCATATTATCAGAGACACAAGTATCCTATTTTTCTGAAAAAAACACCATTTTCAAGGTACCAATCATGGACAACATGATGAAATTGAAACATGTCACTCAAGCATAACAAATCTGACCATTGCCAAATACACAAAAGTAGCACAAAACATTATAACTGGAAACAGGACTCTGGATGCATTACTAACCTGCCATGAGGAGGATATTGTAGGCACTGCACCATTATTTAGAGCATTCAGATAAGCATCTGTAATACCAACAAGTATGGGCCCAGTCATTACTGTAGCCCCTAATTGCTTCGGTCTAGTCCTCTCAAAAACAAACTTTGTCAATGCATCCAGACCAGATTTGAACTCTGGCCTTAGTTTGTCCAACTGCATACAACCCAAGATCTCAGTACACCAATGAGAGGGGAGAAAAAAACTAGAATTGGGTTCTTAAACACAAATAAATAAATAATAGCATACATGAGATACTGACCGAAATCTGATCTAGTCGCTGGAGATCATTTTCATTATTCAGAGGCCGCACAAGGGTGAAACATTCTCTGTCTGGAAAAAGAGCTCGAATGGAATCCCGGATCTAGTGATAATTATTGTTATACAATTAGCATCTCCAATTGGACATTTACAACAGAAATTGGCAACCAAAATATCAAGCATTCAAGGCTCTGAGACCTAAGCTCAGGCGACAGAATGAAGAACTGTCACACTGGCTAAAATTTTTTACAAGGACTAAAACTAATGCCATATAGTACCTCATTTTTGGCAGCTAAATCTCTCCCACCACCTTGAACCGGCCTCAAAGCAAGCTCTAGGTAGTCACGGGGCGTTATTCTCCTATTATCTTCAACTAAGTCCAAATAAAAGTCCTGCAGGTAAGCAGCTAGATGTCAATACCCATTAAAAATTAAACTTTCTTCAAAAAGATATGAATTGGAAATCAGTTAATGCACAAAACCAAACCTGTAATCTTCATGGAATCAAAAGCTCATATTGCAAAACATAACAAAATAATACTAAAGCAAAGATATCACAAGAGCAATCTCATACTGCTGCTGCCAGCTCTCCTCATGAGTTTGCACCATCCAACAACAAAGTTCAGTAGAGTTATCATCTCATCATTTTGGAGACAACAATTCTGTTCCATTTGAAAATTTAGAGCCCTAAACATGATGAAGTTAAAGCTAGCATGGCTGATGAATGCAATTTGAAGTTATGGAAGAGCATGAGCTCAAACCAATGAGTTTGAGAGTAGAAACTTGATGGTGAGACCCACATATGTGTACTCACAGACTGACTTAACAAACATATAAAACTATAAAACATTCAAAGAGAGCCAAAAGGTTCTGACAGTCTTTTCGTATTAACAGAACAGATAGAAATCACATAATACAAAATATAATTACCCTTAGAAGCCAAACAAAGATCGGAGAGAACTGCCCAAGCTCAGAAGGTGTAGTCCTCCCCCCAGAAGCTCTAACACGTATATGCTTAGTCATTTGGGTGACAAGAGAGAGGCGGTCAAGTGCGGTTTCGTCAATACCACCCATCTGAATGGAAGGAAGAACGTAAATAGGCAGAAGAATCAAGAACCCATACAACAGAATTTATGGACATGATACACAATGCATGCTGATTGTGAGGAGAAAACACAAAATAGATCAAATTTCAATAAAAAGAAACTGTCTACTAAATCCCACAACCAATCCTTGTCCACAACTTGAGCATATGATGTACCAACCTGGTTGTATATGAACATACTAGATAAAAGGACAGCCAAGGAGAAAATCTGTGTGCTGTATGTTCCCTGTCAAAAAAAGAAAAACATAGGAAAGTAAGAAAACATAATCACTGGGAGTTAGCAAACCAAATAAATAAACAGATAGAAACAATATCAAAAAGCTAAAAATGGATATAAACAAACTGATGAACAAGCAAAATGAGATTTGCCCAGTGTCCAGGACTAAATTACAAAAGCTAAGAAACAGATCCAGCACAACAAGTTCATTACTTCATTAATCAACCAAATAATTGACAAACCAACATGGATTCATTCTTGTGTAGAGGAACTGAAACTAACCGTTTGATCATAAGCATCAATTCCTTCACTGTCCAATAGTATAAGATTATATTCAGTTCCATCAAGAGCAGTTCTCTTTAAGGGTGTGCTCCACAACCAAAGCCCTTTGGTACATGGCCGATGAGTTGATGCAACTTGAAACCCACTACTCCTCCCAAGAAGCTACAACAAATGCATGCAAGCAGTGCACATAGTTATAGATGTGACACAAAACATTTTGTACAGATATATAACAGGAAAGAATGAGGAGAGAGGTACACTTTTTTTTACTGTAATGGCAATATTAAATTAACATTCAAAAGCATCTAAGCTGAATAATTCAAATTCAAATCTGTCTAGCTGGAGCCCTATACAGCATTATAGCATCCGAATAAGCATTCAATAACATAGTAAACTAGGATACAATGACCTCAAATAAATATGGAGCTTTATCACCCTAAAGTTGTTTTCTTTGTTTTTTCTTTTTGTTAGTTGGGGTGGGGAAAGTGGGGTGTGGGTGAGGCTGAAGGGAGGTTGCGGCTTTGGTTTTGTTAAAGAACTAACAGCAAAGAGAATGATTATTAAGAAGCAATTTTAATCTTAACTTAAAGTGTGCAGTTCTCTTTTTTTTTTTTGATCAGAAAAAGTGTGCAGTTCTCTTAGTCTCTCTCTTTTAGTTGTTCCCTGGTTCTCCATCTTTTTTTATTTATTTTTGTTTTTTATAGGCAATAAAAGAAAATATATAAAGAATGCCTTAGAAAGGCCATACCAAGGTACACACAATGTATATAATATGTGCCAAAAGGCTAACAAAGGAAATAGAATACAAAAGAAACATCCCTCTCCTAACTTGAAGCTTAGCCAATCAACAAAGCCAATGATGGACATTGAGCGATGTTATATGTACACTTAACTCAATCCAAAAAAGTAGCTATAAAAAGAATATTTAATTACTTGATCCAACTGCTCCAAATCTTGAAATGGCCCCCTATTTCTTTCCTTCCATAGTTCCATATAGTCCAAAACAGGAATAAAGAAGTGACCCTCCAAACTTTCCTTTTTTTTCCCCCAAAAATGAATCACACTAGCTTAGAAAATTCTCTCTAGCTGAAGTGTGCATCACCCATGTCACATCAAATAGAGAAAAAACTAGTTGCCACAACATTTCTTACTTTGGCACAATGGAGTAAATAATCAATTGATTCTTCATCAAAGTTGCACAAGTAGCGCATGCAAAAGACTTACTTTTGTCACCACCTGAAGATTTCAAACTATGTTTGCAAGAAAAGGGCCTCCTCCACCCCTGGCTAAGAAAGCATAGAGAGATTTGATCAAAAGATGCCTCTGAGTTTTCGTCCAACTCATCCTATCCTCCTCATTAAAAAGGCATCCACTCCCTCAAGTTCCTAGCCACTGATGAAAAGTGGGGGGGCTCCATTGGGCCCCCTCCCTAGCTTCCTCCCACACTCTTGTTGTATTTGTCAATGATTACTTTCAAATGCAATGGTTATTTTTATGACAAAGTTATCTAAACTACCTGATGTTGTTTCTAAAATTTACAATGAAATTCTAGTCTAATTTAGTAAAAACATTAAATTTCTTCTATTTGATCATTCTTGGAATAGATACAATCAATCATGAATTCATTTTGTGTTGATCATGTTATTCTTTACTAAACTAGTTGTGCCCCACATTTCTTAATAAAATGGTATTTTTGAGCAAAAAATAAATCATTTATTGAATATTGTTGTACCTTATTGTTTAATATGCACGTACAAAAACATTTTTAGACCAATGATTCTCAAAGCACACCACCTCATTAATCGTATTCCCTTTCCTATTATCAATAATCCTACTTTTTTTCCCTTCTACATCCAAGTTGATCTCATTTCAACTTAGTCACGCATTTGGTTATCTTAGCTTTGTTCATAATCGAAATCATTTCTCTTTGTATTTATAAATTAAGGGATACTCTTGTACTCAGGAGGGTTTACCATTGTTATAGTCCTATATCTTGAAAATACTCTCTATGTAAAGATGTTATATTTTTTGAGTTCACTTCCTTCTTTTCATAGTTTTGCCACACCACAACTTGTCTATGGATCTCATATCTATTCATTCATGGAAGTCAAATAATATTGAGTCTAGTTAAAAGGAAAAAGAAAAAAGAAAAGAAAAAAGTCAAATCATCTTGTTCACCACGGACTCATACTGAAATCCCTCTACACCGACCTTGAGACAGAATTCTTACAAAGAGTTTGTAAATTGGTATAAGTCAAATAATATGATAGAAGTCTATGAAAGTTGTTGGTTATAGTATAGCTTTTAAAGTGCAAAAGAATTCCATTTTTTCCTTTCTGGTTTTGGGATTTTTCTGTGTACTGCTCCAAATTATGTAATTCTCTTGAGGAATGACACATGTTAAACAGTCCCAAATCAAACCCTAATTCAAGAACAAGTCCCTCTACTCGAAACAAAACGAAACTTCATAAAAATCACCACTAAATATCCCACAAGCCATGCAACGCTCCGAAATACAAAACCTAGAACGCAAATCAAACAAAAAAAAAACAAGAAAACCCAAATTACACTAACTTCCCTCAATGTGAAGAAAAAGAACGAGAAGGAACCTGATTCAAGATATAGCTCTTGCCCTGGCGAGCGCGACCGCAAACGGAGACAACGCCGATGGGTTCCTTGACGAGCTGAAGCGTGGCGACGGCCTCCGGATCCATCCGAAACTTGCCTTTCTCATCTAAGTAGACGAGGCGGATTGGCCTGGCAGGGCCGGTGACAGGCGCTGCCGAAGACGACGACGGGGAGGAGTAGGTAGGAAGGGCCTGGGGCGAAACATCGGAGGGTTCTTTTCCTCTGTTAAATAATCGCATCATCTTCTCTTTCGCCTGCTTCCTCTTCTGATCTGTTTCAGCCCTTTTTCAGTGTCTTTTACATACAGAGAGAAAAATAAAAAGGGACAGATTTAAAATGGGGGAGGGAAAGGAGGGGGTGTGAGTTGTGGAGGTTTAGCCTTCGGGGAAGGCAGAAAGCGATATAGTGTGCCGTGTTTGTGAGAGGGAATTGCAATTACTATTCTACCCTTGATTGGTTTGGCGGTTGTTGCCCTGAATGGAGGGTGTTTTAGTTAATTGCCAATAAATTTCTGGAGACAGCGTGGTTGCCAAGCTACGGGTATGGGATTTGGGGTTTGAATCCGAAATGCGCCTCTAATACGCATTATAAATTTCTATCTAGGCGCGATCCACCAATTTTTCATGGTAAAAATCACGATCGGTTTTGAGTGAAAAAAGGGTAAAGTGGGTTTAACCTTACTAATTTAAAAATATATAAACAAAAATTCTCAAATTTTATAATCACTTTTATTATTTATAAATTTTAAAATATATATATACAATTTTTTATATATAAATTTTGATAATTATTTTTTAAAATGACCCTTTTATTTGAAAATATTAAATAAAATTATTGAGATATTATGAATATTTAGATATTATAAAAATTGAGATATTAGAATATTAGTTGTTCTTTCCTTATATCATTCAATGTAAACTCATTATCCTAACATAAAAATTTTTAGTTGTGATTATATTTAATTTTTAAATATTTTAATTTTAATTATATTTGTTATTTTTAAAATTTCTTATCTTATTGTTATTCAATATTCCTAAGAATGTTTGTTTCTAGAGAGAGAAAAAAAATCATAAATTGGGTCTCATGGTTAACATTTTAGGAAATGATTATTTGTCTTATGAAAAAATATATGTATTTTAAATTTTTTTAAATGAATAAAGATAAAACTTATGTATAAAATTTGGGATTCTTTTTCTATATTTTTTTCAAATTAGTGAGTCATAACTCATTTTTCTCTTGAAAAAAAAAAAGGTTAATAAATCCAAGTTCCTTGTTACCTAATAACAACTTCTCCCATCTATATTTGTCATTCTTCCCTTTGTTTAAGAGAATATGAGTCTGTTTGGTTGGTATTTTTGAAAATTGTTTTGGAAAACAATTTTTAAGAACAGTTTTTTATGTTTTCAAAAACAAAATTACATTTGGTAAATGAATTCTGAAAAATAATTTTTGTTATAAAAAAATAACATATTTGATGGAATTAATAAAATAAAAAAATTAGAACAAGTAAAACAAAGAAGATGTTCAAAAGTTTTTTTTTTTCTTTTTTGTTAAATTGAGTGTTTTCTTCTATTAACTTGGTATTGTAGATATGTAAATAATTTTTAGATTCACACTTCATTTAAATTTTAAAAAATATTTCATTTTTAAATTTATTTACATCATTTATAATTTTTTAAATACAAATAAATACTATAAGTATTATAACACCAGCATCATATTTTAATGTAATGTATTAAAGTTCGAGAGTTTATAGATGATAATTTTTTAGATAATATATACATTCACTTAGCAATAATTAAAATAAAAAGAAGAAAGACGATAAATAATAAAGAACAGATAACAACGTGATACCCACAATAACCAAGAAATAGAAAACGACGTTGAGGATTTGATATAGACATTAAGTGTCATAAATTAACAACTAGTTGAGATTGTTGTGGATCATATTCATCAACCTATATAAAGCAAAGCACCGGGGATATTCCTATAATACAAAAATTATTAAAAAGAATTAAATATGATATGTGTATTTCAATAATATAAATTTATTTTTATGTGATAGTTAAATATATTTACATGATATAATAGACAACGATAAAATAAACAACCATTGTTCTTAGGTGTTTTTGACATGAAAATGCGCATACATCTACAACCATAGTAACACGTGACTCTTTTGTCCATTCTACTTTTATAATTATAAATCAAATTTATAAGTAATATTTAATCATTAAAAGTTATAACATATATCACATAACACTAATGACATCATATTTAATCAATAAGCAATATTTATTGATCTTATTGAACCCGACTCAATGTTGATCATGACATAATTAAGTATTCAAACATGAATTGGACTATATATAACTCTAATCCACATCCATTTTTCAACTTCTTAAGTTCATAGAATGGATGAACAATAATATTAGAATAACAAGTCAGAACTAGAATTCACCTAAGTAAACCAAAAATAACTATAATAAAACAAAACAAAAAAACAAATCCCCCAATAAATTGCATATTAAAATAATTAACCTTTCTATCAAGTTTCAACCTTTAAACATATAGGTTTTAAAGAGTGATTTGATCCATGGAAAAGAGCTTTCAATTGTAAAACACTAGCCAAACAAGGATTAATTCTTCTCTAATCATTTGGAAATCCTTATGCTTAAGATTGAAATCATACACTTAGAACCCAAACAAATCTCGATCCAAAATCAAATCTGATTGGTCTGAGAAGCACAAAGAGCACATCCTCACACCATTATCACAAATTTCCAACAAAAACAGGGAAGAAGAAACTTTCCATAATTCAAAAAATCTCAATCACTCTGACTAACAAAACCAAAAACTACGAAAACAAATGACTTGATCACTACGAGCTAAACAAATAAGAGTACAAAAACAAACACATATCAAGAATGGAAATCATAAATAAGTGAGAACATGTGCTATACACATTATTAAAAATCCAAAAAAGTAATTAGATTATACTTTAAAAACAGCAGCATAATGAGTTGAGAATGCAAAAAATTTATCAAAAAACCTCTACCATGTTTCCTCTTTGCTTAGATTTAACATTTTTCCTTACAAATTTCTCACATCTAGCAAAATGATCCTAACTTTACCAAATTTAGCTCACAAAAACAACTTTAATACATACAGAAATAATGAAAACTAGAGATGTGTTGACTTTGGTTTCATGCTACTGGATTCACTCTTAGTGTGCTGGAGGAGAAATCACAGGCAAGAAAGGTGAGAATAAGGAGAAACACTTTGGGAAACATGAAAAGATGTTCTTTTTATTTTCTAAACACTAAAAAAAAAAAAAAAAACCAAGCAATATATATATATTTAAAAAAAATATTTTGAGAACACGAGGAATACTAAAAACAAAAGCCACTTCCTTTATCAAACATGTTTTTAGTGTTTTTTGTTTTCAATAATAAAAAATAGTTCTTAATAACATTAACCAAACAGACCTTAAGTTTTTTAGAATATTTGCCCCACCCTTAATATAATAAGATTCAAATAAAAATTTACCTTTCAAAAAAATATAAAAATTATAAAAATTTATTTAATTATAAAATATATATATATTTATGTAATTAGGATTTAAGAAAACAATAATAATAGATAGTATGAAAAATTCTCATACTCCCACTCCCATGTTTAAATTAATTTATGGATGGGATGAAAGTAAGTTTAGAAAAAAATGGAAGGATGAGGATGAAAGTAACCCATTCAAACCCACCTCTTGTCATCCCAAAAATAGTTTCTAGTTAATCTACTTTTATTTTGACAGCTTTATCATACAACAAAGTACTTCAATTCATTTACAAAGATGAGAAATTTTACAGAATACTTTAAATAAACTTTACAAGCTTGAGGTTTTTCAATAAAATTATGATGATGAACTATTTGATAGAATAATTTATGAAACAAGCAACAACGTTTCTAAGTGTATTCTTTTTCTTATATATTAAATAAACCCACTTGCATTGCCTATCTTTTTAGTGAACTACTTCTCTCCTTTCTTAAAAGACATGCCCATAAAACTGCCCTTGAGCCATGGCTCCGTTCATTTCTTCTCTGTGATGCAACAAGTGTTTTATTTTACTACTAAAGAGCTTGTTTCTCATGTTGGATTATGGATTCTTGTCTAATGGGTCCAAACCCAGTTAAGATAGTTTCCTACCTCATAGGTGCCTTGTATTCACCTCCACTAAAGCCTCAGATTCTAAGCTCCCAGAAGCATTGGGGGTGTGAAGCAGAGGCAGTTATTGCAGAACATTGAAAAATGTTTGCATTGTTCACGTTATTGAAGGAGAATGAGTAAGAAGTCATGGAAAGAGTTGATAGATAGTGTTCTCTTGATGGATTCAAAGGTCTCCATGGAAGAAACCGTCGCTGTTTGAGAATCAGATTTAGCATCTGAAATCGAGTGTTTTGAAGACCCTCTCTGGAAGTCTAGATGCCTTTTTTCTGGAGTCATGAGATAAGATTCAAACTAAAAAACAGGGTCCTTCAGAAAATTGTTCTCAATCATCCCACAGTCTTCTGAATACCCAAGAGTAAAAGGAGAGGAGCTGGTTTCACAGTTTTCAAGTACTGTTTGTAGGGGGGTGTTGCTTGTCTGGCCGCTCGGCATAGAACCCAATCATCCAACTGATAAAAAAAATTAGAAAAGACACTAAAATTAGTAGTGGCTGGGTTGTTGATTAAAAACACAAGAAATGAAATATTAAACAAGTGAACACATAAAGATCATCCAGGTGAAGTTCATTAGGTCCATATAATTATTTTGTTTTTGTTTGCTCACGGCTAAATCTATTGCTCTTACATAGCAGAGTTCAGCTAAAACTGCACTATATATAGAGAAGCATGCTTCTGATGGATAATTCAATAATTTCTGCAACATCAAACTTACTCTCATTGATCCCTTTAGCCTATGGGAAAGATTGGTATGATCAAGGAGCCTGTACGCATGCACCATCCAACTAGTTTTCACACCCTTATGAGGACAGCCTTAATGAAATACTAATGCTTTCTTCACACCAAGACATTTTGTCCCAGTAGAGGTAATTAAGGATTGGTTTATCAGTTCCAGTAGCTTTCCTGAAACCAGATGCAGCCGCTCTGTCTGGGCAACCACCATTGGTATAATTCGTTCTCTTGGGCTGAAGAAAAACCATTCACTCTCCCCAAATATGACCTAGCCTGTGATACACAATGACATGCTGCTATTTGTAAGCTAAACTCATAGATAACAGCATTCTCTGCTGTATAGAGAACAAAAAAAAAAAAAATAGGATAAGGAAAAAGGAGCATCTGGAAGTTCCCAAGGATTGAACTTGCAAAGATCAACTTCAGCTATTATAGAAACTACTGGATTGGAATTTGAGGCCTTCCTTTGAATCTGAACCCTGGTGGAAGAATAGGCTTGGAGATAATTTATTCCTTGCAGTGATTGATAGGGGAGATATTTTTTGAAGCTCTTCCCAATACTTACAAACAGAGAAATATTAATGGAGAAGCAGATAAATTGAGTAGGATCTTCGGAGAGCGTACCCTACCACCATGTACTGGCTGATAGTTCATTGTTGGCTTGTGATATTATTCCTGCATGTCCTTCTGTGTTTGGTTTACATGGCAACTTGTTTTCTGTTATATATTCTGATAAATGAGAAAATCATTCTTCGCTTGACTTTAATTTCAGAATTTTTTTTTGGAATTTTTGACTTGACCTCAGTCTAATCCTGTAACTTACTACATATTCGTTGACCTTAAGGAATTATCATGAACTAGAAGGGTTTGTTTCCTATGAGAATTTCCACTCTTTTCCCATTGATTCCCACCATGTCAATGTTGAAATTTTGGAAATTAGACCACTTCAAATAAATAATGCCTTAATGAAAGCTTAGTAGTTTATTACAAGACAAGAAGAGAGCTGCATGGGAGCTCCTGTGATAGTTGAAAAATAAAGAAAGCATTGGACATTCCGATGTCTTATCTATCAAATTCTGCTTTTAAACAGAACCTCAAACATGCCCATGCATATCACTGTACAGATTAGTACTTTCTCCGGAGTCTGCCCACCTCAATCAATGTTCTGTTACAATCTTCAGCTTACAGATTATGGTAATGAACTAAAACAGTGATCATAGCTATATCAGAAGCCTCCTGACTGCATTTTGGAAGCAACTTGAGGGCATGGGAAATTTTTAAGTGGGCAAAATAATGAAATGAACCAGAGCAGAAGTTCAATTGGAAACATTTCATCATTGAGTTACATTCATATCTGCCCACTTGTAATATTTAGTATTGATCTCAACTGAAATCTGGTTGGGTTTTCCGATATGGTTGTTAAAGGGACCGAGTGATTTTTTATAAGTGTGAGGGAAGTCTCGTTCTTTGAGCTAGCTAGCTTTTAGGGTGAGAAGGCCTAAAATCATCCAACGTGGTATTAGAGCTCGGTTTTATAACAAATCTCACCCGTCATTACCCGATCACCGGGTTGACAGTCTTCCAACTTACGGCCCGATGTGTGAGAGGTAGATTGTTGGGTTTTTCCCACATCCGTTGTCCAGGTAACTTCTTTCCTAACTGGTTAGTATTGCCTTGAGTTAAAGCTGTGTTCATTCAAATAAATGCATGACATATCTACAAGATGAGTGGTGACCCCATAAAAGCAATTATCATTATATACGGCTTTCACAATGTTGGAGTTGGGTTTAGGTGTCTAGGTGGGGTGGATCGACATGATCCGACCCAATAAGCGAGAAAAGTTGGAGTTTTAACTTTTAAGACTATCCAAAACTGCCACTATTAAAATAGAAAAAAGAAAATCTCTTAACACTCCCCCTCTCTGTCAAAATCATAAACAACATGTCTTCTTAATAGTCTTCTTTCATAAAGTTTTTCTTGTTTTCTCCGTGAAAAAAAAGACACTTGTGTTGTGAAAATAAAATAGTATTTGTATTCATAGTTTTATTTATGACTTGAAACAATAAAATTAAAAAAATTATCAGTGAAATAATTAATCTAAATTTTGGATATTTTAAAAGATAGTCCGAAAGCCTTATTTTCAATCACACAAGAATAAGAGTTGATTGCATTGTTTATTCCAAGACCATGTATTTTTAGGTGATGGAATTCATCATCCATGCCTCCAGTTTATGTAAATACCAAAAAGAAAAATCTATTTAGAGAGAGGGAAGGACAGGTAGTTGGTAAGGCTGATTCCCTAATTACTAGTTGAAAATATGACCAAGATCCTTTTGTTAGTAATGAAGAAAGGAAGTTAATGAGGACAAGAAAAGTATACTGTAGAAGAAGTCAGACAACTACCTATACTAATAATGATCATAAGTTCTGTGTTTGTTTTACAGGGTGCTTGATGGCCTATCCATGTTTATTATATTGTGGCCATAATTAATGACCTTAAAATTGCAACTTCCTTCACTGTTGAATTATAAATTCATTTAACAACCGGAGCCTTGTGCTTGCCTTGAATAGTTTATGGCAGCATCTTAAATGGGCTGATATCATGATATTTGCCTACTCGTCAAGGAAATGGCTTCACAAAAGAAAAAAAACAAAGATACAGGCATCTCAGAAAGGGGTGTGGATGGCCTATGGTGTTTCACGATCAGTACTGGAAAGGGGAGGTGCTAGATGGGAAACCTACAGGACACCCAGGAGGAGAAGCTAAGAGAACTATGAGAAAATAGACTTGGGTGGGCGTGGCTCCCGTGGCTTGGGGCCCAATCAGCCCGAGGGGTGAATTCAAACATTTCTATGCCCCTATGAATTTCTTTTTATTTACTTTGCTCAAATGCTTTAAAACAATCGTTATCATTAGTTTATTACTATATAACCGGAGTTACAAAAATTCGAGCCATTAGGGGAATGGTCTACCTCAAAACCCGAGAGTTATAAATTTATCTCACTTCAAAATAAAAACCATGAAAAGAGATAACCTCTAAACTTACAAGTTGATCTGATCGATAACCTACACCTAAAAAGTAAAGTCCAACCGCTCTTATCTTCATATGCCCAAAAATCAACGTGTATAGAAAGCTTACAATATTTGCAGCAGTAGAACAACAATAACTTATATAAAACCATCACCATCAAGCAATGGAAGGGGCATTCATAGTCTTTGTAACCACTCAAAATTCCCGTAAAAACTCTCAATAAGGTTCTCTCTTGACAAGAAATCATTTTCTATACTCAATAAATGAAGAATTTTAAATTCTTTGTAATGAATTACATTTAATTAAATGCTCTAAGCCAATACAAAAAGTGATCGAAAAAAATCATAATTAGTTCACATTCTTCAAATTCTCAATTTCTTTGTGCTTTGGGTTTAGAAAATTTTTAATGAGATGAAAAAAGTAAAATAATTTTTTTGTTATGTTACCTCTTGATAAGTTTGCCATCGGATCACATGTTCTCTCTTTCCACATAGTCAAGAATGCGTGCTTATTAAGCATAATTAAGCATCCTTTTTAAACAATTTTAATTTTTTTTAAAATATAATTTTTGTAATTCGTTGTAGTACGTACTCTACTACCATAACACTAAATAACTTCTAGTGTGAAAACTCTGCGGTCATAGCACGTTGTTTTGATGTCTTTGCCAAGTCAATTGTAAGAAGAAGCCTCAGACTTATTTTCGTGGGCCTTGATGAGGACTCGTCAGTAGTGCAAATTTATTACACACTGGACTGAATTTTTTTTGGTTTAAATTCTTTGACCTTCTCTTTTCATATTCCTCTTCCAAATGTTTGCTTAACTAGCGATAACTTTTCAGTTTTCAGGGATTCCCAACCCAGTCATGACTAGCATTTTGCCATTTTAGAAGGTTTTAATTTTTGGGATGTGTATGGTGTCTTTTTCACGGGAAGAAAGGAAAAGTACGGTGTATTTGAGCCTAAAAATTAGGTTGATAAGGACAAAAGACTATTTCCATCTTCAATTATCCCAAACATATGCTCGACAGAGTCTTAAATCTCAATTAAAGTGGCACATCAAACCTTTTTATATGTACACCCAACTCAAATAATATATCTCAGCTTGGAGCTAGCTAGAATATAAAGATTGGACATATTTTCTGTAGCCATGTTCATGCACTTTCCAGTGAAAGCCAAAGGCCAATAAACTGTGGCGAGCAAGGTTGAATTAAACCCTGAACCTGACACTATAATTTGGTGTGAATCATGAAACACCCAGAGGCGTACGTACCCCACAAGTGGACGTGAACACGAGGTCCAACACCCAATGGAGACACTAGAGTAGGGAAGCAATGCAACCTATCCATACGACATGATCTCGTGATTTTCCAATGACTCAAACGTCTCCAATAGTGCCTTTGGTTCCTATTTGGACTGCTATGTTGTCCTGCTGTTGTGTGTTCATGATCAATGTATAGTTGCTGTAGTTTGACTTGAAGGAGTGACGTTGGGCATCAGGATTAGTGCCTATGTATGAGTTTGATCGGTTGTGAAACGAATGGGAATTGGCTGGAAATAGAAAAGGCCAAGACAAGTCAATTCAGTGTGAAATGTCAAGGAATAGTATGAGCGATTGAATTCATCCCATCGACATTAAGTGTCCCTTCTTTTCAACATGTCTGACCCAACTCATCTTTTTTCTGGGATTCCTGCAATTTTGACTTCTTTCTGTATTAATGGCCGTGGAATCAGTCATGCCAGCTAGCTGGATACTGAACAATCATTTAAGTGAAGGTCGAAAATAAGGGTGCATAATTCTACTACATATCTATATATACCACAAAGGGGCATATGTATGAAAGTTAGTCATGATTTTCCAACAATAAACCGCAGTAGAAACCTGAAACAATCCACAGGAAATGAAACTTTTGATCTCAATTATTTGGGAATGGCATGCTATTTTGTCGGAAAAATATGAATATTATAGTTAAGTAAGCAAGGATTGGGTGAATATTTTAGATGAATTCTTGAAACCCAAAAAGAAAGGAGGAGAGTTGTTACTTCAAGAGTTCCAATCAATCAATGTGGGCCGTACCCACGTGACCAGTGGGTGCATGCATGAAAACGAAGTCAGCAGCCCCAGGCCCCCAACCTTCCTTCTTATCCCAAGTTTCAGACACAGAACCCCTATAAAGCCTCTCAAGTTTCAGGCTTTCGGTCCCAATAACCACTTCCTCAAATTTCATGAGATGGATTTCTTCCAATCCCAAGCCCGAAAACACCAACCCAAATTCAGCAAGAAAAGGCTCACCAAAGACCAGGTAAGACTCCTGGAAACAAGCTTCGACTTGAACAACAAGCTTGATTCCGACCGCAAGCTCCAGCTGGCCCAAGAACTCGGCATCCCACCACGGCAAGTTGCGATTTGGTATCAAAACAAGCGAGCCCGGTGGAAAAATCAGAGCCTTGAGCTCGAGTACAACGCCCTCCAGCTAAGGCTGGACGCTGCATTGGGAGATAAGAGGAAGCTTGAGAAAGAAGTTGATAGGCTGAAGCAAGAGTTGCAAAAGGCCCAGGAAGTCTTACTTTCTTGCAACGTAACTTACTCTACTCTTACTTCTCTCTCAACCTCTTGTGATGAAGATGGCAGCTCGAGCTTACTCGGGGACTCCAAACTCGGCCTGGACAAGGAACTCTATGCTTGTTTAATCGGTGGCGGAGATCAGTTTCCAAAGTCTGATGATAGCCATGGTCTCTTCACTTGATCTTATCTTCAAGCACAGTAAGAATAATATATGTGGCAACTGTTCCCCACTCGAGGTTTCTGCGAATGTTGATTAGAGTTTGAACTATGTACGGTAGCATTACAGCAGAATTCCATAAAAGACCACGTTTGTAGTTTGTACATAGAGCGTGCTAATGAAAATTTATGTTTCCATACTTTTTTGGCCAGACAGTTCTCATCGCAAAAGTTAATGGGTAGTAGTGGCGTTCTTGCTGTGAAAATAACATATGGTTTTGGAGAATCTGATTTTTAATTTATTTTTGTGTTTGTTTATTGTGAGATAATGCATGAAGGTGGTTGTTTCAATGTCCTAGTCTAGTATGTGTATGACTTGAAAGGTCTTAATGGGGTGCAGTGGATGCAACCAATTTGGTTGTCTGCATTTAGGATAGATCAACCCCACTTGCGATTCATTGACCATATAATAAGTGTAAATCTATTAGCCTTGTGAAGAATAGAGAGGCATATAGTTGGGCCATAGTAATGGGTCCGGACACTGGCAGGGGGTCAACGTTTTTGAGGACAAGTTGAAGCACATCCCGAGCAAATCCGCATGGAGCCCATCGCAAAGGACCTGACTCACCTGAGTTTTGCTAAGACGAGTTGCCCCTACTACATAACCCAAACTTCTGCAGAGGCACAGGCTAATCATGGACTCAGATTAGCACACGATCGAGCCCCTTCTCTATATCCACAATTCCACAATTCAAATTTATACATGGATCTGTTTTGTTAGGGTTGGAGGAAAAGGATAAGGGAAGGGAAATATAAAAGGAAGCAAGACGTACATCAGACCCTCTATAACTTTTCCCGTGTTCTCACTTTCAGACTTCTTCTCTTTTTAAAATAGAAATAAAGGGCATAAAAAGTATAGAATTTTTTGTTGGGAGGTGACTCCTTTTATAGAACCAAGTGGGTAGATAACTACTGTTCAAGCACGCGGGGCAATAATTTTTAAAGAATTCCGCAAAATAAGCTCGTAATTTCAAAAAACAGAGGTGGCTCTTTGTAGAGGATGTTAATGGAACAAAGTTGGTTGCTTATTTAAAAAAACATAGGCCTTTGTGTATGTATAGAACAAACTCTTCCCCAAGAGTTCCACTATGAAACCTTATTGGTGAGTGCAACAATTCTATCCATTGTTGAATTCTAGATCTCTTGCAAACAACGGGAAGTGTTGTATTCTTGATTCTTGAGCTCTCTCTTTTGGGCTTAAAGGGCAAACCTTCTATGATTCTACTTTTATTTTCCTTTTTCACCAACCCGTTGTTCCAAAAACCCAAACTTTACCAGGGAATAGGGCAATTTGGGTTCTTAATTACCCCCTTTCTTTTTTGGATTTCAAGGTTGAATCTTAGGCCCTTTATAATAGTGTCTAAGGAAATTTTTACAAGTCCCTTAGATTTTTAGTTTTTGTTCTTTAAATTTTTGTGTCATGTTTTAGGACTTGTTTATAGATGTCTAAGGAGAAGGATCAACCTAAACTCCCTAAAATCCCTATAAGATTTGAGTAGAAAGAAAGTAAAGAAAACATATCAAGGTTTTAAATAAGGAGTCTTTGTTAGGAATAGCAACGGGGCGGGTTCGGGACGGGTCACCCCCATCTCAACCCCGCCCATTTTTTTAAAAAAAAATTACTTTAAAATTTTTTAATTACATTAAAATAAATATATTTTATAAATAATAAAATTATTATATTTTTTATAACCTATTTTTTTTAAATTTTTTTATTATTATCTATATATTAAAAATAGTAAAATAAAATATTAAATTAAATTTTAAAATTAATTTTATATGTAAACAGGACGGGATGAGGCAATACCCGAACCCGCCCCGGGTTAAAAAAAAGGATCTCATACACATCCCAAACTCGTTTATTAAATTTAAACTTCATTTCATTAGGGACGGAGCGGGGCGGGTACCCGAAAAAAACCCGCCTCGTTGCCATCCCTAGTCTTTGTTCACATCACCTTTAGAGGATGAAGAAGATGATTTACTAATTTTCAATGGTTTAGGAATGCCTTCTCTATATCTACCTATGTAGATGTCAACTTCTCATCCTTATTGGTTTCATTGTGAAACCCCATAAATTAACTAGAGATGAGATTTTTTCTATATCCCAACAATTTTATGCTTGCCTATGGTTTCACCTCCTTGTCATTAGATGAGATTTTTTTTTTCATTTTGTCGAGGTCCATCCAATTTATTGTAATTTCAATTTCTACTACATCCTAATGGGTTATGCCATCTTAAACCTCAAATATGGCTTTGATTTTAGGGTTTGGGAGACATTGTTCTTCTATTAGTTTCAAATTATCCTAAAAAAGATATTTTTGTTTAGGATTGAAGTATGGTGCCTTTAAGATCATCAAGGGGTGTGTTAATATTAACAAATAGTGTTAATGTGTGTATCAAGCCATTGTAAGTGCAAGGACAAAGATCCTTGTCAAAAGAAGCTAGTACATCGCCATCTCATCAAGCCGTCTATAAAGGAATGGGTTGAATTGATAAGATGAGTTTTGATAAACTTATTAAGATTTTGTATATCTTAGTTATTGAAAGAAAATTCTAAAACTTGATGTGATGGATAATTCGTCCTCTTACAACCCTTATAATATTGTCCCTAGGCACTTTCCTAAAAAGTGTATTCTTGGGGTTGAATTTTCATTGTTGGAATTCCCAAGTACCAAGTAAGGATAGCCATGGGTCATGTTTGGTATTGTGTTTAGATTATCAATAGTTAAAATTTGCTCAATTTCAATACAATTTCAAGTACCAAGGACAAATACAACTTGCTTTATACCGATTTAGAATGATTTGACACAAACATGACATATTTATTACAAGGATAACATGACATAATCCATCTAACCCATTTAATACATAAGTTGGATTATGTTTGAATTGAGACAAATAACCCATTAACAAATTCTCACTCTTTAAATTTGTTAAAATAATTACAACCCATTTAACATATTTAAAATTTAAAAATATATTATTTTAAAATACTTTTAATTGCTTTAACTTTCAAGTATTATTTTTTTAAATCCTAATTAATTTAATTATTTAATTTTAATTATAATATAGAAAGTAAATTAAAATTTTAATTTTACCTTTGTTTTTTATTTTACTTATTTTTTAATTATAAAATATTATTAATCTTTACAATAAAATATACAAAATTTTATTTAGTTATTTAATTTTTTTAACTATATAATATTCATAAATATTTTTAAAATCAATAAATTTGTATGGGTCAAACGAGTAATAAATGGGTTGGTTCATAAAATGAATCATTTTGACACGATTAAGTAAATAGGTTAAATATGTTGACCAAGTAAACTCAAGTACATCCTCCAAAATAGGCACCAAAACAGTGAAAAAGCCCAAAGAGCTCATGGGCCTTTTACTATTTGAATTTATGGGCTTCCACAGTCCACACTACACCAACCCCATTCTAAGCTGACTGAAACAATGAATGATGATGATGGTGATGATGGTGATGATGTGAATCTGCATGGGAGCATGGCGGTATTGATGGGATAAAATTAAAGGTGACGTCGATGATCAGGGGGAATAGTCAATGATTAGAGGGAGGCTGTCCAATTTCAATGATCATGATCATGCCTCTCGTCATTCGACTTTAACTGTTTTATGTAATGACACTTGCAGTTGACTCGAGGGGGGCATTACTGGGGAAGGTTTGATCCAATTCAGGTCAATTCTAAATTCTAATCCATCCAAATCAGGCGTTGGGTTTAGATAAATTAGGCAGCACAGGATTGTTTGGTTTGAAGGAGAATTTGAAATTCACTTTCCCTGATGTTTCTTTTTAATACTTAAACATTGTGTTAAAGAGGGAAAAAATCAAAAGGAGAAAGTTGGAATAAGGTATTGGAGGATCAAATTGACTTTTCACTTTTTCTATTAAAAAATTAAAATATTTTTTAAAATTATTTTATATCTATTTAATATTTTTTTTCCACTACATCCTAAAATTTAAAATTTTATTTTACTTTTAAGCCCTTTTCCTAATTTTTCAAGCTAATTATAATGTTTTAGAATTAAAAAAAAATAAGGCTTATTTATTTAGGTTTTCTAAACCTTTAACTTCTATATAAAAACTCTATAATTTATAAATTAATAAAGAGTTCCAAACTATTATATAATCATTTTTTGAATCTTAAGAAAATATTTTAAATGCATTGTGTTCAAGCTTGGATTTCAGTTTTGGTGCACCACTTAGTCTTAGTTTCCTTTCATTCTCGAGAAAAAAATTGTACATTAGGGATTTATACTTTGATATTCATTTCTTGTAAATCCTATGAGGTAAGCTCAAAGTGTGATATATCATTTGAAAGAAAATCTAAGTATGAGGTATTATATTAATATTTATGAGGTACGAGATATCATTTAAGGAACTGAAGAGTGAGGTATTTCTTGAGAAAAATTAAAGTGTTTGTTAATCTAACAATAAGTCTTTGAAAGTTCAATTTAAAACATTTGATATAATGCAACTTCAAAATTAGGATTGAAGTTAAAGGAGGGTGAATGTAAATCGGGATTGAACCAAACTGCTACAAATCTTGAATTTGCATTTCTTTCTTCCTTCCTCTCGTTTTTTATATGCAATTATCATTTATTATTTTTATTATATTGTTACTTATTTATCTCTTACATTCATGATAATTAATATTTGTTATAATTTGTAGAAAGTAACCATCACCTTACCTGAGGGTGATTACCTAATATAGCTAGAATCCAAATATGTAAATCACATAACATATAATATATGATCAAATAAGATTACATCTATTTTCACCATTTTTTTTTACATCAATTAATGAAAACTTAAAGCCAGATAAGATTGACAAATTTTATTCCTCAAAGACAATTTTCTATTTACTTAATCAAACATATTTTAAAGAAAAAAATTAGGAAAAACATTTAGAAATTAGAAATAGAAAATGATCAAAGCTAAAAAAGACATTTTCCAAATCATGGGCAAACTAAGATTTTAATTATTTTTTTTTTATGTTTTTATTTAATTTCATCATCTTCATGTGTTTTTTTAATCTTCTAAGAGGGATTATTTCAAGGATTCATAGATAATATTAGAAGGTTATTTAATTATTGACAATTTATTTGCTTTGGTAGCATTTTATTTTTATTAAATAATTTTTTTTATTATTCAATAAAATTTTAATTTTTAGTGATTAGTGTCATTATCTTAAATAAAACATATTTTAATCTTTTGTATTAAAAAAAATATACAAAATCTATTTTATTTTTTTCAAATATTTTGATCCTATTACACCTTATTCCAATTTTTTCTAGAAAAAAAAGTATATACAAGTTGATAGTGGTGGCTCAAGATTTGACTGATTCTAAATTTTGATAATAACAAAATAAGGGTTTTGGTATAACATTTAATTTCAAGTATATAAAAAAGAAGATCATTTTTTATGAATCAAGAAGAAACTATGCAACTCAATGATATAGTGCTAAGGAAGATCAAAGTAGGTATCATAAAGGACTAATCAAGATCAAGGATCCTTTTTAGGTCAATCTCATGTAACATTGAGATTCGCCATGTTCCGAGTGTAGTAATAATTTTAAGATGTCAAAACATAGAAGGTAAATCAAATTAAATAAAAACCATATTTTCATACTCAAGCACATTCAAACACTCTAATTTGGATAACTTGTGATTTCCAAGAACCAATTTAATGTAATCCAAAATTCTAAAAACCTCATTTTTGAATAAATCAAAATTTGAAAACCCTTAACTCACTCAATTTAAAAAAATATATATACAAACTTCAAAAACCAACATAATTGAAAAAGTAAATTTCCTAATACTTATTATTGCAAAACCCACAAGAAAATCATATGATCTTAAGAGATCTTGATTTTCAGGGTTTATAGAACAAAACAAATGAGAATGAGAGGAAAAAAAAATAAAACCATGCCTCATTTATCTATTAGAGAGAGTAAATTAGAATCAAGGAAATAAGAAATGTTTATACTATATTAGGTTTTAAGAAAGTATTAAAGAAAAATGATTTTCTTATACTTGATTTTATTATGAAAAATAAAAAAATTAAATCTAATTAAAATTGATAAAAAAATTATGCATTTTAAAATAATTTAATTTTCGTATAGAAAAAATAAAAATAAATGAAATGAGTTTGAAATGGTATATAATAGTAATTTATTAATTTTAAATCAATTTTTTATTTTTCTTAATTCCTTCACCTTTTCATTTTTTATTTTTTATCTTGCATTCTCCCTCAAATGTTATGGGAATCAAATGTAATCTTATGGTAGTCATGAAATCCTTATCATTCGTTTTGGAGTTGGGTTTGGCTTCCCAAGTGGGTTGACTGAACCTCTTAATGAATGAGAGAAATAAATGGGACAGTTTTTAGGAGTTTTAAAACCACTTAAAAACTGTTACTATTAAAAAAAAATTATTTTTTTCCTCTTTCTTTATGAGAACTCTCTCTCATTGAAAATAAAAAAGTGAAGAATACGTTTTCTTCTTTCCTGAAAACATAAGTATGGTTATCGAATTCGTAGTTTCGTTTATAACTTAAAATGAGAAAATTGGTCATTAAAACAACCGATAGAGATTTTTGGACATTTTAGAAGGTGATTCGAGAGCCTTATATTTCATTAATTTGAAAGAATGGATGATGAAGTGCTTAACCCAATTGGGCAAAATTTGCAACAAATATGACATCAAGATAATCGTAAATTAATTTATAGAAAATAAAATTAATTAAAATGTAAGATTTTATATCTTGCTTATCTTATATAAAGAATGCTAAATTATTAATTTATTCATAATTTCGTATAAGGATTGTAATGATATTAAATATAACTATTTGTAAAGTATGATAATATATTTTGCACCACCACTTTTATTATTAATTTGTTAAAAGGTGGTTAAAATAATAGGAGTCATGCTACAAAGGACATTTTTCCACCTTCAAGATAACACTAATTTATGTAGGAAGGTACCTTGACATTGAAGATATATAGGTGTTGAACGCCTCAATCAAAATTCAACCAATAATATATATAGCTAAGATTAATAATTAAGTCGAAGTTGAATCTATGCTGGTGATTCTTGTCTCATTTATTCCATTCAAAGAATTTTAAAAACCAATAGACGAGTTCCAAGACAAACAAAAGTTAAAGCCTTTAATAATGCTAGGATTTGTTGTGCAACACGTGAATGGAGTAGAACTGTAGAAGGCTTATTTGAGGTAAAGGAGGGAAGGAAGTTGAATGGGGTTCTTCCCAGTCCCATAGGTGTCGATTACGCGTCTGACGTGTGGAACCACCCACATGTGCATAGTACAGAGTACAGTCATGCACCTCCAACAAGACACACCTCCTCTTAAATGGTCTTCACCCGATCATGATTTGTGTCCTAATCTCATTCACGAGACGTCTCTTCTTTGGCCTTTATTGTAATGCTTTCTATCCTGAAATCTCTTCCCTCTGAGTCATATGGCATGTACGTGTCTACCCAGAGTCGATGCCCCCGGCCCCCCACCAATGCCTTCATCATCTATTTCAAGAAAACCATATATTATATATAAAAATCCTCTATATTCATGTAACGGTCTTAATATTGAAGCATTCCTCTTTGCTCTTTCCTCATTTTTATACATTTTTTAATGAAGCGGGGGGGATTATGGTCAGAGTTGCTCTATCTTAATCCAAATAATTAACATTCGTAGTCAATTCCATCCGGTCCATTCTAATGGGTGAAAATTCAATCATTTTTCATTCCCAATTGTATACCCAAATAAAGTCATCTGTGGACATGTGTATATATATATTTTCAGAGATGGCATCACGGTGAAATCATCATAATTTGTAGGGAGGGAGATCTCGCAACAAAGGGATATAATTTGATGATATATTTGAGAAACAAAGTGACAAGCACACGGTCAAAATCAAATATTACACCGTCTCAATGCTTCCAAAGCTTTTGCTGTGTTATCAAAGCGATTTTCCAATTCCAAAAAACACAAGAAACAAAAACAAAATTCTGCATTCCCCTCACCAAAAACAGATGAGAAGAAACCGGTGAAACTGAAATCAAAGCCAGAGAGCGCCAGCCTTTTTCAAGATGGGTACCAATTCACCGGAGATGTGAGTGGCCATCACTCTCTCCAGCCCTCCAAACAGCTGCCCTCCCATGAACACCGCCGGGAACTGCGGCCGGCCTTCTTTCGCATCCTCGCCGGCGATCACTCTCGACAATTCGTCGACCACGGCGGCTTCATCCTCCTCGTCAACCTCGAACACAGTAGGGTTCACACCCAGACCCAACAGCAGCCGCATCACCACATGGCACATGCAACACCCACGTCTCCCGAACACAATCACTGCGTTCTCTGACACCATTTTCGTCACACAAGTCACATCCTTCATTCCCACTCCAGGGTTCATGGGGCCGTCACTCGGCTCAATTGTCGCGCTTGACGGTCCGGCGGAGCTTCCGCCGCCGGTGGTCGGAACCCATGTCCGGTACGGAAGTGCTTGGTGCATGGCAACAATACAGACAACAGAGAGAGAACAAAAAGAAAGAGAGGAGAGAGAAAGAGGAGAGAGCGGGGGAAGTGGCCCTTGGGGCAGAGGGGTGGTTATATCGTGGGGGAGATTGCGAAGACCCTAACGTCAACGGCAGTTACGCACTCTGCTACGTCACAACTACTGTGGGTTACGTATATGCACTCACCCATTGGTCGACGGATTCCAAGTAGCTACGTCCTACCGAATATGACATCTTCCTCCTTTGACATCCCTGGCCACGCGCTCCTTCCACGGACCTCTTATCCTCTTTCCCCTTCATTTCTTCACTGTCAAATCCACCGCGTACGATTCAAACCTATTTTTGCCTATTCTGTTTATTACAAATTTATAAATATTTTACATCAATCTCAACTAAACCATATTTCCACTAAAATTTATATCCTTTACTTGGATTCTATTTAAGGGATGCCATATTATTTTCCAGTTGTAGTATGTTAAGCAAGGAATCAAGATCCACGGACAAAAGGGTGGATGAAAAGTAATGTTGAATAAGAAGCCCCCTGCAGGAAAGAAAAAAAGAAAAAAAGTAGGGGGACAAAGCCGGTGCCGGAGGGAGCAAGACGGACAGGTAAGCAAGAGGATGGGGGGTTTTGTCGCGACGCGTGCGTCATCATCCACCAGCTGCTTCTCGCGACGACATCACTACTTGTCCCGGGCCACGTGGCATGGATAACGCTGCTGACATTGCCTCCCCACCTGTCATTTTCGGCCACATATGCATAGCCTGCTGACGAGTGGATGACTCCACAAGCGCAGAGTGGTGGGCCCACTCACCAGAGAGAGGGGTGTGGTTTTGGGCCAGTCATTCTCCTTCCACGTTTTCAAGGCAGTCTGATACGGAGGAGAGTTTTGTTACACTACTCCTCGTTGCACGATTCCCATTCTCATCCCACTCATCACTTTGTCGTCTTCCCATCACGTGTCACCGCACTCCTCATTTCCCAATTTCCACAAATTCCTTTTAACCCTTCCGTCTTTTCTCTTTTCAATCATCTCGGTTTTAGCCTGGCAAAATGTGAATGGGTAGACGCAGGTTTAAATTAAAATTTGAATCACATGGCATTATTAATAATATTATTATTATTTTAATTATGGTATTTATCTTTTAATTTAATTTAAAGTATCAAAAAACCGAGGCGATCCCTCCGCTACTACCATAGACCCTCAAAAAATCTTATAATTATAACTTCATCATATATGTTACAAAAAAAAATTTCGGATCACGATTTTAAAACATGCTTAAATGGTTTAACATACTTAAAACATGGTTGGGAACTTCCTTATAACATTATATGAAATCAGAATTTACGTGTGAAATGATTCATTTCGTAGAGGAAGCAAACATAAGGATGGGATTCCTTGGGCAACAAGTTTTAGATATCACTCTTTTGACATATTGTCAGCTTAAGTAGGCCAATATGTCAGGTAAAGGCATGGTTGATGCCCCCGCCTCCTTTCCGCTACTTTCAGAATGATGACATTCCAGCGGCTTTAATATATATATATATATATATATATATATAACAAATCAAAGCTTAAAAAAGAAGCATGGTTACTTAGCCCCAAACCACACCCCCATATTTTGACCACCTTATGGAATCAAAATCCATCTAGATGGAAGGTGGACAAATATGAAGAGAATCTAGTTTGTGTGCCACCAAAGAAACAGGTACCATATTTTATTAGAGAAAAGAGCAAGAAGATGAAATTTAGTCTGGGTGATGCCATAAGTTTGGAATAATAGAATAAAGAGTGATCTTGCCCTACCATTTTGTTGTTATACTGAAGGTTTGCATAGAAATTTGATTCCATGTGTTATATAAATCTTTAGGTTATGTTTAGTTTTTGAGAAGTATTTAAAAAAAAAGGAATAAATTTTTTAAGTGAAATGATTTTCTCATATTTAATTAAAATTAAATTTTTTATATGCCAACTAACCAAATCCAATTTAATTATTTTATAATATTTATTATTTATATTATTTTCTATGATATTATTTATTTTAATTTATATTTAAAAAAAATCAATTTCTAATTATATTTTATATTTTTATATTTTTTTTATAAATATACATAAACTTGTTTTTATTTTTTGCTTACTCTCTAGAAATTCTGTCCTTTACTATTTAAATTTTGATATAAATTTGTAAACAAAAGTTTTTCTTTCGTGAGAGGATTTCTTATCCTTCTTTTATACATTTTTTTATTTATCAATATATCCCTTTATTGTTTCCTATATATATATATATATATATATAGACAAATTAAAAAACATCATTGATGAGATTTGAATCTATTAATCGACTAACCCAAGTTTAATGCAATTAATTCAAATTCAATCCGGTGTGGGAAAATGAGATTTGATTGAGTTTGGATTGAATAGCTTGAAATAGAGGTCAAATTGATTGCTTCCTAATTGAGGTTAAGGTTTCTTAAGTTAGGGTGAGATGAATTTAGCCACTGACTCAACTTAATCCAATACATCCAAATTACAATGTCATTGCCAAGAAATGATGGCTCCTAATTTATTTTTTGAGAATTCTTTCCAAGACTATTTTATGTAGAGAGTTTATATTTGAAAAAAAAAAAACACCTAGCTTATGCGATTGTTTTTGCCTTTACTTAAATGACATTAATTTTCATGACTTAATTCCTAACTTATTTTTGTTCAAGACTTAGGAATTGTGTTTTTGTTTTATATATTTTATCAGGTTTTTTAGACAATGTGAAATTAAAAGACGTGCAATAAACATGCAACATGTAATAGTGTCTAATTCTCCTTGAAAATTTTAATGATTTTTGAACTGAAATAATGTTTTTGCATTTTATGCATATGATAATTATTTATGTGATAATTATTCTAGAAGATTTTCATGCATTTTTTTTAATTTATTGTTTGCATAAAAAATATCATTAATTATGGGAAATAGAAATATTGCTTCTAGATATATTTTTTTTGCACAAAATTTAGCACAAAAATTTGTAATAAAATTTTTCTATTGTTAAAGATTATTAAGCTAAGAGCTTAGAACTTAGGGGGAAGTATACACAAGGAAGTCAACCCTAAGTATAATAGAGCTACCAAAAGGGCAAGAATGATGGACTCAAGCCTGAAAAGACTAAGACCATCGAACAGAAGCAAGATAAGGGCAATAAAAAAAGGGTAAAGTTGGAAAAATATGCTTCTACTAAGACTTTGTTTGCTATCATTCTGAATCAAATAAAATAGTTCTTATGTTTCTAGTCATATTATAATTTTGAAATCCATTTCGAAATGATCCTAATTTCAAAATGACACACTACTAGAAGAAGACCTCAACTTATGATTTCGAAGTCATGCCTAATTTGAAATGGGTAATTGCCATTTCAGGATCTTTTGACACCTTCACCTTGAAAATTGCATCTTCGACGCTTCACTAACTCCATGTGGGCCTTGCATAATTAGAAATCGAGATTTTATTATTATTTTTAATTATTTGGGAAATCAATGGCCAATAGGAGAATGTCACATGTTTATTTATTTATTTATTTATTTTTACTTTTGTTATAAAAACCTCCATTTTAGGTTTTAGAAAAACACTTAAAGAATTTTTTGATGATTATTGAAAGAAATTAGGACATCGAAGGTTTTCTTGTTCTTTTTATTATTGAATAGAATATCATTATCAATTTCCTTGAATTCAAAGATAGTTCTTTCTTAAGCTTTTATGGCTTGTATATATATGAGAAAACACTTGTGAGAGGCTAAAAAGTCAAAAGTCTGGTAAGGTTAATTATAAAATATAAAAACTTAGGGTTAGATCCAAAAGAAAACAATAGGCAAAATGAGATTTAATAATGAATCGAATGAAAGGGTAGGACACTAATATCAAGGTCAAAATACACTTCAAAGTTAGTTTAACTTAAAAGATGATATAATCATATATTCCTTAATACTAGAAATTCTTGATAATTATTGATCTGTAGTTATATGAGATTTTGTTATTGTTATCTATCATAAGGCAAATCTACACATAGTAGTGAAAGTCTAAAAATCTTATATCTAAACTTATATTTCATATCCATTTATATATTAGGTAATTCAAAATGGAATAAAATAATAGAAGTTAGGATACAAATCAATTTTGAGGTATGAAATTCAGGTTTATGTCTTTAGACTGTGTATTCTAAATACCTTAAGATTGTGGAACTCCCTAGCCTTGATTATTTGAATTAAAAATCAATAATAATTATAAAATTTAATTAGGTTTATTGTAGTAAATCCAAATCCATTCATATCAATTCTACACATTTTTCAATTTAAAGAATTAAGATTAAAAAAAAAACAACAACAATTTTGACCTAGCTTGACATTTTTCAATCCTTAAAAACTATATTCAAAGTTCTCCAAAATTCATAGTAACTCTATCTTTGGTTTTTCGTCATCAAAGTTGCTACTTAATTTATGCTTAGTATTCAAGATAAATGAGATTGGTTGTCAGTTTCCAACTTCATGTGTGTTAGCTACACTTCATTTCTCCATTATCTTGTTTACTCCTAACATTCAATGAAACTTACTATCGATTGTTGCATTACTTGAGCTAGGCTTTAAGTTCATATTTGATAATAACACTGTTGGTTTATTTTTTGGAATAATTTTTTATGGTAGTGGTTTTATTATTGATAAGTTGATTATTTTTTTAGATATTTTATTTAAATTATGATAATAAATATTTTGTCTCTCTTTATGATTAATATTGAAGATTATGTGAAATGACATGTTATATTTAGCTTTATTAGGCAAAACTGGATGAACAAGTTAGTTAGAGAAGAGCTATTAAGTTCGATCGTTGGAATTGACTTATTCCTTTATAAACATTGTATGACATGAAAGTCAATAAGGAAACCTTTTAGAAAAACCACTAGAGTATATTTTCTACTACAACTAGCTAGTACATTTTGATATATGTGGCTTGATGAATGTGAGTGTAAGGCATGGTGCCCACTAGTTCATCACATTTATAAATGACTATACATATTATGGTTATGTCTGTTTAATCTCCCATAGGTTAGAAACATTGGATTGCTCAGACATTTTATCAATATGGTAGAGAATCAAAATTAAAGCATTAACAACAAAACGTGGGCTTGAGTATCTATCAAAGAATATTAAGAATTTATGTGATGAAAAGAGGGTCTAAAGATAGTTTACAATTTTAGGAGCTCTACAACAAAATGGTGTTGCTAAGAGGGATACGGTTCACTCATGATGGCACAAACCAATCTCTAGATATTTTTCTAAAAAAGGCATTTTTGACTACAATCTAATTTTGCACTACCTTCAAAATTAGTTACATATATTCTTACTATGTTGTGAATAGGTAGAAAACTTGAACTAACTCACTTGCGATCTTGGAGGTTAACAACTTATGTTTACATCAGTTCTTATAGATATAGAAAACATAACCCATGAGCAATTGCGTTTTTATCATATATTTTGATAAGTCAAAGGGTTATGTGATACTTGGTGAATAAATAGTTGGAAGTGTAACTAAAATTGAATCATAAGATCTCAACTTGTTTGAGATAGTTGAATCACAATAAGGTACTATGAATCTTACTAAGGATGTTGAGAGCAACTTACAAGCTAATGGGGGGCTTGCCTTTTATTGGTGACCAACCACCTGGTGGAAGTGCACTATTGAGTGAGAGTATAACATTTAGATGAATGATTCATAGAATCAACTAGTGGATAGAAACAAATATGGAACAATCATCATTGTTATGAAATTGAGTGAAACACTTTCATGTGTGTTCCCCAATATTATGATGAACCTAGAAGTCATAAAGAGGTTTTTTCATCCTATACTTATGACAAATGAAGAATCATAATGATAGAGAAAATAAAGTCTATGAGGACGAACTTTGCTTGGGAGTTAGTGGATCTTTTGCCATGGTTTATGACCTTTAGGAACAAGTGAATTATTAAGGTTAAAAGTAAGATAGATGTTTCAATTAAGAGGTAAGAGGCTCGACTTATGGCGAAAGAATATACCTAGATTAGAGGGTATAGATAATGATGACACCTTCTCATTGGTAGTAACGTTTGCCTCAATTCACCTCATTCTAACCATTGACATACATTTGGATATGGAATTCTACGTACCAAATGAATGTTAAAACTATATTTTTCAATGAAAAGACCCAAATGGATCAATCAATTGGTTTTTATGGCAAGTAAAAAGGAACACAAAGTTTATAAGCTTCAAAAGTCCATTTATATGTAGTGGTGTAATATATTCCGCTAATCCATTATCACTAATAGGTTTATAAACATTGAATAAGACCACTACTTGTATGTTAAATGGTCCCAAGGATAGATTCCTCATCTTTTCTTTTTATGTTAATGACATCCTATTGGTAGGAAATGACAAGGAGATGATCCAAAGGGTGGTTATCTTCCACTTTTGAGATGGAGAACTATAGGAACTCAGATGTTACCAACTCTCCTAAAAACAATTGCTATTAAAAAAGGCGCATACCCTAACCTTATAGTGCATTCACTCAAGCGCTCACAACGAACACAAGGAGAGTTGATGGACGCAGCCAACCCTCCGATTTGCCAACAATCTCCCCTCTAACGACACCCTTGGGGTTCAAACTCGTGACCTCGGCTTTGATACCACTTGTAGGACTTTAGGTACTACCAACTCTCCTAAAAGCAATTGCTATTAGAAAATATGCATATCCTAACCTTATAGTGCATTCACCCAAACGCCCATGAAGAACACAAGGGGAGTTAATGGACGCAACCAACCCTCTGATCTGCCAACAAGAACATTGGTGAAGCAAAATATGTGATCAAAGTTCAAATCCTAAAAGATCATTCAAGAAGACTTCTTAGTTTATCTCAAGAGATTTACACTACGAAGATTCTTGAATGATTATAGATGCAAAGTTACAAACCTATTAACACTTCTCTCAAGAAAAGAAAAACCTTAAGCTTGAATATGTGTTTAAAGATTCTAGAAGAGAAAGAAAAAGATGGCTCACATTCCCTATACTAGTGGTGTTGGTCGCTTAATATACAACATGATGTGTATCCATCTTAATATCTATTATACCTTTAGGTTAGTTAGTAGGTTCCAAGTGAATCCTAGCCTTGCTTATTATGGAAAGCAGTGAAGTGGATACTTTGATGCTTTAAAGGCATAGGGGACTATGTACTCTACTATCAAGGATCAAATTTGTGTCTAATTGGCCACAATAATGAAGATTGGGGTAGAGACCTGGATGAGAGCAAATTTATATCTAGATATTATGTTTTTTGCTAAATGACATTGCCATATCTAGAAGTAGTAAAAAAAAACAATTCTATATAGCATTGTCTATTATGGAGTCAAAGTACATTGTTTGCTCAACAATTGTCTAGGAGGGTGTTTGGTTGAGTAGGTTCCTACACGAGATTGGCATTGTTGCACACTTTTTTTTAGCCTGTTACTATTTATTGCCATGGAATGACAACTCTAGCCTATGTAAATGACCCCAAGTATCATGGTTAAACCAAACATATCAATATCAAATATCAATTCTAAGATAGATGGTTACATAATAAGAAGAAACAGTCCTGGAATAAATTCCTGTGAGTCATAGTTGCAAATCTCTTGGCTAAGATGATATCTAAAAGTGTTTATCAAACTCATGCAAGAAACATTGGATTAAGTAGATTGTGATTATATTGTATTGTCCAATTAACTATTTTATCTATATATTCCTTCATTGATGAGATATAATATTTGTTTTGTGATCTTTGATTGATTGAGACATGATTAGTTATTTGATTGGCACACACATAGCTTCGTTGTATGGTTTATATCATATGTGAACAAGTATATAAATGGATAGAGGTTAGCTCACTCACATGATCGATGGACTTTGGCTCTATGTAAGGTAAGAAACTAAATCCAATGTGCTTAGATAACATGCCAATTGGATCATAATGTGTTGCTTTGGATAGGGTTGAAGATGAGGTCCATGACTATGATGATGGGTATTGAGTCTAGAAAACCCATAGTACATATTGAGTCTTGATACAACACTTGAGTTAGCTAGAACATAAGGGGACTTAAACCAACTACTTGATGTGACTAAACAAAGATTGGTACAATGTTAAAAATATGGCCTACACTCATTTTGAAGAGCTTCTTTGTGGCATATATTTCATATTACATTTGCTTGACAATCAAATAAGGTGAGTGGATGGATGTTGCCTCATTGTGTTGAGTTCATATAAACCTTTATGATAACTTTTTATGCCTTATGTGACCCTTGACTATGTCATGAAATAGAGGTTTGGTATATGCTACTCTAATATGTTGTCTATGGTCATGATTAGATGTGACCTCAAGGGATATCACTAGGGAAGTAACCATGCCAAAGTCGAATGGTATGAGGATCATCGAAAGACTATTTAATGACACATCCTAATACTGTGCTCACTTGTTAACAATTAATATTGCACACTTGATGTTGCAATATATTTGTAAGCGGACTACTAAAAACATGACTCTAAAATATTTTTCCAAAGGGATTATATGTGCTTAATTTAATTTACACTAAATGAGTCTAGGGCAAAATGAAACACTTCCTTTTGAAGATAAATTATGTTAGCTTATGTGAGATTTAATATAGTATTCTCACACCTTTACTATCATTGTACTTAATGGATGCACAGTCTAGTAGTATAAAGGAACAATGATATAATTGACAAAAATGCATGTCATGGTCATGCTCTAGCCACACGATCTATAGCTAGCTAGTATGAGCAAAATAACAATCATATAATTGACAAAAATGCATGCCATGGTTATGTTCACTATTAGCCATATATTATATGGCACATTCTCATGAGGAATCATCAAGCATAGTAGATTACTGTTTGCTTTAATAAAACAACTCCAATATTTATATTATTAAAATTACATAAATTATCATTTTAATATGAAATTTATTTTCGAGCATAATAGATTATTTCCTTTTTTCAATAAAATAATTTTAATGTCTGAATTATTACTTATTTTATCATTTCTTTGATTTTTCTTGATATTTTTGTAAATATAATTAAGCACCAATATTTTTTATGATTTTTTACATTTTAATTCCCACGCCCAAATCTTATTGTAAGTACTCAATTTCTATGACAGCATCCAGAAGAATAAATTCCAACAATGTGTCGGCCAAACCAACTAGTGGGAGAACCATAAAAAGCATTGTGATTCATTATTATTTGGTGACATCAATTCGAGGGCTTTGGACTTTCTAATCAAAATCATAACGTATTAGTAAAAAATGGGCTTAAGAAAAAAGATCAGACAAACCAATCGAGAAAGAGAATCTTAAGAATTTTCTTTAGGGAAGGGTTTACTTTGAAATACAGGCCGTGGCAGCGGGGGCACGGATGAAAGCGGAACCGAGTGAGAATCAAGGCAAATCTCGCAAGTCAGTCCCAACACATGAAACAGAAGCTTCATATTTTATTTACAATTTTCCTTTTTGTCAAAGAAAGATACCCACGGGAAAGAATAGACCAGCCTAAAGTTTCCCCAATTTCGTGTCAAGTTAGGCCACCACCTCTGAGTGTTCCGCCCACATCATCTTCATCATCTGAAATAAAATCCGAAAGGAAAAGGTCTATCATGGCACCAAGTCAAAAGCTTAGACACTAACTTCCACTCACACAGCTACGCCATTTACTACTTTGAATCAAAATAATTACCAAACTGCCATATTTGCAAATTTGTTTTTTGAACTTGGTTGGGTGGGTTCAATAATTAATTAAAATCATACGAATGATCACGCTTTGTCTTATATGGTCGAGTAGATACGGGCACGGAAGAGATAAAGCTTTGGAGTGGATTTCTTTTGGAGAAGCGCCAAGATTGCCCATTGGAACTTTGGAAAACAAACAAATATTTCTGTGGTCCATTAGAGATTCTCGGCCGGTGTTCAAATGGGAAAGCACAGTAGAAAAAGCTTTTTTGGCAGGACAGCCTTTTACAGCGTGAAGACTCACCACTAACCAGAGCTCTTTAATCTTTAGGTCTAGTCAGATGAAGTGTCCGTCCTCTTTACTACCTCAGCCTCCACGATTCCCAAAATTTCAATGATTGAAGCTCTTCACACGATATTCACATGTTCATCATATGTTGTCGGTGGTAATACACCCTAGCATCACTCCTTCGGAGATGTAAGAAAACAACTCACATGTTCATGAGAATTGTTTTGAACATACCACGTGCTATAACAATTCAAAGAATCCAATTCTTGGCCAAATTTAGAACTGGGATCCCTTCCAAAACCAGGGGATCTCTGCCGAAATGAGCATTCTTTCTAGAGGATGTCGGCTTCTTCAACAGAGAACTCCATTTTCTCTGATGTTATTCAATCTCTCTTGGTGGTATGTTGTGATCCAGATTGAACCATTCTTGTTGGAATTAGGTTTGGGTGTTCAAGTAGGTTGATCTGATCCAATCCAACAAATGAGAAAACGGGGAGCAGTTTTGGGGGGTTTTAAAACTATCCACAACTGTTACCATTAAAAAGCAATAAAATAAGGGGATGTTCTTTCTCTCCCATAGAGAAGAAGATCTCTCTCAGACAACAAGAGGAAAGCCAAAACAAAAAGAAAAAATTGATGAGTGAAACAACCAATCTAGATTTTTTGGACATTTCAGAAGATAACCCAAAAACCATACTTTACATCAATCTAGATTATAATCCGAAGAGAGTTTTTGTGGCACAACAGTTAGAGTAATTAAGAAATACAATACTTCATCTGGCTGAGGGTTAGGAGTCTCTTCGTTGTTGAACAGGAATGTTCAAATAAAATATTTAACCCAAGAAATTCCTAGATGTCTTAAAATGAAACCGAATTTTCATCTTCACCCACAAAGAAAAGTAGTTCACTGCATACAAAGAATCCAAGTCCAACGAGACTTAGCAACCTTCTAAGCTTAGCAGCCACAAAACCTACCCAAAAGTTAGGTTCGCAAGTGACCAGTTGTCCCTGAACCTACCGTCCCAAGAAAAGCTTTCAAAGTTTGATGAACTATTGAAGGCAAGACCCTCTCATCATAGGTCTTACCAAGAGTTGGGGTAGATTATAGGCAACTGCTCATGATAAGTTGAAGGAGCTACTTCCTAGAAGGAAGAACATCCTGCTAGCCAGCTAAGGCATAATATAAAGCAATTTTGAATCCCATTACAATCAACTGACGAATGATAGAACAGACTGCTTACCTTTGTATGGAAAACTGAACATGATTTTCCAAATGAATCTCCGTAAAATGTGTTTGAATCTTGACTCAAAGACCTCTTTATGATGGCATGCAGCTTCACACCAAATCAATGCGAGTTTTTTTTTCCAAAAATAGTGCATCCCCTGCATCTCATATGATCAAAGTAAGAATTAGTCGTCACTCTTTTTGAACTGGGTACTAGAACGTGTAATGAGACACTCCTGTGTCAAGCTCCCCTTGTTGGAAAAGACTCATCCTTGAGTCTGGACTATTGTTTTCACCATTATAAGGAGAATTATTAAAAACATTGAAAGTTGTTGAAACCAAATATGAAAATATTTATTTTTATAGATATATCGGTAATTAGATTTTATAGATATATCAAAATATATTGGGAAATATTGGTGGATGTTCTTACACAAAATATTGATCAAATGAAAATTTATCAAAACTCATAAAAAAAATTGAGAAAAATAATATAAAAAGTAATAAAGGACATTTTGAGATTGTTTTGTTAAAAAAAAATTGATATAATTATCATAATTTGTGACATTTAAGAATAATATTCAGAATTTAAAATGATATTTTATAGAAATTTATCTAATTTGAATATATTACATAATATAAAAGAAATGATTATACATATATAAGTATATTTATTTTAAAATTTTGATGATTTTGTTAATAAATTTATATTTATTTATTTAATTATTATACATAATTAAAATTAATTTATAATATATATGTATATATATATATATATATATATATATATAGATAATATTTATAATATAAATAAGTATAAGATATTTATATTTATTAATCTTATATATAATGTTTGTTTATAATTTAAATATATATAAAAATTGTCTATTTTATTAGAAATAGCATAGTTGGCCCGGTGACACATCTCTCTCTGCAAAACCAAGTTATTTCTCATTTCATCCTTGAAATTCAATTCCTCATCGGACGGCGAGCTCGGCTGGGCTTCAAAGGTTGGGTCGAAACTCAAGAGCCCATGATACACAATATATAGTGTCAGGAAAATTAATCTTGTAGGCATTTTTGTCAATCTACTCGATTACCTTGAATGGGATCAAACATGGTAAATATATCATTTATATATTTAATTTATTAAAATTAAAAATAATTTAAAAACTAAAAGAGGTTTCATCCTCTTATAATTAACATCCCCACAGTGAGTGAGTTGAAGGAAGCTCGCGGCAGTGGGGAACATAACATTGCTGCAGCCATATTGGACTCAAAGCTACACTAAGCCAAGCTTGAGCTGTCATGAATTTAACAATGCTATATATGTATATAGTGAAAGAAGAGTCGGTTTCTTGAAGATCGGTTGATCCTAAACAAATGCCTATGAATCTCAATTGTGCTATTACAAAATTTGGCTGTTCTTCTGATGAAATACAATGAGGAAGACGAGGAAGATGGAAAACAAAATCACATCATGTATGTTTAATTAACATAGAAGGCATCATTGTTTTTGTGTTCTTCTGTAAATGAATATCATCTATCAATATATACGTACACTGCTTCTAATATATAGAGAGATGAAAAAATAGCAGAAATGACTGTACAACCTCTCTTTCAGCCACCACTGAACTATGATCACCATGCCATTTGATTTGTGTTGAGCTTAGTACTGTTTAAGCTTCGAATTGAATCAACAACCTCATCATTGATCACTGACAAGCGATGTGGGCATTGCATATGGCTTGTCAAGAATAGCTTTTAATCGAATCCTCTCATAATCAGATATTATGATGTTTTGCGCAAGTCGAAACCCTCAAAACATCCCAACTTCTGACGCGGTTCTGGCTGTTTAGTTGCGACCGTCTCTTCATCTGATATTTCAACAGTCAAATAGCCAGCATCTGATGATGGCTGATCGAGGTCTACAGAGAAAGAAGTATCCAGAGTGTTAAAAGAAGGTGAATTGTCCAGTGAAGCATCCAGGGAGGGACGAGCTGAGTGGTTGTTCCTGCGTGCTATGTTTTTCTTGGCTTTCCTTCTCCATCTGTTCAGACCTTCAACGACTCCCTCAGTAAAGACAATTGTCCTCATTGATGTCCCCATCTGATGAAAAATACCATGGTTGCAATTGAGTGTTTATATTATATATACCATCCTGGACCAACCAACTACCTCATTTTTATAGTTAAGCCATTTTTTTTTAACATACCTGCGTGACCAGGGCATACAGAGGCAGTGTCACGTAGCCACAAAGGAGTTGTACTAACACACCCATGACAAGCCTTATGACGATATCCTCAGTTGTATCATGGAAGCATGATCTGAATCCAAATTTGTACTGTATTTCAAAGGGAAATTAGTAAGGGATTTATTTCCTTCTTGGCTAAAAGACATAAAGCAATACATCAGGAAAGCCGAAAGATGCTTACCCAAGTCCATGTAAAGAACGCCAGTTGAAAAGAGTTCTGCAAAGCCAAAAACATCTCTTGAGAACAGAGTTATAAAAGAACAAACACAACTAATATACTTTTTGGTTAGTATTTTGGAAGTGCTTCATTGATTTTCAAGAGTGAAAAGTACTCTCAAAATGCTAGCCCAAGGATGCCTAAATGAAGGTGTGTTTGGAAGGAACATTTAAGGCAAAGACTTTCACCGGACTTTTCTACTAACATCATGCCATTTGGTCTGCAAAAGAAGGGCCATTTTGGAGGTTGATAGAAAGTTCAGTTGGCCATTTATGTCTGAAGTCTATTTTATCCTGTCCATTTTTTTCAAATCCTCCCTAATGCTCTGTCCAGTTGGACTACCAAGAAAATAGTAGGAAGGGATAGTTTCGAACTCATAAGACATGCATTAATCATCTCTCCTGATTACTTATTTCTTACTTGATCAAATTGCTTCCAAATCCACCCAAAAGCTATCCAGTTGAAATGATTTGAAGCAAAGGTTTAAAGAATCACCTGAAACAATATAAAGTGCATAAGATGTAGGAGCAATTCCGGTTTTCCAAACCAGAAGAAGTGATCACTGGGCCTGACAAGCAAAGTTCCTCTAACAACGAGAGCTTTATCATGGCTATCTAGGCACATCTTAGTTATAATGCCCTGTAGCTTTGTTCCAACCAACAACAGCATCTGCAAAACATGAACAATTAATCCTTCAGTTTATATTGTTACTTTGATTTCCTGGTAAATCATACTTCTAGTTCAAGTCAAGTTGCTTACCACCAATGGAATAAAGGGTAGCCATAAATAGTTGTAAAATACTGCAGAGACAGAATAAATGAATCAAGTTAGGATTAGCTAGATTAGTAGTCTCAATGTCATTAATTTTACATATAGAAAAGAAACAAGTAAAGTGTTACCTTGAGCATTGAAGAACACAAAAAGCATGGAGAAACTCCAAACCCAGAAACTGCAAAATAAGATGCCCAAGAATTATTTTCTGATCAGTTCTAGGTTCGGTACAAGAGATATCAAAGACTTGGCATAGACCAACGCCGTTATCTTTATATGGTTACCTTCCTCCCACCACCACTCCAAAGTCTTTTTCCAAAGCTCTTTTTATATACTTTTGGAAGTCATAGTTGCTTCCTTCTGCAAAATGGGCCTAGAAGAGAAGGCACAAAAAAAATTAAGAACTTCCAAGCCAAATTTAGAAGATTAATTTTGTCTATTAAAACTGGTCATGGAGGAATACCATAATGAACCCATGTCTAAGAGTCAAGTAATCCACTTTGGAGACGGATGGATAGAACTGCTGAATAAAACAAACCTGCAAAAGATGGCAGCAGCAACATTTTGATACATTGGCTTTACTAATTAAATCAGGTGGGGTTTAGTTAAGAGGAGGTAACAATTGGAACTAACCGGCCAACGAAGTATCCGATGCTCACTCCAATATCTCAGATGTTGCTTTCCAAATGATGTCTGATGGATGAGCCTGAACCTCCGTGGATCTAAACAATGCGTTAAGTGGAATCATTAAGAAAAACAAAACTAAATTTTGGAGAAGAAGAAAACTTATGGTTTTCTCAAGTTTTTTACTCTTAAGGAAATTTAATTTGGTAACCATAATACATCCAATTTCGACGAGATTGTTACTCAAATAAAGAAGCCCTCTACTGATAACTACAATCTAAGTAATCTGACTAATAGACCAGGGGAATGGAATACTCCATCGGAAGCTCAACAACACCAATTACCATAACTTAGTAGCATATGCTTTTCCTAAGAGTGGCATGAAGACTTTTTGATGGACAAGATTCAGAATCCTCAGAGCTTACCATTTGTAAACTGATATTCCAGTGTTCTTGTTTCTGCCTCCCAGGACTCCCATTTCTTCATCTGAATGTTCACAAAATAAATAAATAAATAAATAAATGCAAGTATATCAATTGTCAAATATAAGTCAAGGCCTCCCATTTAAAAAAGTCTCTAGAATACAAGGTTCACGTTTAAGATGGAAAAGGCACTTCCTTGACAACTTCAAAATCCGGGTTTCCAGATTGTTGTGTCAAAATCCCACACCAAAAAGTTGCACGGAAGCGAAATTCTAGAAGAGAAAAGCAAAGAAAGGTAGAAAGAAGCCTCGAGATGACAAGAAGATTACCTTGGCCATCCCAAGACCGAATGTGAGGACGCAGTAGAGCGAATGGAAGAAGGCCAGCACGAAAATTAAGTACTGTAGTTCCTCCACGCCTTGTGTAGACAACAAAGACATCTTTCCCTGTGCACAAGATTAGAATGCAACTCAAATCTACAATCATTGACAAGCTAAATGGAGCATTTGATTGCCATGATCTTAATTTGTAAGTGTAGATGTGTCCATTTATAATGACTACACATCGCTCCAATACTCTAGGACAAGAATCTCATCATGTAGAAAGGGTTGAGATGAACAAAGTTAATTCTGAAATATAAGCACGGCATCAAGATAATTTCGAGGAAATTCATAATCAATACTTGATATCAGTACATAGATGGGTAGAAATTTTTGCCTCTCACCTGCTCTTCGCATTTGGTTTCTTCTTCTGAATCACTTTCTGTCAAGGTCTTGCAGGGAAGAAAAGTTTCACCTACGCTCCTTGGGATACAAATCTTCGCAATATACTTTTGGCACACAGTCAGCAACAAAGATACGAACCCCAAGAGCATCAACTCTAAACGTAAACACAAAACGGAGGGATAAAGTATCTTAGCTCCATACAGAAAGAAAAAAAAAACCATAAATCGAAAACAATCTAGAATAATTCTCACCCGATTTGACGTTGTTAAGAGCATGAATGAGAGACCTCCTCCGCTTCTTGTTGAAGTACTGGAAAACAAAAGAAACCTAGTAACTAAACAAGGAAATGGACAGTATTCAAGAAACGGGCAAAGGCAAACACGAAGTACCTTGGCTAAGAGATGGAGAGCATGCTCAATAAGTATGGAGAGTGCAATCAAAATGAAGCAAACAGAGGCAACAGCCCAAGTGGACGTTGTTTCAAGTGTTGCTGCCGTCGTCGTCGTCGTCGTCTCCTCGTCGCCAGCCATATCCTCTCTTCCCCTTACTTGGCAACCTGGGTCTGTTGCCACAAATTCTAGAAAGCAATACTGTGATGCAACCTCGTGGGTGGCGCAGTCTTGTTTAAAAGGTGCGTATTTTAGTGGACGCGTTGAGGATCCCAGAGTAGCGTGCGCCGGGTCTGACTCTTCAACAACATGGTACGGGCACCATGACGTGTGAAAGAGGAAGAAGACAATAGTTTAGCAGATGTCGTTTGGTGACTTAGGTCAAAGTTCGAACCAATCAGAGGCCACCACCCCCAACAACAGGGAAACGTGGAGGGGTGGTGAAGCTCCCAGGTCAAATATTGACCTCGTGTTTACAGGTAGGCGATATAAAGAAAAGGAAAAAAATAATATGAACTGGGTACATGGGAAAAGAAAAGACGGAAGAAAATTGCAAGGAAAGTGCTTGGTATTCACAATTTCACACTGCATGGTGCCACCCAATGCGCGTTACTGGGGAACTCATCACATGCCTCTCTTGCAGCTTTCACTGGTATTAAATTCTGTAGCATTTTCATGTTTTGATGTTGACACGTTTTTTGGCGTTTGTATTATTTTGCTAAATGCTCTCTGTTTTTTTATTTCTCCCTTTATTTCTTATTTCTAGGCAGAACCACGTTTTTTTTTTTAATTATTATTTCTTTTTTCTTTTGAGTTAATAGACATTTTTAACCCTGTGACGGTTTGACTGGGCCGGCCAATCAAAGACGCCAGTTTACTTCTGTGATTTTGGAGCCAATGGTGAGGCTGCAAGCACGGCTCATGGTGTGTGGATGAGGGCTGAGCATTGACAATTTGTAGCTTCTTGGGGTCGGTTCATCTGGGCTTAATTATCTAGTAGTATTTATTGGAAGTGAGCAAAGCAAGTTTGAACCGACTTCCATATATATTTCTAGAATCAGGGCATTCTAAATTCTAATTTGAATACAACTTCTAATACATATGTTAGTGATTCAATTTAAAGATGATTTAAGAAAGTAAAGATGAGAGACTTCTTTTAGAACTAAGCTGGGCCAGTCAACTCAATCACACATTCCGGAGGCTTCAACAAAGTCTGAAGCGGAGAGCTGGAATAGTTCAGAAATTCGAAGATGGTTAAGTGAGAACATTAAAAAAAAAAAAGGCCCAAGTTGAAAGCCACTGGACACTGGATTTGAGAATGTCCTAACAGAGCTACCATTTTAGACACCGACCTTTAGGCTGGCAGCTTACTACTCTTGAGGGAATTCTCTCCTTTCATTTCTTTCTACCTAGATGTCAGAGGAAACTCGCTGCATGTGAAAACTTTTTTGTTCACACAGAGTTGCATTAATCACTTCAATAAACGCGTCTCTATGTAGGCATATAAGTCGGGCGACCAAATGTCAATTATTACATGAAATAAAAGCTTGCTGGGTGAGGGGACCATTGCCGAAAGTTATAATGAGACAGAAACCGTCCGTTCCTACCCTTTGAAAAATATGGTAAACAGAAATTGGCTTGACGCAACAGAGTACGAGCAGTAGCAGGTCCTTTACCATTTCTATAGGGTGGACCACCCCTGATACTGCTGGGCCTTCTACGCGGTGTATTTATTATAGAGGGTTGGGCGGGGAGATACACATGTCCTATTGATCGTTATAGACTTCATCACTCAATTAATCTCCGTTATCATTCAGGTAACTTACCAGTCATGAACTTGTTTCTAATAGGGTGATGGCCCATGCCTATAAATGGGAAAAGAAACAACAATTCCAAACCTATGACCTTTCTCTGGTGTGAAGATTACAAAGGTGGCGGATGTGAAAAACCTAATCGGAAATATAGACAGTTTTCCATCTCAGACATGAGAAATCATGTGAAAAACATCAGTGCATATTAACTCTTGGACCCAAGGCAATCTCCCCTGCCCTGGAGTAGAAAGCCCACAGCATGCATTCAGTAACATTCTAAAAATCATGGCTGGGAAACAGCCTTAAGCCAACAATGTTAAGCAGAGATACAGAAGCAATAGCTGCAATACAGTAACACAACTGATGAACAACATAGAGTAATATTTTGATACAGTTTTAAAAGTAATTTCTTAACTGAGTATTCCAAGGAACCTAGTAAATTAGTTTAAATTGTTCTCCATAGCAAGGGAGGTTAAGATACATTACTGTTATGGCAATAATTACAGTTCTTTCGCCCAAGAGCTAAAAACATATCAATGATGCCATGTGTGCCTCTCAGCAACTATAAGCATCTATGTTTGGTGCCATCACTACGTCTTCATTAGTAAATATCATAATTTTTCATCAAATGCTGCAGATTTCCCTGCATAACCATTTTAAGAATTTTAATTAAATTTCAACTAAAAATATAAATAATAAATAGACACTTGATTAAAAGATCAGAAGGATGTAAAGCCTATTCATAAACAGCTAAACCACTAGAAAATAGGATGCTAACCATCAAACATTTTTATTCTAAATGATGATGTCCAAGATTCTATTCTCAGGGAAAACAGGCCTAACATATGAATTGGCAAATGGGTACCCCTGAAGAAAATAATTTTTCTTAAAAAAAAAAATTGAAAATGAAAAATGCTTACATTTTGAATTTCTGCTAAACCTGATTTTGGACTATAAAAGGCTGGTCTGAGGCTCAGATGCATATCACTGTTAAAGAACATGATAGTTTAAATGATGAAAAACAGGTAAGTAGGTACTTACTGCCATGAGTCATCTCGAACAAGCATCACAACATCCTCATGATCCTGGTAAACAACTTTCCCTCACCATGCAGAAGCCCTCCCTCCATATCAAATAAATGCTTCAATGCACAAATCAAATCATCATGCCTATCAAGCTTCCAGCGATTAATTGCCTGGTCTACAACACTCCCCAGCTTGTGAAATTGCAATTTTGATCTTACAACAGCAGTACGCTACAGCGCAATATCAAAAAGCATATCCCTTACAGCATAGAAGTCACTTACTTTGGTACAATTGCTTCCAATTGCCTTGGTCATCACCGGAGGCTCTGAGTGCAACTGCTGGGGCAGAAAAGAGGTTCCAGGAATCAATGAAGATGTAACAGGAGTGGGGTTGTCCACTTTATTTCCAATGCTTCTTTCCTCCGTTAAGGAAAAGCCAAAGAGCCTGCAGCTACTTTTACATGTAGGAACTAAATCTTGACTGCCTCTAAATGCTGATTGAGTTACAAGAGGATGTGGAACAGCTAGTTGATTATGCTCGTTTAACAGACCAAAGAAATTCATACCTCCCTGACCTCCTCCCCTGACACTAAGCTCACAACGTGATGGTGTGAGCTTTTCACCATACACTTCAGGAATATCAAATGAACTCCGGTTACTAATTTCTTGCTCCTTCTCCTGATTATTGGCGCTATGCATTGAGTAAATGTTAGGAGCAGCAGTGCTTGCTTGCTGGAACATTAACACCGATGATGGTGACGACACTTGCACTGATGGTGTGGACAGGTGAGTGTGGGCATTATATCCCTGCACAAGGGCAGGCCATCCATTTCTAGAAGTCGGCACTTGAACACCATCAAAGATTCCAAAGCTACCATTTTCATGAGCCTGGTTAGCAGACAGAGCTCTTCCACATGGTGGGCTTGGAAATGTTTCTTGACCTTGCAAGACCTTATGGAATCGAAAAGATTCACCAAAGCCTATGCCTTTATAGGAAATATCAGAATTCCCAAGAGGGTTTCTAACACCATTTCCTATTGCAGCAATCCCAGAACAACTTGAACCAGGAAAACACCTTATTTCAGATGGATGATGATCCTGGGTATCAACACCATCATAAGGAGTGTTAAAACCAAAAATTTCTTGACCTTGCAAGACCTTCTGGAACCTTGAAGATTCCCCAAAGTCTGACACTCCCATCCCATCTGTAAGAAATAAAGAAGTTAACTACTTTGCACAGGAAAGAAATGGAACTGGTTATCAAAAAATGTTTGCTGGAAATGGACCTACTGGGAACTGAAAAATCTGGTCTAGTTCCCGGCAAACCAATCCTGGTCCTCTTTGAGCCAGGAACTGTCAAGCTGCCAGAACCAGAAAGCGAACCAGATAGCTCAATTTCCCATGGAGAAACCCTGTTATGTCGATTAGCCTCTATATCGTCCCACCTTACCTGCAGAGATAAGTCAAAAAAAGTAGCACTATCAGAATAATAAGGAAGACATGGGAGCAAGACACATTCCGAGCCATGACTATGATGAAGCTGGGAAACAGGAGATCAAGGGTGAAAGATCACCAGAAGCATCCATAAAAATTACGTAATTTCTCAAACTGATAAAACTTAAATATACAAATACTAAAAAGTTTTCAAAGTCTCATTTCCAAAAATAATAATAATAATAATTAGCTTCCTGCAACAGTTAATGAACACTCCAGTTGAAGTCTGATCTACTTGTGACTCAGAGGGGGATAAGAAAAAGTCAAGCTTATGGTAATTTGAAGTAGAACAAGTACTATCCAATGCATGTCATCAACTAGGTTCCCTTCATACAGCATAGGAAGGTGCACATATCCTTTGACCAAGAGCAAAAACCTTAAATCCACTTCCTTGCCTTTTTTGGCAAACAAGAATTCTACTCCAAATACCACTTCAGAAGACCTGACAGTATAAGATTCCTTTCAAGTATTAGGGGATGCATGTATGCAACTTGCTCCATCATCAAAAAAGGGGACTGATTATATACAACAATACATATATATATGAGAAATGATTTCTTCTAAAAACATGTGAGTGAAAGCTCAAGGTGATGGAGGCCTAAGCCTCATATATATGGTCATTCATTTTAGCCTTCAAATCAAGCAAAAGAATAATGGAAAGTATTTAACTACATATAGGAGAATAATGAGGAGGTAGCATAAAAGATGTTGATTCCAAAAATGACTCAAAGAACAAAAGAAAAATTATCATGTAGTGCAGCAGCCCAAATCTTAGAGAATCACTGAAGAAATTCTCACTCTAAAATTGGCATTTAAAGAGTTTTGAAATATAAGATATACTAACATAAAGAAGTAATTTATCTTTTACACACGAATATAACGAACAAGGAAAATTTTAAGGCTTTTCCAGAACATATCTGGAAAGGAATAATCCCACTTCCCGCCAAGTTCAAAGTACATGCCTCAGACACAAAGCTGGACCTTAGGCATCAAGTTCAGCCTCAATTTAATGTAACACATTGAGACATGACCCTTAAAGTTGTGCCTTGAGGCCAAAGACTCATTCACAACTTAAAAACACCACCACTGAGATGTGTGCTCCCAAACTACAAAATTGTGCATGCGAACAATAACAAGGTACACAAGATATTTAATACATGCATACCAATAGGCACCTCCATTTAGAACCAGGCCATCTAACAGGATCCATGTCACTGATCCCAGTTATCAGTCCAGTATATCTGCCAAAAAAAACAGCTTATCTTCAGATGTTGAGAATTAATTTAACTTGTAATACTACAAGCAAATGCATGCCAAACCTTCGTTCTGCTGCATCTTCTGTTTCAACACGCATTTTGAACCTCATCCCAGCAGAAAATGAATGATCAATGCTCTTTGAGAATTTACGGAGCGGTATTATGAACTCTGATGAGCTAGCCCTACAAGAAGCATTTGAAGCATATAGGCATTGAGATTATTATGGAGAACATGGACCACAAGCTACTCCCTGAACACCAAACTATATCTGAACATAAAATCATCCAGCAAAACATGTTACAATGATTAACAGAACATTCAAAGCCAAGTAATATTGCCAAGCCAATCAACTAGAGGAATGAAGAAAGGTAAAATGAATCACAAGTGGGATCATAGCTTATCTAATTGACATATAACTGACCATGAAAATATTAATGTGCAGATAATCTAAAGTGATCGAACAACTTGACAAAGAATAAAATTGAATTAAATTAATCACTTGATGTCAAATCTTAATCTCACCAATTTCCACTAGTGACCATGAAGGATGGCACATCCAGTTCATAATTAAAGAACTTGTTACATCCCCAAATTAAGATCATCCCCTAAATTGGAACATCTATAATATAAAATCATAGTCAGTACCCAACAAGGCTAAAAGGCCTCTACCAGGCCAGCAACAACACAACAACAGTAATAAAGAGGAATGGTACATCAGGAACCATTCAAAGAAAATCTAGCAATGTATTTTGACTATGACAACAGTAATCCATGAAGAAAAGAGTAAATACTAACTGTGATTACAATCAGATCAAAACATTGCTACCAAATAATTCACAATGATATGGACTTCTTTGCTAGTAATTTGGTCACCTTTTACCATATATGGAATTTTCATGAATAAATGAAGATAAGTTTTCCGAGACATACTTTTTATGTTGCCTCAATCAACCCATTTGTCTGTTATAACCCTCAAATGCAAGGAACAACTCAAGCATTGGTTGCAATGTTTGAAGGTGGCTTTAGTAGGCAAACAGTGATTCAATTATTCCCAAAATGCACCAGTGTCCAAGCTAAACCACCTACATACACTGGTGTGAGGAGGAAAGGCAACCTCCATCATCACCACATGGTGATGGTAAAGGTGGCAGGAATTAAAATTGAGAAAAATCCATCACCAATTTCCACTTTATGCTGGGACATCAAAAATTTGAAGTTCTTTGAAGAAAGCACCCAAACTTAAAGAACAATACTGCCATACAACTCCAAAATGAAGTGTAAGAGATTGCCATTGACTCATTAAGCTTATGACTGATGTTTCCGCATCACCAATGGGGATGGATATTTTCAGCTTCAATGAAAGACCATCCTTATCAAAAGCTCTATGAAAGAAATGTGTTAAAGGAAAGCAGCTTTAGAATGAGTCCAGAAAAACCATTTTAAAAAAAAAAAATCAAGCTTACATTATATCAATCTTACAATTCCTAAAAAATCAGCAACCAACCAATGCAAACTTCTCTCCTTTCCTAATCTTTGTTAGGAACATGATATGCTGAACAGGCCTGCATGGTGACAAAAGCAAAGGAAAAATGCAACAAAAGCTTTCGAGTTGCATCACCCAGAAATCAATATTTTGCACCATCCGCCTCTGGTTTTCTCCAGACACCCACATCTCATCCAACCTTGTCATGAAAGTGTTATGAAACCACTCCTAAGATGATACTTGTATCAGACAATCCCTACCCATCTTCGCCTCATAGTCTCCAAATATTTCAAAAGGATTATTTTCCCAACCTTCAACTAGATTACATTTGAGTGCGTAGCCAAAACATATCATGAAACAAATAACCCTACTCTAAGGGTTAGCTTAAATCTAGTGATGCTTGAAGACAGATAACTTTTTATGAAAAGATTGATGTTGATAGAGCCAGATGTGAGGACAGGGAAATATAGAGAGCTCACACAAGCAAGTTTGAGGAGATGACAAAGACCGGAGACCCATGACAAAAACCAATACAATAAGAAGCTGAGGAAGGAAATAACTGAGGTAACTTTGGCCATCAACTAATAACTTATGAATCAATGTGACAAACTACACTGTTTATGCAAATTTTTTATGCATTATAAATCAATCTCATACCTATGCTCTTCTGTTTTCAAGATAAGCTTTTAAACATAGTTACATAATTGAACAGAGGGGGTATCATTGGGAACCCAGTTATCAATTACTGGAATTTCCTTAGAAAAAAAAACAAATCAATTATCTCAGATTCTCACATAATGGAGCTGAATGAGTTCTGATTCAGTTCCATGCAATTAATCAGGTACATTTATTTAGCTCCACATCATCTACTTCTCAGGTATATTTATATAAAAGTCAAGTCTAATATTAAAAAGTTCAAGAAACTAAATTTATTTCCAAAATATGTCTATACCACTTAAAATGGATAAGTATGGTTACTCATTTAAACAGATTGATTATCTGTGCTGTCTCTTCATCATGTAAGTGTGTGGATAGGACAGGTGCCTCTTTAACTGAGTATTATGGTGTTTATATAAAGCACGTCAAGGTGCCTAGTTGGCTAAGGTGAATTCCGGGATGTGTGATAGAGGCACACAGTCCTGGGTTTGATTTCCAAAGGGCTCAGCCATTAAAGATTCCTTGGTTATATAAAAACTGATGTTTATATAAAAGCGATTGCTGCCAAACTTTATATATAATTCTTGAGAGTCTATTTTGTGCATGACTTTGAATGATGCCATTTGTGTTTCACAAAATTATCATCTTTAAGATTTTAAGGAATTGATGGTCTAGAATAAGGCACAACATCAAGTCATGTTCCATGACTTTTATTTTGCAAGGGTATATTGACTGGAGACTGCAGCCTTTGAATCTTGAGAGCCTCATACATTGGGACAAACAATCAAAGAAGTTGCAAAATTAATTTTAAAGGCAGTGTTATCGTCATTGCACCTGACCAATTTTTTCAAGTAAGGTTGAGTCCTGAGCAACTAAAAGAAAACTAAGTTGTTTCAATGGCATCCATAACTAGAATAAAGTAACAAAGCACTGTGTCTTAAACAATAAATTAACAACATAATCAGACTTGTTATGTCAAGTTGAAGTGACAAAAGCAAAGCAGATTGAAGAACAAAGGCAAAGGTAGTCTAGTAAGAATCTATGGGCCCATCTGTGTTATAGAAAATAGTTTTTGACAATAGCTCTTAATAATAGTTTCAATTGTTTTAAGGAAAACAAAATTTCGCTTGGAGTTCAAATATGAAAAAAAGGTACTATGCGCTTACTTACATCGCAAATATTTCCACAACGTATTCCCCATATTTTCAGTTCTTACTCAAAACATTGTAAAGAAAACAACTAATAACACCTAAAATTTGATTTAAAAAACATGTTTTCAAAACAAATTGTCAAAAAAAAAAAAAAAGGTTCTCTATGAATAGTTTGTCAAAAATGTTCTCTTAGTTAGAAACTATTTTATATTCTAACAGGAAAGTGTTTTCAAGAACAATTTCCTAAAAGAGCCTACAAATCTAGCTAAAAGTTATGCAAATTACAAATCCCAATTGACTCACAAGCGTAGGCTGTACCTTTAACACATAGTATTAGTACTGAACAATCCTGACACAGATTTATGCCAGGTTAATTTTTGGTTTGGTTGAACCACTGGCAACCCAGCTTAAGTTTACACCAAACTAGTCTGTACTTATATTGTTATAATCATACATGGATTTAGCCTCATTTATAAATTTTAGATTTGATGTTCATGGTTACAATTAAGCTAAAAAGAATTATCTCTAAGCAGCTTCAAATCAAATAATAGCCCTTACAGAAATGTTTAACATGCAACTAGGTGCTATATCCTTGCAAGAATCGTAGTTTCATTTCTTTAGTCCTAGAAGTTATCCTTTCTGTCATGTGACTTTAATATATATTCTCACATTACACAAAATATGCAAAAAACAAGGTATTAAAAGGGTAATACCTTATTCCAACATGAACACACCAACAAACTAGAACTACCCCATGCAAACAGCCTACTCAACCTCCAGGTTAACCTTTTGCAGGTCATATAGAGCTGTATCTATAGCTTACCATTGCATAAACCATCTAACAGGTTCACATTTTAACAACAAAATTGTCATCTAGCAAACTTATTATATGAAAATTAACTAGACGGATGAACTGTAAAATACCTCGGATTGTAGCATATGTTGAAAACACTTCTTGTGGATATAGCATTGACCACAGCTGTAAGGGTGTTGAGATTCAACTGTTGGCTACAAAGAGCTGGGAAAGGAGACGAACCTTTAATTTGAGCTGCTCTTCGGATTCCCAGTCTTAGTTCTCCATCCCCACCCCTGCATCAATAAGACATTAGATTGACAGAGAACAGTAAAAATTACTTCGATCAAAGGTTTTAATACCTAAGAAAGAGTACAGCATCTCCAGACACAAGCTTCTTCTTGTTTACAAATGCACTCCAACCAGTAGTAAGCAAATGCCGCCTTGGCTGCCCTGCTCAGATCAACCACAAAACAAGTTCTAGAAACATCAATTTCAGGAACACCAAGTGAACTAAGTTTTTAATCATCATCACTTCACACAGTTCAAAGTAGACTCAACAAACTAGACATAGAAAATGCATATGTGGTCTTCACAACATACCCCTGTAGATATGCCGGAATCTCCATTCGAAGCCATGCAAATCTTTGGCCACAAGCTCTTGTGAAGGTCTCTGCTGTTTGTAATCCTACAGCACAAATCTAGCTAAACTCAGTATCCAATTTGATATGGTTGTTTGAACATGCATTAGTTTCAAGAGGACTTTCAAACATAGTACAAAAACTGCAACTAGATTCTGTCCAATTTTTCTGTAACCTAAATGCACCATAATTACCAGGGGAGGAAAACAGTCCTCTGCAGCTCGGCGGGGGACAGAAAAACCCCCATGGGTGCTAGTATCTGAAGCAGTAAGAGTTTTGCAGAACATGTGGGGTGTCATGGACTTGATAGAACCCTCAATATCCTCTTCTTCACCACCATCTGCTTCAATTTCCCCTTCCTGCAGTTTCTGCTTAATCTGCTTCACAGGCCAATAATTTTGAAAAATTATACCCACCCAAGAATTAAACAAACATAAAATACCAGCTGAAGCAGTATCTCACTGGTCACAAGTAATTATGTGTTAAAACCTAAGTTATGACCGTAATCTGATTGGCTATCGAGAAAATAAAGGAAAATAAAAAAAATGAAAAAACAAAAACAAAAGAAAAAAAAAATACAAACAAAGTAGTGCATTTTTTATTATTTAGAACCTGCGAAAACAGAAAACTCCATGCAAATGAACCTGATTCAACTAGTTAGCCTGGTTTGCTTGAAATTTCCAGCTTTTTTGAAATAAGAACAAAAACCAATTTTTAGATTTTTCATTCAAATTTCAGAGCTACCAAAATGAGAATAGACAAAATTAAGAAAAAAACGCACCTTGGTTTCAGGAACCAGCGAGACCTGTGCGTAAACTTCATCCGTAACTACCTCGGCCTGTCCCCCAAAGCATCCAACATACAAATTTCACAACATTTTCCCAAAAAAAGAAAAACCCTCCACAGAATTAGGAGAATTAAAACCCTAGAAACGAACAGCATTCATTCAGCCACGAAGACAAGAAACCAAACACTCACATGGAGCTTGACATCAACCACTCGACAGAAGACGTGAGGCGGGAGATCATAGGCTACGGCCGGATAATCAGAAAGCTGCTCCAGGTGGCCCTGTGGAAAGTACACCACAAGGCTGCCTTTCTTCGGAAGCGATATGAGCGGGCCAGCACACGCGTGCCACAGCTCCAAACATACCGACGACGCCGCCGACAACAAAGAACCACAAACTGTGGAAGCAGAAGCAGAGGCGGATGAGGAGGAGGAAGACGACGACCCAGACGAGGGTGTCTCGTCGTCGTCGACGGTGTTGAGATCGATCATAGCCACCATAGTATCAGAGCCCTAGCAGAATCTGAAGAGAGGAAGAGAAGATGCAGAAGCTGTAAATAAAGAGTCCGAGGAGAGAGAAAGTGGAAAGTGGAAAGAGAAAGAGAGGACATGCCTGGTGCTGCATTTGCAAAGGCTGCGCTGGGTGCACCTGCTACTTAACCTGCGCACCCTCCGCATTGCCAAAAGAAGATGATGCTTTCGCCACGCGCCCGTACAGCCCCCTCCCCCCCCCCCTCCCCCTCCCCCCCCTCCCTCTCCTCTCTCTACAGTCCTATACCCTCTCTCTCCAAACTTTACATATCAAATCACCCTTTTTTTTCCTCCCTCGCTTTTTCTCTGAATTCTGTAATTAATATTAATTTTTTGTAGGTTGCAGGGGAAAGAGGTGGTGATGCTAATGTTGTTCACAGCTGCAGGCTCTGCCACTGCAACACTGCGACTGTGATGTGTGGCAGAAAGAGAGAAAGAAGAGAGAGAAGCTGATAATGAGCTCTTTGCTTGTTAAATCCCAATATAATATGGATCCGGAAAAAGGCTTTACGTACAGTCTCCCAGTGGCCTCCCTTTATTTTCGGTGTCCTGTCTCTTCCCCCCCACCCTTCCCCCTCCTTTTCACCTATTCTCCCTTGTATCCCCCCCCTTTCCTTTTACCAAAAATTAAATCAAGATATTTTCTCAGTAACTATTCCTTCCGGACAAAAGCACCCACCACTTTTTTCGTAACTGGGCATCGAGTTTTGACTTGGTCGATCATTTCTGTGGGTCATTACGGGTGGTGTTTTTTCTTAGGCAGTAAGCAATAGCAAGCGCAGGGAATGGTGTCTCTCCACTTCCGGTAGCAAAATCAACAACCATGGTTACATAATCTCTGTGTTACATTTTTTACATTGAATGGGTAAGGTTTAAATTTGGTTTTTAAACTCATATGACAAGAGGGGGTAGGTCAAGTGAGATATCATGACAATGAATTGGGTCATTTATTAGGCAAACTGAAACCTTGGGACCTTTTTCAAAGTCCTCACATTTTGGATTGGTTAGTGGTGTGGAAGTAATTTGTATCAGAGCTTCATTTATTAAAAAGCAGTGCAAATAGGCTAATCTGTTGCAACTCATTAATTTTTTACAACCTTGAATGGGGTTTTAGGTAGGAGAGACCGAGAGAGGGGAGCAGGAAAATGGTCCATACGAACCAAAAAGGGAACCACAAAAGCCTTGTACCCTCCATAATTGCTAAGAGAATTGCCCTCTTTTGTATGGCGTTTTAATCTTTGCAGGCCAAGGGTGAATCTGTAAATTCGAATTGGGTGAGGACAGAGGGTCCAGGTCTTTATCAGAGCCATCAATTGCGAAGAGCCCAGCCCAACTCAGTCTGGCCTACTCTAGGCCTAGGTTGATAACCCGGACAAAACGGGTTACAACTCAGTGTCTAATTAGTCGTGACTCGGCCTGTGCTTTTATCTTATTCCGGTGGGGGTTCCCTACCCCACGCGCCCCCCGCAGCGCGTTCTCGACTTTGCACTTCTGAAAACTCCTCGTGTGGACACGCGTCTCCCCGAGAGCGTGAGACGGAATCTTCAAGCCTTCTTTTTCACTCACTTTACTCTCTTTTTTGTCAGTTCCACCCACCGCACTACATATTGTCTAATAATTAGTCGGTCTCTTACATGGGCGCCCACCTCCTTTACAGAATGTGGGCAGCTCATCTTGGGCGATGGAGGGCCCAATGTGAAAAGACAAGGTTGCCCTCGGTTCACGGGACTGAGCCAGGGGGTGCATGGAATTAACCATGGGCTAGCCCCTATGAGGGGGGACCAGAGCCACTGGAAAATCAGAGGTGCCCCATATAAGTTGCTAAATTCCAATATTTCTTTTTATGAAGGTCAAATGGTGTATGAGTGAGTTCCCCTATTGGGAAAGCACCAACCTAATATATACCATTTCTCCATGTCTGCATGTGTCCGCACCAGTTGGTTGGGTGTTTGCTATTTTTCCTAGCATTTAATTTTAATGGCTTGTCTCCTTGCTTACATTGGAAATTATATCCTCCTTAAATATATTATATAAAATATATACTTTTTTTTCTTGTGTTATGACAATTCTAACGTTAAAGTCTCAAACTCGAATAGCTCGTATTATATAGTACACGAATTTCTCGTGACGTTATTTAAATTATTTAGTACCAAAGGTTGAACTTTTTGTTGATTAATTATCTCACTATACTCAAAATAATCATTCTTATCCGGAAAATTTCTAAGTTTTGGAATTACGTGTGATTAAAATAAACAAAAAAAATATCAAGTTGCAAAGCATGTTTGAGGAGATCTTTATGGGAAGAATGCCACAAATGGAAGGTGTGTGGGATGTCTCACGTGCAATCGCGTAAAGCACATTGGATGAAATCAATAATGCATATGATATCATATTGTTTTGCTAATCATGATTAACCATAATTCTTATTTTAACCAAGCACACAATTATGTTTTTGACCACACTGCTTTGGTCGGTTGCTTTGTCGCGTGTGGTAATGGTTGGTATCATTAGTTCTTTAGCACCATAATAAATTAAAAATTATTAGCCCTGCACGAAGATGGTAACTAATACTCTATATATGGCAAAATAAAAGAAGATTTTAAACCTATTCCTAGATCTATTCCTAGATCCCCGTTCATGGGGGTGGAATTTAGCAAAAAGATGGTAATAGGAACCAAAAAGATGGGTAGACATACTTTCTTGCTTTTCAATTTTGTCAAACATGTGGAGTGGAAATAGGATTGTAACTTTACATTCAACTTCACCGTCTTCGACTACAACTCAATACCTAACTTGATTGAATAAATATTTTACATTAATTTTGATCTAATCTAACCTTTAATTTAAGATGTTTAATCTAAACTCCGTAACGACCCGCTCATCGTATAGACATTATTCACATGACTTTTTCTCTTATCAGATATGACTCATATAAGAACTTTATACCTAACTTGATTAAATAAATATTTTATCCTAATCTAATCTAACTTTTAATCTAAGATGTTTAGTTGAAACTCCATAACGACCGATTCATCATGACTTTTTCCCCTAACTAATTTTTACCCTATCTGATATGGGAACTTTATATCGAAGTTGATTAAATAAACATTTTGTCCTAATATAATCTAACCTTTAATCTAAGATGTTTAATCTGAACTTTTCCTCTATTTGATTTTTCCCTTATCTGATATGGAAACTCTATACATAATTTGATTGAATAAGCATTTTCCATAACGACCAGCTCATTGTATAGATATTATTCACATAACTTTTTCCCATATGTACTATGAAAATTTTATACCTAACTTGATTAAATAAACATTTAATCCAAATTCTGATATAATATAACCTTTAATCTAAGATGTTTAGTCCAAACTCCATAACGACCAGCTCATCATATAGATATTATTCACATGACTTTTTCCCCTATTTGATATAGAAATGATCTGCATTCAACCGTATAAATATTATCTACTCTGCGTCCAAAGATGCTTTTACGATTTTAAAACACATCATTTATTTATTTTTTTTCTCTTAACCCCAATCCAAATTGTGAAAAAAGTTATTGAAGCATGTCCAAAATCCGGCTGGATTGAAGTTGGAATACATTGAAGCCACCTAAGTTACACCCATTGTTCTATAATTGATTGCGCAAATCCACGTTTTTTCACAAATTTAAAGCAATATGAAACCAACCCACTTTTTGTTTTCATCTTTGAAATTATTTTGGAGATTTAATAGATTGTCCAAATTAAAATGCACCTCCTCAACGAACACTAATCATGCTAGTTTATTTTTACTCTTGATTACCAAATCCAACTTTATGCAAAGTAGCATTACGCACTTTTAATAGACATGTCACAACATTGATCATTTTAATTTGTTTGCAGCTGAGCAAATCTAAGCTAACCCCGTGCTCACGCAACCGACAGATATGAATGAGCTTTGAGTAATTGCGGAAAGGTTCTTGGTTACATCAAATTACCAATATCTAATGAGTGATTAACGACAACTAACTATTTCAATAATTACTCCTTTCACTTCTCCTTTCCATCCAAACACACCGTTATTAAATTCAGTTGGCCCTTGAAATTAGGTAACTACCAACTTTGCATGTAAAATGGTCCCATGTGGGTTTGGACTTCGGACACAAGGAATGTAGTTCAAAAGTTTTTTTCCCTGTACCTCCACTTCATTGCCATTGTCTGCTCTCTGGGCCAGAATTTTTTGTTAGCATCCTAACAATAGACTCAATTCGATATGGAGCAAATACAATGAAAATTTGAAAATTTGTGATACTTTTGAAATCATAGGCCTAAGAAATTTTAAATTAAATTCTCCTCGGTCTCGTCTAAAATAGGAATTCGAAAAAAAGAAAAATATGCAATTCAGAAGCTTGATGGAAGATTAGACTCCTAATATTCTTCAACAAGTATATGAAATAATATCAAATATGGTAAAAAATGTCATTTGTCTAGGTTAAAGAAGATTAAGTTAGCACTTTTATTTGTTCTTTGAAACACTCGATAAAGTTTTTTTGTAAGTTTTCTTAAAACCGAGTCATCATTAACTCTAAATCAAGTCTAACCTTGAGGTGATTTTCAAAAAGCCTATAGAAGAATATTGACTATAATAAAAAAAATGTCATTTATCTACCTTTAAAGAAGGAAATAAACACAAATTCAAAAGCAAATTCAAAAGTTGACGAAAGTTCATTATCTTTGACTTTTAATTAAACTTTTTTCAAAAAATACATATGTACTATTATTGGATTGAAATCAAGACAAGCGATCCTCCTTACGATACAAACCTAAGTTTTTTAAAATTTTAAAATTTTAAAGTAATTTTTAAGGCGATAAACTAAGTTTATATTTTCTGTATTTGCTTTCTTTCTTTTTATCTAAAAGTTTCAATTTTTAATATTAGAAATAATAAATGCATTTGAATGAACACTTAACAATTAAAAAGTTAATTATCAAGTTTTGTTAATAAATAAATTGAAGACTACAAAATGTAATATTTTAAATATCATTAAATATTATTTTAAATTTAAAATAAGAGTTAAACCCATCAAATCTCTTTAAATATAAATTTTAATATTTTATTTTTATTAAGTATTAATAAGTAAAAAAACACACTCACTTTAAGTATGATGGCTTATTTTTAGTATTAAGAAAAAGTGACATATTTTAAAAAAATTATTTAATTAAAAAATATAAGAAATAAGTAATAAATCAATAAACATAAAAAAAAAACTAAATTATTTGAAATCTGAAACACGAGACTCACATTATATTAAGAACTAAGTCACACCAAGATTTAAATTTAGCAAAAATTCAAATGAAGTCAAAACCCAAGTTAAGTTAAAGACTCGAAATTAAATCAAAGCCCGAATTAAGTTTAAATAATTTGAAATCAAACTTCGTTAAATAATCGAAAAAAATAAAAAATAAAAAAAATAGAAATTATACCCTCATCATTCTTCAAATCAATAAAAATCTAAGTTAGTCAAATTAATATTATCTTCAAACGGATCATGACAAGTGGGTTTAATATTCAGTCCTTTTCAAAGATGAGATATTTTTGGGAGGTGATGTTACTAAGAGAGTGTCTATTCTTTTTTACTTTGTCATCCAATGGCTCTGTAAAAGCAAAAAGAGAAGCATGAACAGAATTCCCTTATTTTTTAAATATTTCTTTCTTTCTTTTCTATCCAAAGCCGGAATCCTTACTGAATTACTCTCTCATCAGGAGGGACCATTGGCCAAACGGGATGCGAGAGTTTCTGTCACGCGCAAGTAAGGGAGCGTGGGGGGAGATAAGAGAGAGATATAGGGGGGGGTGAAAAGGTCGGGGATGACCAAAAAGCAAGCAATGACTAAAGGTGGCTTTTGCAGAGACCCTCGACTTTTACGCGGGAGCTGTTGCCTCTAGCCAGCCTTTCATCGTACTTTAGTCATGTCAATCATCTACACGCGCCCCAACGTCTTCTACGTACGCCCTCTTTCCTCCCACCCTTTCCTTGCCCTACACGTGTCCCACACCTCCTGATCCGAGGGCTTCCACGTCATTTATCAAGTGATTTCAGCATGTAATCAACAGCTCCTCTCGGTAGTCTCACCCAAACAGTGGACAAACGACTGTCTCCCTCTCCTTTTATTTTCTCTCTCCGTCATCTGGTCTTATCCCCAAGTAGTAGGACACGTGGCATATGCTATGTGGTGAATGGGACCCGCATGAGGACTTGCCAAAAGGAACTAGACCGGTCTTCGTCTCCACGTGGAGGCTGTCGGTTCCTTGAAGGTTACACCTCTCGCAAGCTGACGTACGGTCACCAAAAGCCCTATTTTTTATTTTGAATTAATTTATTAAGCCTTTATCACTCGTTGAAACTGATCCCCTATTATGGTAGCCTTTTGACTGTGTGGGGTTCACCTCTCCTCCCTCACTATTTTTTGTAATTTTTATGAATGATGTTGACTCTTAAAATAGACGTTTGGTTTTCAAAAAATACTTTTAAAGAAGAAAATATTTAAATTTTTTTTTTTTTTAATAATTATATATAATGGTAAAACCTCAGATGACAGTTGTTCATGATGAAACATCTTTGTTTTAGTAAATTTTTTCTAAGGCCGAATACAAGCAGCAACACAATATAGGTAAAACCTAGGCCTGATTTGGCCCAATTGCCACCCCAAAAGCCATCCTAGGCCCAAACAACCTATATACGTAGGAGAGCAGAATCAGGGCCTGCCCTAGGCTTATATTCCAAAAATATCTGTCTAAAGAAAGAAAATTTTAAGGGTCTGGTTACAGTATCGAATTGGTACATACCCCAAATTGTCTCATTATTTTGTCTCAAGTTCAGTCTCAATACTTTGTACTTTAGTCCAATTTTTATACATTGATCCCATTATTTGGATATGATTACATTCTTTTGTATCTTAATCATATTATTATCTTATCAACCAAAGTTTTACTATGCATTTTCAATGGCTTGAATTGCATATTCGGCAAGGTAGGTACAAATTCAATATATTATGTTATGTTTGGTTCTCGAAAAGCATTAAGAAAAACAATGTTAAAAAATATTTTCTTGTGTTTAATTTTTTTATTAAAATATGAAAAAAAATATATATATAATTGAAATATAATTTATTCACTTTAAATTTAATTTTTATTTTCCTTTACATTTTATTTTCTTCTACTTTTTCTCTATTTTATTTTTCTTATATTTTCCTTCAAAATTTATAAAAGAACCAAACATAGGCTTAGAATTTTATAATTTTTAATTCTAAATTTTTTTCAATAGACTTTTTGCTAAAGTATCTCATTCTCATTGTGAAAGTGCTTCTAATTTAAGCTTCAAATATTTTTTCTATTTTGAAATATTTTATTTCAAAAAATGTGAATTATTTCACTATTTTTATTATTGTTATTTTCACTATTTTATATAAGCTTTGAATATAAGCAAATGGTGATCTTATATTCATTATTTTTTTGTCATTTTTTTTTTTTAAATTCTAGTTGAATGGGACGAAAAATAAACAAAAATTTAAAACTTAATAGAAGTTTTCATTCCCTCTTTAAGTCTAAATATTTGTTATGGAAATTAATATTAATTCACCACAAGGCATCCTATCATTCAAGTATTGTGGAAGGTAGCATCAATCCAATTAAGTAATTATGTTGAGTTAATTAATTAATTAATTAATTAATTGAAGTCCATTGTGACTAATTAATTAATTAGGACCTAATAGACTAAATTAAATGACCTAAACCCAAGATAAACTAAAGTCACTTAAGAAACAAACTTATATAAACCCCCTTAAGGTTTTAGGGTTTAGGATTTCAATCATTTTTACTTTCTAGACAAAGAGAGCTCCAACCTTCATTCTTACATAGAAGATTTCATCGTATTCACATGCTAAGGTCTTAGAGAGAGCCATTAGGTGAAAAATTGTGAGATATTCAAGATCCACGCTAATCTCTTCATCATCTAGAATTGATATGAGAAATTCTAGATCATAAGTATTGTTTTTGAAGCACCAAGATTTAAGATTATGTTGTGTTAGATCTAGTATCCCTAGGATTGTAGTAGCATGCATCTCACTATATAGGACTTAGAATGAAGTAATCCAAATATTCTGACACTTAGAATGTTGTTAGTTACATGTGGGTATTTCAAATCAAATAGATCATTCATTAGGTCGATGTCAATAGTGCCCTCTTGCATGACATACTAACTAAGGAGGTGTTTATGCAACAACTACCAAGTTTTACTAACAACACTTACCCTTCTCATGCTTACAGACTTAAAAACGTCATGTATGGTCTCTAGAAAGCTTCTTATGCTTGGTAAAATGAGTTTAAATCCTTTTTGCACTCTTTTGGATTTCTTAACTCCAAGAGATGCATCTCTCTTCATTTACAATTGCAACAATGTTTCAGTATACTTTCTTGCATATGTGGATGACCTAATTGTGATAGAAAATAATATGTCATTCATATTTGACTTCCTTGAATCAGTTTTATCCAAAATTTCAATGAAAGACATGAGAGACTTGCATTATTTTCTTGAAATAGAAGCTCTATCACGTATGAGATCTTCTCACTCACACCAAACTTGATGGTGCCAAGGAAGTTACTGCACCACTCTCTACCTTTACCTCCTTTGTTCTCTTTGATGGCTTGTTTTCTATAAATTCTAGACAATGTCACCAAGTTTCTGGTGCCTAACAATATTTTCCTTTGACATATCGTAATGTTTCTTATGTAGTAAATAAGCTCTAGAGTTTATGAACTATTCAATTGAAACCCATATGTCTGCAACCAAACATTTACCTTGCTATCTCAACACATTATACATTAGTCATCAATGGTTCCTTAAATGCTATATGTTAGAAAAAAATAAACTAATTCAACCTATGGTAATCACCCTAAAGGGAGAGGGGGGGGGGGGGGGGGGGGGGGGTGGGGGTGAATGGGGTGATGGTATCTTTTTGCAAATTTAAACTATGTGAATGTAAGAGACAATTATATGCAAGTATATAATAAACAATATAAAGACAATTGCATATAAATTAAAAGAGTAGGGAAAAAAGAATGCAAACACAAGATTTTATAGTGGTTCGGCGCAACCCGGCCTACATCCACTCTCATCTAACTTCAATCCCAACCTTGAGGTTCCATTAATTCAAGACTTCCAAACCAAGCCTTCAAGCAATACAATTGGATTATGGTTCCAATTCACCCTCTTAAACTTTTGGCTCCAAGCACCCTTTACACTTCTCAAGTGATATCCCACTCGTGAACAACCCCTTAAGTGATACCCCACACTTGAGAAATTTCCTCTCAAAGATTTACAAATAAATGATCTCACAAAATCCTAGTATAAAAACTTTAAGCTCAAATGATACAAGAAAATTAGGATTGAATGATGTACTAAAGATATGCAAGTTTGAGAACAATGGTGCACTAAAAAACACTCTTCCAAAACTCAAATATATTCAAGAAAGATTTGAGAAGATTAAACTCATTAAACAATGGAGATTGAAGCATTTTTATGGAATAGAAAAGCCAAACTAGCTGTTTGGGGGTTCGACCGGTCGAGTTAGAGGTCAACCGGTTGACTAGCCGTTAGCATTTAATGCTTGACATGTGACCGTTAGGCCTCAATTGGACCTTGACCAGGAAGAGAATCACCTCGACCGGGAAAAGAAGGCCACTGAGAGAAAGAAAGTTTTTGGCATCCCTCGACCGTTCGACTGGTTCCTCAACCGGTTCAATCGATTGAGCAATTTTTTGGCTCAACAACCAACTTTTTCAACTTAAAGCCTTTTAAAACAAGTTTGAAAAACATTTAACACAAGGTTTTAGTTAAAAAACATGAAATCATCCAATTCTTAAAATATTTAAAACAAAATAACTCTTGAATGATTTTGGTGCATAAGTAAAGAATGTAATATATGAAAATCCTAGTGCATCAACGACCTTACAAAAAGATCTTATAAAGTTTGGATCTTGAAAAACACTTCTTTTTTAGGTGGTCTTCTTCTTCATGATTTCTCCTTGGCCTGATTTGTCTTTATGATTGCCATTTTAGAAATCGTCTTGCCTAATCACACTTGAAATATAATCATTAGTTCTAAACCTTGTTTTGTTATCATCAAAATCAAGATTAACCAAACCTTGGTTTCACACTATCAATCTTGATATTTTCAAATGTTGACTAGGCTAACAATAGGGATGATAAGATCTCAACCATTGCATATATTGTCTATATTGATGGTAATGCTATCCCTTAGTGCTCTCATAAGTAGAAGATAGTAGCTCAATATTTTACAAAGGTTGAATATCAATCCTTGCTTCCATAGTTGCCAAAGTTTTTTAGCTCAAATATCTTTTAGGTGAACTAGGTGTTCAGCTTCCTAAGTCACCTATCATACATTATAACAATGTTGATGCTACATATCTCTTTGTCAATCGGTCTTCCACTAAAAAATGAAACACATTGTTATTGACTTTCACTTTGTTAATGATCATATTGCCAATTGTAATCTCAATATATCACATATCTCCCCCAAAAATCAACTTATGGATGTTTGACTAAATTTCAGCTGCCAACCTATCCGATGACTCAAATTCAAAATTGGTGTCTTTTATAGAAACACTATTTTGTGGGGCATAATAGCGTAGAATCAAATTCCTACCATCAAGCTTCATCAATTGAGCCAAATATCACCTAATGACTGAATTTATGCATCATATATAGAATGATTGATTATTTGGTCAATTATAACCAGTCTTCTACTGTTTAGGCTATCATTTTGGGAACTTTTGTAAATATGGGCATTCACTGTAAATGAAAATATATCAGTTTTTCTATCAATTCAATTTTCTGAAAGTAGAATGATCATAGTGTTCATAATTTGAATGCTAGCGTTGGTGAGAAAACTCTATCATCTTCCATGAGCATAAGTTAATGATATATAGTCATTTCAATTGTTCAAAGGTAAAAACATTCGTCTTTTCTTTTTTTGTTTGGGGGGCGTGGGGGGTTTAAAGCCTTTCTTGTAATACAAGTTAGATGAAATTTAACAAATGTAAAATCAAATCTCAGTTAGCTTGTGCTGCACAATAGAAAGCATGTGACAGACGGGTCTACAGGAGAAAGTTGGCCTATGAGACAGTGATCCACTGACACCCACTTTTATTTATAAATGGCCATCTGACTCAGATAACCAAATCTAGTCATCCCACTTATCCCCAATTTACTTCTAATCAATGGGAAATCAATGACTCCTCGTGTTCTTATCCCAATCCAGATTTTTTAGACACTGATTTTAAACCAACAAGTCTGAACCATCAAAAGGAGAAATTCATCTGAACCAAACCAAGAATCCCAGAGGAAAAAAAAAAAAAAAACAGAAAGAATTCCATGTTTATTTATCTTCTTTGATGTGCTTTTAACAAAGGAAAAATTCCTCTCATATACATATTTGTACCAACAGTAACAATTTGGTTGAAAAAATCATTTTGGGCCTTCTGAAACCTTTGTGGCCTTACGCAACATGGTCTTCAATGGTCATGGCTGCAGCGGTCACTTGCTCACCTACCCTCTTGACTGACCGGCTTGCCAGCGACCGATGTCGATGGAGTGGATTGGAATTGCAATCCAGGTGATATAGGAGAATCACCAAGACCACAGAGCAGACAAACATTGGGATTGGGCCAAAAAACCACAGCAGCAAATCGATAGCGAAATAAATTGCTCTAAGGCCAAGCGACCAAAATTCGCCTGCCCTAATAACAACCATCTCCACATTTTTCACAGGTATGTCGCTATCTGGTGTGCTTATTAGGTAGTTTGCGTGGACAAAGCACCTAGCTGATTGAACAAAGCAAGAAAAAGCAAGGATGAAGCATGTGAGGAGGCTTATGTACTTGATGGAAATGGTGGAAGGCCTTGTGTCCCCATATATCAGTTCGCTCTGGAAGACGTTGTTTGATGAGCTCCCGATCCAGGCTCCAATTATAGAGCTGAGAGTCAAGGAGACTGAAGCTAAGAAAGTCGCTGCAGATGTGTTGGAGGCGATCACATTCAACGCGATACCCACGTCCCTCTTATCAACCTGATAAAAAACATTGAAAAATTCAGCAAAGATGGGCGGAATTGGTGGGGGCAAAAGGAAAAGGAAGAAGAGGGAGATGCTTGAATTGCCTGCATAATTCTCTCAACCCATGCTCTCTTGTCATTGTTCTCAAAGCCGATGACGGTGGTATGAGGAGCAGTAAGGTATCTGTAAAGGAGGAAGAGATGGTAAGCAAACATGATTAGCAGCGCACTGGGGACCAACAGCAAATCAAGGTGCGCCTTTTCAAAAGCCATTGTGTTCTTCCCCTGAGTGTGCCAACTGCTAAGAGATTACAGTAGAAGAGATCAAAGGGTGGGTTTACTTGGATCTTGACCTTATGTTTATAAATCTAAACTAGAAGGATGATCCCCTTTGATGAATTTTTAAGGCACCTTTGACTTGTTCTCCAATGGGGTTGGGGTGCCAGACCAGCTTGCAATCTTTGATATTCCACTCCATGCATTAATTTCTGGGGCAACATCTGAGAAAAGATTTGTGAAGTCCATATCATGCCTTCACATGGAAAATCATTATACTTTATGATTTCAACTTTTTTTCAACTATATGAGCCTCCAAATATCTAGTGTTTGGATTTTCCATTTCCATTTCCTAAAAAACCTTTGCTCATAAAATGAAAAATAAAAATATTGTTTTTAAAAATTTTCTCATTAAAAATGAAAACAATTTTTTAGAAAAATAAAAAAAAATAAAAAGATTCCCACAAAAAAACATATAAAAGAGAATATAAATATTTAAAATATGAGAGGTATAAATGAATATATTAGAATACTTATTGACTCCATTAAGTGTTATTATTTTGTACAGGCTTCCACGCAAAATCTTATGGACAAAACGTGTACATGATTTCCATTTTAGCCTTTAATTTAAATTGGACGTATGAAACTCTTCAACCTTGAAACTACATTTTAATGAATGAAAATCCTTTTTTCTTGCATCACACCCTTTCCAATCTCAACCGTAGGATATTTTGGCAATAATATCATTTGAATTTCCCTACCTTTTTTTGGTCACATTAAATTTATATGTAAACAAATGGTGGTCACATGATCCAATGCCACCCAAAATTCTTAATTTATCCTCCATTAAGGTCAACGTCAATTGTGTAAGCAAGAATACCTAAACCCCCTTTTTGGGATTTGTCTGGAACCTCAAAGAGGTCCATTCCCAGCCATTGGATCATGGTGTCTTTCGCTTCAGATTTTCTAACACGGACGGAGAAATTAAGGAGAGAAGTTTCCTGATAGCGGTAGGTTTGACATCATGAATCTGAGATCTTTCCAGTTCTTCCAACGACGTAGTTATGTGGGCCTGGAATCTTTGGGGCCATAACTACCTATAGCCCAATAGGTTTTGGTTTTGTGTCCATGATGTTGGGGACTTCGAGTAGACCCAGCCCAAATCCATGCGGTAGGGGCGTGTGATGTAATTCCATTATTTCATTGAAATTCGAGAGAAAAAAAAAAAAAAAAAAAGGTCAGTAGGGATTTTCCCACTTTTTCTCATTTCTTTCTCTTCCATTCAACACTGTCATCAACATCATGATGTCCATGAGCAGCTTTTCATTTGTCACCATCTCTATGATAACAACCTTTTCCTCCCTCTTCTTCCCTTGGAATTGCTTCTCTGCATTTCTTGGTATCTTCACGCAATCTTCATCACTCCAATCATGCAAGACAGTCTGCCATTCATTCATTTTTTATCTTTTTTTTTTCATCAGAAATCAGAAAGCATAATTGCTCGTTTTCCTGATTGGAGCGAATTTGAAATGGCATAACTGGAAATGAAAAGAGAACTAGAGAAAAACAAACCAGCATTCAAGCAAGGGGATCGAGAAATGAAAACCTTCATTAGAGTGGCATCCGCAGTAGGGCCAGACTGAAACATATCACCTCCAACAAACTCCAAGTTCCTATACTCTGGTAAGTTAGCAACAACATGGGGAAGGTCAAACACTCTGCATTTCAACCGAGGGAAGGCCTCGGAAATGGTCCTGGCAGTAAGTCCTGTCCCACCCCCTACATCTACCAATGAGCTCAACCCCTCAAAAAACTGGTCTCGACTCTCTAACATTAACCAAACTCATCATTCGAGACTCATCACTGGCCATTCCTTCATTGAAAAGATTCGAAAAAAATCAAGGTTACGGCTCCCATGGTCCCAAAAGCTCATCCCATGTGCGATCCCAAATGCTGTGAGGTCATTTCCTCTCAACCTGTCCCAAAGAAATGGCAAGGAGTTATCAATACTGGATGAAGCACAAGCAAAACGAAAGGTGATAAGTTGGGACTTGGGTTATCTTTGAGGAGGAGCCTAGAAGAAGGTGTGAGAGTATAGCCTTCTTCCCGATGTTCCTGAACTTTAATTTGTTATAGCAAAGAAGCCAGAATGCACCAGCAAATGCATAAGCCGGTGCACACAACTGGTCTTGCGGGGGGAATGTGAAGCGCAGAGACCAATTGGGATAGAGTTATGGGGCCAGTATGATTGTGGATTATGTCAGGAATTAATGCCTAATCACAAATGGATCCTGGACCTGGTGCTTATTATAGGATGATCGACTAATGAGGAACAATTAATTATGAGAACGGCAGGATAGGATAGGATAGGATATGGTTCCACACCTCCCCATGCGTAAATAGCATTTTTCAGCCAAGTGCCAACAGCTCCCATTAGTCCAAAAGTGGCAAAAACGGCTAGACACATGGAAGGTGGCTCCAAGGGTCAAAACTAAAAAACCAAGCTGAGAGTCACATGCGCTACGGTTGATTTTAATAATTTCATCTGAATATTATTATCAAACAAAGAAATTTGAATCACCATTTCATTGTTAATTATAATTCCATAAAAAAAATATAATTTTAAATATAGAGCCAATGTAGGTAACAGTTTCAGGGGTCTTTTAATAAAACTTAATGTCGGTGTTTATTAAAGTGGTGTTAGTTTTTTGGTTGAATAGAAAAAACCAAAATATTTGAATTTTTCTATTCAATTAAAAATAAACGTTGATATCATCCAATATAACTAAAGTAAATTTGTTATCAATAAGTTCAGTTTAGTTATGTTAGATGATGTCAACATGTTACTTTTAACTGAATAGAAAAAACCAAATATTTTAGTTTTTTCTATTAAACCAAAAAACAAATACCACCTAAATCACCTTGATCACTTAAAATGACTTCATGAATTAATATGATTTAATGACTTAATTTAAGTTATTAAACATCTTTAAATATTAAGTCAACAAAATTAATTCAGTGTTAATCTCAAAACTTCTTTTACTTTCTTTACCTATGTTTAGTAAAAATGTATTTTATAACTATGACTTTACATTGATAACTCATTTTTTGTAGTAAATGTTTTTATAGTTATCTTATATTTTTAAAATACTTAAAATATAAATGTTTAATAAATAACTTTATTTCTTAAGTTTAGTAAAAGTATAAATAATAATTAAAATTAATGAAGATAAAAATATCAATTTAATAATTTAAAATAAAATTTAAATTAATTTTACCAAACAACTTTAATATTAACATAAGAAAATAAGTAATAAGTTTTAAATCTATAACTTAAAAATAATTTAACTTAAAAGTCAACTTAACTCATTAATTAATAAGTATTAAGTTTTATTAAACATTTATCACTTAACAACATAAGTTGATTCTAAGTAAATTTTTAAAGTATTTTAACATCTTAAAATTATTATTTTACCCTTTATTTAAGTAAATTAATTTTTTTTAATAAGTAAATATTTATTTGTGTCTGGCTATCTACTGCAAAAAGCATTATGAGGAGATAATGACTCAAATATACTGTTGAAGGTCATTCCAAAATAAACACAATAGTAGAACTCACCGTATGGAGGTAGTCCTCAAGAAACCCCAACTTCATTTGGAACACAAACAAATGGTATTATCTAGTAGGAACTCTGAAAGACTAATGGCAGGACACTCCACATGCTGATCAAGCCATAGGGGGCATCAAACTCACATCCAAGCTTGGGACACATAATTTATTCCACACTATTATCAAGCTTGTATTACATATTGTTCACATGACTTTTTCATATGAAAACTTTATACCTAACTTGATTAAATAAACATTTTATCCTAATCTATTTAACCTTTAATATAATATGTTTAGTCTAAACTCCACAATGACCAGCTCATCATGACTTTTTCTCCTAACTGATTTTTCTCCTATCTGATATGGGAAATCTATACCTAACTTGTATCACACAAACAAATGGTATTATCTAGTAGGAATTGTGAAAAACTAACGGCAGGACACTTCACATGTTGTAGCCATGGGGGCGTCAAACTCACATCCAAGTTTGGGACACACAATTTATTCCACACTATTATCAAGCTTGTATTACATATTGTTCACATGACTTTTTCTCTTATCTGATATGAGAACTTTATACCTAACTTGATTAAATAAAATTTTTATCCTAATCTAATTTAACATTTAATCTAAGATGTTTTGTCTAAACTTCATAACAATCGGTTCATCATGACTTTTTCCCCTAACTGATTTTTCCCTATCTATATGGGAACTCTATACCTAACTTTATACCTAACTTGTGTTACACAAACAAATGGTATTATATAGTAGGAACTATGAAAGACTAATGGCAGGGGGGAGTCAAACTCACATCCAAGCTTGGGACACATAATTTATTCCACACTATTATCAAGCTTGTATTACATATACAATTAACTCCATCTAAGGAAACACCTCAATAAGGGACCTTAGACCAAATATGGGGCTTATCTTATGGTGCCTGAAACCAGCCTCCAAGAAGAGCTTTTCCCACTCTTTCTCATTTCTTTCTCTTCCATTTACCAGTGTCATCATCATCATGTCCATCAGCAGCTTTGTTTCTGTTATGTCATCTTCATCTTTCTTTTCATTTATCACTACGTCTATGATGATAACCTTTCCTCCCTCTTCTTCGCTTCGAATTGCTTCTCTGCATTTCTTCAGTATCTTCAGGCAATCTTCATCACTCCAATCATGCAGGACACACTGTCAATCATTCATTTTTTTTTTCCCACCAGAAATCAGAAAGCATAATAAAGAACAAAAAAAAACATGTAGAAATTTTAAATGGCAAATCTGAAAAGTAAAAGAAATTAACAGGTCGAACAATTTGATCAAAGACAAAAACAAATCAACACTTAAGGGGAGAAATGAATACCTTAAGTAGAATGGCATCGGCAGAAGGGACGGACTGAAACATATCACCTCCAACATACTCCAAGTTCCTACTCTCTGGTAAGTTAGCAACAACGTGGGGAAGGTCAAACACTGTGCATTTCAATTGAGGGAAGGCCTCCGAAATGATCCTGGCAAGAAGACCTGTCCCACCTCCCAGATCTACCAATGAACTCAACCCCTCAAAAACTGGCTTCAACTCTCTAAAATTAACCACACTCATCATTTGAGAGTCACTGGCCATTCCTTCATTGAAAAGATTGAAAATTTCAGGGTTATGGCTCCCATGGTCCCAAAAGCTCACCCCATGTGCGGTCTCAAAGGCTGTCAAGTCATCCCCTCTCAACCAGTCTCCAAAGAAATGCCAAGGAGTTACCAATACTGGATGAAGCATGGTCAAAACGAGGGGTGATAAGTTGGAAGTTGGGTTGTCTTTGAGGAGGAGCCTAGAAGAAGGTGTGAGAATATAGCCTTCTTCTTCCTCATGTTCATGAACTTTTGCCATAGCAAAGAAGCCAGAATGCACCAGCAAACGCATGAGCCGGTGCACACAACTGGCTTTTGTGGGGGGGATATGAAGCGCGGAGACCAACTGGGGAAGAGTCGTGGGGTGGGCATGGTTGTGGATTATGTCAGGAATGCCTAGCTGAACTGCACATCTAAGTGCCATGGAATTCATGAAGCTACAGATATGTTTATACATATGAGATTGAGCTTGAAACAACTCACCTGCTCCCTCTCCATGAATAAGATCCATGGATAATGCACTTAACCTTCCTCCTCTAATCATAAAACACTCCTGGCCTGTGTTTTTTATATACGGGATGATTGATTGATGACGAACAATCAATCATTGGAAATAGCTGGACTGATGGAAGAGTGAACTTTTTTTCCAATACTGTATGGTCATATATAATTATATTTGTGTAAATATTATTTAAGAGTACCAATTGATAGATAGGTAAATAAATTGATTGGACATCTAAGAGTCTTATGTATGAAAGACTCAAATATAAATGGGGAATTAGAAAATTTAATTTATATGAATGTGGTGTTACAACTTTTGTAACTCCATCATTATGAAATTTAATTTGTACATTATGTTTACGAGTAATTGAGAAAAATGGAAAAATATAAACTATATCATTATATAGATGCATTCACATTCATAACCCACCATTACTCATTAATTTGTACATAATGGTTGTAAATAACAAGTATAACTCTCATATAGTCTTTGATGAAAAGACTAAGAAATGTACAACTTTTATAAGTTAAGGTCCCAAGCCACACTCTCATACTTATGTCCTTTTGTTATTTTATTTTTTAACAATAGACACCACACAAGTGTCTTATCTACCATATGAAAGTAGTGAGTTAAAAACCTTGACAATACAATTGACAAGGTAACTCAATCTCACTTCAAAAGTGTTATTGGTATCATGGATCAAGAATATGATCATTATTTTAGTACTTATATTTATTTTGTTTTATGCATCCAAAATTATTTTTTAAAATAATTATTTTCACATAAATATATTTAAAACTTAATACTTATTACTTAATAACTTAAATTGGTTTTAAGTTAAATTATACTTAACTTATTAACTTAAAATTTATTGTAAATCATCAAATTAATATATATATATATATATATATATATATATATATATATATAGACACACAAAGGAGATCGAATAATAATAAAAGTTGTGGGGTAGTATAAGAGATTGTGAAAATAATTAGGATAAATGAGGATATATATATATATATACTCATAAATTATAGTTAAAGCAAAAGAGGTCGAATAATAATAAAAGTTGTGAGTTAGTAAAAGAGATTGTGAAAATAATTAGGACAAATGAGAATATATAGATAAAATGAAAATATAAATTTAAAAATAAATTAATTAGTTTATTACTTAAAGTTATTTTTAACTTTAAATCATCGGGAATTTTCCTTTTTTTTATTCATTTTTATTTTTATTTTTAGCTTCTTTATCAACCCGAGGACGAGCCGGTGGTGGCAGCAAAAAAAAAAAAAAAACAGGACGGCTTGAGAGAAAAACAACTAATGGATGGGTTGTTTTTGCGGTAGATGGGACGGGAAGAAGGGGGAACGACAGGAGATGTGATGTTTGGGCAAACAGAAAAGAAATATTGCTTGAGAGAGGTAGGCAGTGAGCTAGGGAAGTAGGGAGAAAAAGAAAAAAAAAACACAGTTGTAGAGAGAGGGGAGAGGTTCTGAAAAAAAAAAAAAATTGATTCTCTTCATTTTTTTGTTTTTTCTCCAACAGATCTTCCACATTGCTCACTCTCACCGTTTGCTTTTTTTTTTTCTTTTTTTTTTTTTCATTTTTCTTGGGGTGTTTTACCCGTCAAGCCTGGATTTTCCCGAAAATGAGCGCTGAGAACTTGGTTGTCTTTCTTTGAAGCTGTGGAACTCCGATCAGCTATTGGTTTCTGATTATCCGCGTTCTCTTTGCGGGCAGCTAATCGCCTGCTGTCAGCCCCTTAGCCACTTGATTCAGACCCAGAGAAATAGGCCTCATGGGTAGGCCTTGCACTCATGAGAGCCTAGGCGGAAAGCAAGGAAAGCCTAGAGGTTTGGTGGTTCAAACCCCAAGAGCTAAGTGTGGGCGGAAATGGATTCGGCGAATCACGAGTATTTGACGAGCCAAGCTATCCGGGGAATCTGAATCGTTGGCCACGTATGTTCTTTTGATAAGCGTTACCCAAAGGATCCGGATGTGAGATATCCGGAGAAGGTGGAACGTCGGTCGGACAAAATTCCGGATGTGAGATATCCGGGTGGAATGAGTGAGAATTTTCGTCCTGGTGTAATGGCGCAATGCCATGGCTCGTTGAAGCTGAACCTGACGAGTGGGAGCAACAGGCCCAGGCCATGGGCACCTCAACATGGCTTGGGCTCACGCATCAGTGTGGGAGAGGCACACTGATGCAACCTGGTCAGCTAGTGGTGCATGCTGCTTGGTTCCAAGAGCCTTGATCAGAGACGCGTTGGTGGGCACCCGGTCATAAGAGGCATCTTGAGGAGAATGAGGCAGCTTGTTAGGGGAGGGCTCTCCGGCAACTTAATGAGGCAGGCTCGAGGAGATGGCAGCTAGTCAGAGCACTAGCTGGGACAGCTAGTGATCAAGTCAGTCAGCTACCTAGACTGGTAGTGGGCTGAGGCACTGTTGATGCAAGTGGGTGGTTTCTCAGCAGACCACCATCTGGGTAGTGGGTGGTTGTGCAAGCGGTTCAGAGCGGTTTTGGGCGGTTGCATAATCACTAGGGGAAAAAACTGCAGGGTGAGTCTTTTAAAAGGGCTCCTGCAACCTTGAGATGAGAGAGAGAGAGAAAGAGGAATGTAGTCTCTAAATGCTTGGGATGTAAGCATTGCTCTCTGACTCGGGGAAGCAATTTTGTATTTTGTAGTTGAGATTAATACAAGTTGGGAAGGATTTCCTGTAACCTCGTTGTGTCCCTGTTTCCTTTGGTTTGCTATTGTTTGTGTGCGTTTTGAGAAGGCTGAGAGAGAAGGTTGGCTAAGGAAGGGTCCTTAGCACCGCGCACCAGGTGAAAATTTTAGGGTGATTTTCGAGGGTATGACACCTGCCATAAGTTGAATATAATTCATCAAAGGATTTTCTAACTAAAAAAAATGGGGGAAGAGAGTGAGAGAAAGAGAGAAGGGTGTTTGTGTTTGTTTTCTGAGAAAATTTCTCAAAACAAGGCATCATTTTCCGGAAAAGTTATAGTGCATAAGGATCGTTATTTAGGCGGCTACATGCCCGAACCAGTGCGATACCATGCCTCCATCAGAAATGGTCTGTGTATTATTTCAATTATGTTGCTTTTATTATTTATTTATTTATTTATTTTGTATTGATTTGGTTCTATTGTGTGCTACTGATAACTTAGGCTTGTTGTTTGGGAGATTTGAAAGTATTGGCAAGACGTGGGCTTGAGGACATTGTTCTTTTGTTCTTTGGTTGAATGTGTTGGATTTGAAGTTACAAAGAAGGGTCAGGGGTTTCTTGCTTTAAGCGTTTTTTTTTTTTGGTGGGGGATTTGACCTGGGTGGAGAGATTTGAGGCATTTTCTGTTGTGGATATTGTTGTTTTCAGGGTCAGAACTGAAAACTGAGCTGGGGTTTGGGAACTAGGTTCATTTCGGTGTTTGTCTGAGTGGTTTTCTTAGGCATTTTTATTAAGATTTCACCGAGTCCTCAAGTAATACAGTGTTATTCCTTTGTTGTCATGGCATGGACGGTGCTCTTTCGGCCACCCTCGCCGACGGTGGTAATTTGGCCACCATCCAATGCCACGTATAGTAGCATTATCCCTTCATCTTGCTTTTATCCTTTGCTAAGGTTAAAAATTTACTTACTTATTTATTTTATTTACTCTTTTTTTTTTATTCTCAAATAACTCCTTAAAACCTCCTAAATTTCCAAAGCTCAAAATTTATTTATTTCTTTAAAAATACCATTTTCGAAATAATCTTCTAAAATCTGATTTTAAATTTAGTTTACAACTCTTTAATTCTCGAAATTCAATTTTCCAAAACTCTAACTTTTAAATTTAATTCTTCAAAAATTCTAATTCTTGGAATAATTTTCTAAAATTCTAATTTTAAATTTAACCTTTCAAGGTTCAAAATTTTAAAATTTAATTTTCCAAAAATTCCACAATTCCAAATTTAATTTTTAAAAGGTCACATTCAAATAAATTTTCGAAACTTCAATTCCTTTCAAATCAAATTTTCAAGAATTTCATTCTCAAATAATCCTTCAAAATTCCCTTTCTTAAATTTAATTTTCAAATTTCCGTTTTCAAATAATTTTTCGAAATTCCGACTTTCAAATTTTAAATAATTCTTCAAAATTTTGATTTCCAAATTTAATTTCCAATTTCCAAAATTCCAACTTTCACATTTATTTATTTAATTATTATTATTTTTGTTATTATTTTATTTATTTATTTTAAAGTTCCATCTTTAAATAATTCTTCAAAATTCTGATTTTCAAATTCCAAAATTCCAATTTTCACATTTATTTGTTTGATCATTATTATTTTTTTCATTATTATTTTATTTATTTATTTTTAAAATTTTATCTTTAAATAATTTTTCAAAATTCTGACTTCCAAATCCCAAAATTTCAATTTTCATATTTATTTATTTAATCATTATTATTTTTGTTATTATTATTTTTATTTATTTTTAAATTTTCCACCTTTAAATAATTCCTCAAATTTTCGATTTCCAAATTTAATTCCCAATTTCCAAAATTCCGATTTTCCAATTTCCGAATTTAATTTTCAAGTTCAAAAATTCTAATTTTTCACATTTATTTATTTAATCATTATTATTTCATTATGATTATTATTATTTTTATTTATTTCTTTCTTTTTAAAATTCCATCTTTAAATAATTCTTCAAAATTCCGATTTTCAAATTTAATTTCCAATTTCCAAAATTCCGAATTTTCAATTTTCGAATTTAATTTCCAACTTAAAAAATTCTAATTTTCACATTTATTTATTTAATCATTATTATTTTCATTATTATGAAACCAAGATTTGGTTAATCTTGATTTTGATAATAACAAAACAAGGTTTATAACTAATGATCATATTTCAAGTGTGATTAGGCAAGACGATTTCCAAAGTGGCAATCACAAAAACAAATCAAGCTAAGGAGAAATCATGAAAAAGAAGACCACCTCAAAGATAAGAGTTTTTCAAGACCTAAGCTTCATAAGATTTCTTTGTAAGGTTGTTGGTGCATTAGGACTTTCATACATTTCATTCTTTACTTATGCACCAAAATCATTTAAGAGTAATATTGTTTTAAATATCTTAAGAATTGAATGATTTCATGTTTTCAACTAAAACTTTGTGTTAAATATTTTTCAAACTTGTTTTAAAAGGTTTTAAGTTGAAAAAGATTGGGTGTTGAGCCAAAAAATGGTTCAGCCGGTTCAATCGGTTTAGGAACCGGTCGACCGGTTGTGCTCGTCCGGTCAAGTACCGGTCGAGGGAGGTCAAAATTTTTTTCTCTCTCCTAGTGGCCTTCTCTTCTCGGTCGAGGTGATTCTCTTCCTGATCAAGGTCCGATTGAGGCCAATGGTTACCTGTCAAGCATTTAATGCTAACGACTAGCCAACCGGTCGAACCCCCAAACGGCTAGTTTGGTTTTTCTCTCCTATAAAAAGACTTTAATCTTCATTGTTTAAAAAGCTTAACGTTCCCAAATCTTACATGATTATATTTGAGCATTGGAAGAGTATTTTTTAGTGCACCATTATTTCAAAACTTGCATATCTTTAGTGCACCTTTCAATCCTAGTTTTCTTGTATCAATTGAGTTTAAAGTTCTTGTACTAGGATTTTTGTAAGATCTTTTATTTGTAAGTCCTTGAGAGGAAGTTGTTAAAGAGAGGGATATTTCTTGAGAAGTGTAAAGGGTGCTTGGAGCCAAAAGTCCAAGAGGGAGAATTGGAACCATAATCCAATTGTATTGCTTGAAAGCTTGGTTTGGAAGCCTTGAATTAGTGGAACCTCAAGCTCGGGATTGAAGCTAGAGGAGAGCGGATGTAGGTCGGGTTGCGCCGAACCACTATAAACTCTTGTGTTTGCATTCTCTCTTCCCTACTCTTTAATTTATATGCAATTGTCTATATATTGCTTATTATATACTTGCATATAATTGTCTCTTACATTCACTTGTTTAAATTTGCGAAAAGAGACCATCACCCTATTCACCCCCCCTCTAGGGTGATTACCATAGGTTGGATTAGCCTAAAATTCCTAACAATTATGATTATTATTATTTTTATTTATTTATTTATTTATTTATTTATTTTTAAAACTTCATCTTTAAATAATTCTTCAAAATTTCGATTTCCAAATTTAATTCCTAATTTCCGAAATTCCTATTTTCCAATTTTCAAATTTAATTTCTAATTTTCAAAATTATAATCTTCACATTTATTTATTTAATCATTATTATTTTATTTATGTATTTATTTTCAAAATTTCATCTTTAAATAATTCTTTAGAATTCCGATTTCCAAATTTAATTTTCAATTTTAAATTTTCAATATTCCAATCTTCACATTTATTTATTTAATCATTATTACTTTCATCATTATTATTTACCTACTTATTTTTAAAATTCCATCACTAAATAATTATTTGAAATTCCAATTTCCAAATTTAATTTCCAATCTTCAAAATCCCAATTTTCACATTTATTTATTTAATCATTATTATTTTCGTTATTATTATTATTTTATTTATTTAATTATTTATTTTTAAAATTCTATCTTTAAATAATTCTTTCAAAATTCCAATTCTTAAATTTAATTTTCAAAATTCCAATTCTTAAGTTTAATTTCCATAATTCCAATTTTTAAATTTAATTTCCAAAATTCTAATTCTTAAATTTAATTTTCAAAACTCTAATTCTCAAATAATTTTCAAAATTCTAATTTCTTTCAAATTTAATTTTCGAAATTCCAATTCTTAAATTTAATTTTCAAAACTCAAATTCTCAGATAATTTTAAAAATTCCAATTCTTTTCAAATTTAATTTCCAAAATTCTAATTTTTAAATTTAATTCCAATTCCCAAGACTTCAATTTTCAAATAATTTTCGAGACTCCAATTTCCAAATAAATTTCTAAAATCCAGTTTTCTCTCGAACAGTTTTAATTCCACTCCGATTTTCAAATAATCTTCTGTTTCTTTTGATTTTTCATAAGTAAAAATGAATTTTTCATAATTCCAAAATAATGAAATTTGTGAGATCAATGTATGCAAAATAAATTGGGCTTTGGTGGGGATTGCTATGCCTAATGAATATTGTTTGATTTTTGTTTTGACATTTAACATGCATGCGATATATTTTGTATTTGTTATTGCACACTAACTCTGTTTCATGATAGTGTTTTATTACCTGTTACCAAGGTATGCTCTCGCTCTCACTTTGTTCATTTATTCATTATCAAGAGTTGCTTCTGATTTGTGATCACTTTGGTATCTATTGATTTCCTTACCAATTGTCATGTTTGCTTCATCTAATTAGTAGAGACCCGTTTTTAGGGATTTAGAGGGGTGCTATGGTCTTTCACCGTACCTTCTCAATAGGTAACCTGACCCCCGAACCTAGACTCGGTTTTTCATAGGCTTGTCTTTTCCAAACAAGGAGTTACACTTAAGGATTTCTTTCTTATTTTGTTTTCCCTTAAAAAAATAAAACAAAAATAAGTGGCGACTCCAAGTCTTTTTCTAAAAATGAAATTTTCACCAAACAAATAAAAAAAAATGAGTTTTGCCATCGAGTAGGAACGCGTCGAGCGAAATGCAGGGTCCACACATACCATTAAGTTATTTTACCAAACATATTTAATTTACTTAATGACTTAAATTAAATAATTAAGTCACTTTTATTATTAAGTTGGTTTGCTGAATACCCACTTAAAGTTATTTTTAATTTTAAGTATTAAATCAAAATAGTTAATTTATTCTTAATTTCAAATCCTTTTTGTTTCACTTGCCCACATAAGAGAAATTATATTTTAAAATTATAATTCTACATTCATGACTCATTTTTTATTATAAATATTTTATATATTATAATCATTTAAATATAAATAAATTTATTACTTAAAATTAATGGAAATAAAGATGAGTTAAAATCAATGATGGTAAATTTTAGTTAAAATTAATAAGAGTAAATGCTTAATACTATCTTATATTATTTTATGATAGTTTTTTTTTTCTAGAATAAGCAATTTTTTTTTTGTTTCTAGAACAATCAATTTTTTCCATTTTTACCCGGTATTTTGATTGGGAAAGAAATAAGAAGCCAAGGAAGAAGAAGGAAGAAGAAATGGGGAGGAGGAAGAAGACGAGAGAGCAGTGGAGAGTGGAGAGGCTTTGCCCTTTCCTCTTTTACCCAAGGACCCATTTGGCAATGAGCATTTATTAAAAATTAAATAAAAATAAAATTTTAGTTTATTAGAATAAATTTAAGAATTTCTAAATATTCTTTTTTTTTTAACAAATAAATAATTAAAAAAATTAAAAACTCACATTCCATGTTTTTGCCTTTTTTTTTCTTTTTAAATAGGCATGTGAGTTTTTCTTCTATGAGTAAAGAAGAATCATGACTATTATGAGAATGATTTAATGAATTTTAAATAAAATTTTAATTTTTAAATAATATATAAATTATTATT